>NC_061807.1:21149997-21757497 GCF_021462225.1 Girardinichthys multiradiatus
AAAAAAAACCTAAAACATCAAAAACAAGAAGCATCATAATTTAAGCAAATAATAATCTGAGGTAAGGTTATAGCTGCTGAAAAAAAGCAGCCCTAAAGCAGAGCCTTGAAGTACTCCACATGTTAGGTTATTCTAATTTATAATTACCAGATGACACAAAGTAGTTCCAGTATTTTGAATGAACAAGATCAGCACAGTAGCATAAAGTCAAAATGATACATACAGGCTCAAATATATATAGTACATCAGAAAGTTCTCAGAGCTTTTTATGTTTTCTACTTTATGTTGGAACACGTTTTCTGAAAGATTCTGTCTGCTGTAATCTCCACCTTTATGCAAACTAGTTACCAAGTTATTAGAAAAACAACCCCCACAGCATGATGCTGCCAACACCATGCTTAGCAATATTAATAGTGTTATCCAGGTGATGGGCAGCGCCTGTTTTTGTCTAGACTTGACACTTAGAGTTCAGGTTAAATTGTTCTTTTTTGGTTTCATCAAAATATAGAATTTAGTTTTTGCTGTTCTGACAATCTCTAAGCTAAAGGTATGGTGGAATCTATGTGTTTGGTTTTGTCCACTTGAGGTTAGATAACTAAAGTATGTTATTCTTGCAAGCGATGGAAAAGTTCTTGGGTGCCTCCCAAATCACCTCAGCTGATAACTTTTGATGATTGTAGGTCTTTACCCTAACTTAAAGGCTGAAGACTTGAAATTAATTTTGTATGTGTCTATTCTAAAAACATCTTTATAAACACAACCACCATTTTTGAAAAGTCTTAATTTACATTAAATAAATTAACCAAAATGTTACGGTAGCTATTCCAGGCCTGTGTGGTGCGACATGAGACAGTCTCTGCAAAAGAGCAAAAACAAAGAATAAGGCATGGAGCCGGACCTAAAGCTGGCTCTACATGTGACATGCTTGAGGTCAAGAATTAGTTTTGTGGCATCATAATTTTTTAAGAGTTGTGTATTGTTTATCTACAGAAAAATGTAACATGTTAAAACACCTCCCTGTGATATGGCCTTTTGGATTTCTATGGAACTTAAATGGGACTTAGGAAATACTGTGTTTGCTTAACATCAGTTTATTTAAAAGAAAAAGCTATTATAGGGCCCTGGAAACCTTGACACCCTGGGATACTGCCCTGGTAACCCCTTGCTTCAGTATTACTTTATTATTAATATCCCAGCCTTGTGAAAAACTTAGAAAAATCACTCTACAATAGTAGTCAAAACAGAAAAGAAAACGCAAGGGAAAACATCTGATGCCCGGGCCCTACATAAATCCTTGAAACACCTTGTTAGTGGTAACCAGTCCATGCTTATTAGGATAAGTGAGGTTGTTGGTAAGTGGTAAGAGGTGAAATGGGACCACAAGTGGTATCTTTTTAACTTCTGACGGTGTTTTTTGCTTTATTGTAAATCCACGTTTTTGTATTGTGGTTTGAATTAAACTGGTAAAACTATTTTGTTGAGAGGCCAGGACATTGCTTCCTTTATTCTAGTGATGACGCCTTCACTTTCTGAAAGAACTGGAAAAAGAAATTCATTGAATTAGGAGAATTTGCCTTCTAGGCTTGTTTACTTTGGTTCTCAGACTCGTGTTTGATGCATATGAGCCCAGCATGGAGGGTCTGGTTTTGAAAAAGTGCTGAGCGCTGGCGAATGTGGTGTAAAGCCATGTGGCTTTGGATTGGGGGATCATTCTCTCACCCCTGTGTTTGTTCCAACAGCATATGTGTTCAGTAAATCTTTGGCCCATACTGTGGCACTGTGAATATCTCTCTGCTTGATGTGGTTTCACAGCAGTGCACTGTGGGTACTGGAGCGGTGCTGCTGAGGTAAAGCAGACGGGGACGAGACCTCACCACAACACCCACATTACAAACATGAGTGTGCGCAGACCATTCAGCTGGGGTGTGTCTGTAACTGGCTACTGGTTTGTGCACATTTGCAGGAGACTTGCTCCTCATGTAATCCCAAAGTTGTTTCTGTTTGCATGCTGACATCTGCACATATTGCTCTATGTTATTCAGAAGTCCATGTGTTAGTGATTTCAGGGCCCTTAGCCTTCAACAGTCCCACATGCCACCAAATCCATGTCTTTGATTAAAGGGGAAATTTTCAGCCTTCATCCCTTCTCTCCTCGTCTTCTGCAATATCTGCTCCTAATTGGCATGTGAAGGCATGCAAACAATTTCTAGGGCGAATGATTGATTTCTGATTGCTTACATTTCTGGTTCCTCATTGCAGAAGTTCTTCTTCATGTCTGGCTTGCGCTCACTCACAAGCACAAACAGATAGAGTTGGGCTAGTCCCAGAAAGCCTTTGCTTTGTGTTTTGGCAGAGCATCAACTAATTGGTTCTTAGTGGAGGTGATTGTTACTGTCAGGCATTTTTTCTGGCTCAGTACATGCGGTTGGGCATGTCATGGAAATCATTCAAGGCACTTGTTATGAGTGTGGTTTCAATCTGGCTGAATTAGAGCTTTATAAGCAAAATTAAATTTCACCGCAGTTTTCAAAACAAAGATATTGCAGCGAATTGATAATATTTCAATGTGACAAGTTATTATTTTGGATATGAAACATACTAGTACTTTTTGTCTTTTACAGCATAAAAAATATTCCATTAACTTTCAAACAGGTGCCATGGAAAAGTTGTTTTCCATAGCGTGGGGCCAAATAAAATCTACAAGGAGGTGGTTACTCACATTAATAACTGATGTAGTACTCGAATGTAAGCTTTTGTGTAAATCCACAGAGTACATTCTGCTCAGACAGCCAGGAGCATATAGTCAATCTGCAAGTGTTAATCTATGTTACTGCATTAATTATCAGCTGCTGACAGATCTGTGCCACCCATACAGAGAAGAATTGAGGCTAAGCATTGGACAAGTTTCAATAAAACAAGTATTTTTTGTTCAATGTGGGCTTAGATCATTCTACCTTTTGGACATATACAGCGCTGTTGGAGAACAAGTGTTTCGCTTGCCTCATCAAGACTGAACAGTTGTAACCAGTGCAAGTGTTGGGCAGTATCCATTTTTTTATACAGTGATGTTTTCTTACAAAACATTTTGATATAAGGTATTATTGTTTAGTCAGAAAGGCGTAATAAGCTGTGTAATTTAGGGTATTTTTGAAAGGCCTTTAATTTATTTTCTGCTCTAATGTTTTGATTGATAACATAATACTGTTTTAGTCTCTCTAACAATAGCTATAGATCTCTTGTTCTGTTGGGTTTCAGTGTTTTTGGCTTCTTTTTGTATTACACAGAAGTCGCTTAAACTTTTTGAATTTTTCTTGAAGTCCCTGAATCAAATGTACAAATGTACATATTACAGGGAGGTGTTACAAATTCTCTCACCACATATATATAACCACAGCATGTTCTTTCGCTCAGAATATATACATGCTCTCATCCAATCTACAAGGTCACCACACTGCCAAAGAGTTGTATGTGTACCACTAATGTTTGTTGATGCTAATTCTACACATACCAAACATTGTATTGGAAGCACTTTGCCACCATCTGCCAAGTTATGCCTGATTTCCCAAATTTGCATACTAAATGCCCAAATATATAGGTTTTGTGTCTGCTGTACTGAAATGCACAATTGCTACTTAATTTAGAAACTGTTTGACAGCAAAAATACAAATTGTTTATTTTTTATATAACTGGAAATAAATTTAGTAGGGAGTTAAGAGATTCCCGTGTGAGTAAATTAGGGGCACTGATTTGTCCTTTCTCTCAAGTGTATGGTGCATACCAAATGAAATATTATATTTATTTATTTATTTATGTATGCAGAATGAATCTGCAGTAAGTCTTTCTCTAAGCTGCATTTTCTTGGGAAATTATAAGGCTTTCACCTCATCAGCTTTGATTTTTCAGAACCTAGAGCGCATTAAAAGACTTTTGTCTGAACATGTGGTCTCCCGTTGGTGCATGGTCAGTACCAACCACTGCTAATCTGTTTATGTACTCCTAAACATGAAAAAAATAAAACCAGGAACACGAATTTGTGCAGACTTCATATCAAATGCCTTCACAAGCTTTCACCCCCCAGCTCAGCTCTTACTCACAAGCATTTTCGGCTCACATGGAGCCCTGGGAGAGAATGTAATCTGTTCACAAACCACAAAATTGAAAAATGACCCTCTGACACTCTTCCAAACTGAAAAGTGAACAATGCTTGCAACAGAAGATGGTATACTTAGACCAAATCTTTATACAGCACAGAGGTAAGCCATTGAACTGAAATAAGCATAATTTAAGGATCTCTTGAGGTCATGTTCAGCTAAACCTCTCTCCTGTAAACACTCCCTTACTTACACTTGAATTTGCTGCAGGCCACAAAACACTTTCAACTACTACTACTTTAAACATAGCACTGGTCCAAACTGATGCAGTCATGCTAACAGATCCGGTAGAGTTGGGTTAATGTGATCTCTGATCAGTTGTTAAGATTGCATTAATTAAGTAACTGTGTTGTGCATGATTTTCTCGTAACTGTTGAAGGAGCTGCTGCTTAACTACAAACATGAACTAATGATGAAATATGTTTAACTCAAGATAAACATAACTTATTACGGCTGGGCAAATAAAACCTGCTATTTATTAAGCTTACGTATAAATTGAAGTGATAACGTCGGCTGCTTTCAGTTAATGATCTTTGGTTTTGTGCCAGCTAGAGTCGCAAGATGTTTATGGAAGGAAATAAGTCAACACAAAGATAGCAGCTTCTCAGGGTTCATGATTTACAGTTAATGAACGTAGTGCAGGTTGATAGATAAAATGTAGTTGTGTTACTAAATGACTACTGTGATGTAAAAGGGCACTTTTACACCTGGATGGCTTGAAGGATTTTGTCTGATTAGGCAGAAATTGCCAAACAATTTGACACTTTCATTTGGTTTGGACTACTTTCAGAGTGCACCATTGAAACCGAACAATAGCTGCCTGGACAACGCCATGCACTTCTAACAACTAATCACTTGGGATGCTAACACAAGAAGCTGCCCAGTATGACCAACAGGAAATGCAGCGACCTATCCACCCTGCTGCTCTACTAACAGGAGACAAATGGAGGTGTAGCAAAAAAAGACAGTATAAAGAGGTGGAGTATGACATGCAGCTTCAGTTAGGCAGACGCCCTGCAAGGATTTAAAGGTTTTCACATTACATTTATAGCCATAAATCATGACGTCACATCCTTATTTTGTTTTACCAAGGCTCTTTGGTATACATTCTCAGTGTAAGCAAAGTGTGGTACCAGGGTGGAGGGGCGTGGGAGGTTTGTGGTTGGGGGAGAGTTGGAATCGTTCTAGCTTAAAAGCCAGTCAGCTGATTGTTGCATAAGCGTGTGGGCTGCTGTAGAGTGCAGAGGGCCTGCTGATTCACTTGGTGCCGTTTGACCTGCACAGGCAGTCAATGGTTATGGTCTCTAAGAGCGGATTTGCTCAACTTGCTATGCAGGACTTTTGGGATGTTGAGTAATCTGTTTGCTGCTGGACGGTGACGGCGGGGGATGGGTGGGGTGTTTAGGCAAAGGGTAGTTGACGTAGGACTGGCCCACGGAGGCCTGCTCAGTCTGGGCGATGGTCTGGCCTTTTATCCACGCTGTGTCTCAAGTTGCAGATTTTTTCCATGACTGCAACCTTCGGTGGCTGTGCCCAGGCTGTTGGATTTCGCCTCTTAGCATCATCATCCCTTTTGGTTTTAGCTCTCTGTCCTTCTCATCTTTGTTGCTTCATAATTTTTGTGGACTATCCACAACAATTATGCTATGTTCCCCCTTTTGTAGAACAAATCTACCACTGAGAATGCAGTGCAACTAGTCCCACCATACTGTGTGCCTAAGCAGACAGGACAGGATATTGAAATAACCATTGTTATTTCACAATATACAACCTCAATAATTGAGTGTGCAACCAAATGAGCAAAAATGATTTGTCATTTGAAACAGTTTGAATCTTTAGTTAAATAGCAATTCAAGTAAGTGTTCTTAATTTTGCATCAGACTGTAACAATTAAACAGCTAAAGTTAAACCAGAAGTGGTTTCATCAAACCACAAACCCTGTTTTGCATTAAGGAGCCCAGGTGCATCTGGGAAAGCACATCCTCCCAGAGCACAGATGCAGGCGTCCTGGATTAATTTTCCCCTTTTGCCTTTTATTTCTGAACGAAATCACAGTAAAAAGCAACCCAGTGGACTACTGAAGCTTCCAGATTTATGAGGCCGGCACTGAACGATGAAGGTCTCGTAGTGAAAACATTGTCCGGAGGTGGCGGGCTGGAAGCCAGGGTGTTAGTTGACTTAAAACAACTTTTTGGTGTGGCATAACAGTGTCCCTTGATGAAAACATCTGCATGTCTTGTTATACAGCTTGTCTGATTGATGATGGTAATCTCCACATTGCTGCGCAGCCAATGTAAAGCCATCAATCATTTAGTTTCTGAAGAAATCATTAAGACTGCACAAAGGTCAGGAAGAGAACTGTGCTCTTCTGCTTATTTCTTCTCACCCCTGAAAAACAGAGCAATGTTCTGTTTGCTCAATGTTAGGAATCTGCGCTTAGTTTATGGTTTGTGGCACCTTTAGTTGTGCAGGTTCAACCACAAGCAAATAAGCTATGTTTTTCAAAATCAGCTTTTCTGAATGATCTCACTGAGTTAATGATAGGGGTTGAAGTGCAGTCAATGAGCTCCTCTTCTAATGCATCCTTCACCAGGATGCCACAGATGATCGAGTGATAGGAAGCGGTTAGTAATGGGGATGCAAGACCTGGCGCTGTTTTCGGCCTCACTGGCATGCAACAAAAGACAGCAATTAAACGGAGGCGCAGAATGAAGCCGTACATGAAGACCTCGGCCTGCGGTTCCTGTCTAGCCCACACAGACGCTTAGTACAGCCCTGAAACAGGGGCCCCTCTGGCTGCTTTTTGTCTCCGATTATGTCTGCAAGAATTCAGTGACGTGAGCATGGTAAGAGAGAAGTGTTTGTGTTTAGAGTCGCTGCTAATGATTTAAAATCTGCAGCGGATCCATGTGTGTCTGATGTTTGCTCTGTCTATGCCAAGAGCTAATGATCTGTTTTACCACCCTTTCATTTTGTGTCTGATGCTCGGAGCTATGGGTTTATGTAAACCTATGCCAGAGTTTAGAGGGCTTAGACCACCCCAAACATGCAGACATATCCTGTCAGCGCATGCCATGCATCATCTATTGGACTCCTTTTAGGTCCATGTTCATGTCCAAGGCTAAAGTGGGAGGCAGGACAGATCAAAACACCCACTGCAGGTAAAATATAGACACAAATCATTTCATTTACCACACACTTTGAACCATATATGAGTGTAGACTCCTTGCTTTTTCAGTTTCGAAGTGCCAGGCCCCATAAAGACTTGTAGTTTTGTCGCTTGGACACAAGATGCTGCTATTTAGCTTGACATGTTTTAGGCGGGTCTCCAGGATCAAAATTAACATGTGATCAAGATTTCTAGATTCCAGTTACTGCTCCACTAATCTGTTGAAAAAATAAATACATATCACTGTTTAATTAATTGGAGCACAAAGTAATTTAGAGCTTTTAGAGGCTCCCTTCCACTGCAGAAAAGCTGTTGCACATTTTATGGATTTTATATTCTGATCAGGCATTATGTCCACGTGCCTAATTGCGTGTTTGTCATCCTTTTACTGCCAAAACAGCCTTGACTTGTCAAGGCATCAACTCCAGCAGACCCCTGAATGTGTGTACGTGTCTGGCACCAAGATGTTTGCAGCAGATCCTTCGAGACCTGTAAGTTTCAAAGTGAAGCCTCCAGGGCGAAGCCTTGTTTGTCCAGCACATCCCACAGATGATTGGGTTGAGATTTAAGGAATTTGGAAGACAAATCAACACCTGAAACCTTAAGTGCTCCTAAACGCATTCCTGAACAAGTTCTGCTTTGTGTCAGGGTTCATGGCAATTAATGGCATCTGTCTGTAGTGCATCCTGGTGCCACATGCTCCCCAGGTAAGTGATGCACAGGTGATCCAGGTAATGAACTTTATTTTATTACTCCACAGTCCAGCTTTGATGCTCACATGATTGCAGCCTTTGGCCTTGGGCAGTGGTCAGCATTGGCCCCAAGACTAGTCTGCGGATGTGCAGCCCTATAACTGGCAAACTGTGTATTCTGATAACTTTCAATTAGAATCAACATGAACTAATTGATCAATTTGAGCTACAAGTTGTCTGTTAGATCAACTCATAAGTGCCAGCCATGACCCTGTTGCCAATTCACCACTGACCCTTCTTTTGACTACTTTTGATAGATGCAGACACCCCACAAGAGCTGCAGTCTTTGAGGTACTGTGCACCGGTTGTCTAGTCATCGCAGCTTAGCCCTGGTCTTACAGAAATCCTTTGAAATCTCATGCATGTTACATACACAAATGTTTACAACTGGAAATAATGGCCAAGTATAATTTATTATTTAAGTGTGCAATAGTTTTTTGTTGTAATCTTAAACTTCCTTAATAATACTGGCAATGATATGACCTGCAGCAACACATCAAGCATGTGGCTTCAGTTCAAGATCCAACCAATAAAAGGCATTAGTGTCGGCTCTGATGCTGATATTGAAGCTTTGTAAATCAAGTAGCCCTTTTCCACAGATTTTTTTCATCATTTGAACAAGTAGTTTTTTTGTGTAGCAATTGTCCTAGGATACGTTGCAAAATTGCAAAAGCCTGTTGGATTATATTTGCGTTTCTTACTATTTCTGCATTATGAAGGTAACCAGTAAGGTCTGGTGGACATCTAAGAAAAAACATGACCCACTGCTGCTGTATGAGAACATAGACAAAATTAGCCCTTAACAAAACCTCAAAGATAGAATAAAATGTAACATCCTCTGCCTTTTGTGGTCATCCTCCCGGTTTCCTGTGGTGTCGGTTTTACTGCCACGGGCTGCTTCCTACGCAACGCTGCAATTACTTCCCTGGTTGGTAGTTCACTACAGTAGCATATTTAGACAGCTGTAAGCCCAAAAGCTCTTGGGGAACACATTGTAAAGGATTTTTTTTATGTGGGAGGATGATAAAATGGGGATTTAGCTGATTCACTGCAGCTCTTTTCCTTTGCGGTTCCTCATGCTTCAAATCTTCCCTTTCCCCCTCTCCTTCCTCACCTGGACAAACTTTTACTCAACATCGGACTAAAGGAGGACACATGAGGTTTTGTTGTTCATGAGCGTGCGATTGGTTATTTTGCTGAGTAAACTGTGTAACAAGGGAACCTTAATTTACCTTTCACAGTTTAATATAAAGAACAGTGAGCCAAGGGTTTTGTGTTTTGTGATACGAATTTCTACATATTTCTTGGCAGGCAAAAGAGCAAAGCACAGATGAAAATTCACACATTCATGTCTATTTATCAAAAAAACAGAACTGAAGCTCAAGGATAAATCTTACGACTATTGTTATATAAATGAAGCTTTTACGAGCCTTAATTATTCATGAGGCGACGTTACACCGTGCGTTTGTGAGGGACTAAGTCAAACCAAACAGCTTAATAAAGATAGGAATATTTTAGTAGAACAATGTCAAGAACATATTGCAAAATTGTTCAAACTGTAGCACCATTAGTGTGGTTAGCATATCTGTAACAGCTTTCTTTGTGGGGATTTTGTGGATGTTACCCCAAGCAGCTCAATAAAGTTGGAGTTTACTATTTTTGTTAAATTTTGAAACTGTTTATATCACAGCTTTTAGGCAGTGAGTTTCTCTTTGTGTTTCCTGGAAGTTATGTGTCCAGGGGAGGGTCAAACCAAACAGCTTTTTAGATTAGGAGTTTATTGTTAGCTGAACCTTAGCAAGACAACATTGATGGTGACATTTTAGAAGATTTCTTAAACAAATTTTAGCACTTTAGTGCCATTTGCACAGTTATTGCTAACTGTAACAGTAGTAAAGTGCCTTGCGAAAGTATTTGGCCCCCTTGAGCTTTTCAACCTTTTGCCACATTTCAGGCTTCAAACATAAAGATATAAAATTCTAATTTTTTGTGAGGAATCAACGACATGTGGGACACAATCGTGAAGTGGAATGAAATTTATTGGATGTGTCAAACTTTAACAAATAAAAAATATCTGACCAGAGCATCTTCTTCCACATGTTTGGTGTGTCTCCCAGGTGGCTTGTGGCAAACTTTAAACAAGACTTTTTATGGATATCTTTGAGAAATGGCTTTCTTCTTGCCACTCTTCCATAAAGGCTAGATTTGTGCAGTGTATGACTGATTGTTGTCCTATGGACAGACTCTCCCACCTCAGCTGTAGATCTCTGCAGTTCATCCAGAGTTATCATGGGCCTCTTGGCTGCATCTCTGATCAGTCTTCTCCTTGTTCGAGATGAAAGTTTAGAGGTCTTGGTAGATTTGCAGTGGTCTGATACTCCTTCCATTTCAATATGATTGCTTGCACTGTGCTCCTTGGGATGTTTAAAGCTTGGGAAATCTTTTTGTATCCAAATCTGGCTTTAAACTTCTCCACAACAGTATCTCGGACCTGCCTGGTGTGTTCCTTGGTCTTCATGATGCTCTCTGTGCTCTGAACAGAACCCTGAGACTATCACAGAGCAGGTGCATTTATACGGAGACTTGATTACACACAGGTGGATTCTATTTATCATCATCAGTCATTTGGGACAACATTGGATCATTCAGAGATCCTCACTGAACTTCTGGAGTGAGTTTGCTGCACTGAAAGTAAAGGGGCCGAATAATATTGCACGGCCCACTTTTCAGTTTTTTATTTGTTAATCAAGTTTGACACATCCAATAAATTTCATTCCACTTTACGATTTGTCCCACTTGTTGTTGATTTTTCACAAAAAATTTTAATTTCATATCTTTATGTTTGAAGCCTGAAATGTGGCAAGAGGTTGAATAGTTCAAGGGAGCTGAATACTTTCGCAAGGCACTGTATTTATATATTTCTATAAATTACATATGTACATGAGAGATTGAGAGAAATAACAAAGTAGGAGTTTTATTTCCATCAAACAAATAAAAAAAAAAAACATGATGGTGAATTTGTCTTAAGCTATTTTTTATCAACATATTCTAATCTTGCATCAATGAACCAGAAATAGAGAATATTCACTGACCTCGGCATGACCTTTGCCTGAGTGGCTGAGATTGTGGGGGGGTAGGCCTAATGTTCTGATTATTTCAGCTAATTATTATTTGACTTCTTGAAGGCGTGCATAGCCTGTGTATAGCTTGGAACTTTAAGACTAAGTATGGGAATAAAAATGAGAATGTGACATCAGTACAAAAAGCATATTTTTCAATAAGCTACAGTACATTCATCCTAATACACTTGCAGCATATGTAATGGGACCACATTATATATGGTGCAGATAATCCATATTTACCTGACAGCCCTTGATGTTATACCAAAAAACCCATTTAGCCCCACTTAAAATCCATTTTTAGATACCGGAACATACATGGCAACGATAGAAACTGTGACATCATCTTAGGACAACATTTAGTGTTTAAGTCAAAAAGTAAATTGATTAAAAATGAATAGATGTCCCACTCCCTCCTTATAACTCCATCAACAACAGTTTAACCCATGATTACATGATCTAAAGCAGCAACATCAGCTGTTTTCTTTCACCAGTGGGCTCAGTGTTGGGCAGGACTCTGATTGAAAGCTGTAGAGGAAAAGATGATCACATTTTGTTTAGTCATGTTTACCATGAGGCTTTGAATAAAAGCTAGATGCGCCCTATTGGCCCCATTTTCTCTATGTACTCTATTTTATATGCCAGCGAGTTTGTTAAAACGGGTTCTGGAGAGCATGTTTTGAAGAGCGTGTCAGGCTGATAGATAAAACCTAGTTGGTGTGCAGAATTGTTGGTGCTTGAGAAAGATCTCTGCACTTTGTGTACCATAGCATAGTATGAACAAAGAGGTTTATGGTTGAAGGGCTTATTTTATTCAAACTGTACAAAGCCTAAATAAAGGGCAATGAGGTTTTTAAGCATATTAAACAGCCCTAACTCTTTACACTTCTATGGTTTTTTTTAAAGTTGTTTGAATTGTGAGATGCACTGATGCAAATGAAAGTTAAAAGTAATAATAACTCTCCGTGTTGCACCTTTTTCTGCAAAAACAAAAACGTTTCTTTTGGATTTTGCCTAAATACATAGATGAGTTTTGAACATCATGAACATACTGAAGGTGTACTTTCCATTTTCCATGCAAGCTCCATTAGCTCCAAGATGATTGAGGGTTTTCTTGCATACAGCCTGTTTCAAAATTTCTGAAAAAACATTTAGATGGGATTTAAATGTGGGCTTTGACTAATCCCCAATCATACGTTGGATATGGTTATGGTCTTGTTTTTCCATTTCTGAGGCATTCCTCAATGGATTTGCTGGAGTTGTGTGCTAAGAATCATATGAAGAAAAATTTCACTTTGGAAAAGACTCCTTCATAAAATGCAGGCTTCATGGTCATAACCAGTGAATATAAGTATTTGTGTAAGACATTTAATGGAAATAAATTAGGGCAAATGTTGTACACATCAAAATATACATTTATATACCAGAACAAGAAATCTAAATATAATTAAATAATAGTATACTTTTTCTATTATCCCTGAACTTTGCTACGTTACTACTACTACAAACGTCAGAGATTTTCTTTATTGGGATTTAATGTTAAAGGCCAACACAAGTAGTGCATAGTTATTAAGTGGAAAGAAAACAATGCATGGCTTAGATTTTTTTTTTTTTACACCTAAAAAATCTGAAAAGTGTGGCATGCATTTGATTCAGCCCCCTCTGAGTCGTGCTTTAATCTTAACCATTCCATTATGGCTCTGGTTGTATTTTTAGAGTTCTTGTCCTGCTGGTAGGTGAAGGTCCACCCCAGTCTTTTTTTTTTTTTTTGCAGCAACTATCAGATTTTCTTCCAGAATTACTCTGCATTTACCACCATCTGTCTTCCTATTACATGAATTTCTGCTGAAGAAAAGCATGCCAAACTATGATGCTGCCTCCACCACATAGCATTTTTCATGTAGGCCAAAAGGTTTATTTTGGACTCATCTGACCAAATCCCCTTCTTCCACGTTTTCTCCAGACTCCTTTTCAGAAACTGCAAATTGCTTTCTTTTAACAATAGCTTTTTTTCCTGACTCACTTTACTAAACGTCATATTTGTGCCGTGCAAAACTACTTTTGAGTGTCCGAAGAACAAAAAATGCATGTTTTTGGAAACAAAAGTAGTCTGAAAAATCTAGAGGAAACATTACACAGAAAGGCATCAGCCAGGATTTGAACCCTTGACCTTTTTACAGTTAGGCAATAACTGCCGCCAGTTTATAGATGGTTAATAATCTAAAGAGATGCTACAGGATGTTATAAGATCCCCTGACTTAACCTTTTTTTCCAGACTTTCTTGTCTTTAATGAAGCAAAGTAACCTCAGATCATGAAATTCAGAACCTGTTCTGACGGATTCCTCTCTCCTACACCAAACATCTCTATAGACCAAGCAGTTTTATTGTCTCTTCACTTTTTAAAAGAACTGGTCATTGCTAGTTATTATTATTATTTTATGCACATTTGTTTCTTTTGACCTAAACATCTACTTCTTTAATCATTTTTAAGTTTAAATAAATTACCTAAACTATGGAAGATCTTTGCCTTAGGCAGGGACCAAAGATACAGGTCCTTCTCAAATAATTAGCATATTGTGATAAAGTTCATTATTTTCCATAATGTCATGATGAAAATTTAACATTCATATATTTTAGATTCATTGCACACTAACTGAAATATTTCAGGTCTTTTATTGTCTTAATACGGATGATTTTGGCATACAGCTCATGAAAACCCAAAATTCCTATCTCACAAAATTAGCATATTTCATCCGACCAATAAAAGAAAAGTGTTTTTAATACAAAAAACGTCAACCTTCAAATAATCATGTACAGTTATGCACTCAATACTTGGTCGGGAATCCTTTGGCAGAAATGACTGCTTCAATGCGGCGTGGCATGGAGGCAATCAGCCTGTGGCACTGCTGAGGACTTATGGAGGCCCAGGATGCTTCGATAGCGGCCTTTAGCTCATCCAGAGTGTTGGGTCTTGAGTCTCTCAACGTTCTCTTCACAATATCCCACAGATTCTCTATGGGGTTCAGGTCAGGAGAGTTGGCAGGCCAATTGAGCACAGTGATACCATGGTCAGTAAACCATTTACCAGTGGTTTTGACACTGTGAGCAGGTGCCAGGTCGTGCTGAAAAATGAAATCTTCATCTCCATAAAGCTTTTCAGCAGATGGAAGCATGAAGTGCTCCAAAATCTCCTGATAGCTAGCTGCATTGACCCTGCCCTTGATAAAACACAGTGGACCAACACCAGCAGCTGACACGGCACCCCAGACCATCACTGACTGTGGGTACTTGACACTGGACTTCTGGCATTTTGGCATTTCCTTCTCCCCAGTCTTCCTCCAGACTCTGGCACCTTGATTTCCGAATGACATGCAGAATTTGCTTTCATCCGAAAAAAGTACTTTGGACCACTGAGCAACAGTCCAGTGCTGCTTCTCTTTAGCCCAGGTCAGGCGCTTCTGCCGCTGTTTCTGGTTCAAAAGTGGCTTGACCTGGGGAATGCGGCACCTGTAGCCCATTTCCTGCACACGCCTGTGCACGGTGGCTCTGGATGTTTCTACTCCAGACTCAGTCCATTGCTTCCGCAGGTCCCCCAAGGTCTGGAATCGGCCCTTCTCCACAATCTTCCTCAGGGTCCGGTCACCTCTTCTTGTTGTGCAGTGTTTTCTGCCACACTTTTTCCTTCCCACAGACTTCCCACTGAGGTGCCTTGATACAGCACTCTGGGAACAGCCTATTGGTTCAGAAATTTCTTTCTGTGTCTTACCCTCTTGCTTGAGGGTGTCAATAGTGGCCTTCTGGACAGCAGTCAGGTCGACAGTCTTACCCATGATTGGGGTTTTGAGTGATGAACCAGGCTGGGAGTTTTAAAGGCCCCAGGAACCTTTTGCAGGTGTTTAGAGTTAACTCGTTGATTCAGATGATTAGGTTCATAGCTTGTTTAGAGACCCTTTTAATGATATGCTAATTTTGTGAGATAGGAATTTTGGGTTTTCATGAGCTGTATGCCAAAATCATCCGTATTAAGACAATAAAAGACCTGAAATATTTCAGTTAGTGTGCAATGAATCTAAAATATATGAATGTTAAATTTTCATCATGACATTATGGAAAATAATGAACTTTATCACAATATGCTAATTTTTTGAGAAGGACCTGTACATGCAAATTAACTCTAAGTTATCTTCACTTAACAAGTGAATGACCATCAAGAAAAGCAAACTCGTTTTAGTCAGAAATGCAAAACTGAAATGTGCATTTAAAATATTTGTATGTCAACAGTTCACATAGGGAACTGAAACATTGCAGCTGAGGACAATCTATTTCTTCTTTAATTGTTTCCATTTCTGTCGGTCAGATGCAGGTCATAATAAGGAACCAATGAACACATGCTCCTTTCAGACTCCATGTAATTGCATCATCATTTTTTAGCAGTGCCAAATGTCAGATTTCAGAGGACGCTGTATAAGTTAAAGCCTCCTCTGTCTACCTTCTATCATATTGCTCTCACTTTCTGTGATCATCTCAGAGCCAAAGACAACACACAATGCAGATTTCTAAAATGGGAAACACATGTTATTGGTGTGACTTTATTTTTAGGGTTAAAAACTGAAACCTTAGCTGCGTGAAGCCTGTATGGGGATCAGACACGTCTTTTTGCTGCTACAAAAAACCTTTGTGTGTAAAAACACCCCCGCTCAGACAATATGAGCAGTAGGCTTCTGAGACTAACCAGTGGCCTTTTTTATGTGGAGTTGCGTTTCTGTGTCTGTGGTTGAATCATTGTCTCGTTTGGAGTCACAGAAGAAGTTAACAAGAGAGCCGGTTTCATGTCTGCAAATCATCAAGTCTTAATTTTTAGCTTTGAGCGTCACTTTTTTGCAGCCAGAGTCAACTAATTAATCTTAATAACATGTCTGTTAGTGTGCTGTTATTTCAACTTAGATCAGAGTTTTAATTTAATTGAAATTATCCGCCTAGATTTCCCAGTTTTAATGTAGTTATTTTCACACTCTGCCTCCTCGCAAATCATTACCGACCAGTATTTTCTAAGCTGTTGGATATCCTAACGATGTCATTTCTTCTGTCTTGATCTAACAAACTGAAAGCTTTTATTTTAAAGAATTAAAATTTATTTTTGCAAATTAAGATTACTGAATGCAATATTATTGCATTTAGTTATTTTTACAAAGTAAGCAGACAGAAAGTGAGGTGGAAGAGGGGGCAGACATGTTGCATAGGTCTCTGGGGTCAGGACGGGTTTGTCAAGGCCTCTGTATATGGATCGCAGGCTCTTAAGCTTGGTGCCACACGTGTGAATGCTATACTTTTTCAATATAAAATCTCTGAGCTAGAAATATACACCTTTTTTTTGTCACAGAGTCATAGTGTTGTCCCTGTTGAGCCTTAACAAGAACAAGTTCTGAACTCATTTAAGCCACATTAAAATGAGGTCATTCATGATCATAGTTCATTATCTAGATCTTTTGATCTAAGTTCACAGCTTCGACTTTTACTAGTTCTCGTTCATTTATCGTACTTAATCTAATATAAGTTTAAAAAAATATCGTCTTTGCTCATGTAAACTGTGTTTTATAAAGGCTAAATTTCCAGAACAGCTGTTCTCACTCACATTTTTTATAGTTTCATCAACAGAAAAGAAAACTTTGACTGACAACGTCCGTTTAACCGCGTTTGCAACTGTGGTCACTTTAAACCCACCACAATGTTCCTCTTTTAATAAAGTCTTGATTCCTTTTCAGTACTTCAGTTGACAAAACCTTCAATTGTGTAAATTAAATACGTTTATTGTTCTTTCAGTTACTTACCCGCAGGATGGAGTTTGAACCTGCAGTGTCTTTGCTCCATCTCCTGTCCATAAACAACAAATAAAGAAATATTGGGCAGCAAAAAATCCCCTCAGTGTAACCCCATAGCGTTGATGGTTGGAGCTTGAGCCTTCAGTTAATATTCTTAATGAAAAGCCTGTGGCAGCAGAGTCAAGTTTAAAACAAGGAGGAGAGGCAAGGGCCTACATTACTAAAAGAGGACCTCACAATACTATTTGTGAGGTATGTGTGAGCACGTGGGCTCACAAATACTCAGAAGACAATGAGCGTACGCATTAGGAGGAAGTACTGCAGCTGTTGCTCAGTGACCTTTCCAAGGTTTGCTCCATAAAACCACAGAGTAAATCTTTTGTTCTTCCCCAAAACAGAGACTACCCTTAAAAGATTTCAAAATTAGCTGTGTTCCTTTGACTTTCCACACTTGCAAATATCTCAAAAATGTGAGCCCCACTCATGAACACGTTTGTGCACAACACTGAGTGATTTGATGGTCTCAATCTGCCCAAGATTGGTAAAAAGGAAAGAAAGAAAACAATGCATTGCTTCTTCTCTATTCGGATATGACTCAGTAATTCAGTAACATGTTTTTTTTTTTTTTTTGCATTTCGAGTTAATCATCTGTGGAAAACTAAGAAAAGTTGTTATTCTGTGTCAGAAACTAGGCATTTTGCTTTGGATGTTCTAATTAATAATGACTCTGATTATAGCAGCCATGTGGTGATCGGACAACATCATAAAGACGGACCGGAAGCTGTATCTGAAGGGTTTGGATATCCCTTAGTGCACTGGATTTTTTTGTTTTGTTGTTTAATTGTTAGTTTATTGTTAGAGTTGAAAATAAATACAATGGAAATTGACTCTTTCAGACACTAATAAAGCAACATTCTAAGATTTATTAATTTTCTTTGCACAAATTAACCAAAATTCAAATTGGCTTAAACAATAGAAAACTTTAGTTAATTATTTCAGTATATAAAAGCTTATGGTGCAGTTTATTTTCTGGATCTTTACTTTTTATTAACAGCATATAGTCTGAGGGACTAATTGTCACATATTTTATTGACACAAGAAATAAGGGTAAATAAATAAGCTTATTTCAACAAAAAACATTTTCTCCTAACGCCTAATTTATTGAGAGGTGCACATGGAAAGCAAAACAAGTTACCCTCCCTGACAAGAAGACATTTACTAAGAAGACAGATGACAGGAGCAGGATACATGTCAAATATGAACAAGCCCCAATGGAGCGGTTTTAGGTTTAGCCTGTTTAGTTTCACAGGAAGTACAAAACACACATGTGTCCTAAACACAATCTAGTAATGTTAATTTTTAAATGTTTTTTCCATATTTTATAATCCTAACTTAATATATAATTTGACACTGGGCCTAAACACTCCTGTTGAGAAATTTCGTGTATTGCCTGAACCTATTGTTAATTGTTGAAAATAACAAATCTCATACTACACTGTGCACAGAAGAATATTTACGGTGGGGAATTTTATTTTTTGCTGTAAAATAAAAAAAGAATAGGAATGAGGCAAATTGGAAGAGTCAGATACTAAATAGGACAAGACACTTTAATAGTCATTTAGAATATGGACAATACAATGCATATCAGAGTGAAATGTTTAAATGACCCATATAACAACTAGGTTCTCTTAATTAGGTGCATAAATACTCACTGAAATATAAAATAATACATGAAGGCTGTTTTTGCCCACGAAACAGTAGAATATAAAATACTGTGCTGGATTTGTCGAGAATGTACAAGAGCCTATTAATAATGTTTTGATAAAATTAGTTTTATTAAATCTAAAGAGGTATTTCTGTAACTCCTCAAAAAAAAAAATACTATATTTTTAATCAGCTGTTTATTGTTCTGATATTCCCAAATAATTTGGGAATTTTTACCAAAGGAGATGCAATACTCTAAAAGTATAAACATGAAGTGAAATGTTTATTTATTATCTATAACTGGTTTCATTTTGTCAGTTTTAAAGCCGTTTCATGTGGCGTCACTTTCTGCTTTTTCTCAACCAAAGGCCGCTTTCCCTTTTTTCCATGGGGTGGCGAGACTTTAGCAAAATGATAAAGCATTTTAAACTGGACTTTGAGAGAGAGAAATACCACATCGCTTGACATAATCACAATAGTGATTGGCTTTAAGCCATTTGAACAGCTGTGGATTTGCACAAAAACATGTTTTTTACATATTCCCAAAATAGTTTTCAGAGAAACCTTCTTTCCAGATGGCAGGGCAGCAGTGTGGCCTGTGCGTTGAAGCACAAGGGATTAACTTGGTGCTGACTAGTCCATAAATAAGTCATACTGCTGCCCGGATCTGAATGCAGGTCCCACACTCATTTTTTTCTTTCCTCCTAGCGCACCATGGAGGTCTAGTACAACTGATTCTGGCCGTTTTATGTGGCTAATTTATACCCGTCCCTTCCTCTTTAAAAATGTTGCTGTGATGGGTGAGGGAAGGGGTGTGGAATATGTGGGATTGGAATCAGGGGTGGTGGAGTTCCTGTTGCGGGGAAACCTTGACGGGTTAGCCTGTGCATTCACAGGAAAAGCTGCTAAAACATTTGCAAATGGGGAAAGCTCGATGCTGAGAACATATGAGTGGAGGTTTGAGGAAGCAGTAAATGTCATCGTTGATTCTTAATTACGTGGTGTATCCCCACTCTCCACTGTGGAGGCTGTGGGGCTTTAGGGAAATATTCAGGTGGGTGCACATTGTGGTTACTGGCTTTCTCATTATGTCACACTGACGAGTTCAAATGTTTATTTTGAAATATGATGCTATAATCATTATAGGTTGCAGTTTTAACGAAGACATATTACATTCTTAGCGTACATCTAACTTTCTCTTTATTATCAATGCATTTTCTTATAGATTTACTTGATATTATTTTAGGATTTTAAAGTTCAGGTGTATATTTTTCAGTTAGTTAATTCTGTACAGATTAAGAAATCTCCAAAGTTTGTGGATGATCCGGAATTTCTTGCAACCCAGTCGGATTATTTTAATGTTCTCAATTCTGCTGGAGCTATCTAAGATGTTTACATTTTTGGTTTTTAGTGATGATTACATACATTTATTTTCATGATCCCACTCGGTAATCCATGTCCTCCTGGGGGGATTTTATCAGGTCTACTGCTGTGGCATTTTAAGGGCTATTCAGTCCATGTACTACCACAGCAGAAGTCCTGTCCACGTTTTCCAACCTTTGTCGATTCTCTTTGTTGTGATGTTCAAGGAAAGGATCTTGAGTAGCTTGATTTGTGCACACATTTTTTCCCCGATGTGTTGTCATATCTTTCCCTCCTACTTTCATTTTGCACTTCTTAACAAATCATTTTGCACACAACAGTGTCAATTAATTTGCTTTTCATTACAGTTAGCTACAGGGGTTGGACAATGAAACTGAAACACCTGTGATTTTAGTGTGGGAGGTTTCATGGCTAAATTGGACCAGCCTGGTAGCCAGTCTTCATTGATTGCACATTGCACCAGTAAGAGCAGAGTGTGAAGGTTCAATTAGCAGGGTAAGAGCACAGTTTTGCTCAAAATATTGAAATGCACACAACATTATGGGTGACATACCAGAGTTCAAAAGAGGACAAATTGTTGGTGCACGTCTTGCTGGCGCATCTGTGACCAAGACAGCAAGTCTTTGTGATGTATCAAGAGCCACGGTATCCAGGGTAATGTCAGCATAACACCAAGAAGGACAAACCACATCCATCAGGATTAACTGTGGACGCAAGAGGAAGCTGTCTGAAAGGGATATTCGGGTGCCAACCCGGATTGTATCCAAAAAACATAAAACCACAGCTGCCCAAATCACGGCAGAATTAATTGTGCACCTCAACTCTCCTGTTTCCACCAGAACTGTCCGTCGGGAGCTCCACAGGGTCAATATACACGGACGGGCTGCTATAGCCAAACCTTTGGTCACTCATGCCAATGCCAAACGTCGGTTTCAATGGTGCAAGGAGCGCAAATCTTGGGCTGTGGACAATGTGAAACATGTATTGTTCTCTGATGAGTCCACCTTTAATGTTTTCCCAACATCCGGGAGAGTTACGGTGTGGAGAAGCCCCAAAGAAGCGTACCACCCAGACTGTTGCATGCCCAGAGTGAATCATGGGGGTGGATCAGTGATGGTTTGGGCTGCCATATCATGGCAATCCCTTGGCCCAATACTTGTGCCAGATGGGCG
The DNA here is from genome assembly GCF_021462225.1 of Girardinichthys multiradiatus. Taxonomy (NCBI): domain Eukaryota; kingdom Metazoa; phylum Chordata; class Actinopteri; order Cyprinodontiformes; family Goodeidae; genus Girardinichthys; species Girardinichthys multiradiatus. The sequence continues at coordinate 21,171,268 of NC_061807.1, forward strand.
TGTCACTGCAAGGACTACCGAACCATTCTTGAGGACCATGTGCATCCAATGGTTCAAACATTGTATCCTGAAGGCGGTACCGTGTATCAGGATGACAATGCACCAATACACACAGCAAGACTGGTGAAAGATTGGTTTGATGAACATGAAAGTGAAGTTGAACATCTCCCATGGCCTGCACAGTCACCAGATCCAAATATTATTGAGCCACTTTGGGGTGTTTTGGAGGAGCGAGTCAGGAAACGTTTTCCTCCACCAGTATCACGTAGTGACCTGGCCACTATCCTGCAAGAAGAATGGTTTAAAATCCCTCTGACCACTGTGCAGGACTTGTATTTGTCATTCCCAAGACGAATTGATGCTGTATTGGCCGCAAAAAGAGGCCCTACACCATATTAATAAATTATTGTGGTCTAAAACCAGGTGTTTCAGTTTCATTGTCCAACCCCTGTATTTTCATTAACTGTGGAAGTAAATTGTCATGGTCTCATATGTAGTTTAGTTCAGTTATATGTTATTATCTGAATGTGTTGTATTAGACCCTTTTCCTATTTGTTCTGGTCCAGTTGACCCTTGAATTGGCACATTCTGATCAAATCCAAATTCGTCTAAGTGACCTTCTGCTGGTAAATAAGATGCATTACCCCCTTTATAAAGTAATTCTCTAACAGAATTCTGTGGGTAGAATATAGAAAAACACTCTGTCACTCTGCACGGTGGCGCAGTTGGTAGCACTGTTGCCTTGCAGCAACAGGGTTCGATTCCTGGCCGGGGGTCTTTCTGCATGGAGTTTGCAGTTTCTCCCCGTTAGGTTAACTGGTGTCTCTAAATTGCTCTTAGGGGTATGAATGAGTGTGTGCATGGTTGTTTGTGTGTTGCCCTGCGATGGACTGGCGTCCTGTCCAGGGTGTACCCCACCTCCCGCCCATAGACTGCTGGAGATATGCACCAGCTTCCCCGCAACCCACTATGGAATAAGTGGTAGAAAATGACTGACTGTCATTGATTGCCAAAGCAGGTGCAAAATGTCAACCTGGCAGGTACAAATTAACGAATGGTTGGTGGGAAACATTCTGTAGGTAAGAAAAAAACAAACAACAAAGTTAAGAAATAGCAAAGGGACAAATTGACCAGCACGCATCATTGACAAAAGATTGTACCACTTGGCAACCTTAGGGTCCAATCCTTTCTTTTTTCTTTTTTTTTGCAGATAATGTGGTTCTGTTGTGACTTTCGCAGTTTGTGTGAATAGCGTAAGGAAATCAGGATGAGTCATTTCCTCTAAAGGCTCAACTATGCTCAATCTAAGGTCCTTTTACAAGAGACTTTTTACATCAACATGGACAGAGTTGTCTTTTATACTTCAGACTTTACTTAAAGAATAAGTATGTAGCAGAAAGATCTAGAGAAAGTACCTGCTCCTTCCTTTTTGGAAGAGGTCATGGTGTCTTTTTTGGACACAAGGAGTATGAAAGGGTTAGGGGGATCCCAGATTGTTCTGAAGTAACCCTTGCGGTGTCCGGGTGTCCGTATTCTGTCCGTGTGATTTGGTGACAATCTCCAGCATCATTTGGGGGTGGTTTGGAGAACAGCCGCTGATCCTCCCCATTAAGGAGTCATTTGAGATGATTTGGGCATCCGGTCCGTATGCAAGTATGCTTTTGGAAGTTGTTCGGACGTGTTCCAGTTAGAAGAGATGTGAGTGTAGACCCAAAATTGACAAGAGCGACTATAAATATGTTCCTTCTTTCTTGGAACCACCTTAAAATATCTTTCACCCAATGTTCCATCTGAATAGATGATCGGGCCGTCGGGTTTGTCGATGGATGGATTGATCAGCAAAGAGGGTGGATGGATGTAGAAATAGGACAAAGGGATGGATGGATGCATGAATGGAGGGATAATTGATTGTATGGATGGGTAGGCCGAAGGTAGCCAGATGGACAGATGTATGGATAGGATAATTTGAAAATTGGATGCGGAGTCACTGATTGATTCATTAGTGAATTAACAATTGGATGGGATAGATGGATAAATGTATAGATGAAAGAACAGAGACTTTGGATGGATGCATGGATGAACGTATGGATAGATAGATGTTTATGCACCATTTAAGACAAAAATTTCAGTCTTTTTGTTGTCTTTTTAGTCATTAATGCAAACATTCCTGATACTTTGTTTTATAATGTGTAAAGCGAACATAATGCCTCAGTTATACCTAGCTTTAAGAATCTGTTCATGTCTGTTTTCAGATTAATTTACCTTTCAACAAACTGCTCCATGTTGCACATTCTTTGGCCATAGTTTGTTTATCGGTTGATGTTTAAGCCAATATCAGTTATCCAGCATAAGCTCATGAGTTGTTCCAAAGTAATGCCTTATACATTGAAGAAGTGAGTCATTTAATATTCATCTACACTTTAAATGTTCTGAGGCCAAGACCCAGGTAGAATAAATGTCCCCTCTGCAACACTGAAGAAATTAAATAAGATGTTGACTTCGTTCATAAAAGCTGCACTGGGATATCAGTCTTTCCCCCGAGCAGATCATTTTTCCTCAAACATGCAGTACTATTCGTCCTCCCACCCACAAATTAGTATGAAAATGTTCCCATCACCTGTGAGACTCATTGATCCAACAGAACACCCCTCATAAACAATCAGGATGAAGGAACAATAAAAGGAAACATCTGCTTTATAAGGAGTGGAGGAGATGAAGGGTAAAAGTTAGATCCTCAACATCAAAAACAGTAAGGAATAAAGGAAATATTTTCTAGCGTTTTAACTTTTTGTCCCTTCCATCTGTGTTGGATTTGTTTTAGCAGACTGTCACAGAGGTAGATCTAGATTTTAATCCCTTTTTTCTGGACAAGAGGAAATGTAGTTGGTTTTCAGCTGCAACTCGTAAAATCCTTGTCCCAATAAAACATTTTAGACTGTGACCCGGCTAGCTTTTTAAACAATGACTTTGGCGTAAATCAAGACAAGAACACATGTAGGTCTCGTATGTGGGGGTGGTGCGAGGTTAACATTTATCCTGCTTGATTCAGTTAAGTTTCTCCATGGGAGTCAATGTTTTGGGCTCTTGAGTGCACCTTAATGTCAATCACCAGTAACTTTAGCTGCATTTGTCTTTCTTTCTGACAACTTTGAGACTGTTAGCTCAGGTCGTCACCTCATAATGCGGCAACTTTTTAATTTGATCCTTTATTTCCGTACAGAGCAGTAGGACGAAGGATCGGCTAAACCTCTGCTGCTTGGAAAGCAAACATGGAAGAACTAAGAAACATTTAGCCAGGAATAGCTTCATTATGGGTGATGTTTGACATTGCCATGTTTTCCGTCTTTATGTCAAACCCTAAATGTTTAATGCATAGATTTCTACTCGGATATGAAAAAAACAATTTTAGAACAAGGTTTTGTGCAACTACGAGAATTTAATTGAACTTCTTTCAGCTGCTACATTTATTTCCACAGTGTACCATTTGCCAACATCTTCTTCACTGCTTCCATGGGCCTTCTCTGCATGCTTGACTGACTTTCACTCCTCTCCAGAGCATACAGGTCCTTCTTAAAATATTAGCATATTGTGATAAAGTTAATTATTTTCCATAATGTCATGATGAAAATTTAACATTCATATATTTTAGATTCATTGCACACTAACTGAAATATTTCAGGTCTTTTATTGTCTTAATACGGATGATTTTGGCATACAGCTCATGAAAACCCAAAATTCCTATCTCACAAAATTAGCATATCATTAAAAGCATCTCTAAACGAGCTATGAACCTAATCATCTGAATCAACGAGTTAACTCTAAACACCTGCAAAAGATTCCTGAGGCCTTTAAAACTCCCAGCCTGGTTCATCACTCAAAACCCCAATCATGGGTAAGACTGCCGACCTGACTGCTGTCCAGAAGGCCACTATTGACACCCTCAAGCAAGAGGGTAAGACACAGACAGAAATTTCTGAATGAATAGGCTGTTTCCAGAGTGCTGTATCAAGGCACCTCAGTGGGAAGTCTGTGGGAAGGAAAAAGTGTGGCAGAAAACGCCGCACAACGAGAAGAGGTGACCGGACCCTGAGGAAGATTGTGGAGAAGGGCCGATTCCAGACCTTGGGGGACCTGCGGAAGCAGTGGACTGAGTCTGGAATAGAAACATCCAGAGCCACCGTGCACAGGCGTGTGCAGGAAATGGGCTACAGGTGCCGCATTCCCCAGGTCAAGCCACTTTTGAACCAGAAACAGCGGCAGAAGCGCCTGACCTGGGCTACAGAGAAGCAGCACTGGACTGTTGCTCAGTGGTCCAAAGTACTTTTTTCGGATGAAAGCAAATTCTGCATGTCATTCGGAAATCAAGGTGCCAGAGCCTGGAGGAAGACTGGGGAGAAGGAAATGCCAAAATGCCAGAAGTCCAGTGTCAAGTACCCACAGTCAGTGATGGTCTGGGGTGCCGTGTCAGCTGCTGGTGTTGGTCCACTGTGTTTTATCAAGGGCAGGGTCAATGCAGCTAGCTATCAGGAGATTTTGGAGCACTTCATGCTTCCATCTGCTGAAAAGCTTTATGGAGATGAAGATTTCATTTTTCTGCACGACCTGGCACCTGCTCACAGTGCCAAAACCACTGGTAAATGGTTTACTGACCATGGTATCACTGTGCTCAATTGGCCTGCCAACTCTCCTGACCTGAACCCCATAGAGAATCTGTGGGATATTGTGAAGAGAACGTTGAGAGACTCAAGACCCAACACTCTGGATGAGCTAAAGGCCGCTATCGAAGCATCCTGGGCCTCCATAAGACCTCAGCAGTGCCACAGGCTGATTGCCTCCATGCCACGCCGCATTGAAGCAGTCATTTCTGCAAAAGGATTCCCGACCAAGTATTGAGTGCATAACTGTACATGATTATTTGAAGGTTGACGTTTTTTGTATTAAAAACACTTTTCTTTTATTGGTCGGATGAAATATGCTAATTTTGTGAGATAGGAATTTTGGGTTTTCATGAGCTGTATGCCAAAATCATCCGTATTAAGACAATAAAAGACCTGAAATATTTCAGTTAGTGTGCAATGAATCTAAAATATATGAATGTTAAATTTTCATCATGACATTATGGAAAATAATTAACTTTATCACAATATGCTAATATTTTGAGAAGGACCTGTATCTCCAACTCTCCAGGCTCTTTTTCCTACCCTCATTAGACAATGTTTACAATCACAAGGTCATCAGCAAACATCATACTCTATGTAACTAATTCCATCTGTTAACTTGTCCCATCACAACTGCAAACATGAAAATGTGTTCTAGGGTTCATCAAATCTAATGGTGGTTCTTCTTGGCATGGAACCCACCTGATGCTCATTGTTCCTCAAATCTCTTCTTAACCTGACAAGTAAGTCAGTAAGTAAAGTTTAATTATTTAGCACCTTTCGTAAGCGTAGCATCACAAAGTGCTTCACAATAAAAGAAAAGAACAATTGTACTTATTGTCATACAATAAATCATTACATAAATACATAAAACACATCAATCCATACACATTTTAGGTGATTTTTATAGGCATCAATAGAGTCTAGACTGCGGAAAAATGGGTGCATTGAATAAAGGGGACAACTGCCCTTCTGTAAGTATGGCAGCTGTACTCATTACCCTTGTCCTTATAAAAAGGTGCTGAAATTCCTGATTATTTAACTTTCCTTCACCTGTTCTCCATTCTCAGTCAGTTTCTCCATTCATCAGTTTAAATTGAAATTATTTGTACAGGCCATTTTTGTGTTAAAGTTGCTTACTTCCTCTGAATTTGATGTTCTCTGCGATATTGCATATTTTGCTAATATAGACAGATTAGAATTAAAAGGACTATGGAGCTAAATGGATGATTTGAATAAAAATCCTGAAAATATGACAAAGCTGTCCAGTCATTAAAAAAAGTAACTGAAAATCACTTCACCTAAACAAAAAACAAATGAAACATCAAATTACAATAAAAGGATGCTCAGGCAATAAGGCAATTTTATTTAAAAAATAAAATATAATTAACACAAGCATAAAACTATTGCCGTGGGAGGTAAAATAAGTATTACATTGTTACTCACTTTTGTTTAAAAGGTGAATTACGTCGTGCTTTTTAAAATTTTTTTCCCAATTCTATTTTTTTCTACATCTTAACAAACTACACCACCTTCCAGATTCAAGTCACTGAGTTGCATCAAGCAGGATCTGACTGGGATCTGCCCAAATTATCATGGCCATCTGCCACCTTGCATTAAATGATGTTAAAGTGCCCGTGACATCGAATGTTCATGATAAATCCAATTATATATATGGAAAGGAAATACTGATAAAATATTTGAAGTAGTAAATTCATTCCACTGAAATGAACAGTTGTTAAGATATATGGTCATAAATTTCACTAAAAAGGCATTTCCAGACTACAGCTTTGCGCTCTTTTATGACGTGAAAGGGGAACCCTTCACATAAACTGATACTACAATGGCTGACAACACAGACAGCAGCAAATAATCTGATGTTTTTTTAGATATATTTCAGTCACTATCAGAGAGCAACACAGTCAGGAGAAGAAAGTCAGCTGTCATCAGATGGCAGAGCACAAGCCCTGCTTCGTGCGGACGGCCATCTCGGGAGTCTTTTTGCAGGATGCCGGAGCACGGCCAGAGTCAATATGCATGAGTCATACAGCACCACCAGGAAACGAGAACAACATCCGGCTTTGCAAAATAATCCACTAAAGACAGACCAGATTTCACTATCATAATAAATATACACATATATTTATTTATGCACATGTATATATTAAGTGCTTTAACTCATTCCTGGTTGTTTTGGACTTGCTACCGCATTTATCACTGGCTTTTTAGGAGCTCCTCCGGGCTTCGCGGCAGACCGAACAATACCGGTACAGATACAGTATAAATCCAGGGTTACAGTAAATACGCACTGTGAAACAACCAGAGGCTAAGTGAACAGCATGAAACAGCAGCAGACACAAGGGATGATTCAAGATCTGAAGACACTACCTGGTTTCTCATTTTTTTACTTTTTATTTATTTAGATATATCGTATGCGGGTGTGATTTATCTTATTTTAATAATCATAATAATTTTGGATTATTATAATTATTAATAATAAAATAATATTGTTTTTGCAACAAGGAAGTGTTCTTTCCTGCTGAGCCTTGAGCTTTTTAGCAACAACAACCTTTTATTTGGGGATTTTGTAACATCGGATGCACTGAACAGACTCTGCTTCAACATTCTCCTTCATCTGTAAAATATACCGACCTCTGACATAATTTGTCTTGTGAATTCATAAGATTCTTGTTCGAAGCAGTTTGCCGAATAGTCCGTCGATCACAACTGGCTGTGCTTGGTGGGACCAGCCCATCTGTCCCTATTCAATTTTCAAGCTCTGATCCTCTTCACTTCCGGAAAGTAGTGCAGACTAACGGTTGCTGTCGTAGTATTGCTGCTACCACCAGCAATACACCGTTTCACCATATTATCGCTGTTTTTAACGCAACTTGGCTTCCACCTGGACAGTTTATCATTGATGCTCACACAACGAATGACCGGAGACTTCCCTTTTGATGTCATTTCCAGGCGAGTTTGGACTTGTAAAATATAACATTGAAATATGCTTATTTTGTGTGAAAATTTTCTTTTTTCATGTCTTTAATCCTAATATCACGTCAATTACTGCCCAATCCCTTCACTTTTTTGTGGGAAAAATAAAATGTCACAGGCACTTCAAATCATTTGGGTTGCATTAGAGATTTTACTGTATATTCATAATATTCTGTTACCTTTTCCTAATTCAACAAAACACAAATAAAAAAATCTTCATAAAAATGTTAATGTTAAAATTTAAAAGCTTCCTCGGGAAATCTGTTTCTTACAAACAAAATGAAATTTAAAGAGAAACTGTTATTAACTGTTACTTTATGTCTTAGTTTTCCTCCCACCTGTCCTCAAAGTCAAATACAATGGGACCATTGATTGGGTTGTCTGCTCTTTTTATTTTACATGAAAATAAAAAGATTATATGTTGTTTTTTTATGCCATAAGTCCAGACAAGATAGTCAAAAAGGGATGATGTTTGGCAAGCTGTTAGCGCTCAGATATGGTGCGTTCACTGGTACCAACTCCTCAGTGACTAAAGTAGTTATTGGCAGCTTGTTGTAAACAATAAAAATTATATTTTTTCATGTTAGACTCTCCAAAAGTCTCAATGAACACCAGAAAAAGCTGCTAAATTTATCACTAGTCAGATGTGTGTTAGTAATAGCAGAAGATGGGTGCTGACTGGTCTACCAAGACCAAGGCAGTTGACAAGAAGACCTTGTGCTGGCTTTGCTTCCTGCAAATGCTCTGATCATTCAACATATGCAACGAGATTTTCCAGATGTTCTCACAGTCTGTTGTAGCAAGCACCGTCTTTATTTCTGTTGCATGCTGGGAACAAAATAAAAAACTGAATAAACTTTATAAGAGGCGGAGTCCATTGCTCAACGCCCAAAGCTTCATACCTTGAAGGAAGTGGTCAGGGACAGGATGCTGGTAAAAGCGCTGTCAGTAACTCCAACCTCTTCTAATAAACAGTGGAAAACCCCATCAACAGGTTGAGTAACAGATTCATTCATCCCAGATGCTCAAAAGAATGATACAGGAAATTATTACTACACCTAATGATGGTCAAAGGTTGTAATACTTTTTAATTATTCTTACAGGATAAAATAATTTGTTTTTACATGAACATATGAAGCTTCTGCTTTTTATTCTTACTACACTTAAGCTCAAAATTATACATAACCCAGGCAGATTTAAATTAACTGTGTGGCAACACTGGCCACTAAAATATTGGATAACTTGAAAAAAACAGGAAATCTCTCAGTGTGTCTCACATATAAAGCATAAAGAAACTAAGTAGTTTTAAAAAATGTTTTATATGGTTAACTTCCAAAAACTGGGATTTTATTTTTCCAAAAGCAGACTTTGTTAGGTCCAGATGTTGTTTATTATCACCTTGTCAACAAATAACCTCTACTCTCTTGGAAATAGAAGCACACATTTTACAATACCCACAAACCACAGGTTCAGCCTCACCTACTTTGAAGAGTAAATTTAAGTCACTGTAAATACCATGATTTAGGTAATCATACTGTCAGTTGATGTCAAATTAAAGAGAAACTTTGTCTAAATAGTTTGCAGTCCATCTGCTCGCTTTCTGGTATCTCCTCTCAGTTGTCAGTTTCTGTGTTTTTTTTTTCAGGGTTGATACAATAAAAGCCCAAAACTACAACAGTCGTGAGTACTAATAAAGCAGAATTATCTGCTAAAACACTGGATCATTTGTCTTTGGCAATTATTTCCACTGTTGTCCTAAACCTCGTGCATGCTTCCCCTCTTTATGCAACCCAATATCTTCACTTTCCTCGTGTAAAATGACACCAGATTATATTGTGTATTTTTTTTTTCTCACCTCATCTTCTTCACAGATTATTGTTTAAACCGAGTAAGGTCGCTGCCTACAGTGCTGTGGTAGAGAGGCAGCTCCAGAACCAGTGTCAGTCAAACACATTCATTTCCTCTGTGTGTGTTTGGCTTTGAAATCTGGGGGTGCATATCACAATCCCTCGGTTTATTTTCAATAGTTACACATAAGCAGATACGAGAAGGATTTCCTACAAAAGTAAACATCAGGAGGCTATAGATTAAGTCAGCAGGAGGGGTGTGACCTCTGTGTTGACCTGAGAAAATGTACATAACACCAGCATTAAGAGTGTGCTTTAAATACCTCCCCTATTTGCACAATTTGCAAATAGGGGAGGTATGCCCCCGTCTGATAAATGTAACAGAGTGAGCCTTGTACTGTCTGTATGACTTTAGGCTAAACATAAGAAGTGTATGTGAATGTGTATCGGTTAAGCTGTCCGCTCCAATGTAGTGATTATGGTCGTCCACTGTTTGCTTTGCAGTGCCTCACATTCCACACAGCCTTATTTGATTAAAATTATGTGGTTTTCTATTTGGTGTTTTATTTGGGATTCCTGATTTGGAACGTTTTTATTGTATTTGGAACGTTTACGGCAACAGGCCCCCGTTAAAGTCTGCTACCATGTAACTCCCATCGAGGAGCACCAGTGGGTTGGCACTAAATTTAACTGCTCTATTTTAAATGTTCTGTTCCATATTTGAGTTCTTGCATCCTGCTATTGCCTAAAAAAAAAGCCACTCACTGTATGGTATATTCCCTCTGTGCCAAAAGTTGTCCATCGGTACGTGTGCTTTTTTTTCCCCCTGTAACCAGAGGGTTTGTCCCTCCAGGGTACCCCTGGCTCGTTCCCCACTTTCACAGCATTCATGTTCGCTCTGGCACTGCCAGATGTTATGAAAGGCTCTATTGAAGCCGACGTTCAGCTCATAAAAAAAAGTCTATCTTGATAGCTTCTGCAACCAGACCATGTCATCTGATTTACATGGGACTCTCACACATACCCCGGTGGGAAAGACAAAGCATGGTCTGGAGCTGTACATGCGATGCCAAATGTATGTCTCTGTCTCTTTTCCTGCATGGAAATATAAACCAATTTGTAATGAAAGTACAGTTACAGCTTTTTGTGTGTGTGTGTGTGTGTGTGTGTGAAATGGTTGAAATATGTAACAGGGCTGGAACAAGAAAGAGCAAAACCATCCAGGCCAAAAATTAAATGAGAAACACTGACATGACAGGATTGGCGGAGGAATGGAATTGGTGAAAGCGAGCTAAAAAAACCCCCCAAAAAACACGAGACAGAAATCTGAAATCTCATGTACAGAAATGGGAGAAAGAAAAATTGGTTTATAGAGTCCATCACAAACAGTTCATAATCCTTAAACTTTATAAATTGTCACTTACAACCACAACCTTTAACGCATTTTAATGGGATTTTATGCGATAGACCAACTCAAAATCATGGCATGCATTTGTATTCGGCTCCCTTTTAGTCAATTCTTTGTAGATCTTTGTAGCCTCTAACATGTTTTCTTCCAGGGTTGTCCTTTATTGAGCTCCATCCTTTTTCTCTTGAACTCTGACCAACTTCCCTGTCCCTGCTGAAGACCATCATCTCCACAGCATGATGCTTTCATTACCGTTTTTCAAAGTGGGGTGTTGTGTTCAGTGTGATTTGTGGTACAGTGCTTTTTCACCACACAATTTACATATAGATCAAAAAGTTACATTTTGGTCTGATCCAACCACATTACCATCTTCCATGTATTTACTGTGTCCCCCATGTAAACATGGCTGATAGATGCGGGTGACAAACTGCAAACAGGGCTTTCCTTTAAATGTTTTTTTTCTCGGCACTCTTCCATAAAGGCCAGATTTGAGGAGTGCTGGGTTATTAGTTGTCCTCTGGACAGATTATCCCACCTGATATGTGGATCTCAGCAGCTCCTCCAGAGTTGCCATTGACCTTTTGGTTGCTTCTCGGCACCCCTTGCCTGACCTGTCAGTTTAGGTGAATGATAGTCTTGGTCATGGGTTTTATTGTTGTTTCACAGTCTTTCCATTTTGGATGACGGATTAAACAGTTACTTGTTCAAAGCTTGGGGTTATTTTTATACCTTGATGGTCCCTGTGTTTCCCATCCCTACAGCATGAAGCTACCATCGTCATGTTTCACAGGGCGTAGCGGGTGGGGGTAAGTGTTTTCCCCATATGCAGTATTTTGCAAATTAAGTTTTTGGCTCATCAGACCAGACCACTTTCTTCTACATGTTTGCTTGTGGCAAATGTAGAGGTATCGGAGTAAAGGGGGATAAGAGCAATTCACACCACATTTTTCAGATTTCTATTGGCAAACAAAAAAAAACTCATTCCTCTTTGAATTATCATAATTCTCTAAAAAATATTTTTAAGTTTGTGAATGTAACATAACAAAATATGAAGAACCTAATGAGGAATAAATACTTTAGCAAAGCACTGCAGCTGTACATCTTTTTTTCCACTGTCAGCACATAAAAGTGTGAAGGTGTGAATCTGCAGCAGACCCGGCTCCTTGTTTTTATTACTACGCTCCACTGATCGACTCTGAGTACCAGAACCAAGACCTCGGGAAGCTCGGATTCACTTCCCCCTCACTGGCTATTTTACCCCCAAACTTCCACGCACAGTGCTTGCACAAATTACCGCCTCCCAGTTCCCTCCCTCCAGCTCCACATGTTACTTCTGAAGAAAAGCTGCTGAGAGCCAGAGCGGAGAGAGCAGGCAGGCAGGGAGGACACAAGTAGTGAGTCAGAGATTAGAGCAGCGAGCATCAGGGACACACAGGCTGAGCTGGAAACAGAGGATCACAGTCTGAGACGAGATGGAGCTGGAGTCTTCTGTTTGCAAGCTGCTGGTGATGACTCTACTTATTCTGGTACTGGACTAATTGTTTGTGTTTTTACTCATAACCTTTTTTCCTTTGCTGTATTATAAAATAGTCCATGAATCCTATTTATATCCAACTCTCGGTTACATTACAGTGACTGCCCTGAGTCGTGCATGACAAAGGCTTCAGCAGATGTGAGCATATCGTGTATCTTTCAGACTATAAAAAGGAATCATTTGTATATTTACACAGTCTGCTGAAGAAGGCTTCAGAGTCGGGTTTCCTTTTCCTTGTTGCAGGAGTTTTCCATCTTCAAGGGAAAATGTACTTAGCCTCAGCTGTTGACAGGTGTCTTAAACAGAGTCTGCCTGTCACAGCTTAACACATTCCCTGGATATACGGTGCTGAACAAAAGTCTTTACTCACTACCTATTTCTTTATATTTCGCCTCCAAGGAGCCAGTTTTTGGTATAATCTTGTGGTTGCAGTTAACTGTTCTTCAAGTTTTCAGAATTTTGTACAAGTTTTCCTTTAGACTTTGGAGTTAGGGTTAGTTAACCCTAACCAGTTTCACTGTGGTATATGACTGTTTTCAAAGGAGCCATTGATAGTTCCTTAAGCCATATAACGTTTTTTTCTGAATGAGGTAATACTTTGGGCTCATGCAGAACTGTACTAAAGTCTTCAGTCATCCTTAAATCACTCTTTGATATATATATTTCTCTTTTTTGCAAAGCATGACTGATTGATATGGGTTATTTCCTGGGGAAGCGTTTCTTTTGGTCTTCTTTTGTCCTCCTCTCGTACACATTTTTCTAAACACGCACTGCAGACTAATGTAATGGCCAGGTACATAGAGTAAAATTGAGTAAAAAAAACAACCAAAATTTAAAGAAAAACTTAGAAAGACTCCAGAAAGCCTTGAAAACAATTGCTGCAGACAACTTCAAAAGGTTAGAAGCAAGTCCCTATTCTTTGGAGGATATTACTGTTGGCATAAAACTTTTGCACAGATCTTTCATCATGTGTTTATCCTATGCTTTATTTTAGGATAAACTATGATGACATAAAAGCTTTAGTGAATTAATGTTTGCGTAATTTATCTCTTACAAGAGGCTGCATAAAAGCAAATGACGTGAGGTCTATCCTGACACTAAAGGCTGTGTGCTCACACTGAAAAGGTCCACCTGGAGGTTGCTGCGAAGCACCAGGTGGTAAATTTAGCAACGAAAGGTTAGGAAGACTCTAAGATTTTATCTGATGCCTTTTGAGTAGTAGCCAGAGGACCCTGAAGGATCGCTCTCCAAAGAGCAAAGCCCCGTCTTCCTCCATTTTCATCAAGAACAATAGAATCACAGTGAGCCAAACAACTCTTCATCTTTATCCTTTCCATCCTTCATCTGCTTCCCCTCCTCTTGCCTCACCGGCCTTGTTATGCCCCTGCACACAGCTCTTAGTTTGTAATTGAGTGAAAAATTCCCCGATTGCTTTTCAAAGGAGAGTTAAGGTGGCAAGGAAACGGGCTGCCCAGTGCACAGCCTGTGTTTATTTACCATGATCTAAACACTGAAATAGTTGGCTCCTGGAGAAAGTACCACTGTTGCCTACATGTTTGCCTGAATGCTCTGCTGACTTTGTTTAGGTCTCGCCATCCGCCTCTGCTGTTCCTCAGGCGTCTTCACCGCTGACAAGCATTTATATCAGTCCCTATGCACTTTTTAATAAAGTAGATCCGCAACCTTGTTCTGTTTCTGCAGCACATGTGTGTTGTTGCTACCAGGATCCAAAGAAAATAATCAGCAAACTATTACTGCATTGTATCTGCTTTCCTCTGTGAGATCCATTTATCTTTGTAGACGAATACAGTGCCATTCTGTTGGAAAATGGGTCCAAATAAGTTGTTTTCCTCTTTCTGAAGGCTTAAACATAAGAGCTGTGTGTGAGAGTTCAGATATAAGTCATGTTTTTCAGGTCAGGGGGTTTAAATCATCTTGAGACCAAACCCTGAACCCATGTCCATAGAGGTCAACCTAACTGGAGTTTCAGTGCATGTAGAAACCTTTGCTCAAATTAGTTCATCTTATTAAATTAATTTTAAAATACAGAAATATATTTTAATATTGACAGATTCAAAGTCAGTACATTCTACTTTGATCCTAATTATCAAACAATGTAGTCATATTAATATTCATATTGGTAAAAAGTATTCTATATATGGAAACCCAGCCAACTGCATTCATTCACTTACTGCAACAATCCCTCCTCCTGAACAAGCATGAGGACAGAGAACAGTGGACGATTTCATTTCCTCAAAAATGTTGCAGCAATCCCTCATACTGAGCATGCATGTAGCAACAGTGGAAAGGAAAACTTCCCTTTATTAGGAAGAACCATCCAGCAGAACCTGGCTCAATGTGAGCAGCATTTAAGCTCTGAGCCTGTCCTAAAATTCATGCCATGAAAAACAGGACACAGTTTATGAGCAGCAATAGCTCCTTTAATTGCCACATCTAGAAAATAGATGAGGATAAACACAGAAAGACAGAGTCAAGTATATCATCTATAGAAAGAGAAGATGAAGCTATTGGAATGCGTACCTCAGACGATCTCCTCCTACAGAAAGGTGTCACAGCCAAAGAGAAACTCCAGGCTAGACTTCTGTAAAGAGACGTAAACTGAGAGAACTTTAAAGTTAATGGCAGCAATAACTGTAGATAATGCATGGTTTCACAGTAATAGGAGATAGCAGAGTGAGGAGACTTTATCACTATGTCCTCCAGAAGCCCAAAGCCATAGCAGCACAAACAGTAGATGGGGTCTCTGCCTTATGGACAAAATCTGGGATCTGGTTCCACAGGAGAAGAGGCTGATACCTAAAAGATCCCTCTGCAGTCTGAGAGCAAATTACTCTGTTAGGAACTTATGGAACAATCAGATCTCTGATATATGGGTATTAATTGCAATCAGAACTCTTCCTGCAGAATTCTGAAAAAGCCAACGGTCTACAGAGCGCCAATCTTACACAAATGTCATCTGAAGGCACTTTACAAGACAACTTTGGTCCATTTCATTTCAAAACAATCCACATAATATAAATCAATCCAAATTATAATACAAAACAGCCCATTTCAGATGGTCATTTATTGCCAATTTGTAAAGAACTTTCCACTTAAAGAAGCCATTTGCATCAATCCTAAGCAAACGTGGTGACGTTGGAGAAGAATAAATACCTTTTAACAAGAGGAAACCAGCAGAACCAGGTTCATTATGAGTGGAAATCTGTTGCGACAGGCTGCAGGTTGAGAGGATAAAGAGACATAGAAGAACACAGAAGCACTGGACTACTTTCTAGTAGAGAGAAAAACAAAGAGAGACCCTATAGTTACTGATAGCAATGGGTCACTCCAGGAAATAGGCACAGCTGAACACAGAAGCATCAGAAGCCAGGAGTACTTCCTGTGGGACAGGACAACAAATTCTTCAACAAATTCTTGTCAGCAATCTGTCTGTAAATGGGTCGGTCCAGAACAGAGATATAGCTAAACACAGAGGCATTGACCCAGAAGTACTTTTGATTGAAAAATAATAATGGCTCTGTCAATGATTTCAGGGGTAAAGAAGCACAGCTAAAAGCAAAAGTGTTAATTTAAGAGTACTTTTATATGGAAGGAAAAAACAAAGACTACACAAGGTTAATAGCAGGACTTGCTCTATTAATGGGTCCGTCCAGGAAAGCGACTATCCAAAACTCAGGAGTACTGGACAAGGATTACTTTCTATAGATACAAATAACAAAGCTGATACACAAAGTCATTAGTAGTAACAGCACCATAAATGAGTCAGTCCAGGAAAGGCACTTAGCTAAACACAAAGGCATTGGGCCAGGAATAATTTCAATGGGCCAGATAAACAAACAGCAAATGGTAGTAACTGCTCTTCCATTGGATCCTGCAGCAGTCTAAGCATATAGCAGTATGAATACTGTACAGAGATAGCCTATGGTTTACCTTAACCACTCTAACTATAACCGTTATACAAAAGGAAAGTTTTGAGTCTAGTCTTGAAAGTAAATAGGGTGTCTGTCTCACAGACAGTAGAAGGGAGCTGATCCCACAGAATAATTTAAAGATCTGCCTCCCATTGTTATTTTTGAAACTCCAGGAACAATATGTTAGTAAAGTTGTAGGCATCAACAGCAACTACCATATCATGTCAGATTTGTACCCTAATTCAACTGTTTTTTTTGACAGGATTAGTACCATTGGAAAATCCCCTAAGCGTTTACCATGTGGAAACAGTTTTGCTCCTTTTGACAGCCGAAAATCACAGTGGCACTTTATTTTATTTAATGTGTTCTCACCACCTGTTGGCCTAAACATGCTTATTCCAAGTCTTTTTTCATTAATTGTCTTTCCAGTGTTTCATCTATTCACCTTATACACAGGCAGCCATTCTCATTAAGCTAAAATGTTGTTGTCCCTGATAGGAAAAGCAAAGTATATTTATTTTTTCTAAGCTTAAGTTCAGTTTTTAGATAATGTAGCATTGGAAGTCCTCTTAGTTTTTTTTAAAGAAGCCCATAAACCCAAGCAGGAGTACTTTACCATAATTTATATCCAATCATAGATAATCCAGATTTTTTTTTACAAATGCACATCTTTTTAAAAATAAGCAGAAATAGCTAGTCCAGTTTAGGACAGTGATAGGAAAGTTGGAACAGGATAAGATGGATGAAACAGAGAGGATCTTCTGTTTTTGGCTGTCATTTCATATCCGAGACGTGCGCTTGTCCTCTCATAATATTGATCTTGGGTGCTGCTGTAGTATTCCTTATCCCACTGCCAAATACAACGCAATGCAATTAGCAGAGAGGCACAGAAGTGTGGCCTGAACTTTATTAAAAAAATCCCTTTTCACTACCTAAAGACTGGCTCTGACTTAGTAAAGAAGGTAGAACTGTATCTTTCTGGTCACATACACTCATTGTTTTCAGCTGATAAGATTTGTTTCTAATAAATGTCTATAAATGTCATTTTAGGCAAACCTTTCTGTTTTATATCCTTACATGAGACAATCTTGTATCAACATGAAAATAACTCTTGGAGGTGATGAGGGCTTCATCTGAGGACTTCTTTGACCATTATGGTTTAAAAAAAAAATAAAGGTCTTCCATTCACTCATTCACAATCTCCTGTCTGGTTTGCAGAACTCAAGGACGGCCAGATCGGAGGAAGATAGGGACACGCTGTGGGATGCCTGGGGCTCATGGAGCGAGTGTTCTCGTACGTGTGGCGGAGGAGCCTCATATTCATTAAGACGATGTCTGAGCTCCAGGTAAGATTGCCTCTCACTGTTTATGGTCTCCTAATCCAAATCTCTCTACCAGGGGAGAACCGTACTCCAATTGTAAGTACTGTACTTAATTCAGGTAGTGGGTAAAATATTCCACTGAGAAATAGGAAAATCTATCAAGAAGCTGATCCAAGAATGAGAGGAAAGGGAAAAAATGAGATTCGATCTTAATCTTTATTTTTGTCTTTAGAATTTTTGTATGTTTTTAATTTTTTGGGATTTAAATCCTTATGTGATGGAGAATGATTGAAAGGTCACAATTACAGCCTGCAGTAAGGATTTAGGTTCAGGTGCCAAACAGAACTTGCATTAAATTGGTAAAGGCAACAGAAAAAAAGGCTGACCATGCTGACAATGACAATGATTTACCAACCAGTTTAATTTAACGACATTATTATGAAAAGTAAGGGGTTACATGAAGCTTCAGTCACAGGAAGTAAGACAAATTAATACAATGTCATCTTAAATCATACCTCTGTTTCAAACATTTAGCTTTTTGTATTAGTTTTTACAGACATACAAAGCACGCAATGGTCAAAGACTCAAGGAAAGAATCCAACAAATTTGGCCCTATGGAAAAAACAATCCCACCTCCTCCCCTGGTGTTAAGATCATAAATTAACTGTCAAACACAGTTTTTTGGAAACCTGGGTTGAATTACAATAATCACCCCTGGTCTGATTACTGTCTGACCAATAGAAAAAAGGAATACATCATGCCCCAATCTAAAGAAATTAAAGAACAGAAATACAGAAAAACAAAGTCAATGAAAGAAAAGCAATATAAAGGTCTGGGAATGGCCTAATCAAAGTTCAGACTTGAATTTGATTATGATCCTGTGGCATGAGCTTAAACAGGCTGAAAATGCTTGAAAACCCTCCAGTGTGGCTAAATTAGGACAATTCTGCAGACAAGAGTGGGGCAAAATTCCTCCACAGCAATGTAATACACTCATTTCCCAATATCACAAACACTTACTGGCAGGTGTTGGCACCAAGGTTCACGCACAACCAGTTATTAGTATTAGGGGGCAATTATTTTTTCTCATAGGGCCAGGTTTGTTTGGATAGTTTAATTCCTTAATAAATGACATCATCATTTGAAAACAGTTTTTGTGGTTACTCAGGTTGTCTTTATCTTTGTTAAAATGTGTTAAAAATCAAAGTGTGGCAAAAAGCAAAGACAGAAGTAATCTGTAAGAGACCACAAATATTTTCAGAGCACTGTAGAGGGGGGTCCTTTAATCCTCAAGCCAAAGTCACCTGCTTGCTTTGACTTCAGACCTTCTGCTCAGCTTTAAGATCAAGGTTTGAATGAGGGCAACCATAACTGTGTTTGATGGGTAAAAGGAAAAAAGGGCTCATAAGGACTCAGAGGGTATGTTTTCCATAGAAATATTGTCACATTTATAGGCTTGGAAATAGCATTAGAGTGACTTCACCACATTCCTTCATTTTTACAGTTCCCAGAATCTATTGCTCACTTGCTAAAGGTAGCCAGTGAGCTTTGCTGCTAAAATTCACCACTTTTTCACTGCCTGGGGTGTTCAGGAGGGAGCCGCCAAATGACAGGAGCAGCCAGTGAGATCATAAAACATCTCAACTGTGTAAAAGACAAATTGACAAAACAGCACAGATCGTATTTAAGGTCACAACCGAGTTACCATATGGGGCTAGCGTCCCCCCCACCATGAATCCATCTGCGCTCTCTGCACACAAGAATGAGAATGAGAAACATAAGACTGTCAAAACCTCTTGCTTGAAGTGCCAGACCCCCTCTGTACTCCACGGTAAACACTGAGGTCAGGAGATTTTTCAGGACTTCAATTCATGATGTCGATTGCCCCCCAGCATTTTTTGGTCAGGTGAACCTCAGAGCGCTACTGGCTGTAAAGGCAGTTGATGTGTTAAGAGGTGTTTGGGGCTTAGGCTCCTTCTGTGATTGCATACGAGGAGTTCTACATACTCATCAGGGTCCAGGTGGATCTGTTTACAAACATATGTGTCCTTTGGTTAATGGACTCAGATCCACCCCACTGCTGCGTGGAAATGAGGGAGCAGTACCCTGGCCAGGGGTGGCAGATATAACAATGTCATTAAAAAACAGCACAAGGCCTCCTATGTGTGTCTATGTGTGAAAGTGAGGGATTTTTGTTGGCAGGAGAGGCTGGAAATGGGCCTGTAACACCCTCCAAACCAATTTAAGCTTTTTTACACTCACAGACACGCACAAGTGGCCATGCAAGCAACTTACTGCCATGGCAAAAATACCCTGGAGGTGATTAGGACACTAATCATCTGGCCCTCATTAGTCCCATCCACCCAGCACTATTACCTAATCACAAAACTCCAAAGCATAGCTGCTTTACAAGAAAGGCGATGCCATCGGGCATCCATAGCAAGAAATAAATGCACCATGTATTCTTCATGATCATGCATGGTGAATCCTTCAGTTAATATTTCTTTTGAGATTCTTCCCTTAGAACAGGCCCACCTTCATTTTGTCACACTTTTATTCATGACTGATAATGGGCAAGACAAAAGGAACAACTGCTTATGTCACTGTTTAATTTATAGGCGTTGGGATACAGTGGGATGTTAAGTGTGTTGTTGTCTTTTTTTTTCTTTTTACTCTTATTCAGCTAGGAAATGCTCACTGAGAATAAAAATCAATTTTTAAAAGATGGTCCTAATCCATTGTGTGTGCATAACAATCTGAACAGATAGTTTCCAAGAAATGTTAGGATACGTTTCTGCTTGAGGTACCCAGGGTTTGTCCCAAAAACCTATTAGTTTGCAGCAGATGTTCAGTCATTTTATACTGTCTTAATAATCTTGGAAGGAATGCAAACTATCTTAAATGCTACTAAATCCTAAAGATTTTGAGTTGTGGGTTCCATTCCAGCTTCCCCCTGGGCAAGGCGCATAACCTCAGGTTGCCTACCAATCTGCGTATCAGTGTATCAATGTGTGTGCGTTTGTGAGTGCGATTAGGTAAATGCGGATCTAGTGTAAATGGTAAATGGCCTGCACTTGTATAGCACTTTATCAAGTCCAATAACTGTAAAGTGCTTGACACTACAATCATTATCCACCATTCACACACTGACAGTGGTAAGCTACATACATAGGCACAGCTGCCTTGGGGCAGACTGACAGAAGTGAAGCTGCCATACAATCGGTGCCACCGGGCCCTCTGACCACCATCAGCAGGCAAGGTGGGTGAAGTGTCTTGCCCATGGACACAAGGACTGAGACGGATGGAGTGGGGGTTCAAACTAGTCACAGGTAAGCCCCTACCACCTGAGCTACCGTCCCCCTAGTGTTAGTGTAAAGCGCTTTGATCGGTGGTCGGTATGACTGGAAATGTGCTTTAGAAGTTCAGTCCATTTACCCTTTAAACCCAGGGCTAGACCCCTCTATTGACGCAAGGAAACTGTGCATCAGTAGTGCCACAGTGCATCTCGTCCAGTGGCGATTGCTCTGAGACTGCAAGGGAAGCTCAGCTTCCCCTAAAATGTCAAAAAATAAGTGCTCAAATATATACTGTTGTGTGTACATGTCATTGACTAAATACGCGCTCAACGTTTGCTCAGAATCAGCTTCTTATCACTGGTAAAGACTCATTCCCGCAACTTCACAGTGCTTTAAACAGTGAGTTCAATAGCGAAGCAAAAATGCTGGGCTTTGTCCCGCCCATCGGACGCTCAGCGTCTCTGGGGGTCTATGGGGCAGTGGGCTGACCTCAGCTGGACCGGACGCTCAGCTTCTGCATGATGATTGGATCATTTGTCAGAGGCTGAATCCCTTTTTGATTGATAGCGAAATGAGCGAATCAGCGATCTTGAAATTGAGCTTCCCCTCCTTGAAAGACCAGCATCCGCCACTGATCTCGTCAGCTTATGTGCAGTTGGCTCCTTTAACATTCACTCTGCACATCTTGGTCAGTTGTGCCGAGACAGAACAAACTACTGGACTTGCGTTTTTTCAGATGCATTGATGCGTCCAAATAGAATAGCAGATTGTTAGGTGCTGCTCCTTCGTTCATTCGGGTTGTTTGATAGCAAATAATATTGGTAAACTGTTACTGTCCTCCCTACTGCATAAAAAGATCTTTACACCTTGACATGAACTAGCAAAATGGATGAGTTGGAGCAACATCAAGGCTTGGGAAAATATTCCAACTCAAGATCTAGCTTTGTTCTCTACTTGTGTTCATCTGTTTGTAAAATGTCAGAAAGATATTGAGTAAGTTATTTGTAATGTGGTCCAGATATTCTGACATTAAAACCCATGATGACATCGTGGTGAACCCTTCAGTCCTGGCTCTGCCTACTTCTATTTAAACACCACTTTGAAGATTTCCTTGTGAGTAGGAAATGAAAAGGGAAATTCATTTTATTGCCTTTACCTTTTTTATGTCTAATTTATATATTCCTGGTCCCTGAGTGAGTTTCCACACTTTGCTACCTGTCTCTCATCTCATGGTCTTTGGAAGTCTCTTGTTTGGGTTCAGGCCCCATGATTTGCTGTTTGGCTTGGCAGAGGGGACTGTCTGGATTCGTCACAGGCTCTAATGTTCTTGCCATGCCACACGCTCCACATCTACTCCCTGCAATAACACAGCAAAAATTCCCAAGCCCTTCACTCATGAGTGAGTCCCAACTCTGAGACGTTGTCTCCAATCCATGTTTCTGATTAGCTAAAGAACAAAGACAGTGAAATTCCTTTTAAGTTTCCAAACTCAAAAGGAATATCATCTAATCAGTTTCCACTGTGGTCTCGGGTGATTGGCCTATCATTGTTACCATCAGCGGTTTATCATCTCTTGACGAGAAAAGAATCCTCCGTTTCAGTAAGTGGTGAGCTCAATAGTTTGGGCAGAACCGCCACAGACTGGAGGGAGTCACGATCCAAAGTGCTTTAATCTTTTCAACAGATACAGACTGCTGGACTCCACTATGCCTGCTCCGCTAATGTATGTATATTACTGTTAATTTATGTAGCCATGATTTGTTTGTGGACTGGTACAACAAGACAAATGGCAGTTTATTCAAAATCTTCAAAGCTGAGGTTCATTCAATACTAAGTATTGCAATTTTGGATTATATATATTATATAGAAATGTGTTTCTTACCAAATTGTCAGGGACGAAGTTAAAGTTTAACCTGCTGCATGGTTTCTGCCCAATATAAAGAAAGGTGGGCTGGTATAAATCTTGAGGAGAAACATAGTTTCACTGTACTTGCACATTAATATTTCGAACATGATTTAATCTAATTTCTTTAGCTTCAAACATAGAGGCAGAAATAATTTCTTCAGGTGCTAAAATAATCTAACATATTAGTGCATGATTTTAGGATAACATGACCGCTCTCTTACTGTTTCATCATCACAGTGTCCAGACTACTCTCCATGAACTCTAACATTTAGGTCACTAAGCCCTAAATCAGGTGTAGATGGCGAAAATCTCTCCAACTGACGAAATATAAAACTAAAAAGCACAATTTCAATGCATGACAGATAAAATATGTGTAATAATAGATTACTAATCATTGCAATTACATTGCACAAATTGCTTGGCCTGTTAAACCCTTATATACTAACCCAAAGATTCTCTTTGGATTAGTATAAAATATGTAAATATAGTGATTGTTTTCAGTTACAGATACACATTGTGTAGATTTTACTGGAAGGAGCTTTGCAAACTCTCCACTGGTATATGTTTGTGGTTTGACAAATATCAATTCCATTCATTACATTTTGGAAAATAACACCACATTTGGGATGAAACTCCAGATGCAATGGATGCAGATGATTTGTATGCATTTTGGTTTGTTTCCTGATTATTATTATTATTTGTTTTTTTCTGCAGAATCTGTGAAGGGCAGAATATCAAATATCGCACATGCAGTAATGTGGTAAGTTCAAAACTGTCGCATGCATGTAATGTTGTCTATAGGGCTTTCAAGCATCTTTTGGAATTAAAGAAAAAACTGGATTGAGGATGAAACTATTAAATTTACTTCTCAAGGGGAGTTAGTCATCTGTGATTTTGTTGCTGGAGAAAAGATTAAGACACATCTAACATGTTTTATTTGAATTTGATCTAAAAATGAAATCCAGCTAGAGCTCTGACAGACGTTTGTCTTTTTTATCCAAGGTTAATTGGATAAAAGGTTATCCAAGGTTAATAATTGTTTTTAAAAGCTTATACTCTGAAAACCATCCATCATATCGTCCAATTGTATTATTTAGGGGCATGGATTGGTATTAAGGACTTGGCTCAGAATTTATTCAGAACCCTTGGGATAACATTTTATGATTTTACGTTATTACTAGCTCTGATTTGTGGTGTGTTCCAAGGATTAGTCTTTGACTCCCTTTTATTCTTTGGCACCTTCCTTGGTTGCTAATTTTAAAATATGGTGTTTATCACCTCCACTATGCAGATTATGGACTTATTGCCATTTAATGTACCCTCCTGATCATAGCAGAGTTTTCAGAGTAATCAGGGCTTTTCCTGCTTTTTAAAACTGACCTGAACACTTTCCTCTTTGCAAAGTAGAGCATACTCAACCCCTTCCCAACCCCTTGTTTAAAAACATTGCTATGCAGATACTTAATATATTACAGCTATCACAGTGTTAGTCACCCTATAAAACTTTTTAAAAGCTTTGTTGGTGTTGCCCTTAGGACTGCCCTCCGGATGCTGGGGACTTCCGGGCTCAGCAGTGTTCAGCTCACGCAGATGTTCGATACCAGGGAGAGTTCCATGACTGGCTACCTGTTTATAACGATCCAGAAAACCCTTGCTCTCTCAAGTGTAAAGCCAAGGGCTCGGGCCTTGTGGTGGAGCTGGCGCCTAAAGTGCTGGACGGAACACGCTGTTATACCGAGTCTTTGGACATGTGCATCAGCGGAGTCTGCCAGGTGGGAGAAAGCATCACAGGGTTGGGTTGCTTTTGTCTTCCAATACTTTGACTTAGTTTTTTTAGTTTGTCTTTAATTAGGATCCAAAATGTGCATCTAGGACTGGCAATAATGTAAAGCAGGGCTCTCCAACTCCAGTCCTCGAGAGCTACTATACTGCAGCTTTCAGAAACGTCCCTGCTCCCATACACTTCAATCAAATGAATAGCTCATTACCAGGCCTTTCCAAAACTTGAGGACATGGAAGAGTTAATTCAATCATTTGATTCAGCTTTGTTGGAGTATGAATGTATCTACAGGGCAGTAGCTCTCGAGGACTGGAGTTGAAGAACCCTGATTGAGGTTAAAAAGAAAACAATCTGACATCCAATCTGATATCCTTAAGATTTTTGTTCAATTTGAATTTAATCCTTAACACAAATGTATCATCAATAAAAAAAGTCACAAATGTTTTAATGTGGGAACCCAGTGGGTAAACTCTAATTACCTTTACAAATAGTTTTATATCACATATCCTGACCAATACATTTTTATCTTCATCTTTGACCAATTGAAAAGCCTGGTCCAAACTACAGTCTTCCCCAAACGTTAGGAGACTAACGGAAATTTTCACAGACTTTACTGTCTAGGTGTTATGAATTCTTTTTACTAAAAGCTTTATTATATACCGTGGTTCCATAATTCATGTTTTCTAGGTTTTAAATGCTTTGGTAGCAATCACCTTTTTCTTCTACAGACAGTCCTGTTTATTGATGCCGTCAACAATCTTAGGGACTTTTTTGGGGAAAATACCTTAACTCACTCTTGACATTAGATAAGTGTCCAAAAGTTTCTGCATAACTGTCCTTATAGAAGCACACACACACACACACACACACACACTACTTCACAATTTACGATATTTATGTAAATTGTATCGACATACTACTTTATGTCCATACGAGTTAGGTACCGTATTGACACTGGTGTAAATTATCTTTAGAAGGTGGTCTTTGCACTTGCTATTTTTGTTTTGTACCCTGAAGCTTTCTTCACAGCAACTGAACTCCTTGAACTCTTCAATATCTTGAACTTTCTACTGACTTGATAAAGGGTTGACTGGGGTGCAACCTTACAAGCAGTGGCCAATGAAATGATGCGTTTCCTTTGATGTGACTATGGTTAATTTCACACGTCACTTTTGTTTAAAGAAATTCTGCTCTTCCAGTTCAGTCAAAATGACAGATATCTGTCTACTAAGAGCCACCTTCCTGGCTCTTAGTTTGGACCCAAATGCAGGCCGGCAGGAGCAGATTGGTGAAAATAAAATGGTTTAGTAAAAAACAAAAAGAACTTAGAGCAGGCTGGATTAAGCAGATGCAGGCATGGGCATGAAAAGGCTTGGCTTGGCCAAGACAGTTGTGGACAGGCTTGGCGTGGACAAACAGTTGAGGACAACAGTCTTAGCATGAACAGAGCAGAATAAGCTAGCAAGGGGTAAACAGAACAGAGGAGTATATATGGGGCATGAAACAAGGGAAGCAATGACACTTATTGGCAAAGTGCTGGTGGACTCAATGAAACTGATTGCTGTGGCGGACACAGAGAGTGAAAACAAAACTTAACTGTCTAAGCAAAGAAACAATGACAATGAAATCAAAGGATAAATCTGAAAGTAACATAACTAGAATGTACCATAATCAGAACAAGAAACTAAACTTAAAGGAAATGAACTGAAGCACCAGATGGAAAAACATGAGCAATCATGAACAAGTTCCAAAACACAACTCAAACACATTAAAATCATGACAGATATCTGGCCCGTTTTCAGCAGCCCTGTCCTGATTAACACTTTCCCTCCGAGCTAACCATAAGATCATTGAGATTATGCCTGCATGTCATTTTATGTCAGGGTTAAACACAGCGCAAATGCGTTTTGTGTGACTACGTTTATTTTTATTAACCTTCTTTAAAGTTGCAATTCATTGCTTTCTATCTGTTCAATCCCAATAGCAGCCTAGTCTCAATGCAACCTGCCACCATAAAAACTAAAGCATTGTAGCTGTAAAAAGCAAAATTTTCAACAGTCTCAAAGCTTTTGGCCACAACTCGACTCAGACTGCCACAAGTGGTGTCTTGTAAAGGTTCCCATTATAAAAATGTCCATTGTGGACAGAATTTCATTATTTATATGTATGAACCAATGTAGCATGTGATGTACGAATGAGTTAAATAGCTTATAGATTATATTAAGACGTTCTGATCTTATATTAGGGGGGCTTTAGGCATTCATGCAATTTGTTTGAATACATAATGGGACATTATTTAATGTAAAATAGGCTGCAGGCTTTGTCTTTGAGAAGTATCTATACTGCCTTATGATAATAAAGATGTGAAGACAATGCAATGAATTTATAATTTACGCAATAAATTACACTTTGTCTACAACAGAAGAAGCTCTGATTTAAAATAGAGCTATATTTTTTGCTCCATACTATAGAACCGATCGTACAAAATGTTGATCATGTAAGAACAAATAAGCTACGACAGGTCAAGTCATCATTTGAGCCCATAGTAAGCTACTGCTTTCTAAAAGAGCCATTCAGTTATTCATACGCGCTTTTTCACTCTGGTTCAAAAGGGATCACATTACGTTGCATTCAAGTACATATTCTTAAAAAGAAAGAAATCCTAGAAGACTAATGCACAGAAAACTGAATTACATCATATAACATCTGCTTTACACATGAATACCCAATAAGAATAATTTTGGACATGTGGCTTTTGACCGACCATCCAGGAAATAGTTTACAATGCATTTTTTCCTCGGTTGAATGAAGTAACATCCCTCAGTGCTGCGTGCATGCACAGTTCGGTGCACTATTTTACAATGCTTAGAATCACAGTGTGGTTTTGGTTGTGTGTGACTGACAGAAATAGTGAAAAACTCCATCAATCAACACAGCTTGCTTGCAGACATTGCTGAATAAAAAAGCAGAGAAAAGGAGAATATGTGGAAATTTAATCAGATGAAAGTTACTGTTGATGCTATCTCAGGGAAGCTAAAGATTAGATATAAATATTCATTACACCAAGGGGTTGTTTTGGATTACTTACGAAGTAAAAAGTAAAAAAACAAAAAAAAAACACTTTCATTGGGACTTTTTCGAAAGGTTTTGAAAGTTCTGGTGTGAATTCAGTGTGTTGTTTCTATAGAAAGATGTGATACCATAAGATAAATTAATATTAAACATTATACTGCCCCTCCTTGAACCGCCACCTTAACGTGGTGGAGGGGTTTGAGTGCTCAAATGATCCTAGAGGCTATGTTGTCTGGGGCCTAAATGCCCCTGGTAGGGTCTCCCATGGCAAACAGGCTCTAGGTGATGGGTCAGACAAAGAGTGGTTCAAGAATCCCTCATGAAGAACAAAATATCGAGGCACGTGACGTCGCCCGGTACGGCGGAGCCGGGGTCCCACCCTGGAGCCAGGCCTGGGGTCGAGACACGTCGGAGAGCGCCTGGTGGCCGGGTTGCTCCTCGCGGGACCCGGCCGGGCCAAGCCCGAATGAGAGACGCGAGGCCATCCCCCAGTGGGCCCACCACCTGAGATATCGACTAGAAATAGTCGGGCTTGCCTCCACGCACAGCGTGGGCTCTGGAACCCATCTCCTTGAGAGGGGTTGGACTCTCTTCTACTCTAGAGTGGCCCACGGGCAGAGGCGGCGGGCTGGTGTGGGTTTGCTTGTTGCCCCCCAGCTCAGCTGTCTCGTGTTGGGGTTTACCCCAGTGGATGAGAGGGTCGTATCCCTGCGCCTTCGGGTTGGGGAGAGGTCTCTGACTATAATTTTAGCCTACTGGCCGAGTGGCAGTGCAGAGTACCCGGCGTCCCTGTCGGGGGTGCTGGATAGTGCCCTTTCAGGGGACTCCATTATTCTGCTGGGGGACTTCAACGCCCACGTGGGGAACGACAGTGACACCTGGAGAGGCGTGATCAGGAGGAATGGCCTCCCCGATCTGAATCCAAGTGGTGTTTTGTTATTGGACTTCTGTGCTAGTCACGGATTGTCCATAATGAACACCATGTTCAACATGAGGGTGTTCATCAGTGCACTTGGCACCAGGACACCCTAGGCAGGTGTTGTCGTATCATCAAACCTTCGGCCGCATGTTTTGGACACTCAGGTGAAGAGAGGGGCTGAGCTGTCCACTGATCACCACCTGGTGGTGAGTTGGATCCGATGGAGGAGGAGAAAGCCGGAGAGACTTGGCAGGCCCAAGCGCATAGTGAGGGTCTGCTGGGAACGCCTGGCGGAGCCCTCGGCCATGGATGTATTCAACTCCCACCTCCGGGAGAGCTTCGACCAGATCCCGGGGGATGTTGGAGACATAGAGTCCGAATGGACCATGTTCTCCACATCTATTGTCGATGCTGCTGCCCGTAGCTGCGGCCGTAAGGTCTGCGGTGCCTGTCGCGGCGGCAATCCCCGAACCCGGTGGTGGACACCGGCAGTAAGGGATGCTGTCAAGCTGAAGAAGGAGTCCTATCGGCTGTGGTTGGCTTGTAGGACTCCTGAGGCGGCTGACTTGTACCGTGAGGCCAAGCGTGCTGCGGCCCGGGCTGTGGCAGAGGCAAAAACTCGGGCCTGGGAGGAGTTCGGTGAGGCCATGGAGAAGGACTACCGGTTGGCCTCGAAGCGATTCTGGCAAACCGTCCGGCGCCTCAGGAGTAGGAAGCAGTGCTTCGCCAACACTGTTTATAGTGGGGACGGGAGACTGCTGACCTCGACTGAGGACATTATCGGGCGGTGGAAGGAGTACTTCAAGGATCTCCTCAATCCTGCCATCACGCATTCCGTGGTGGAAACAGAGGCTGGGGACTCGGGGTTGGACTCTTTCATCACCCAGGCTGAAGTCACCGAGGTGGTTAAAAAGCTCCGCGGTGGCAAGGCTTCGGGGGTGGATGAGATCCGCCCTGAGTACCTCAAGTCTCTGGATGTTGTAGGGCCGTCATGGTTGACACGCCTCTTCAACATTGCGTGGCGGTCGGGGACAGTGCCTCTGGACTGGCAGACTGGGGTGGTGGTCCCCCTTCATAAGAAGGGTGACCGGAGGGTGTGTTCCAACTACAGGGGGATCACACTCCTCAGCCTCCCTGGTAAGGCCTACGCCAGGGTATTGGAGAGGAGAGTCCGACCGATAGTCGAACCTCGGCTTCAGGAGGAGCAGTGTGGTTTTTGTCCCGGCCGTGGAACACTGGGAGTTTGCCCAACCGGTTCACATGTGTTTTGTGGACCTGGAGAAGGCATTCGACTGTGTCCCTCGTGATGCCCTCTGGGGGGTGCTCCAGGAGTATGGAATCGGGGGCCCTTTATTAGGGGCCATCCGGTCCCTGTACGAGCGGAGCAGGAGTTTGGCCCGCATTGCCGGCACTAAGTCGGACCTGTTCCCGGTGCATGTTGGACTCCGGCAGGGCTGCCGTTTGTCACCGGTCCTGTTCATAACTTTTATGGACAGGATTTCTAGACGCAGCCAAGGGCCGGAGGGGGTCTGGTTTGGGGACCAGTGGATTCCGTCTCTTCTTTTTGCGGATCACGTGGTCCTGCTGGCCCCCTCTAGCCAAGACCTACAGCATGCGCTGTGGCGGTTCGCAGCCGAGTGTGAAGTGGCTGGGATGAGGATCAGCTCCTCCAAGTCCGAGGCCATGGTACTCGACCGGAAAAGGGTGGCTTGTCCTCTTCAGGTTGGAGGGGAGTTCCTGCCTCAAGTGGAGGAGTTCAAGTATCTCGGGGTCTTGTTCACGAGTGAGGGAAGAATGGAGCGGGAGATCGACAGACGGATCGGTGCGGCTGCCACAGTAATGGGGGCGCTGTGCTGGTCCATTGTGGTGAAGAGAGAGCTGAGCCGAAAAACAAAGCTCTCAATTTACCGGTCGGTCTACGTTCCTACCCTCACCTATGGCCATGAACTTTGGGTCATGACCGATCATCCCGGATACAAGCGGCTGAAATGAGCTTCCTCCGTAGGGTGGCCGGGCACTCCCTTAGAGATAGGGTGAGGAGCTCGGCCATCCGGGAGGGGCTCGGAGTAGAGCCGCTGCTCCTCCACATCGAGAGGAGCCAGTTGAGGTGGCTCAGGCATCTATACCGGATGCCTCCTGGACGCCTTCCTCGGGAGGTGTTCCAGGCACGTCCCACCAGGAGGAGGCCCAGGGGACGGCCCAGGACACGCTGGGGTTACTATGTCTCTCGGCGGGCCTGGGAATGCCTTGGGCTCCCCCTGGAGGAACTGGAGGAGGTGTCTGGGAAGAGGGATGTCTGGGCGTCTCTGCTGAGTCTGCTGCCCCCGCGACCCGGTCCCGGATAAGCGGAAGACTACGAGTACGAGTACATTATACTGTATACTTGATCTCCTAAGAATATTCCTTTTGCGTTTATTGCTATCTGAACTTCATCAGTCTCTCACATGATTGTGGAGGAACTTAGTCCCACTCTACTTTAGTGTTGCTTCAGTTCATTTAAGGTTTCCAGACATTTGTTTCTGCACAGATATTTCAAGGTCCCACAACAGTATTTCAGTCAGATTGAGGTCTGGACATTGACTTGGCCATTGCAAGACCTTGCTTTTTTTCTTTTTCAGTCATTTAGTCCTGATTAGCACCTATTTGGGATCATTGTGCCGTTGATGATGGAGTTTGGAAAAAGTTTTAGCTGTGCGACAGATAACTTCTAATCTGACTCAGAAGTACTCTGCAATTCAGAGAAGTTCATATTGGACTCAGCAGAACCTTTCACAAAACGCCTAAAGGCAGGACTTGTGGTGTGACTTGCATGTGATTAGAGGCACCTGGATGCTACTTTCTCTTTGAAATCCTGTAAAAGCAGCAAAGGTTTATAGTTTTTCCCATCACTGTATTGACAAGAATGGAAACCTTCTTTTTCCAATGACTGTCAAATTAAAATAACTGTACACCATGCAATCTGTTCAAAGTAAGAGCTTTACTGTTTCTGTTGGTTGCAGATTGTAGGATGTGATCATGAACTGGGAAGCACATCGAAGGAGGACAACTGCGGCATCTGCAACGGAGACGGCTCATCCTGCAGATTGGTGCGAGGTCATTACAAATCCCAGCATGTTTCAGGGAAAAGTAAATATTCATCTTTCTTAATTGTCTTTTGATAGCATTTTAGGTTTAGAGAAAAACAAGATAAGATAAAAAAATTAAGTGGAATGACAGTCTTACTGTGATTTTTATTTAAAATCAATAGCGACACCTTGGATTGGATTAGAAAATGGAATAGGAAAATAAATTGTTCTTTCACAATTGTTTTGACTCGGGTTTTGAGACCTAAAGAATTTAGTGAAAATCGTGTATTGTGGCTCAGAGTCACAATGTTTTAAGGATGATGTGGTTCTATTAGAGTAACGAATAGAGATGTTTCGTGGGGCGCATTTCTGTGTTTGCTTTCCTGGCAGTCATGCATTGTTTTGGAGAGGAATGCTAAACTGCAGAAGGTACCCTTTGAAGAGAACTTAAAAGCAGTTAAATTTAATATAATTGTAGCTTAATGCTCTGATAACATAATGATTTAATATTCTAACCTTTCTACTCATAAATGAATTATATTACCTAACAATGCAACACTAAATCAGCTTTGTATAAGCTGATGTTATGCTGAATTACAGCCACTTGCTTCTGGCATAAAATATGTATTTATTCTGGACATTGTTTAAAATGCAGTTAACATGTTTTTGCATTTATTTATTTATTTATTTGTTTTTTGTCTATTCCACTCAAGCTGAGGACACGGTGGTAATCATTCCATATCAGAGCCGTCATGTACGTCTGGTCCTAAAAGGCCCGGATCACTTGTGTAAGTCCTGGTAGGTCTGGGGTGCCGTTCCATCCAAACCAGTTTTACCCAAACTATAATATTTATATTAGATGTGGGTTTTTTTTATTGCCAAATTGACTCTACTCTTAACTTTTGTAGCTTTCTGAAGAACTCCTCTGGTGTTTGGCTGCATATTATTTATCTTTTTTTGTATTCCTTTAAACACATCAACTCTTCACAGACAGAATATTCTCTTCCTGTCTCAGTTCAGAGCTTCGGCTGCACTCTTGGAAATTTAAAGAAAAGAATAAAAATGTTTTTGGTGTTTTCCAGGTCTAGGTACGTATAAAAAAAGAAACTTACTGTGGGAAAAACTTTAGTAAAAAATAATTGTTTCATGCTAATTATTTACAATATAAACACGGCAATCATAATGTCACGTTTTGGTATATTTACCAAGTTTTACATGAGTATCTTGATTCTTCATTCTGACAAAAGGCTAAATATTCCACTTCCCACAGATTTGTTTTTTACATTTTAACAGAAAATGGAAGTAAATAAAATATTAAATGGCAGAGAAGTCAGTATTGGTTTATTTTTTGCATGAATTGGGATGCTGTGACTTATTTTTAATTGCTGGTTCTTATTGAGTGTTATAAACTGCAACTACAACTGTAACATTAGTAGATGTGTCTTAATAAATTATAATATCAATGAAAAGTAAATTTCTTTCAACCCAAAACTCTGATAAAATCATATATTGTATTGTCTCATTAGACACACATTGGTATATTTTATTTTTATTTCTTCATGTTTTAGTGATTGTGGCATACAGCTCATTAAAGTTTAGTCTCTCAGAAAGTTAGATTATTTTATAATCTCAATAGAACATATGTTTTTATACAGTAAGTTTATGTTGTTGCCCACATAAACATAGAAAAGACGGAGGACGTGACAGCTGTGAAGCAGACAGGTGGACAACTTTGTGGGAACACTCCACAAGGTAGGGAAGCCACTTGATGTCATAGCTAAAACAGGTGGCTACTCACAAATTGGTGTGTCCAAGCATACTATTGGAAAGTTAAGTGGAAGGAAAATTAGTGATTGAAAAGCTGCACAAGCAAAATGGATAAGCACAAACTTGAGATTGGGGCAGATTTGCAAGGCGTGGACTCAAGCTGTAGACAATGCTTTTAGAGTCACCACATGCTGATGTGTCCAGGATATGGGCTATAAGCAGCATTACTTGTGTTGATCCATTCCTAGACTAGAGACATTGTCAGAATTCTCTTACCAACGCTAAGGAAAAAAAGGACTGCACTGTGGCTCAATGGTCCAAGTTCTCTTTTTAGATAAAAGTAAATTTTTTATTGCATTGTATATAAAGGCCCCAGGGTCTGAAGGAAGAATGGAGAGGCACAGAATCCATGTTGCTTTAAGTCCAGTGGGAAGTTTCCACAGTCAGTGAAGATTTGAGGTGCCATGCTATCTGCTGGTGTTGGTCGAGTTGGTTTTCTGACGTCCACAGTCAACGCAGCCATCTACCAGGATATTTTATTAAGCTTTATGGAGATGCTGATTTCAATTTTCAGCAGGACTGCCAAAGATAGCAAAAGGGGTTCAGTGACCATGGGTGCTTCACTAGGCAGCAAACTCACCTGACCTGAACCCCATAGAGAATCTATGGGTGATTATCAAGAGGAAGATGAGAGACACCAGACCCAATAACATAGATGACTTGAAGGCTGCTATTAAAGCAACATGGGCTTTCATTACACCTTAGCAGAGGCTCAGGCCGACTGCCTCCATGCCACGTCGCTTCAAAGAAGTAATTCATGCACAAGGAGGCGCAACCAAGTATTGAGCGCAAATACATTTGGTTTTAAATATGCCTTTTATTTGTCTTATGTAATATTATAATTATGTGAGATACTGACATTTTAGGTTTTCATTAGCTATAATCATCAAAATTAAGAAAACAATTACTTGAAAATATGTCTATGTATAATGACTCAACATTTTATGCACTTCACTTTTTCAACTGAAAAACTGAAATACATTGCCACGCCCGTCGCAGTAGTGCAGACGCTGCGCCAGACCGTTGTGGTGAAGAGAGAGCTGAGCCAAAAGGCGAAGCTCTTGATTTACCGGTCGGTCTTTGTCCTACCCTCACCTATGGGCACAAACTTTGGTTTCATGACTGACAGAACGAGACATGGCGAGGACCTTGGCTATCCGGGAATAGCTCAGATTAAAGCCGCTGCTCCTCTCCATCGAGAGGAGTCAGCTGAGGTGGCTCAGGCATCTGTTTCAGATACCAACGCTATGCCTCCTTTGGGAGGTGTTCTATGCATGTCGCACCCGGAGAAGACCCAGGGGGCGACCCAGGACGTACTGGAGGGACTATGTCACTCGGCTAGCCTTGAAACGCCTTGGGCTTCCCCCCGGGGGAGCTGGAGGAGAGGGAAGTCTGGCTGTCTCTGATGAGACTGCTGCCCCCGCGACCCGGTCCAGGCGGAAGAGTATGAGTACCAGTATACTGGCAGCCACAAGTGCCATTACAAGTTGAATACTTTCTCTCTGTTTTTCCTATTTGTTGTTACATTTTAGATAAAACATTACAGTTTATTAAATATTTCTGTCAATTCTGGTGCTGATTCTTCTGTACCTTCACAGCTTTTCTTTAAACATTCATACTGGAATTAGATCCGAACCCATTTGGACATCAGAGCTGGGTTCAGGTCAAACAGAGCAGAGGCTCACTGCAGCGACAGCCTTTTTGCAGGTCTTGCTCGTGATCCTCCTGGCAATCCTGTGGTGCTGCTCTTGGCTTTTGAACGCTGAAACCAGACTGGGCTCATTGTGTGTTACTGGCACTGACTGACTCTGTGTGTGGTCTGTCCTAAATCAAACAAATCCTTTAAACCTCTAGACAGTTCAATCACATTTTTTATTTCCTTCTTAATTCTGTTTGAAGAACAGTGACACAGTATAAATAAACTCCCCCTCAGAAATTATAAGGGTTTTATGATGATGAAGCTATGATATTTTAGCAAAGAGAAACTACGTTTTTGAGCAGAATGATGGTTCACCTGAACTCTGATTTCTCCAGGTTGTTTTAGTTGTCTGGTTTTCTTTATCTTTAGATGTGGAGGGTAAAACCCTACAAGGGGTAAGAACTGAAGTGATGTTGGACCGATCTGGGCAGTACCACCTGGAGAACACCACCATGGATTTTCAGAAGCTTTCAGATAAAGAAATCCTCAGAATGATTGGTCCTCTTGGAGCTGACTTCACCATCAAAGTAAGAACTTTCATTAATACGTGGAATGGTCTAATCAGGACCCTATTTGGTTAAACATGTAAAGAATATGTAAAAAATTATATTTGCAAGAAGCTGGAATATAAAATAAATGATGCATTACAGGACCTTGTTTAAGCATCTGATGGATTATGGTGGATTAACAGCACTACAAGCACTTGATCAAGTTGATAGGGGTCATATTTTAGAGATGTATAAAGTTTGGTTGTCATAATTAAGGCACTTTTATGCTTTTTTTTGATCTTATCAACATTGGCATGGGTCCAAATATGAGAAAATAAGGAGCATTGTGTGATGTTCTCACATGTATATAAAGTAAGTATTTATTATGATACAAGTAAAAAAAAAAGGCCCAGCCCGCTCTGTTTTTATAGAATTCATTTTTGCCATGGCATCACCATCTCAATTTGTTCTTTTTCCATAGTTAGTGATTGCCTGACCATCTTGGGATGAACGTTCCCTCTTTTACACAGTCTATAAGTGCTCCCATGTGGTCAAATAATTAAGCCAAATTAATCAAAACACAGGGCAAGGCCAGTCAATCCAAGCATTCGGCATGCCACGGTGAGTGAATCTTTTTCAGCACAGACAGAGCTTCTGTCTTGAGCACCATGACAGAGCTCTGATCATTGCTATGTCATTTGGATAATATTTTCCAAACTCCTGACTGTGTACAGTATATGTTGCTGCACTAATTTGTAATTGTTTGATATTTAAATAATATAGGGCAGTTTAGCTGAGATGCAGATCACAATATAAATTCCACACTATCAGATTAAAGGAAAGGCAAAGCTGTTTTAATCCTATTTTAATCCTCATATTTTATATGCAAGACAGATATGCAGTTGTTATGGTTGCAATAGAAATTACCAAATATCCTGCATAGCTTTTTAAAACAACCTTAGTTTAAAGAAATAGAGTTTAATTCTAACTGGACAGTCAAGCTAACAGAGCCACGCTGGGCAGTTGTTGGTTTCACTTGCCATGCCATGAAAAAGAAGATTTCTTATGAAGCAACTCAAAGTTCATAATAATGATATTTCATAAAATAAAGTGATTGTTATGTAAAGGCTCTGAAATTAGTGTTTCGATGAAGTACCATGACTGTAGTTTGTCTTAAGTATTATAAATATTATTTAATATTGGCCCTACTCTGACTAGCTGTTAGCTTAGCCTTTTGGTCAGAACTTTGGTCTTTATCACATTGCTGCTTTAAACTTCGGTGCAAGAAAACATCCTGCCCAAAGTAAATAAAGTTCCAGTATCATCTTTCTGCAAATGTAATACTGTAGCACAGCTAGTTTAATTCTAGATGTGCCAGGCTGCCATAAATTTCTTGGAACTGTTGAAAAATTAAGTGCATCACAATTTAGAGTTGTCACATAAACAGCACACATGCTCCACTGCTACAAAATGTACGTAACTGCTATTCAGATGTCCCAGCAATTACCACAAAAAACACTACTTAATCTCATGCTGTGCTCTGGATATGCTCTGTCTGCAGTGATGATGATTCTCCTACTTCAGCCGCCTGCATGCTTAAAGTGGCTGACACTGCACAGGAGTTGTCCTTGTCTCCAGATTAATTCAGCTAATAATTATTTGACCACTTGGGGGCACCTGCAGACTGTGTATGTTGGATTGCACTTTCAACCCAAAATAGTCAGTAAGTATGAACAAAGAAAAAGACGAGACAGTGGTGTTCCTTCAAAAGTAACTATCTCTGTATTCATTCTACACCCTTCACCTAAATACACATGCAATATTTAAAACAGCATTATAAGCAACAATAAAATAATCATTGTTTATGTCACCAAACATGATGGTTCACAAAATGTAAAAACAGCTAAAAAGCTGTTTTTAGAAACTCCAACGTATACCTAGCAAGATAAGCAACAGAGTAACAGAAACTTTAGATATTGCCGAGGACTTTGTAGCCAACGGGAGATACTTACTGCTGAGAACAGCTCCACAGAACCCTATTTCCAAAAAGGTTACCAATATCTTTAATGACACATTCAATTTGCAAACACACAGACCGCTTAATAGGTTTAAAATTTGCCCGGAAAGCTTATTTTTCCTCTCACCTTTGCTCTTCTTCTACATTCTACTCTTCTACATTCTTCTGCTTCTTCTTTTCCCAACTGATTCTATATAATTAACTATAGATGGAGATAGACAGCAGGTTGTGTTAGATATTTAATTTTTAGTGCCATTTTTGTACTTTATTTAGAATCTGTTTGGATATTGCCCTCCATTAGTGGACAGCTATAAAACGTGCAATCTTTTTCTTAATGACTAATTTTTAACTAATTTTGGAGACTGGTAGAATCAAAAACCATCTCCTTTATCTGGTTGACTGGAAAGCCAAATCAGTCTAAAAGGGAAGCTAACACCTGAGTTAGGCGAACAGGAGGACATCTTTTATGTATAATCAAATACTGGTTTTGTAAATAAGAAACAGTTTACTTAAAAACTTTGTACCATCACCCATCAAGCTTGTTTTCAACACTAAGTGGTCTAAAATAAGTACTACACCTGTTAAAACTTCAAAGGTAGTTTTGAAAAACTTAGTGTTCCAGTTTTCCCAAAAATATCTTACCCAGCTAAGATCTCTCTCAACTCCCCTCTGTTAAATACCTACAAACACACCAATTTTTGTTGCATTCTCTGCAGCTTTACTCAGACCTTTTTCCATTAAAACCTCTAAAAAGCCTGTCCACACTACACTCAGATAAGGCTTTCATTTATGAACTCCAGCTGAACTTCCCTGTATTAAGCAGGGTGCAAAGCAGCTCTGGTTTCATATGTTTAGATTAAAGGATATTGGAGTAGTGTGAACCACTTCATCATGAAATGCGAATTAATCTTCTGACTGCTTCCCCTGTTGTAAAGGGCAGCATGTGTAAAATCATTGTTTTGTGCATTGTTAGTGTCCCAGATGCAGAGTTGTGCACAAACATTCCCATATGAGCACGTTCACGAGTGACATTAACATTTTTGAAAACGTTCGAATGGTGCAAGCTTGAAATGAGCACAGCTCTTTAATTAAACACTGCTTTATTTAGCCTATAATGCTGCACTGCTGAAACTTAGTTTAGATTTAAAGTAATTACGCTTTACCATTTCTTCTAGTTTTCTTATATGAACGGACACTAAGAGGAAATAAAAGATGGGACTTGTTTTTTTTAGTTTGTTTTTATTTATTTCTTTAGATACAGTTTGCCAGTGAAGCAGACAGTGTGATCCAGTACATCTACTATCAGCCCATCATCCACCGCTGGAGAGAGACTGACTTTTTCCCTTGCTCTGTCACTTGTGGTGGAGGTAAGCCTTGTAAAAATCTGATTAATTATTTTTGCATCAGACAGAAAACTGTGACACAAACACATTTTCTGTTCTTAGATATATCTATTATTTTGATTTTATTTTATTTAAAATAAATTATTTGATCATTTATTCAAATTAAATACATTAATTACATATGTATTTAATTTATAAAAACAAACTCATGCAAATTTGCTTAAAATTATATATTAGATTTGTTAAAGTAAATGTTTTATTTTTTTATGTTTAACTTAAGTTCATTTCATTCATTACAAGTTGTATTTTGATCTGAAATTTATTATTTAGTATTTATTTGTAATATTTAATTTAATTATATTTAATTTATAAAAGTAAATCAAACATTTATTGATATTTTAATATATTTGAGGTTTTTTTGTGGAATTTCTTTGCAATTATTGGTTTTATTTAAAATTATTTTAATTACATTTAAAATGTGTTTAAATTACATTGATATTGTAAAGTAATAGATATTTAAATTTAATAATAGTCCAACTAAAAGCTCCCTTAGCCTTTTGATCAACATCAGCCTTGATCAACATCTCTTGTCCACAGGTTACCAGCTAACATCCGCAGAGTGCTATGATATACGAACTGGTCGGGTGGTGGTGGACCAGTATTGCCATTACTACCCTGAAAATGTTAAACCCAAACCCAAGCTGCAGGAGTGCAACATGGAACCTTGCTTGGACAGGTAGGGTTTTGGATCTGATCTTACTGAACTGGACAAAGTGGTTAATTTTAACAGCATAATCCAGTTTACTTTAATTGGTCTCTGTTTCTTAGTGATGGTTACAAAGAAATTATGCCATATGACCTCTACCACCCCTTGCCTCGGTATGTTTAAAGCTCTGTAAAATAAAATATTAAAGAGACGCATGGAATGCATAACAAATCCACGATATTACGTTTCACGTTATCTTCTGTCAGCTGGGAAAGCAGCCCCTGGACATCTTGCTCCACCTCCTGTGGCGGCGGCGGCATCCAGAGTCGCTCTGTGACATGTGTGGAGGAAGACATGCAGGGTAACATGACCCCCACCGAAGAGTGGAAGTGTCTCTATTCTCCAAAGACGGCAATCCTGCAGCCCTGCAACGCTTTCAGCTGTCCAACCTGGGTGGCACAGGAATGGTCGCCTGTAGGTTCCCGTCTTTATCTTGCTTTTGAAGACAGATGTTAGAAAAACTAGGTGAAAAGTTCCTGCCTTTGCATCCTTTGCTGTGATGGTAAAATCCTGCTTGGTATTTTTTTTATCCTGTGATCAGGATCTTCACAAAAAGAATTGAGGGTTGTTGTAATTATGAATATCAATATATTATTTAATATTTAATATTAATACCTTAATATTTTATTAAATAATATTTCGGTCTGTTAAGGATTGTCCTGTGAATACCAGCCCAATAAGGCGATGGTATTAGGAAAAAATTGAAAGGGATGAGCCAAGCTCTGACATTATTGAACAGCATAAACCCTGCACACACATGGAATGAATTCACACAATTTCTTAAAATACAAGAATTTATTAACAAAAATAAGTCAACTCAAAGTCAAATATATTTCAATCAACAAACTCTTCACCAAGCTAAAACAATCCAACTAACTACCAAGCACAATTAGAGAATAAGGAAGACTAATGGACTATGTACAATATAAACAAGTTGATTAAAGATGATTGAGAACCATGACCAAAAAGAGTGATGCAACATTACCATGCAATGTTTATGTTCGAGAACCAAGGATTATCTTGAAGAATCTGGAAATGAAGTTAAGTTAGTCTTGGAACTAACATGGGCAATAATTGGCTTACCTTTAGACAACCATTCATAATGCAAAATCAGATAAAATATTATTTTAATAAAATAATATTTTAAAGAAAGATTTGCTGAATAAAACCAACCTTCTAGCTTATCATCAGAATCAAATATATACCTTTAAAATACCATTAATAAAAGGGTTAAAATGCATGAGCATTGATGGCACGTTATGGCCGATCTTCTGTGTTTAAAATCACCCTTTAAATAAGGTTTGTTTTAACTTAAAAAAAAACAAAACATAAACACAGAACACAAACTGAGCAGATGTGCTGAACAGATAATCTGCTAGCAGTAAGATAACTGAGTTTCAACACAAACAAAACCAAACATCATAAAACGAAAAATGCTTGGGTTATTTCATTCTAAATTACTTCTCTCTGCACAAACCTAACCTCTTATGTGAACCTTATGTGCTGAGGAAAAGTTGTCAGAGTGACGAAGTTAAAGAAAGCATCCACAGTGAACAAAGAGTTAATTTGCAGCTAACCTCCGTAGCTGTGGGGAGGGGCAGCTCGCTCTGTCAGCCGGTGTTCTGTCCAGTCAGCATACATTGTCAGATTGACAGATGTGTACCACAAACCGACAGCTATATCTGTCTAACAAACATGCCCTGTCAGACCTGCATACACTTGTGTTATCAGCTGTATGGTAGTATCAATACTGCCATATAGTATTGATACTATATGGCA
The DNA here is from genome assembly GCF_021462225.1 of Girardinichthys multiradiatus. Taxonomy (NCBI): domain Eukaryota; kingdom Metazoa; phylum Chordata; class Actinopteri; order Cyprinodontiformes; family Goodeidae; genus Girardinichthys; species Girardinichthys multiradiatus. The sequence continues at coordinate 21,212,920 of NC_061807.1, forward strand.
GAAATTTTACAACTTTATTCCCGTAATGTTACGACTATATGTATGTATGTACATATATATATATATATATATATATATATATATATATATATTTATATATATATATATACATCTTAGCATGGCCCTAGTACTCCGTCGTAAAATTCAAACAGCTAAGCCCTACAATTATATAAAAAAATAATCATTACCGTTTTTCTTGTCCGTATGCTGACTTGACGGCTCGAAGTAACAAGGGGAATCATGCGCATTAATGCAAGGTATGCCAATCTGATTTGTATGGTGTTCGGACAGAACGCCTGTTTGAACACCAGCCAAACTGCACGTTACAGTTGTAACCACGGTGATGCGGTCCCATTGTCCTTCCTTCAGACCGGGAAAACCGCTCCACTTCGGTGTCGTAGAGACAGGGTCTCTGCTGGAAACTCTCTGGAACACAGTTTGCTTCTGTAGACCTCAGAGAGAAAAGTCAAGCAACGTTTGTACCTTAATTACCCTCGTTCATGAATGAATACCGGATACACAAACAACAATTCATTCGTACTTAACTTAGTGTCATATGATCGCGTGATCGTATGACACTCTGGGATCCAGTTTGAAGAGTCATGTCTGTTTGCCAGCAAAGAGACATTAGCGCTCGGTGTCCCTCCGTCCAGTTCCTCTGGGGACCCGTGTGGAAGAGGTCAGCTTGTTGAAAAAACGTTGATTTTATTTGGACAGTGACGTCACGGGAAGTCCGCTGTTACCCCTTTTCCTGGCTCTGCTGGAAGTAGGTTAATGCGATTTATTTTGAAAGTTCCAGAAAGCTTCGTACTGGCCTTTCATTTTGTACCCATGGTTGTGGGGTCCCAACAGGGATTTTCTGTGAATGTTTAAGAAAAATTAGCGTGGCATGGCTTGCTAGTTTTTTCCCTCTATTTATATTTCTGTTTTTTATTGGAAGCAAAAACATCCCTGAACTGCACTTTGACAAAAAGGGCATAAAAGCTCTCCAAAATGTCTTGTATTGACTTTATGTTTATTATTATTTTCCTAAAGAGTTTCTCTATTTTCTTGTGTCTTCCAACCTTTCATGCTTAAAAGGTAAAAGCACACCCCAGGTAGGAATTAGCTAAGGCGGAAACTGTTTGCTTTGTTTCTTGATCTTCACGATGCTGTTTATTCACTAATGTTCTCTTAATAAACCTCTGAGACCTTCACAGAATAGCTGCATTTCTACTAAACTTTAAATACTCAAAGGTGAATACTATTTACTAATTAGGTGACTTATGAAGGTAATTGATTCCGTTAGATTTTAATTAGGAGGTATCAGAGTAAAAGGTGTTGATTCAAATGAAGCCATAATTTTAGACGGCACTTTTTTACAAATTAGCACAGGGCCTCTTTGTATAGACTTTGCAGAATAATTTTGCAATGTGACCATTTTGAACATGATTCCTCCCCAATTACACTCAGATGTTGTCTTAAAGTTTTTTGGAGTGCCTCGATCTTGTCAGGACCTGCAGCTATCTGTTAGGAACTATTTTCTCTTTCTGTAGCTATTAATGCAGCTTCGTGAACTCTACCCATGAATGTTACCACCAACGGGTATAAAAAACATAGTAATAGTGATAAAAAGATTAAGATGGTTCATTTTATTTTTGTTTAAACAATAAGCTGTATTTTGATTGTAATAGAAACATTCATCACTTCTTGGGATCAAACAAGCAAATGTTTTATTTTGTGTAAAAGAGCTGCATTGTTAACACCAGTTTCACTCTGTGCCGTCACACTGTGACGAATTCAACCTCATTTATTTCTTGAACTACAATAACCAGTCTTTGCAATATAAGTCCCATGCAGCTTCCTGATTGCCAGTTTTTCTGCCTTCCCAGCTACACAGGCACATGCTGAACCCTCAGAGTCCGATCTGTGGCCCCTTTAAAACCTGGCGTGCTGTTTGTGCAGCACATTCTTCCTTTAAAATGCTTATTTTGGCGAATGATCTGCAAAGTTTGCTCCTGATTAAAGATTTGATGAGATTTTGGAAGGATACTCTCTTCACTTCCCTTTAGTTTTAGACAGAGAGATTTTCTTAAAATATAAATTTAAAGGAAAATGGACATAACTGTAAAAGAAATAAGACTGAGAAAGCCTTGTGTGACCTGTCACCACCAGTGCACAGTGACCTGTGGGCAGGGTCTGCGGTACAGGGTGGTTTTATGCATCGATCACAGAGGGCTCCACGCCGGAGGCTGCAACCCCACCACCAAACCCCACATCAAGGAGGAGTGTCTGGTTACTGTGCCCTGCTACAAAGCCATAGGTGGGAAACGTCCCATTAAACTGGGCAGTTTTGCTCTTTTCTTAATGGTTTCATGCAATGTTAAGTGTATCTGTGCAATTTACTTTAGACACGCCACCTATTGAGGCGAAACCTGTCTGGCAAAAACAGGCCATTGAGCTGGAGGAGGAAGTGACAGCGACCGAGGAACCAACGTAAGTACAAACCATGCATGAGCTTACACTCAAAAACATTGACTAAGCTTCTAGAAATCTTTTAATTCAGTTCTTGCGAAAGTATTTATACCCTTTGAACTTTTTCACATTTTATGGCATTACATCTACAAAATTCAGTTGGTTTTTGTGGGATTTTTTGTGATACAAAGTTAGAAGACACATGTTTTTTTTTACAACTACAAATCTGAAAAGTAGGATGTGTGTTTTCATTCAGCCCCCTGAGGCAATACTTCCTAGATCTTTCTTTTGCTACCAGTTATCACTGAAAGATTTTAGTTGCAAATCTCAGCTTTATTATCAGTTTTATCCATTGTTGATTGCAAAATAGTTCAAGCTCAGTCAAACTGGATGAAAATCTGTATGAACATCAAGTCTTACTAAAGTTTCTCAATTACGTTTAGGCCTGGACTTTGACTGGGCCATTTTAACACATGAATACCCTCTGATCTTAAGCATTCCAATAGGTGTACTTTTATCAGATTCCCCACCTGAACTTTGGATCTCGACAAGTCCTCCAGAATTACCATGAGCATCTTTGCTGCTTCCTTGATTATTGTTCTCCTTGCCTTGTCATTTAATTTAGGTGGAGAACCATTTCTTGTTTTTTTTGGTTTTTTTTGCCATGTCTCTTTCTTTTTTAAATGATAAGTTGAAGAGGGCTCTGCCAAGCTTACAAAGTGTGGCATATTGTTTTATAACCTAACCCTGCTTTAAACATTGTTCCTAACCTGTCTGCCGAGTTAATACTTTGTTCACTAAGCCAGGTTTCCTACACAGTCTGAAAAAAGTATGGAATTTGATTTCATTATTTTCCAAGTCCGAATAAGTATGGAAAAAGTAAATGAAACCTGTAAAATATTTGTATTCCCAGTTTATTCACCATAACATTTTCTGAAAGTTGCTTCCTTCCTTCCACCCTTCCTTTTGTGTTCATCCCTTTCCTTGCTTCCTTGTGTCCTCGAGGTCTCCTTTTCCTTTATTATTTTGTGTCCTACCTCCATTCTTTCTATCCTTCCTTTCATTTTCATTCTTTCCTTTTTTCCTTCCAACTTTTCTTCTATCTTGCCTTCTTTGCTCTCTTGTCCCCCTTCTTATTTAATTCCTCTTCTTCTGCCTTCTCCTATACTTCCTTGTTTCCTTCTTTCATTGTATCATTCTATTGATCTTACTTCCTTGTGTCCTATCTCTTTCCTTCCTTTCTTAAAAACGGAGTATTTAAAGAAATCTCTGCTATGAATTCATGGTGAACTTTAGCGCTTTATATTTTAAAATGATTGCAAAGAACTGTGAACTCTGGAAAGTTGAATTTCAAAAAGCATGGGATTTTTACTGGACAAATGTGAAAAAAATTAAATCTACTCAGATGGACTCTATTTGCTAATTAGGTCACTTATGAAATCAATTGTTTGCACTGGATTATATTTAGAGATATATGCGTAAAGGGCCTTAAATGCAAATGGAGAACACAAATTTCAGAGTTTAATTTATACAAATGTTTAAAAATGTATTTTTGTGTTGAGCAATTACACAAAATACCGCAAATAAAATGCATTAAAGTTGCATGACTGACTACATTTGCAAACCATTGTAGACTGAAATAGAAATAAAGGGTTTTAGATGTGATTATGTTCTTAGATTTGCTTTAAGTGCAGGATCTGAAAACTAATAGGATCTCGTTTGAGGAGAAAATTATGCTTTTATAACAAAAACATTCTCCACAGGGGTAAAATAAAGCAAAAGTAATTTCGAAGACACACACAGTTTCACCAACATTTTTCAAGCTTAGAGAAACAGACCAACTTGAAGGTCAAATTGAAGTGGACAGGTCCAGGCGCAGCCATGAAACCACCACAGTATAACTGTTGTGTTCATGTCAGCAACGATTTCCATCAACCTCAGGCCTGACACTCGCCCAGCAGTCATCCAACCTTTCACCCGTTTGACTGCAAATACCTCCTGGATGCCTGATCTGTGTGTCTTAAATGTAATTTATGAGGTTTTTAGGGTAAAAGGGGAAACTGAGAGTGAAGGTGAACAAACATCGTTTTGAGAACTTGCACTTCCTTCCAGCATTACCTCAGCAAACCCCACAATCTTCCAGATGTTCTGTCCCCTGAAAGCGAACAGTATTTGGATGCTGAATGCCTTTGCATGACTTATATTAGTAACAAGTCTTGAGCATTTGTTACTCTGACATATCTGGATCGAGCGACGAGTGCAGGGAGGATTGCCAACGCATATGATTTTGTTCTGTTGCAATGTCTTTTGTCAAAAAGCTCATAAATATCTCTGCATTATGCACCACCGCTCACAATCCAACAAAAATATCTGCATCCCACATGGGGCCATGTTACGGATGTAGCAGAAAGAGAAGGACATTCCTATTTTGGACTTAATGGTGGCGCAAGAAAAGTGAAAGCAATTTGTTCTCAGCGTCCTGGCCAAACATATTATTTTTACTACCAGTTTATAGAATATATTGTTGAAGGATGTTTAACATTGGCTGATATTACAAAAAAAATGTGTTGTTTCCTGCCACAAATGAATGCAGGCTTGTTTTTGAACCGACAGATGTACTTTAACCGCCCATGAAGATAAACATTTCGGTGAGTTTGCATGTTGACTTCGTTGTTCTTGTTCCAAGCTCTAACTGCGAGTGATTCATTTAATTCATTTGTCCAAACAAGAGCGAGTCCCCGGACGCTCGTAAAGAGCCCACTTTCGCTGTAATTATGAGCTCTTTATTGAAGCATCTTGTAAAACAGCGTGATGCTTTTGTGTTGTGGTCAGACGAAGAGGAATGCTGTGCACGAGCTGAAGCGGCCTTCGTTGTGTAAATACGCAAAATACACAGATTAAGGCTGAATAAAAATACCTATCTGTATACTGAAGTAAACCAGCTTTTTTATTAGACTGTCATTGGGAAGAAAGATATCATCTCAAATCAGATGTAGCTGTGCCAGGCACCATATGTGAATACAATTTGAAATCGTTTTGGATGGAAGAACACAAATTTTTAGCCTTCATAAGGACTAGGAGATTTTCCATTTTTACAACTTTTCAGTCTCAGCTGTGTTCAGACTTGTAGCCCATGATAATTATATTAATTTCCATGTCTGAAATCAATAAATATTTTTGAAAGTGCGAAAGAGGTTCTCTTCAAACTCTGAGGTCTTTTCAAAATGTTCCAAATTACCTGTCAAAAAACACAACAACAAGAGTTCTCCCTAAAATCAGAATTTCGAGTGGGAAGGTCGGAGCTCTTTGAGCAACCCTTTGTTCAGTATCCAATATGGCGCACGCATATAGAATGTGAGGAAGGATGCCTGTATAAACTGTAAACTAAGCACTTCTGACAATTTGTATCTCCTTACATCAGTATCTACTTGCTAACACGTACCTTTTGTGCTTGTACACATAGAATAGCTTGTATTGCTAATAGAAGCACCAAAACAAATCCGAAATCCCATTGTTTTTTGGCTTGCAATCAAACGCTCCCAACCCCAGAGTAACGTCATTCCCCCCCCTCCCTCTGAGACAACTTGAATGCAGCTTAAAAATGCTCTGTGGTGAGCCCGGTTTTCCTGTAATTTCTGTGGCAAAATGACAAATATATTAAACAGCAGTAAGTTCTGGCAGCGGGGGGACTGTCTTTGGTTGGTAAGGAGTAATCCGTCCTCTTCGTCTGGTTAATTCCCACGCCCTCACCTGAGTTTTCTGCATAGATCATCTTTTTTGTAAACATGCTCACGCCATCCTTTTCCTGTGTCACCAATAAGCAACAGAACTGTTCCTCAGAGAACTGCTAGGATAAAAATTATAGTGTATTGTTCACTGTATTCCATTTCTTCTCAATTACAGCAATGCTTCTGTTTTCTCTCCAGAAATGACTCCAGAGAAATATTGAATTTAACCTAAAAGGCCTATTTGCAGTAGAATTGATGGCTAAGATAAATACCAATGACAGGGTTATCACATTGTTCTGGCGTCTTTATGTTTATAGAAATAGACTGTGCCAAAATACATGGCTCTTAACAAAAAGATGTTTGACCTTCTTTATTCTAAGAGACATGAACACTTTTATAAAAATGTCTCAAATCAGCCTTCTTGTAAATCCAGAGTGAAGACAGGTTTGATATGCCTATATTTATTAGACTGCTTCCAAAAGTGGATCTTGTTACGGATTATGGTGCTGTAATTTTAGACCCTCTTTACAAAACAGAGGCAGTTCGGATCCCATATTATCCCATGAGGGTTAAATGAAGTGGCACAAATCTCCCCAATCACCAGATGTAAACATAGATGCTTTGTTCAAAGCTCGATTTTTTTTTTCTTCTGTTTGATCTTTTAGCAGATGAAAGCTTGTAATTCAAGCCAACACTTTGCTAAAGTCAATTAAATTTAAAGACAAATTGGGTTTCAACTTTCTGTCTGTTTCCAGTTTTACACTTTTATTGTTTCATCTGTTCCAGTTGTAAAGCTGTTAAAGGAGGTTGGTGTCTGAAATTTGAGGATTTCCCCTCTCCTCAAAGGAAAAAGGATGCACATAAAAGCTCCCTAACCAACATCATATTTGATTATATCAATCAGTACAGGGCTACTTTTCTAAACTCAGTAGCAAAAGAATAAAACTCGGGTATTTGTAACAGAACCCTACATCATGAGCTGAATATTTTCTGTATTTTCCATCTGTGTTATCCTCATTCAGCTTCATTACTGGTCCCTGGCAGCCCTGCAGCAGAACGTGCGGTGCCGGGACCCAGCAGCGGGCGGTCAAGTGCCAGGTGTTGCTGTCTTTCTCCCAGACCGTTGTGGACCTGTCTGACGATGAGTGCGAGGGGAAAAAACCCCCACCAGTCCAGCTGTGTTATCGCAAACCCTGCTCAGGAGGGCCTGGCGAAGGGGATAAAAGTGAAGAAGAGGAGGAGCCGCCACGAGGGGGGGACCTACTTGACTGGGAGCATGAGGGCTATACAGCATGCTCGGAGAGTTGTGGAGGAGGTACGGAAACAACTGTATCTCTGCAATATGGTAAAGTAAAAAAAAAAAAAAAGAACAGAAGCGGAAAATTAAAAAGTTAACTTTAATAAACTTAAACTGAAAGTTACTAAAAGAAATGATGGCATAAAAATGAGTAGATTTAAATTTCTTAAAGTTTGAGAATAATACAGAGAAAAACTAAATAAACTTGATTAGAAAATGTTACTGGATGTTATAAAAAATTAGAGCAAAAATGTGTTGGATTTAATAATATGTTTAATTGTCTACTGATTATTTGTAAATTTAGCTAGAATTTACAATAAACATATAAAAATGACTTTTTCTAACAATAATTTAGACTCAAGGTCAGAAAAATTTATAAAATTTCTTTAATAAAATAAGTATTTCATAAACTTTACTTAGTCAGCTTTTCCTTTTTCATTGTGTTCAGGCCTGTATATTCCAAGTGATTGTCATTTTCAAGACCAAAGTCGTCAAACAGGCATAAAGGTGTGGAACAAAAACAGGGCGAACACAAGACAGTGGAGAATGCAGCTGAAAGTAGCCGAAGGGTGATGTTTCATTCGGAACGTCAAACTTGAGCCTAAATGTATAACACAATAGCCACCCGAGACAAAGGCAGTGATAACAAAGGCAGTGATTGATGGGATTCGATACAAAGCAATCTGGTTTCATGTCCCATAACAAATAAACTATACATGAAATTAAGCAAACCTAATTAATGTACTCGATAAAACGACTACCTTTCACAAACAGGTTTTCTAACAGTTCTAGAGCATGTGGCAAAAACAACGAGACTTTATGCAGTGTTAAAAACCTGCCAGGCAGCAGATGTGTTTATCACTTGTTCAGTCACTCAGCACTCAGACACTTGGGGCCATGTCTTATCACCACATTTACAGCATCTCACAGTCCTATGTGTGTAGTAAAGTTAGTAATGGTAACTTGTAGCTAGCCTGTCTGATTATTTTTACAGTCTCAGCCATGTTTAACTAGTCATTGTTGTCACCAGTGCACTCACATCATGCTCATAAGCATCCATGTATTGAAGCAAAATGATCAATCCTAACATTCCAGTGATGAATGATTGCTTGGAGGGAAAAATGTAATACTGCCAAAGCACAAAAATTCTGGCAGTATTTAGATAGAGGCATTAATTTCTTCTCCTGTTCAGAGTAGCATTGTTATTTATCTCTTTTATTTTTATAAATATCTGTGTCATCAAATTGCCTAAATAATTTGTAAGCTATGGTATGGTCGTGCAAGTCTCACTTTTCTCCACATAATCAGTCTGTGTTTTAGTCATAAGGCTTTAAGTGGAATACTGTAATGTAGCCGTGAAAACTATATTTTAAATATACTATCACACAGTTTAAGAGATACAAGTCTCCAGTTAGTTTTCTCAAAGCAACATGTTATTTGACCCTAAACGTTCACCTTAAGCTAATACTATACATCCGGTGGATGAAAAGGAACTCAAAACACTGATATAAAGTTGGACTGCATATCAAGTCCAACTTCATATGACGTCTGCATATGAAGTCAGTTATCGTCTCGTCGTCTTCCGCTTCCTTTGGAACCGGCTCTCCCGCTCCTTTCTCCCCTCACTCATGAACAAGACCCAAAGATACTTGAACTCCTCCGCTTGAGGCAGGAACTCCCCTCCAACCTGAAGAGGACAAGCCACCCTACAGGTGTCAGTGTCGTTTCACACGTGGGGGTTGAAGTCCCCCAGCAGAATAAAGGAGTCCCCGGAAGGGGCACTATGCAGCACCCCCGACAGGGATGCCAAGAAGGCCGGGTACTCCGTACTGCCGCTCGGCCCGTAGGCCGAAATGACAGTCAGAAACGACCTGTCCCCTACCCAAAGGTGCAGGGATGCGACCCTCTCATCTACTGGAGTAAACCCCAACATGAGATGGCTGAGCTGGAGGGCAACAAGCAAACCCACCCCACCCCAGCTCGCCGCCTCTCCCCACAGGCCACTCCAGACAGGAAGAGAGTCCAGCCCCTCTTGAGGAGATGGGTTCCAGGTGTCTTGAAGTCAAATATTCTTTCATTCATTTAGCTCAATCACTATAAAAGAAAAGTTGAAAAAGAAAAGTCCAGTTAGTTTTCTCAAAGCAACATGTCATTTGACCCTAAATGTTCACCTCAAGCTAATACTATACATCCGGTGGATGGAAGGAACTCAAACCACTGATATAAAGTTGGACTGCATATGAAGTCAGATATTCACTCATTCATTTAGCTCAAACACTAGAAAAGAAAAGTTGTTACTATTATCTAAATTATTATAGCTAAACATGCAAGAGGGACTGTTAATAATATATTAGCGAAATTCATGGGCATCAGCAGGTGTTTTGTATTTATAGATGGCATAAAAAGTAACAACCATAACTGAGAAATATTTTTTTTACCTGATACACTTCTTCACAACACCCACAATAATCTCAATGGTCTGGCTGTTTACTTCCCTGCACAGGCTGTAAGTCTTTGCCATGATATGAACTGTGATCTGTCGCCATTACTCAGCTTTTTTACTTTTCTTAAATCGAAGATTGCAATTGTTTCATATTTCTGGGGCAACAAGTGTTTTCCAAAAGCATAAGGGAAAAGCCATCCTATCCCCCTGTTTACTGCTCTGCCATGGTTCCTGAATAGTTAATCTTTGTTGAAAAAGTGCTCACTTCATACTTTTGCTTTGCAGTTGGTTTTAGTTATTATATATAGAAATATGTAAAACAGGTATTATTTATCATTTTAAAACTCAGGCAATGTAGAAAAATGTTTTCATTATTTCAGGCTTAATCTAAATTGTGAAACAACATACAGGGCTGTCCCTACTGTCTGTAAATCATAAAAACTCCATTAGGGTCTCTGAGGTGGCTCTGTTTATTTTAGCAAAACCTGAAATGACACAGTATGGTAAAGTAGATGACTAAAATCATGCTAATATTGGCTTTGAGAAAGAAAACACCACATTTAACCCTAAAGTTAATAAGAACCCTGCTCTCATAGCAGCAGTAAAAACTGTCCCAGACTGAAAACGTTTCCCTATACATCCTGCCAACACAACCCAAGGCTCACTTTAATCTCCCCATTTCCACGTCCAGCATAGTTACAAAGTTATTTCTGTACACAGGCATTTGCCAGTGTGCATGTGCATACTCTCTCCAAAACTCAACTAGCTTCCATTCAAGGATGATTACAGAGTAGTATCTCATGTCAAAAACACACAGGTAGAGCTGTGCTTCTGTGGGCAATCAGACTTCTGTAGCATTTGAAGCACCGCTTTATTGTACACTCCTATACTTGTATTGCAATACTTTTAAAATGATCTTAAATTACACTTTTAAAAGTTGAGTCATGTCATTGTGTATTTATGGGAGTTGTACGCTTGGATTTTGTCACTAGAGAATTTGCTTCCAGTCATCCTTGCTGTTCCATACACAGTCATAATAAAAATAAACTGCACACTCTTTTAGTTCCAGGGTTTTACATATATTAGGCCATCTGGTTCTTACAAGGCCCTAAATTAAATAAAAGCCATCTAAGATGAAAAACTAAACATGACATACAGTACTATTTCATTATTTATTTAACAGAAAAAAAGATAAATGGAGTATGCACTATGATTAAAGAACTGTAGTCAGTTGTAAGATTTTGTTTAGCATTAATAACTTATACCCGTCTTCTCTATGACGAGTATCATTAGCACAAGTGAGCAGACTGCAGCCCCAATGCCACATTCAATTCAATTCAGTTTATTTATATACCACCAATTCACAACACGTCGTCTCAAGGCACTTCACAAAAGTCAGGTACACACATTCAAATTAATCCTAATCATTGAACAGTGCTGTCAGATTCAGTTATTTATTCAAATTGGATAAAAAGATTTCTATCTCAGAAAACCCAGCAGATTGCATCAAGTCAGAGACTTGTAGCAGTCACTCCTCCTGGATGAGCATGTAGCGACAGTGGACAGTCACTGGCGTTGACTTTGAAGCAATCACTCATACTGAGCATGCATGTAGCAACTGTACTAAAGAGAAACCCAGGATTATTCTTGTTCTCTTCTATTAATGATGAGAAATAAGCTGTTCTGGCTTGACGAAGTGTCTTTTTATACAACAGTAGGCTATTTTTCCAGATTAAGTAGGAATCCTCAAGGTGTGTAGAGCGCCATTTTCTCTCCAATTTTCTAACATTGTGCTTTAAAGTACGCAGTTCTGAATTAAACCAGGGAGCTAGCCTCCTATGAATAATTACCTTCTTTTTCAAGGGGGCTGTATTGTCTAATGCACCACACAATGATGAAGTAACACTATGAACAAGAGAATCAATTTGTGAAGGGGAAGAAACAAAATTATTGCCCTCCACTGTGTTTTTCTCTGATAATGAGGAGATCAAAAGTGGAACAGATTTTTTAAAGGTTGTTACAGCATTGTCTGATAATGATCTACTATAATGAAATTTTCTTTCAGGTGTGGAGTACTCAGTTAAATTAAACTCAAAGGTTATTGAAAAATGGTCAGACAGGACAGGGTTTTGAAAAAATATTGTTATGTCTTAACACTCAATGCCATATGTCAGCACAAGGTTCAGAGAATGAAGACAAAGGTGGGTAGGTTTGTTAATGTTTTGAGCAAAGCCAATTGAGTCTAAGATAGCATTAAAGGCTATATTTAGATTATCACTTCCAGTGTCAACATGAATGTTAAAACCCCTCACTATAATAACCATATCTGTATTTAACACAAAATCAGATAAAAGGTCTGAAAACTGATCTAAAAATTGAGAGTAAGGGCCTGGTGGACGATACAAAACAACAAACAGAAGTGGTTTTAGTGCTTTGCAATTTGGATGAGGAAAACTAAGGATTAAATATTCAAAAGAGTTGTAGCTATTGATTGGCCTGGGACTAATCAATAAATCGGGCTGAAAGATGGTTGCTACTCCTCCTCCATGCCCAGTATTTCGAGGAATGTAGAAATTTAAATAATTAGTAGGAGTTGACTCATTTATAGTAACATATTCCTCTTGCTGCAGCCAGGTTTCTGTGAGGCAAAATAAGTCAATCTGATTGTCACAAATCAGGTCACTAACTAGCAAAGTCTTTGAAGAGAGAGATCTTATGTTCAGTAAGCCACATTTAATTGTTTTATTTTTATTTTTAGTCTGAGTTGTGTTTATTTTTATGAGATTTTCATGATTTCCTCCTTTTAGATTATTTTTTTATCTATTAAATTTTGGCCGTGGTAGAGACACTGTCTTAATAGGGTAATGGGTGACTGGTGAATAATAGACAGTTAAGCTCAAAAGGAACTTCACAAGTGCAGCTGCAAAGAACATGATATTTCTTCATAAGTAGTAAAGCTAACATAGGTGTTTTTAGATGTAAAATTGCCACAGACAAGAACAATAATAAAAAACAATAATACAGTTGAAACCAGATTTTCACAGTTTATGTGCAAGCTAGCTTTAGCACGGCAGCATAGCTAGCTGCAGATTGTTAGAAAAGTTGTTTAAAACCCAAATAGTCCTTTGCTTCAAAATGTTTTGGATTTTTTAGGAATCCTTTTTTAACACCAACCCGCCCCCCCTTGATATTATGATATGCAAAACACAAACAGCACTTTTTTGGCATGACAGATAATTCAAAATTAGATTATTTGGTCTTCTTCAAGTGTTTATTTTGTGTTTTCAAACTGCAGGTGTGCATGAAGCCGTTATTATTTGCCTGAACAAGCAGACCAGGGAGGCAGCAGACCAAAGCCTGTGTGTGAGCTCACGTCGGCCACCTCCACTCCTCCAGGACTGTAATACCCACCCCTGCCCACCGAGGTACAGTAAAACTCTATGAATAACACATCCTGGTCACCACCATCAGTTATTTGTAATGGCTTGTGCATAAATGCTAAGTTAGACTTTGATGGAGGCAATAAAACTGAAAAGGAAATTAGGTTTTTGGGGAAAAGGGGGTTTGGCCAAATTTTAAAAGAAAATGCTGATTCAAACAAAACTGGATACAAATCTTGTGCTCATTAGCAGCCTGCCATGTGAAAGTTCTTCCAAAATATGCAATATATAGAGCTCATGTGTTTTGGTTCAATTCTTCTAGAGCTTAAATGCTTTACCAGGTCAAACACATGCAACCACTTAAAGCTAAAATTAACAAAAACAACAAAAAAAACACCATCTTAATCAGTTCATCTTGACTAAATGGTGTAATAATTTTTAATCGTTACTGATTTTCAGCCTTGTTTTTGGCTGGTAAAAAGTCAGTTGAGTCATTTAAATCACAATTTAGATAACTTGGGTCTAAGTAACACTAAGGCAGAATTGATAGAGATGGATGGTTGCATCACTTCTGGCAGGAAATTAAAGCCCTGTGGAACAGGGTTAGAATCTGACGCACCAGTATCCGATGTCAGCTGTGAGCTGTGTTACCTGTGAGATATTAAAACTGTCCTCAGAAGAACTTTCTGGATTTCTGTCAGATGCGCTGATGTAAAAATCTGGAAGACCTCAGCTGCTTCAGTAGATGTTAATTTTCTGTAGTCAGATTAAGTTACTCTGCAATTTATCCATCTTGAAGTATCAAAGGGAGGCTTCTCTTGGGTTTGAGACTATCACAAGCTTGAACATGCATTTAGTCTTTGATTGGGACAGATCACCGCTATGAATAAAACAACAAAACAAGAGTTGACCAAAATACTATAGGTGCATAAAAAGAACAGAAAAAGTAATAAGTTGAACTGTTACCAATGTTTGAAATGTGTTTTTATGTTAGGATTATGATTATTGATTAATTAATATTAATCAAGAATTATAATTAAAAATCATAATTTGAGAAAATCTATTTCTTAACCAAAGATCCTACTTTATGAATCGAAGCCAGAGATGTCCTCTGGTGTTGTAATTGTAGCCTAAAGCCCTTGATAATTACAACCGTTAAATACTCAGTAATAATTGATAACTATTACTAGATGTCACTGTTTAATCAACGGTTTCTGCCAAAACGTGGGGAACTTTGACCTTATTTTGACTGACAAATCACTCTTGCACAAAATAAACACAAACGCCTTCTCTTTATTTACGTGACGTTTATTAAATCAACAGCCTGATACAATCCGCTATCCGATTCAATAACCTTCAAACATAACATAATCAAACATGTAAAGTTCTACACAAAAGGGCAAAATATCTAACTAAGCAAAATAAAAAAAAACAGTAGTGGGTGTGTCTGGAATCAAACCAGCAGTTATGGCAAAGGTGATAATATGACAAAGGAATATGGTGTTGAACGGAGTTTTGGCAAGCGGCCCGCCAGAAAGTGTAGCTTACTTACAGTGAGCCATAAAACTTCCCCCACCGCTGAGGATGTTCGAGAATACAAAGGGTTGTAAAACCTTTGGCGGCAACTAATAAAACCCGAAGTTGAAGACAAAGAAAATGGTTGATTTTCACCATAAGGTTGTTATACAGTTCAGTTTTAAATGTGCCCAGAGCTTGCTCTCAGGTGTTAAAACAAAATGACAAAACACACACAGCTGGGTAGCACAGCGGCTTCCAGATATGCAACACAACACATCAACATTTCAATAAAAGGTTGCATGCACATGCAATTCAGAACACATTAGACTATAAGTGGCGATTCTACATCACACTAAAACCTCCTCTACCCTGCCCAAGCTATTCCTAATAAACAAATAAAAATAAAAGGTGGATTTTACTTTTCGTTGTCTCCTCTGAGCAGGGGGGGGGACGCGCTTCAGTTGCTGGTCCAGTTTCCAGCGTGAAAAGCATGGTGGGCAGTCTCATAGTCCGTTATATGGTTCATTGTGGCATCGGAACTGGGACGCCCCCGTCTTATCAGCCGCAGTGCCCACTGGGATTTGTAGTAGCGGACTATACTGGGATACAAAATGGCCGATGACGCCGGAAGGCCTGGTGGTGTCCAGCAACGTGCAAATGGTCCAATATTCAGCAGACAAGTGGTCCAACATTTATTTATTGAGCAACATTAAAATGATATATTTGACAATTTTAACGGTAGTCAGATTTTGTGCTAACAACAAATTAGGTTAATTAACTAAAATATTAAGCATTGAAGCCACATGTTGTTTAACATCTTGGCTAAACAGTAGGTGGATTCTGTGGGAGGCCATATGTTTCAAATTAACACCGTCTGTGCTCATTGTCGGTGCTCCACCACTTTCACTCTTGTCCAAAAACCCAGAGGTTTGCAGCCTGACCTTGCCTGTTTTTCCAAGCTTTTAGACCTGTTTTCACGCACAACAAACGCTGCATTTGGCCTGTTTCTTTTGGCCCTATGATCCCTCTCTTAGGCCCCTTCAGCCTCTCATAATACGGTACACTCTTTGGATAGTAGTGTCCCCTCTAAGGGGAAACAGTCATTAGAATTATTTTGTACTGGTCCATGAACAACTTACATTCCACCCCCTACCCCCTCGATCCTGGATTCTTAAATAAACATAAAGTTATGAAATATCACTTAATCTGTCAAATCAGAAGTTAAGTTGCTGCAGTGTTGGATGGAAGCTAAAACCTCAAAAGCCATAGCAAGTTGCTGGATTACACCCTCAGATTGGACTAAACATTTGAAGTTGAGAGTTAACTTTGATGCTGAGTTTATGGTTCAATTCACAATAACTCTACAGGCCACTACAGAACTGGAATAATCCTTTTATACAATAATATAACAAAGGTGTAACAAACAATCAATTTTGTTTTAAAGAGCAAGTTACAGTGCAAAATAACCCAGTGTGTTATCCATGTGTTAGCCGTGTATTTTAGATGTTATGCTACAAATAGGTAGATACAAATCAGATGCTAATTTAAAGGCCTTTGCAAGGTGTTGTCACAACACTATTTCTTACATTGCTTTGTCACAATTTCCTTCTTTGCCATTCACTTTTTTATCACCAGATACCCACAGTTCTGCTACAGAAATGAGGGCCAGAAGTGCAGCCCAAAACAGTCTTTCTCTTAAATGTGGAAGCCACTTTTAATATCATGAGTTCTTGTCATTCCTAGTCAGTGTTGTGCCAGTTCACAAGAGCTCCTTGTTCAGATTACACCATTGAAACTTAATTTACTAATGTTTACAAGTAACCACTTAAACAGCCTAAACTAAGCTCACAAGTAACATCCAATTTAACAATTATTTTGTTCATTTGTCACCTCTCAAGTCTTAACATATAGATCATGATGTCATGCCTCAGTTAGCATCTTCATTTTGTTTCATCCTGTTCTCCTTGTCAACATAAATTGTAGTTTAATGTTGCTGTGATGGAAACATTATTATTAGTGGGTCCCTGCAGAGAGAGATATTTGGTGGGCTGGTAGTCTGAACTGTGCCCATGTGCGTAAACATGCACAAAAGCACAGAAGTCACCAAGCTATTACCTTTAAGGGTAAATGTTGCAACTTTTTTCTGCTTAAAGATACAAAGCTTTCCCCTAAACGTTTACAGCTCTCATTCACTCCCACTCCCAGTATGCTGTTTAATGATGCTACAGAAAGCTGCTCTCAGTTCATGTTTTGTTAACTTTAAAGTTCTACAAAGAGTTGTTAGTATTGAGCCTTAAAGGAAGCTCCTCTGATGGATAACCTTTTTTACAGGTGGCAAACAGGGGAGTGGAGTTTATGCTCTGCCACTTGTGGTGTTGGTCTGATGACGCGGACTGTAATATGCACTCATCAGCCCTCTCCAGACAGCAACTACTCTACAGTGTTGAAAGATGAACTGTGTCAGAAGCCCAAACCAAGTCCTTTCCAAGCCTGTAACCGTTTTGACTGCCCTCCTACATGGGACAGCGGGGACTGGAGCCAGGTAAAGTATATCATGTTGTGTTCTTGCCGTTAAAGATACTTTATCCATCTGTAAAGACCATGTTTCTTGTACATTTGCACTAGAACCTCATCATTGTTGTCTCTACAGTGCTCCCAGACTTGTGGTGGTGGAGTTCAGAAAAGGAAATTGTTTTGCAAACAGAGGCTGGCAGATGGCAGTATCCTTGAACTTCCCGACACCTTTTGTCCATCCAGGACTCCTGCAAACCAGCGCCCATGTGGCAGGCCAGACTGCTCACCTCAGTGGGTCACGGCTGACTGGTCTCAGGTAGTTAGTCCTCCAGCCTTCAGTATTATTTGCTGTTTAACTTAAGTGGTTTAACTCAATTTTGCTCCTTCTCCTAACATGCATATTAATTTTTGCATCTAGTGTTCAGTAACATGTGGAAATGGCATTCAGACTCTGCAAGCTGTTTGCAGAAGGCAGGCAGAGAATGGGCAATATGATATTACTAACTCGACGAACTGTTCCATGATAACCCGTCTCATGAGGATCCGCTCATGCTTTCTCAGGCACTGTGAAGGTAAGGGTCACCTTGTTTGGGTTGTTTCAGGTTGCTGGTACAGCTAAGACAGCTGAACCTATAAGACAGTAGAAACTAAACAATAAGAAAACTGCTTAGTTGTAAGAGAGCAGTCTTAGGTTAGTGATAAGCACATAATGTAAGACTCAACTGAAACTACATGGAGTTACTAATGTGATTTGTAAATCACATCACAGTTTCCCCGAAGACTGATGTCACCATACTTGCCCAGAGGAAGGTCTACATTCAGTGGAAGAAGTCTAAAAAGGTGCAGCTGGCTGTCAGTGGTTATGCATACCTCATGCCCTGGACAACGTTAATCCTTCGCTGCCCAACACACAACATCAGTAAGGGCCACATTCAGTGGCTTAAAGAAGGTAAACCCTTGGTGAACCATCCTCAGTTTTCCATAAAATCCCAAGGGTATTTGAAGATTCAGCAAGTTCATCCAACTGACGCTGGAATCTACACGTGCACTGCAGGCTCTGCACGAGAACATTTTGTCTTACACATCCTTGGCAGCAAGAAGAAACTAACCATTCCAGAGCCGTGGCTGATTGAAAGTGGGCAACACAAAACTGGGCTTCAAGATAAAACCTCAACCAGAGGAACTTTTCAGGAATTACCCATACCCCTCAACAAATATGACAATGTTGTGGAACATTTGCTGGAGCTTAAAGGTTATTACTACAATAAAAAATACCTTGCTGACAAACCTTACTCAAGTGAAAAGAACAAGTTGACTCTGGAGAATAAAAGGACAAATGCAGAATCTCCAGCCCGGGCTGTACTTGTTACCGATAGCACCAAGTTAGATGAGATCATGCACAACCTTTCTGAAGGCTTTGGGGGAACACAGGGGGAATATTTTATCATGCAGTTCCTCAGTGAACTTGCAATGACGCAAGGAGATGTCAATGAATCTACCGTTCACCCACCAGATGGCAGAGAATCTTCCACAGACAGACCACTCCTTCATAAGCCAAATCTCAAAACCCACACTTCAAGAGCTGGGAGTCCAGAGATTATCCAGCAGCCTAAGAAAGTCATTGTAGCGCCTCAGTCTAAAGTTGTTGTTCATGTTGGGACACCAGTTTTTCTGCAGAAACCAGTTGCTTCTTTGGAGCTGAGGTGTCACCCCATCAGGGACGCTCGACCAGCTATAATGTGGACAAAAAATGGAAATCCATTGCATTTTGATGGCAGGTAGGAACTACCTTTCACTTAGAATTTTTTAGCAAGTTGCAGATCTAACTGTAGGTATTTCGTCTATTTTTGCAGAGTTGGGGTTTCAGCCTCCGGGTCACTGAGGATCCAGTTTCCTGGTAAAGGAGATGAGGGACTGTACACCTGTACTGCCAAAACTCATCATGGAAGTACATCTTTGTCATCTTGGCTGCGGATTACAAGTAACATCCTTTTTCTGATTATAATTTGTATACAGCAATGTAAAAAAAATTCAAACCTTGACTTCTTTCTACTTCCAGAAATCCAGACTTTGGTCTTATACAATAGTTCTCTTAGGTTCCAATCTCAGTTTACACACATGAAAATTCAGGTTAAAAGTATTTTCCTGGTTTGAATAAATATTAAAAAGGAAAATTGGTATAGAAGAAAAACATTCGTATTTTTAGACTTGGTTCTGTGATGCATTGTTTACATGAGAGATAGCCTTACCTCTTCAACAATCTAATCTAATCAGTGAAAATTTGTATTCGCACCTTATAAGAGGATGTGGCCTGGAATATTTGGAAATTTGTCTAAAAAAGTTCTGAATTTTAATGTTAAACTTGTGCAGAAACCCTCTCTTTCAAGTTTTTTCTTTAGACATTGCATGTTTTTTTTTAACTTAAATTCTCCCTAGCAGGACCTCTGAAAGGTTCTATTCCAACATAATCAAACTTAATAGGACTTTTGTGCTGGTACGATATCTAAAACCATCTCTCTGACTTTGCCTTAAACAGTTTTGGAAACCAAGAAAACAAATAATATCATCATCATTGGCATGATGTCAGGTCAAGTTTGTCCTCATCTAGTTTAATGTAGTCCAGCTTACAGTAATGTGTGTTGTTCTTTTGTGGTTCAGGCTTAGAGGTTCTGGGAAAGTGTTCTCCCAGCTGAGACACTCTCAGACACAAAACCGACCGCAGACGCGCACGTTCACTGAGCTTTCACTTAACATCTGCCTGAGTCAGTGACAGGGAATGTCCGGTTGAACGTCAGAGTTTGGGTCGTCTCTGGACTGCACAGCCCTTTGTCTTCTGAAAAGCAAGATCAGTCACAAAATTACTGAATCCTCATCAAAGTGCCGCTGCTGAGGATTTCCTGACTCTACCGAACTCTTCCTCCCCATGCGGTAGCAATTACAGATTCCAGGCAATGTATCAAAGAAGATCAACTCAGTGTATCCCATCCAGTTAATCTAAATGGAAGGGATAAAGAGGTTTAAAAGTGCTTAAAAATGGGCCAACCTTATTTTCCTTATATTTTACTTCAAATTCTATTAAAGACAGTGTAATTGTGGTGTTCAGAAGCTTTTTTAAGGAAGACTGTGGAGGGCAAAAAAGAGGAGCAGCTTTCAAAGGAGTTTTGTTTCAAGTTCTTGGAAAACACACATTTGCAGAGATAAAAATCAAAGAGCAAGAAATATAAAGTTTATTCACTTTCAATAAAAAAAAAAAAATCTAAAACCTTAGACTCCATAACGCATTTCTGGTTCTGTTTTTTTGCTATCAGGTTTGTAGATCTTTAAAATTGATCTGTTTAACTATTCGTCCAGGTAGTAAAGGAAGAAGCTGTTTCCATGGTAACAGCACTGACCAACCTTGTGTTGAGGAGACAAACAGCAGTCAGTCAGCCGAGCTTTGCAGAGGACAAGCCTGCCCCCTCAGGTCTGTACTGTTACTAAATGTTAGTGGTGTCTGATTTACTTACCTTTAAGCCGATTTTATTCAACCTAATTGACCTCAATTCAGTGTTCAGTACCCTCCACTTCGGCATTTCAAATGACTTCAGTATAGTTTAGATATATTCAGTTTAATTTAATTTAGCTCGATTCAGTTAACTTTAATTCAGGTGAATTATTTTCAGTCCAATTAATTTCTAATCAGCTCAGCTCAATCCACTGTGGTTCAGTTCAGTTTGCTTCAATGCAGTTCAGTTTAGTTCAGTGCAGTCCAGTTCAGTTCTACATAGGTTAAGTCAATTCATTCCAGTTCAATTTACTTCAGTTAAGTTCAGTTCAATTCAGTTCTGCTATTTTCAAGTCTATCAATATAGTCGCAGTCCTAATCTTAAAGTCAAACTATTCCAAATTGAATCCTATATTGAGATCCAGATTCAGTCATATTTGGTCAAAGTTATAACGCAATTGTTGTTAAAATAGACTATTGAGTTATAGTTTGTTAAACACAGGGTTTTCTATACAAACAAATTCACGTTTACGCTTCATTTGTGTTCTTGGTGCATATAAAGAAGAATTTTTGGGACAAATAGAAAAGGACAAGTTCAAACAATCCGTAATTTTTTATTTTCCTTCCAGCTGGGTTAGATGGCGAGTGGATGCCTGGGGCCCATGCTCGGCCTCTTGTGGAGGGGGATCCCAGTCTAGAAGTGTTCATTGCATGATGGGTCCCGAGAGCAGTTTAAGAGAAGTGCAAAGCAGGCATTGCCTGGGAAAAGGAAAGGAACCATCTAATACCAGATTATGCAAGATTTTGCCCTGTGCCAGATGGGTCACAAGCTCTTGGGGACTGGTGAGTGTTCTTATATATCACAACCTTTTTCATTATTTGAGTAAATGTTTAAAATTAAACTTTTGCACAATTTCAGTGTCATGGCCGATGTGTGGGTGCCAGTTTGGCTATGCAGCATCGGCACGTTCACTGCAAAGACACAAATGGTACCCAAGTTTCATACAGGATGTGCCGTGGTCTCAGGAGGTAAACAGAATTCAAATTACAAGCCCATATTATTTTAGAACAGCTGATTTTTGCAAATGGACAATCAAACACACATAACCGTAACCAAAACATGATATCATGTCTCATCTCTGTCTTTAGGCCCAGCTCAGTGAAAAATTGCTCCACAGATGCATGCTCCATTTACTGGCACGTAGGGCCATGGACACAGTGCACGGCCACCTGTGGCCGACACGGTTTTCAGTCCCGTCAGGTGACCTGCAAACACCATCGAACAGGCAGGACGACACGAGAACACCACTGCATGTGGAGACCTCGGCCTACCAGCTGGCAGCGCTGCAATATGCGGTATTGTGGCAGAGGTGAGACTTCTTGACTTTGAATGATATGTTGTGAAACATATCCATCTTAGACAAATTATGGGTCATTTTCTCAGTTTAGATGTAATTTAAAGTTATTTCCACATTTTAAAACAAATTGAGTGTTGTCAAATTAAAATACAAACAGTATAATAAATGGCAGTGTGGGGTGTAAAGCTGTCACAGAGCACCGGCACACGTGATCGCTCACAGTGTTGTAAGGCACACAACCCCATGCTGCGCAGTTGCAAGGACACAATCAGCAAGTCTCATGCATATGCAAAATGTGACCCTGATCAAACTCATTCAAGTCCTTCAGGTAATGCTGTCTATTGCATCTGCAAGGAGTCCCCTGTGTCCAGGGTGTAACTCATCATTCAACTTCTAATGCCATCACTCATCTCCTCAGGTACATTTGGAATTCAAATCAATTTCATATCCATAGCTGCTCTGCAAGTTACCTCCAAATCAGACAATTTTGTCTATGTTTACCTTGGTGCCCTACCTTCTTGTCATAAATGCAGTAAAAGTAATACAGTCATTCGAAAAGATGCATTTCCCCACTTTTCACCGTCCTCTGAACTGACCAGACTAGTTGATGCTGGTGTAAAATCAAGATATCAAGATGTTTCCCAATGTTATCATAATTTCAGCTTCTGTATAAGTATGTTTAAATTACCAATTGCTTTTTAACTTAATGGTCAATAGACTGATATTATGTAGCGCTTTTCCAGTCATACCGACGACTCAAAGCCCTTCACACTATGATGTACATTTTACACTGAATCCTTAATTGTGGTAGAATTTGAGCTTGTTGCTAAACGTACATCACATTTTTCTGTGTTCTGTAAAGGGAGGTTTTCCCTTTAGATTTCTAAGTAGAAAATAAAGCATGGCATGGATACCCCACTGACCTCAGTTCGAGAAGAAAGAGTTTTTATGATCACTGTCATGGTTATTTCAGGGAAGTCTTAGATGAAAACCTTCATGAAACTCCTCAAACCTTTTAAGGTTTCACTTGCTGTTTCTTTGATTTTCCTGAACATCCCAAAAAAATTCCTTTCATGTGACAGATACAGTTTGTAAAAATAGTAACTTATAGTAATGTTCCCCTGACAGCTGTTATGCACTTCAGACTCACCTGTTCATTGCTCCTCCAATCGCTGCTGCTCAGTATTTAATCCTCCAGATTTCGGTCTCACCTGGCTGTTTTCCAATGTTGTTCTCTATGGCTTCTGGTCCTGTCTGTAGCCACCTGCAATGTTTTGGTATAAAGGTTCTCTGTTTTTTTAATATTACACTATTAATATGATTCAGCCTGCCTCGTGTTTGCACTCGGGTCCTCCACAAGCACAAATCTCTACAAAACCTGCTTTTATGATGGATAAAACAACAATAAGCTGCTGGAAGGGTTGCTGTATTATCAGTCAATCCTGAAAAAGAAATTAACAATTTGATCTATTTTTTTTTTTTTTTATAAATTTTTATATCAGACAGATAACCAGAGTAAATACAATGTGCCGTTTTCAAGTGATGACTTCATTTATTAATGGATAAAAAGGTAACCTGACCAACGTAGATCTAGCAGCTCTAACTGTATGTAAGCTTGTTACTGTCACTGAACACCCTAACCTAAGACCAGCTGCTTTGTCTTATGACTGAGTAATGATGGGCAATGATTGTAGTGCCTTGTATTCCAGCAGAGGAGTGCCGTGACAGCACAAGGTACTGCGAGAGGGTCCGCCAACTGGAGCTCTGCCCGCTGCCCCAGTTCAAGAGTCGCTGCTGCCACTCCTGCACGAAAACCTGAGGGCCGAGAGACGTGGGACAAGGGTTGGAAAGCTTGGATGGGACCTAGCGGGAAAATTTGACACCCCAACTATCTCTTCTGTGGTCTGTCTCAGATTAGGTTGCTGAGTGGGGGAGGAATATTTGTCTCATGCCCACAGTGGGTATGATTAATCCTGCTTGAGGATGTCATGTGTTGGTTTGAATTTGAAAGTGACCTTATGAAAAAGTGGAGGCCTTAAATTAAGGATTCGGTTTCAATTCTTTCTTTTTGGTCTGTTTTAAGTTAACACGAACAGATTTTCTTTCCAAGTTGTGCAAACCTGAGATGAGGAACCACTGTGAATAATAGAAACAGCAGGTGACAGCAAGGGGAACTACAGACAGTGATGCACTGACTAAGGACCCACACACCTACCCAGTGATTAAACTGGTGTCATTTTAGAACTTCTCTAAACTGCACCAAAGACATGGTAATATGACACATTTAGAGGAACAACCAATTTTGCCCAACAATATATTTATAGTTAACTATTCTTTTGTCCTCATTTCCAAAAATGATCAGTAAACCCCTAAACCTATAAAAACAGCTGGAACAGCTGTGTGTTTGTTTTTATTTAAGTGGCCTACAGTCTTGTCAACTAAATTGGAGGAAACTTTTGTTTAAAACAAAAACATTGTGATGCTTCCAATAAATTGGCAAAGAAACTAATATATCAAAATATAATTAGTTTCAGCCATCTGGGAAATAAATTATAGCCCTTTCCATGGTTTTGAGTGACCATCTGTTAGCAGGATTGCAGGTTTATTAACCAAAGTTCCTGTAAAATAGAAAGTACAACAGTGTAAATAGAACCCCTGCAGAGGTTTGCACTAGGGGAGATGTATGTGACTGAATGTTTTTCAAGAAACAAAATACATGTATTTTGCACTAATAACTCATCAAAGTCATTGTTAAAAACATGGCTTGCAGAGTTTTTTTTTCTTCATTTCGTTTCTAAAGTAGATTGTTTATATATTTTCCTGAAACATTGTTCAAAATGTCCTTTTAACCACTAACATGTTGCTCATGTAAACAAAGAGGTTTCCTACTTCCAGCACCTTCCATTTCTGTTGGGTACCATGGAAAAGATGCATGAAAGGTTTTCAAAAATCTTTAATTCCAGTAGCATAATCTTAACTGAAAGTAAAAGCAGACTTTTAATTTAATTTGATTTTTGTTTCCCTGAGGCATAAAAAATTTGCGATACAGACTTATATCTAATGGGCACTTTTCAAAATGGGAAGGGCAAGAAAACATGCCATTCAAGTAAGGCAGATGTGTGTTGATCTGAATAAGTCAGGAAAAATCTACAAAAACTCTAAGCCGTATACAAACAGCTACTGCTACTTGCTCCTATCAACAATCCGAGCAATAATTAAATAACTGATTTAAATTTAAAGTATCTGGAAACACTACATTGCGAGAAGTACTGAGACACCCCTCAAAATGCAAATGTTTTGAGACCGAGGTGAGGTCAGTGGCCCTAAACATACAGCCAGGGGCTACGGTGGGTTGGTTTAGATCAAAGCATATTAATGTGTTAGAATGGTAGGGTTGTAGTCAAGATCCCCTAACTCAAGACCAAGTCAAAACCAAGAGCAAGACCAAAACAAGTGCAAAATTCTGAGCGAGTCGAGTCCAAGACCTAGTCAAACCCAATGAGAGACCATTTTCAAGACCTTTGCTGTAATTATAGTAATGCAATTGTTGCTGCAAACATTGTAAGAAATTCAACCTTTTCCAGGTCATTTGCAAGCTAATCTATAGCAGTGCTCCAGACTGACTGGTTGCATTGGTGTGTAAATTAGGTGCACTGCCACAATATTTAGATGAACCCAAACTTGTAAGTAACCCTCAACTACATGTCAACTGTTCAATAAATGTGACAAGCTGGTCACAAGTTGAACAGACAAGCCAGACACCTCTAGAAGCAGATATATCAGCCAAACATAAACATGACTTGACATTAGCTGCAGAGAGTGAAGGTGACAGGTGGAGGTGGAGGACTTTACTCACTTAGGATCCCTATTTTCCTGTGTGTTTTGCAGTCAGAAAAACATTCATGTACTGACAGTGGAAAATATTTCTCCCTCTTGTTTTCACATCCCTCTCATCTCACCCTCTGCATGTAGGGACAGAGAGGAAAGCTTTGAAACTATTAAAGTTAAGACTTAATAGGTTGCACTTAAATGCAGCTATGGTTTTCCCAGTAGGTTGCAATTGCTCTTGATATCAAAATGATCATGAGACTAAGGCTAAGACTAAATCAAGGCTTTGAAAATGTAGTCTCAGGACTGGTCTTGTGTTGAAACCAATACCATTCTGGAGTACCCCCCGCTATAGGATGGGTCAGTCAAAGTCCAGACCTAAATCAAATTTAGAATCTATAGAAAGACTTGAAAACTCAGCTTCACATATGTTCTACAACCAATCTGACTGAGCTCAAGAGACATAGTACAGTCATACTCAACAAGATTTACAGTGAATGAATGCTCCAACGCCAAACCTTTCGGGTTTAGATTAAGCAACTGCATGTCATAAAAGTTCATACTGTCTGACCGATTTAAATTTTTCTGAAAAATGTCTGACATTTGTTATCTCTTCGAAATGCTTAATCAGGTTTCACTTTTAGTTTGTGGACATTTAAAAACAATGCCATATTCACATCAGTAATGTGAAGTGTTGCTGGTTATTACTAAAGGGAATTTGTAGAAATTCGTACTCGTACTCGTCGTCTTCCGCTTATCCGGGAAATTGTTAACCATAGTCTCATTATAGTGCTTGATAGGCAAGGTTTGCACTTTTAGCTCACGATTTATCGTCTTCAGGTGCTCAGCAGGAACAGCTGGGTCTTTGAATGAGGTGTGGATATTTTTTTATAAAACGAGAAAATGTCACTAAATGTTGCTCATGGTCTTAAGTTGTGTACATATTTGTTTTGTTTTCATTTTTTATTATTTATTTTAATAAATGTTTATCTCAAGTTTTGATTTACTCTGATCTACTCCCACTGTTTGTATTCTTCTGCATGCAGTGGAGGTGTGGGGGGGCCTCTGCTGGTGGCTCTGTTACGATTTTGTTGCAAAATAAAACTAAATATTTTCCTTTTTAAAATGTGGGTGTTGTCTTTCTCTAACACTAAAGATCTGTCTGTGTGATTTAAAGTGAATTTGAAGCAGAACATTTTTTACAAGCCTGAACAACCCTTGCTCAAAACAAATGTCACAAACTTTACAAACAGGTCTTTTGAAACTTTGCTGTCATTGTGTTCATGTTAATTGTGTTCGAGGCGCTTGTACTTCCTCTTTCTGCTGTTTAAAAATATCCAGCCATCTGTTTTTCTGCTTTAAAGAGATTATCAAAATTAAAGGAAGTATCACAATGCATCACAAATTGTGATCATCAGATGATTACAACTGGGCTGGCCCATGTGTTCACATCAGCTATGGTGGAAAAAGATGCTTGTCACTCTTGTTTGACGGCGGTGAGAGTGCTACGTGTTTCCCTGGTGGATGAACTAGAAGGACAGGTCGACTCCTTGTTGGAAGTTCTGGTCTGTCAGGAAGCATTCACCCGGGATGACCGTGAGGAAGTGCTGTGTCAGCCGGGGCCACGGGCCAGAGTGCGAAAGGTGTTGGATATTCTGGAATGCAAAGGAGAGGAAGCAGCGAAAGTCTTCTTCTCTGTTAGAAGTCATCAGCAGCTCTCCCACAACACAGCTCAGCCCCCATCCACAGGTTTGTAAACTTATTCCTAAATAAATTGTTTCAGTTTTTTAACAGGTTGAAATGTCACTTAAAACCTTTATTTGGGTGCAAGGTATGCTGCATGACTCTCCCCTCTCTCCACCCCGCTTCCTGTTATCTTACTTTAAAGAAATAACAAAAAAAAGGCCACAAAAAAAACTAATTAAAGAATTACGTTTTTTAAGAATCATGCACTGAAGCTGTCTTTGGTATCTGTATGTGGTTCTAAAAGCCTTCCCTTTGTTTTCTGTAAAAGAAAACAGCTGATTTTGTTAACAGAAAAGGAAACTAATAAAGATTTCATTGTTTTTTTTTATTCTTTTGTATGACTGATATCCTTCTAGGTATAAATCAGTTGTTAGTCTGAGGCAAACAAATAGCTCTAAATGCCTTAATGCCTAAATTCTTTATAAATACCATTTACACAGTTTTGTTTGCAGCTTTAAAAGGCTGCTGTGGAACAGCTTCACAACCCTGTTGTGCCTTTAATTGGCCATCTTTTCTTTCCCCCTGTCAAATATACTCTTGCTTTCATTCTGCTAAAACATTAACATTTCATTAATATTTGTTTTGTTTTTTTTAAACTCCTTAGGTGTGTTCTGGATTAATCTGCTTTAGGATTTTTTTGAGTCAAAGCAGTGGTTTAACATTAACATAGTATATACAGCCACATTCTATACATTTGAATATTATTGAAACGTTAATTTATTTCCATAACTCAGTTCACAAAGTAAAAGACATATAGATTAATTACTCGCCGACTGATGTTTTCAGGCCTATATGTTAATTATAATGATTTTCCACTTACATATAAAAAAACACGACTTGCAACGTTAGAATATTACCAAATTATTATCAGACCAAAAAAATAAAGAAATCAATACAGAAATGTGAGGTTAATGGAAAGTATGTTTAATACCCACTTCAAAGGTTTTATTTTTAAAAGGTACTTTCAAACAGGCCTAAGAGCCTCTTTGGAATGCATATTCTAATTTACTGATTATCACTATATATACAGTATATATGTGGGTTTGGTATAAAGCAAAGCATGAACAAGCCCAAAAGCACCCTAATGAACATATAGTGGAGGATCTGTCATGGTGTGGGCCTGCTTCTCTTCCAGAAAACCTGGAAATCTTGTTGTGCATGGTGTCATGCTCTGCAGCATTTCCCTGGAGATATCTGGTCAAATTTACAATATACCTTTTTTTTTCTCTCCAGAGTACAAGAAGGTGAAACAAAAACACAAAGATATCCTGAGGCGCAGGAGTGAGAGCATGCTTTTCTACAACAGTAGGCATGGAGAGAAAATCCTCTTTTCTGAACATTATGTCAACCTTCTGTTAGTGGATGGACACCAGGCCTTAGAGATTAAGAGACACGAAGTGCTGGCTTTTGGGCAACAGAGACTGTCTCTGCAGCATAAATCAGGGCTGCAAAAGAAAATTGCACCAGCTAAACTGTTTTTGAGAGCAAACGAAAAACGTCCAATAAGGAAAGTGCTGGTGACAGGGGTGGCGGGAATTGGCAAGACGATCCTGGTGCAGAAAATTCTCTTTGATTTTGGAGGGAACAAGGACCACCTCACATTTGACTTTGTTATTCACATGAGTTTTAGAGATTTAAATCTGATCGACAAACCCACAAACTTCAGAGAGTTAGTCCTTCGTAAGAATAGGCACCTTTCTAAAGAACTGGATCACATCTTCGTTAACGATGACAGACTCCTGATTATCCTGGATGGCTTTGATGAGTTCAAACACTACAGGAGCTGCGATGCTGAGGTATTTGTGACAGAGCCTGAAGAGGATGCGGAGGTGAATGAGATTTTGGGGAGTTTGTTGCAGGGTGAGCTACTACCCAATGCCTCTGTCATGCTCACAAGCCGGCCTACAGCTATCAACCACATTCCTGTCGGATGCATCGACCGCTATGTGCTCATTGCCGGTTTCTCCTTAACTGAAGTTCAAGACTTCTTCATACGGTTTTTTCAAGATGCTACTGTGGCTGACCGAATGTTTTCAACGGTATCAGCAAATGAACTGATGCTGACACTCTGCTACATACCTGCTTTTTGCCACATTGTGTGCTGCATTCTCAATGAGAGCAAAGATCTTTGTAGGGAAAGCCCCAAGACCATGACGGATATTTATGTGCAGTATCTGGTTGCCCTGCTCCGTTCTCACAGCCAGGCAAGAACTGAGACATGTCCTGAAGACCAAGGAGCAGAATCCATCCAGCAGCTGTCTGATGTTGTGTTGAAACTAGGTCGACTTGCCTTTAAAAAGCTAATGGAGCATCAAACTCTGTTCTACAGCAGTGACCCAGAGGTGGTGGGGTTAGAAAGATGCAGTCTGGTTAGTACCTTCCTTGATAAGACAGTTGCACAAGAACCTGGCTGCACTGAAGAGGTTTTCTCCTTTGCCCATCTCACAGTTCAGGAGTTTTTTGCCGCTCTTTACTGCGCTGTGACAGATCAACCCTTACCCGATGCAATTCAGAGTGGTGAGAACCAAAACAACGAACACTTGGACCTCTTCAGCCGCTTTCTGTCTGGAATTCTCTCTGACCGGAATTCTAAATTCTTGTCGAGACAAGTGGGGCTTGGCTGCCAGGAGGAAAAAGTGGAGATGTACCATAAGAAGATCATAACAGACCTCACAATGCACTGTCAGAATGGAGGCCATATTCTGAACTGCTTACACTGTTTATTTGAGCAACAGGACCCCTCAATGGTGTTAGCAGCACTCCCAGAATCCCTTCGAGTAAATGTCAGCGACGAAACGCTCTCTCAAATGGATCACAATGCCATAAAGTATTTCCTATCCCTCACAGAAGGCAAAATACTATCAGAACTGGATCTTACAGGAACTGGAGTGAACCGTGACTCTCTGAGAGATGTTCAACCATTTCTGCATAGATGTCAGAAACTATGGTGAGTGCCCAATGAAAGTTAGCTTGCAACACCTGCAACTACAGAGCCTTGAAAATCTGTCTATACCCCTTTAGGTTTTCCACATTTTGTCACTTTCAAATCACAAATATAAACCTATTGATTTTTTTTAAACCCCCTTTATTCTGACCCTCCCAAGTAAATGTCAATGCAACCTTTTGCCTTTAGAATCACCTTTTTAGTGATTAGAGTCCTTCTGTGTGTAATTTAAAGGGGGCACATCATGTTTTTAAATCCTTCCTTTTCATACTTAAATCATTCAATTGTGCTCTACATAAAGCAGAACTGCAATGCTTCGGTCTGAGCTCCTTGTTATTGTAGCTCCACAGGCCCCACTTTTATCCCTGTTCCGAGGTATGTTTGAGAGCAACTAGTTTTGGTGCCGTCTCTTTAAATGCTACTGAGACACTTCACACTCCGCCCCCCTCTAGGTTAAAGAGCGCTGCACTTTAACCTGTTTGCCCATTGTTGTAGTTTGATAACTATGACCTAGTGCTGCAGAAACAAGACAAAAACAGCAAAACAATGTAAACTGTTTATGTAATAATAATATTCAAAACACGCAGTGCCGTTATGTCCTCAAGGACCTAAAAGCAGCACAAAGCACTAACATAAGCAGAAGGCACAATGCTACTGCTATTGAAACAATGGGCAGGATGTCATATCAACACACAATAAATTCATGTCTAAAATAAAGTTTGTTGCGTTATTTGCAGTTTACCACTGTGCTGTGTCGGTCGTTTCCATAGACAGAAGGAACTGACCCCTTAATCAGATGAAGTCTTCCAGCAAATCCTTCCTAATACTGGTGCATGGTGCTCAAGGCATTCGTCCTTTAGGTGGGGAATACAGGAATTTCAACATTTCACTAAACACTGTCCAATCCATCATCTGAACATGGCAAAGGATGACACAAAGGGAATCCTATCAAGAAATAGCTAAACTAAGAGGCTCAGCAGGAAAAGTATTAATCAGAGAAGCAACCAAATGGTCCATGGTAACTCTGGAGGAGCTTCAAAGAAAGGAACCCACAAATTGTCCCATTTACAGTTTGACACAGCAAACATGTGAAAGAAGATGGTCTGGTCAGCTGACACAGAAAATTAACTTTTGACCCTACATATAAAATGCCACGTATGGTGTAAAAAGAAGACTGCACACAATCCCAAAGTAAATATGGTGGTGGCAGCATCGTGGTGTGGGTGTTTTTCTTTAGCAGAGATAGATAAGATGGACAGAGTTGATAGGAAGATGGCAAAGCTAAATGTAGGACATTCCTGGAAGAAAATCTTAGAGGTATAATGATTAGGTAACTTCGGATGGCTGGATCAGATTTTGTTTAGGGTCATCAGAGTAAAGGGGGCACACTAAACATTTATAAGACAGTTTTCACATTTTTAATTGTAAAACATCATGAATGTACCATTTCCTTCCATTTCACGTGCACTACTGTGTGTTGGTCTATAAAGTTCAATTAAAATACTCAAAGTTTGTGGTTATAGTGTGACAAAATGTGAAAAGGTTTAAGGGGTAAGAATACTTTCGCAATCAAGACATGTACACTGCTTAATCCAATAACGGACTGGCTTTATTTCGAAGGCTTGGAGAAAATAATTTCAATATGGATGCGGTTCAAGTCATTGCAGATGTGCTGAAGGTCTCAGAAAACATCACCCATCTTGGGTAAGATTTCGTTCATATGCTTGGACACAGCAAGCCACTAGGTCTGAATAAATTTTCTTACAATTTCAAAAAGTAAACACTAATAAAAACCTTTCTCACTAAAGGACTTTGTTTCTTTCTGTTGCTACTTTAGACTGGGGTGGACAAACATCGGTGACAATGAACTACAAGCTCTTTGCACAGCGATCCAAGTGAAAAAAAAGGTTCAAGAGTTGTGGTAAGGAAGAACTTGTGAGGGTGAAATAGCATGTCATGTAAGACATTTTTGAGAAGTGAAAGCTGATTGTCAGTATGAGAAATCTCCTAAGGCTTGTGGTGTAATGGTATTTTCCCCAAATGTCAGTTTTTCTGACCAATCAAAACACTGAGACTACTCACAAGTTTAATATATTTTCTTAGGCAACAGAGGTGTAGAAGAAAAGGTTGGTCAGAGTGACATGCAGTATTAGTTTGCTGCCACACATGGTGCTTTGCTTGTAGGCCAGTTCAGTTTTCCTCTAATCTGACAAAAACACCCTTTCCACATGTGTTGGGCAAATGACTTTTGCTAAAAAAAATAGCTTTCTTTGGGCTTTTTATCTAGAGAGGCCAGATTTGCTGAGTTCATGGCAAATATTTGTCTTGTCAACAGATCTCTCACCTAAGCTGTGTAAATGTGCAGCTCCTTCAAAGTTACCATAGGCGTCTTGGCTGCTTCTATGATTAATGTTACACACAGTTGGACTTGTTTACTAATCTGGTGATTTCTGAAGGACGATTGTTGCACTGGGTTTTAGTTAGGGGTCTCAGGGTAAAGAGGCCTAAACACAAAGGCACGTCACAGTATTTTAATGGTGAAAAAAGAAAAACTATGAATCATTTACCATCCACTTAAAAATAATGCACTACTTTGTGTCGGTTTATCATAAAAAAAAAATCCCAATAAAGCACACTGAAGTTTGTAACTGTGACATGACAGAAATTTTTAAATATAAAGGGGTATGAATACATATGAATTAATTATGTTTTCCTACAGGCTGGAGGGTAACCGAGTGAGTCACAGAGGTCTGCTGTCCCTCGATGATTTGACGCCAGATCCACTGCAAACAATTGTGTAAGTGTAAGCTTTTGTAAGCATAGTCTTTAAAGAAAACATTTTTACCATCTAGGGAACGGTAAAGCTTTTCTTTTGTTTCCTCTTCTTCTTGCAGGGTCATATGGAACAACTTGTATGAGAAAGAGTCAGCGTGTGTGTGCAGCCAGGACCGCATCACTGTGAATTTTACAGATGAAGAAATGTGGCAAGAATGGGGAAAATGGGTTTTTAAGCGGTGCGAGGTCAGCAGCAACGAGAAGTTGTTGGCAGTACTCCACAAAGTTTGCAACATGTCAAATGACTCTCTGGAACTCCAGTGGGCAAAGACCTTTTACAGTCAACTATCGCAGCTCATAAAGAAACGGATACAGTGCTGCACTGAGGATGATATGTGCAAGAAACTCCAAAGATTTGACAGAATCTTGAATCTATAAAGACTATAAGAAAAGTTTATTTCCTATTGATTGTTTTGTTAGGGACTGAAGGAGGAAAATCAATGGTATAGAGAAAAAAATCAATATTTTCTATCTAAACATTTAAAACTAGACTACCGTTTTCATCTGCTAAAAGGCCCATAATGATTGAAGCATTATACAGATAAAGCGAAAAAATACCTTTTTTGAGTTCAAGGGTTTTACGCATAAGGTAGATTATCAAGTGTTTTCCAGATTTTATTTTTATTACAAAAATACACACCAAAAAAAACAAAAACCCACTGTTTTATTTGTGTTTATTAAGAAAAACAAAACTCTAATAGCAAAGCAGTGTGAATAATTAGGTAAACCATTGCTGCTTAAATGGGATTTAGGATGGAAAATGGTAATCAGGTGATGATATGCATTTTTATTTATCAGCCAGTGATAATGCCTTAATATAAGCTGGAGATTTATCAGTTTGCTGATCTGTATGGAGGTAAATTTGTCTCAATATTATTCAATCAAACAAAAAACTAATCTCAATTAAAAAAAACTAATCTCAATCAAAAAATATTAAGTTGTGATCAAAACTTTCAGAGTTGTAACGATTATTTTTTTTAAAATGGAATATTTAATTTTGGGAGAAAAAAAATTGTTTGATAAAACTTTTTTTGATTAAAATGACTCATTTTTTCTCACGAAGAGAAAAAAGTTATTTGCAAAACATAAATATTTATTTGCGCATGTCAAAAATCTTTGGTTACGAGTCTCGCTTTTTTGGTTTTGATGCTCTCTGTTTTTGGTTGAACTCAACGAATTTTGAGTTCTGGGAACATGAACATCCTGGGCGGGGCCTAAAGATGAACGATGTAAGACGTTTCCCTATTGGTTAGCGCTGACCATGTCAGAAACTAATCTGGGCCCCTCCAAGATGCAGTGAATCAAAATACGATGGCCCGTACGGGGATCGAACCCGCGACCTTGGCGTTATTAGCACCACGCTCTAACCAACTGAGCTAACCGGCCACATGTATAAACACATATATGTATGTCATCTACAGTGCAATTTGTCGCCTCGTCGCCGGACGAAAACATTCGTACTCTGTTCCTTTCGAAGATTCTTTTCCAAAGTTCGGGATTTCACGGAAAGCAAAAATACCTCCGACCGGATGTGCTTTTGTTTTCTCTCCAGATTAAAACATCAAACCAAGTTACATGCTAAATCAGCTATCTATCTATCTATCTATCTATCTATCTATCTATCTATCTATCTATCTATCTATCTATCTATCTATCTATCTATCTATATATAGATATATATATAATAACTCGATATGCATTTGTGTAATGGTTTGTTTACATTGTAAAGTGGTAACTGACCCAGAGCTGCATTAAGTCATATTGTTTATTCTTCTTTCGTTTTGTTGCTTGTCTTTTACTACTGTATGACATGACTGTGTTTATTTAATAAAATTTTTGTAACATTAAAAGGTTGTAAAGACCGGGAATAAGACGTTTGGACGTTTATTGTGAAATTCCTAATCGGAAGCTGAGCTCGTTCTTCTGACGCGCTAACTGTGCGTCATGTCTCAACGAGCTGCTTGTGTTGTGTTAGAGCGGCTAGCTGCGATTTAAACATATTTGTATGTTTTTAGCATCAGCCTTGCCTCGTTTAACTCCTCAAACAAGGTGAGTACTACAGATATTTGTGATATTTAAATGTAAAATGACTATTTTAGAGATGCTCGTGAAGGCTACTGTATTTTGAAGCTATCGCCACCCGCGAAGTTTCATTCATTAACCTAAAAAGTTGCTAAAACTAACAAATAATAAGCCTAACAGCCATGAGGTTACTCATAAGTCAAAACCCGACGCACCTGATTTAGGGTCTGCTGTCTTCTAGCCCATTTAAAGGTTTGTACAGGTGCTGGAAGCCCTACGGTTTTTACAATTGATGCTCATACTTAATGATTAGTTTACATATTTATTGCCGTTTGCACAGATACAAGACAGTAAAGGCACGTTGGAATTTTTGTGTATTAACTTATAAATTCAAGGGGAAACAAGACTGAAAAAAATGCGTAATTATACGAATACAGGTCCTTCTCAAAATATTAGCATATTGTGATAAAGTTCATTATTTTCCATAATGTCATGATGAAAATTTAACATTCATATATTTTAGATTCATTGCACACTAACTGAAATATTTCAGGTCTTTTATTGTCTTAATACGGATGATTGTGGCATACAGCTCATGAAAACCCAAAATTCCTATCTCACAAAATTAGCATATCATTAAAAGGGTCTCTAAACGAGCTATGAACCTAATCATCTGAATCAACGAGTTAACTCTAAACACCTGCAAAAGATTCCTGAGGCCTTTAAAACTCCCAGCCTGGTTCATCACTCAAAACCCCAATCATGGGTAAGACTGCCGACCTGACTGCTGTCCAGAAGGCCACTATTGACACCCTCAAGCAAGAGGGTAAGACACAGAAAGAAATTTCTGAACAAATAGGCTGTTCCCAGAGTGCTGTATCAAGGCACCTCAGTGGGAAGTCTGTGGGAAGGAAAAAGTGTGGCAGAAAACGCTGCACAACGAGAAGAGGTGACCGGACCCTGAGGAAGATTGTGGAGAAGGGCCGATTCCAGACCTTGGGGGACCTGCGGAAGCAGTGGACTGAGTCTGGAGTAGAAACATCCAGAGCCACCGTGCACAGGCGTGCGCAGGAAATGGGCTACAGGTGCCGCATTCCCCAGGTCAAGCCACTTTTGAACCAGAAACAGCAGCAGAAGCGCCTGACCTGGGCTACAGAGAAGCAGCACTGGACTGTTGCTCAGTGGTCCAAAGTACTTTTTTCAGATGAAAGCAAATTCTGCATGTCATTCGGAAATCAAGGTGCCAGAGTCTGGAGGAAGACTGGGGAGAAGGAAATGCCAAAATGCCAGAAGTCCAGTGTCAAGTACCCACAGTCAGTGATGGTCTGGGGTGCCGTGTCAGCTGCTGGTGTTGGTCCACTGTGTTTTATCAAGGGCAGGGTCAATGCAGCTAGCTATCAGGAGATTTTGGAGCACTTCATGCTTCCATCTGCTGAAAAGCTTTATGGAGATGAAGATTTCATTTTTCAGCACGACCTGGCACCTGCTCACAGTGCCAAAACCACTGGTAAATGGTTTACTGACCATGGTATCACTGTGCTCAATTGGCCTGCCAACTCTCCTGACCTGAACCCCATAGAGAATCTGTGGGATATTGTGAAGAGAACGTTGAGAGACTCAAGACCCAACACTCTGGATGAGCTAAAGGCCGCTATCGAAGCATCCTGGGCCTCCATAAGACCTCAGCAGTGCCACAGGCTGATTGCCTCCATGCCACGCCGCATTGAAGCAGTCATTTCTGCAAAAGGATTCCCGACCAAGTATTGAGTGCATAACTGTACATGATTATTTGAAGGTTGACGTTTTTTGTATTAAAAACACTTTTCTTTTATTGGTTGGATGAAATATGCTAATTTTGTGAGATTGGAATTTTGGGTTTTTATGAGCTGTATGCCAAAATCATCCGTATTAAGACAATAAAAGACCTGAAATATTTCAGTTAGTGTGCAATGAATTTAAAATATATGAATGTTAAATTTTCATCATTACATTATGGAAAATAATGAACTTTATCACAATATGCTAATATTTTGAGAAGGACCTCTATTTTGTGAAGCCCACTAGTTTCTCCAGTAGCAAATATCTACACAACATGATGCTGCCATACCCGTTCTTCACAGCTGGGATGGAGTTCTCTGGCTTTTCCTTTTTCATTCAACTAGAACAATGGTTGTTTTGGCCTTAACACCTTAAATTAGGAATCATTAAACCACACAATATGTCTCTAAAAACAGACCTGTGTCATTGAGTGTGTTTAAAAACTGTATTCTGTTTTTTTGTGGTGCTTTTTGTATATATATATAATATGCTAATATTTTGAGAAGGACCTGTACACAGATTGTGTGCTGACCAGCTGTATTATGTATTGCGCAGAATGGATGGAAGACAGAATGATCATATTATTGCGCAACCATGTCAGACAGTAGGTCATGGTGATATGAATGTGGCATAGCGTTTAGACATGTAAAGTATTTAGCTGTTCACTGAGTCTGTGATTTCTGAAGTTCTTCCCCCCCTTAATGTCCTGTGAAATCAGTCTGACAACAGAAAGAAAGAAGCTGTGATGGAATGGGGCCTTGTGAGTGAGGATACTCTCTGGCCTGTGATGTTTTAGGTCATATGCAGAGTCCCTCCACCTAAACGGAGCATGGTCCGGATGTTGTTTGTCCCTGAGAATACTTTGTGTTTTCCTCCTGCACTGCTCCTCCTGAAATCTATCTATACTGAACATCAGGTCATTGTCCTCACAATAGAGTAGGATCCTGTGGACCAGTCCCCTTTATGCTGACTCATCCCTCAGTTTAATAAGACCATTTTAAGATCATATTTGACACATTATGCTATGAGGATAGTGCACTTTCATTACATGGCATACAGAGAAGTTTAGAGACCACTATACCTTTACTTCTGGCTTCTAACATTGTTTTTGTATTAAAGCACAACGGTGCAGTCCCACCCAAAACATGATGAGCACAGAGAAGGAAGCAGGGGGTGATGGGCCAGTGAAACCCAGAGACAGCAACAAGGAGACAGAAAAAAAGAAGAGATCCCGTGTCAAACAGCTGCTCAGCGACATTAAGAGGCAGGTGGAGTTCTGGTTCGGAGACGTCAACCTGCACAAGGACCGCTTTCTGAAAAAGCTCATCGACGAGTCTGAAAATGGATGTAAGGTTCTAGTAGCGAGGCACAAAAGGTAAACATAGAATTAAATGCACATTAAACGTTGTACCTCACGTCTTTTTGTTACAGATGTTGACATATCTGTGCTGGCGAGTTTCAGCCGCATGAAGAAGCTGACGGCTGACACTAAGCTGATTGCTAGAGCCCTGAGGAATTCATCCGTAGTCCAGGTACTCCAAACAAAACAGCTTTTGCTGCAAATAATTGTATCATAATTTTCACTGTTTGTCTAATTTGAGCTCCATGGGCTTAAACGTTATGTCAGTGACATAAAAACATCTTATTTCTTTGTGTTTCAGATTGACCTCGAAGGAACTAAAATAAGGCGTCAATATCCGCTTGGAAACCCACCAAATAACATCGACAGTCGGACAGTCTATGTGGTAAAACACAGTTTCTTCCTAAGTGTTTACTAACCTGTCAGATTGCATAATTAACATGATTCGTTTCTACCTGTGTGTCCTAAAAAATTGTAGTAATAACATAATGGTGTGTTTTTGTTTGTTAGCTTTTCTTTTACATTTAATTTCTGTCTCATCCTATCAATCTCCTAATGTCTCTTCCCCTTTAAGGAACTCTTACCCAAGGACGTGACCCACAGCTGGATCGAAAGAGTTTTCACAAAATGTGGGAATGTGGTTTACGTCAGCATTCCCAGATACAGGAACACCAGTGACTCTAAAGGGTTCGCCTTTGTTGAGTTTGAGAAAGAGGAAGAAGCTCAGAAAGCTATTGAGGTGATTTTAAATATGGTTGGAAATATAGAATGTTGTCATTAGTTTAGGGTTAGGGTTATTTAAAAACAGGAAAGACCTACATTAAATAACATTTACAAAGTACATTTTCATCTTTTGTCCTTTGAGGATGAAAACAGTACCGGTTAAATAATTATGCTGTATTGTGATTGAAGTTTTGGTTTTCCAGTATTCAGATTTTCAAGTCTTTCGTATATAAATGTAAAGTTGAACGTGAAAAAATATTCTAAATACGATAGCGCAGTCTGCTCTACATCCGGCTCTAATCACACCATAGAAAATTATATGTATTAAAATACAAATATGTTCAACAGCTTTTTTCCCAGGTAAATAATCCATATTTCTTCAAAGAAGGGCAGTGATGGTATGTTTTCAGTTTTTTGCCAAAAAACATTTAAAAGAAAACATAATATGCTTTTAAACTCTTCATTTTTACACTTAAATCGTTAAAACACTTCACACCCCGTCCATCTCCAGGTCAAAGAACGCTCCGCTCTACTCTGTTCAGCCATTTTCATAGTTTTTAGCAGAGATACAATTATCAAGCGCCACAGAAACAAGACAAAAACAGCAAAAACAATGCTAAACTGTTTATGTAATAATACTAATCAAAACATGCAGTACGATTATGTCCTCAAGGAGCTAAAAGCAGCACACAGCGCTAACATAAGCAGAAGACACGATGCTACTGCTATCAAAACAATGGCCAGGACGTCATGAATTCATGTCTAAAATAATGTTTGTTGTCATTTTAGCCTTATTTGCAGCTTTCTGCTTTGCTGCCTCCATCGCTTCCATAAACAGAAGGAACCGACCCCTTAATCAGATGAAATCTTACAGCAAATCCTTGATACTGGCGGATGGTGCTGAAGACTCTCGTCCTTGAATTCAGGAAGATGGGACTTTCCCCACTAATGTGGGAACATTTCCATGAAAAATAAAATTTAACCAGGTCCTTTGAAGAGGTTCTGATGCTGGAGGACGGTGTAATGATTTGTGGGGGTTAATACAACCGAACCGAACATATCTTCTTTCAGCTACGGCATACTTGAGTTTGGACTGAGATTGCAGTGAGAAATAAAAATGGCGGATACATGAAATTGTTTGCCAGAAGTCCATGATGTTATTTAGCTGTTGTGCAGAAAACAATGTAACGTAAAAGGTCAAAACACATAACAGAAGATAGAGAAATCTAAACTTACTGAAAAATACGACCCAAACAGAATATAAAGATATCTCCGCAACACCTGGAGAGACTAAATTCAACTTTTCTGCACTCATACAGACTCCCAAGTACACAGGAACATTTATTTAAAGGCTAAAAAAGTTTGCACGATATGTCCTCTTCAAAGTTTGTTTATATGTTACTTTAATGGGCTTTAAAGTTCTTTTGCGTTCAACCTGTACTGCAATATGTCATCTGTGACATCATCTGCGCATTAACATACAAACATGGTGACTCTAATGTTAAATTATTGCTAATATATCTCAAACTATATAGATTCACACTTTTTTCTGTTGCATTTTACTTGATATGGAGTGGTGGGTCAATTATTACGCCTTAAATATTTCAATTGTGGCAGCCACACCGATCCGTCTGTCGATCTCCCGCTCCATTCTTCCCTCACTTGTGAACAAGACCCCGAGATACTTAAACTCCTCCACTTGAGGCAGGAACTCCCCTCCAACCTGAAGAGGACAAGCCACCCTTTTCCGGTCGAGAACCATGGCCTCGGACTTGGAGGAGCTGATCTTCATCCCAGCCGCTTCACACTCAGCTGCGATCCGCCCCAGTGCATGCTGTAGGTCTTGGCTAGAGGGGGCCAGCAGGACCACGTCATCTGCAAAAAGAAGAGACAAAATCCTCTGGTCCCCAAACCAGACCCCCTCCGGCCCTTGGCTGCGTCTAGAAATCCTGTCCATAAAAGTTATGAACGGAACCGGTGACAAAGGGCAGCCCTGCCGGAGTCCAACATGCACTGGGAACAGGTCCGACTTAGTGCCGGCAATGCGGACCAAACTCCTGCTCCGCTTGTACAGAGATCGGATGGCCCCTAATAAAGGGCCCCCGATTCCATACTCCTGGAGCACCCCCCACAGGGCATCACGAGGGACACAGTCGAATGCTTTCTCCAGGTCCACAAAACACATGTGGACCAGTTGGGCAAACTCCCATGAACCCTCAAGTACCCTGTAGAGGGTATAGAGCTGGTCCAGTGTTCCACGGGCGGGACGAAAACCACACTGCTCCTCCTGAAGCCGGGGTTCGACTATCGGTCGGACTCTCCTCTCCAATACCCTGGCGTAGGCCTTACCAGGGAGGCTGAGGAGTGTGGTCCCCCTGTAGTTGGAACACACCCTCCGGTCACCCTTCTTATGAAGGGGGACCACCACCCCAGTTTGCCAATCCAAAGGCACTGTCCCCGTCCGCCACGCAATGTTGAAGAGGCGTGTCAACAATGACAGCCCCACAACATCCAGAGACTTGAGGTACTCATGGCGGATCTCATCCAACCCCGAAGCCTTGCCACCACGGAGCTTTTTAACCACCTCGGTGACTTCAGCCTGGGTGATGAAAGAGTCCAACCCCGAGTCCCCAGCCTCTGTTTCCACCAGGGAATGCGTGATGGCAGGATTGAGGAGATCCTCGAAGTACTCCTTCCACCGGCCGATAATGTCCCCAGTCGAGGTCAGCAGCTCCCCACCCCCACTATAAACAGTGTTGGTGAAGCACTGCTTTCCCCTCCTGAGGCGCCAGACGGTTTGCCATAATCGCTTCGGGGCCAACCGGTAGTCCTTCTCCATGGCCTCACCGAACTCCTCCCAGGTCCAAGTTTTTGCCTCTGCCACCGCCCGGGCCGCGGCACGCTTGGCCCCACGGTACCCGTCAGCCGCCTCAGGAGTCCCACAAGCCAACCACAGCCGATAGGACTCCTTCTTCAGCTTGATAGCATCCCTTACTGCCGGTGTCCACCACCGGGTTCGGGGATTGCCGCCGCGACAGGCACCGCAGACCTTACGGCCGCAGCTACGGGCAGCAGCATCGACAATAGATGTGGAGAACATGGTCCATTCGGACTCTATGTCTCCAACATCCCTCGGAATCTGGTCAAAGCTCTCCCGGAGGTGAGAGTTGAATACATCCCAGGCTGAGGGCTCCGCCAGACGTTCCCAGCAGACCCTCACTATGCGCTTGGGCCTGCCAAGTCTGTCCGGTTTTCTCCTCCTCCAGCGGATCCAACTCACCACCAGGTGGTGATCAGTGGACGCAGTAATGGGGGCGCTGTGCCGGTCCGTTGTGGTGAAGAGAGAGCTGAGCCGAAAAGCAAAGCTTTCGATTTACCGGTCTGTTTACGTTCCTACCCTCACCTATGGCCATGAACTTTGGGTCATGAACGAAAGAACGAGATCCCAGATACAAGTGGCTGAAATGAGCTTCCTCCGTAGGGTGGCCGGGCACTCCCTTAGAGATAGGGTGAGGAGCTCGGCCATCCGGGAGGGGCTCGGAGTAGAGCTGCTGCTTCTCCACATCGAGAGGAGCCAGTTGAGGTGGCTCGGGCATCTATACCGGATGCCTCCTGGACGCCTTCCTCGGGAGGTGTTCCAGGCACGTCCCACCAGGAGGAGGCCCAGGGGACGGCCCAGGACACGCTGGAGGGACTATGTTTCTCGGCTGGCCTGGGAACGCCTTGGGCTCCCCCTGGAGGAGCTGGAGGAGGTGTCTGGGGGGAGAGGGACGTCTGGGTGTCTCTGCTGAGTCTGCTGCCCCCGCGACCCGGTCCCGGATAAAGCGGAAGACTACGAGTACGAGTATTTCAATTGTATGACTTCCAGCCAATATTTGTTCCCTTAGAAAAGATCGTGCATTCTTTGAGACATTAAGATGATAATAGGAAACTCTGAGCCATGTAAAAACATCACTCATGAAGGTTGTGTCACACAGACAAGAAGCTATATGCTAAATTTTCTGTTCTGTAACAGATGTTGAACAATCCTCCTGAAGACGCTCCAAGGAAACCAGGGATTTTCCCCAAAACATTAAGTAGGAAGCCAATTCCTTTTCCTGTGGACAATCCACAGTCACGTAAGTTCAAGTGTTAAATTTTTCCAAACATAACATTAACCCTAAAGCTACTTTCATCACTCCTACTGGGTGTTTATGCCCTGTAGGGGAAGAGGAGAAGAAAAAGCGAAAGAAGAAAAAAAAGAAGGATGGAGCTGCAGCAGTAAAAACATCGGCAGAAAAGGTCCAAGAGGTCGCCATGGAAGCAGAACCATCAGAACAGAAGAAGAAGCATCTGACAGCAGATTGCGA
The DNA here is from genome assembly GCF_021462225.1 of Girardinichthys multiradiatus. Taxonomy (NCBI): domain Eukaryota; kingdom Metazoa; phylum Chordata; class Actinopteri; order Cyprinodontiformes; family Goodeidae; genus Girardinichthys; species Girardinichthys multiradiatus. Next base: position 21,256,721 of record NC_061807.1, read on the forward strand.
CCCAGAGACCACCAGTACAGAGAAGACACCGGGAAAGTTATCGTTGAAGAAGCGGCGCCGGTCAAAGACTGGGGAGGGATCAGAAAGTGATGTTCCTTCTAAGATTAGGAGAACCAGTGAAAGTGAAACCGGAGAAAAGGAGAAAGATGAAGCCAACATGAGTAAGTTCGCGCTTATTTTCATTTCCCGTGTACCCTATGTATGAAATTATTGGGCAACTAAAATTCCCCCAAAAGTACTTTGAATGTTATGCTTGTTATGCTGTTGATTTTAGTCGCTGCCACCTTCACACCGCCAGGTTCTTCAACTGTCGCCGAGTACAGGCGGGGAGGGGAGGCAGTCAGGACACATTAGCATTGAAACTCTCTTACATATTACTGTACTTCTCAATACATTTGAATATCATCAAAAAGTGGATTTATTTCAGTAACTGAACTCAAAGGTGATACTTGTAGACTCGGAGTGATATGTTTCAACCATAACATAACATTTTATATTAAAAATCCTTCTTTTATTAATCTCATGTAATGTTCAAATGTTCTGAGGATCACAATTTGGGGTCATTAGCCGAAGGCCACAATGATGAGTTTAACGGAAATAAACTTTAACAATGTGTTTGCAATGAATCTATAGAATGTGAGTTTGACTTTGAATTGAACTACTGAGATAAATATAGTCTAACACATGTAGCGCATTTAAAAACGGCAAGTTTACCTAAAGTTCTGCATAAAAATAAGACAAATGAAAGACATAAAAAAGAAATAAAATAGAACAAGCACAACACAAAGGAGCATGGCAACTCACAGGGAGCCAAACGCTGTTGAAAAAAATGACGTGTTTTTAAAGGAGACCTAAAAACAGGATATAAAGATTCCTGTCTAATATTTAAGACCAATGTATTCCAAGTGTTGGAAAACCACACCAGGAAAAAGCTCGATCTCCTCCCAAGTTTCAGGCTAGTCTTTGGGACAACTAAAAGCAGCAGGTCAGCTGATCTAAGGGCCCACGAAGGAAGATCAGGCAGAGGAGCAAGACCATTTAGGCATTTATAAAATCCAACATTAGGATTTAAAATTAGTTCTGGGATACCCAGGTAGCCAATGAAGGCTGGACAAGATGGGTACAAATTTGGGAAAAACATAAATTTATAAAAAGTTAAAACTGATTTTTTAGGCCCTACAGTTATTTTGTTCTTTAAGTGTCATAAATCCAAACTTGTTCAAATCCAAACTCAAGAAAGTTTGATGATCATGATTTTGATACTGGTTAAAATAGTCGTGATTCTACCTTTGAATGTAATCAAGCAGCCCTGATTAATTGTTCATTTGTTGGAAAATCTGCTGTGAGGAATGGGAGTCCACTGTTAACTCGGTAGTCCACATCATCATACTTCCTCCACCATGCTGATGCTGGGGTTTAAAGTGCTGCTTTATCTGGCAACGCCCTACCTATCGCTGCCTCTAAGCGTCCGTCTGTGAATCCTGTTCATTATCGGTACCTTTTCAGCTTTGTTTCTTTGTTTTTGTCCTTCTAGATATTCCGAGTACGGTCTTGAACCACTCAGGAGTAGCTGGTTTCTAGTAGCTTTATATTTAAAATTCCCCAAAACTATATTTTAGTGGTCAGGCCTATAAAGCGATGTCCTGAAGGAAAATATATTAAATTTCTGACCTTTCTGGCTTTTTGTTTGTTTGTTTTTTTATTAAAAAAGCTGCTGCTTGATTCTCCACTTTACCACAAATGTTTGACTTTGAACCACATCCTCTCTCATAACACAAAGGAGTATTACCTGAAAACAATAGAGTCTAGTAAATGTATTCTGTTAGAAAATGAAAAGTGAATTCTGCAATGGTGAAATGTTGAAATTGCTTCCCAACATGCCCGTGGTTTACAGCAGGAAAACAGGTTGATTATTATCTGTGTTATTCCCCCTTATAGATCTGCCCAATAAAATGGACACAGAGGGAAACGCTGAGAAGGGGAAAGAAAACAGAGATGACACGACTGTCAAGGCAAAGAGGAAGAGAAAAAAGAAACACAAGGAGAAGCTAAAAGTTGGCGAGGAAGTCATCCCATTACGTGTTCTATCAAAGTAGGTCCTTATATCCCTTATTTTACCCATTACATCAACACAGATTCAGTAATTGGTGAAAACCCCTGCAGCATTTCTTCACATCGTTGAGTTTTTTTTTTAAGTTCTCTTTGTCTCTGCTCAAAGGAAGGAGTGGCTTCAGCTGAAAGAGGAGTACCTGGTCCTGCAGAAGCGCAGCATGGCGTCCCTCAAGAAGTGCATCAACAAGATTAATCACAAGGAGGATGACGTTACTCAAGATAGAAACGGTGATTTCGGGGTTTAGACTGACTGTTTTGAAACTGTCTTTCAGACCATGTTAACAAAGTGCATAAAACCCAATGAAATTTCTACTCTGCTTGTGTTTCAAAGATCATTTCCACATTCGCAGGAATAGCAGAAGTTAGTAGGCTGGCGCGTGTTTAAAAAAATATAAACTCACGGTGTTAGGAGTGCTGCAATTTATAAATATCCAGCCAGAAACAAGGTCTTTTTCTGGAATGTTTACACCTCTTTTAGTGTCAAAAAATGTCTTCAAAAACAAGCTTCCCTGATATCTGAAAATATGCTTTATGGCTGAATGGTGTATTTTTCTTTCATTTTTCAGTTGATTTGAGCAGCACAGCTGAAAAAGAAACCAAACAGGGTCCTCAGTTTGTCAGTGGCGTCATCATGAAGATTACAGACAGCAAACCGTTACCAGCGAGGAAGATCATCAAAGTACAGTATACCTCAGTGATTTCAATAAACTCTTAAAGTCATAAAAAACCGAATGATTAACTTACTGGATTAGAATCACTTTTTACACTTCATGCAAATGCTCTTCAATAAATTAGAACATACTGTCAAAGCTAAGGTATTTCAGTAATTCATTTAAAGTAGAGACGTTTATAAATTTATACTAAGCGATATATTGCAAACATTCATTTCTTTTAGTTTCGATGATTACGGCTGACGGATAATAAGAACGCCCAGAAAAATAAAGTATTACACAAGACTATTAAAAAAACTGGATTTTTACTCAGAAATGTCGGCCTGCTGAAAAAGGATGTCCATGTAATGACCAGTATATGCGCTCAATACTTGGTCTGGGCTTCTTCTTTTATGAATTACTGCATGTATGCAGCATGGTATGGATGCAGTCAGCCTGTAGCACTGCTGACATATCTTGGAAGCCCCTAGCAGCTATACAACCCGTCAGATCGTCTGCTTTGTTTGTCTAGTGAATAGGCTTTGGTTCACAATACTGTCGAGATTGTTCCCGTTTCTTTTTCCTACCACACTTTTTCCTTCCACTCAACTTTCCATTAATATATTTGTCTACAGCACTCTGCAAACGGCTAGTTTCTTTAGCAATGACTTCTTGTGGCTTACCCTCCTTGTGGAGGGTGTCGATAACTGTCTACTGGACAACAGTCATGTCAGTAGTCTTCTTTGGGTGTCTAAAGCATAACGTATCAATTTCTTTACGTTTTATTTCATATTTCAATTTTGTGAGAAAGTGAATTTTGATGTTTCGTGAGCTGTGAGCCCGGTGAGCCACAATCATTAAAAGTAATGTAATTATACAGTCGAAATATATGACTTTGTCTAAAAAAGCTTTATAAAATAGGAGTTTCCCGTTTTGAAATAATTAATTGAAATAAATTCACTTTTGATTATCCTATTTACGAGATGCACTTGTGTAGTGTTATTCTATCTCTTCTGTTAATGTTTGCACAGGATGCTCTGTCCAAAGTATCTCCAGTTGCTTATATTGACATCCTGGAAGGAGACGTTGAAGGCCACATCCGTTTCAACACCCCGGAGGACGCTACAGCCGTCAGCGGCGCTAGAGAGCAGCTGCTGAAAGAACACAGCTGGAAGCTGGAGATTCTTAAAGGTAGGAACGTTTTCAGCATATGAAGAGAGACAAATTTCCTATTATACTGTTCATGTGTTTGTAGACATACCTTGTTCTGAAACGCAAACCACAATGGTCTTACTCATTTTTGATGCTTGGTTGAATCTTATGTAAAAGGTGACCACGAGCAGCGGTACTGGCAGAAGATTTTAGTGGACCGCCAGGTCAAACTGAATCGTCCCAGGGAGAAGAAGCGAGGCACAGAAAAGGTGAAGCCAAAGAACTATTTTCCTACAATAAAATGTCCTCGCAACATTTCATATTTAACAAATGATTTGTTCTGTTTTTGGTTGATTCAGATGAGTGCAGCCATCAACAGCCAGAAAGAGATTTTATGTAATAGAGCAGCACAGAGTAGTGCGTAATTGCCAAGTGGAAGGAAAAAGGACACATGGTTTTCAAATACTTGGGAGAAAACTAAAAATCTGCCAGATAGTTGCAAACATTTGTATTTAGTCCTCTTCTCTCTGAGACCCTTTGAAAACACATCCGCAACAAACTGCCTGCAGAAGTCATCTAACCATTAAATCTGACTCAACATGTTTATAATTTAATGTTAGTAGAAACCCAGCATTTCTGTGAAAGCCTCAGAGGTTCACTAGAGAACATTAGTGAACAAACAGCCTCATGAAGAACAAGGAACAGGGAGAAAGCTCTGTCCAATCCATCGTCTGAAAATGGAAAGCAGAAGACACAACTGGGAACCTACTGAGACATGGCCGTCCACCTAAACCGACAGGCTGGGCAAGGAGAGCAATAATCAGAGAAGTAGCCGTAAGTTGATGGTAACTTTGGAGTAGCTGCAGGGATTCACGGCTCGGGTGGAAGAATCTGTTGACAGGTTAGGGAAGCGGATGAGAGTTGATGGGAAGATGGATGGAGGTAAATGGAGGAAAATCCTGAGTTAAAATTAGACCGAATCTTCTGTTGCAGCAAATCGACGGCCCTGGGATGGTTTAGGTCAAAGTATGTACTCCTGTTAGAACGGCCTAGTCAAAACCCAGATGTAAATGTAACTGAAAATCTGTGGCAAGACCTGAAAGCTTGTGTTCGCAGAGAAGCTCCATCAAATCTGACTGAGCTTGAGCTGACTGGAGAAGAACAAAGTGTTGACGGTAGTACACTGAACAGAAATATCTAATATAAGACAAATCTTTTAGATTTGTATTTGTAAAACAATTCGAAGATCATTTATAATTTTCCTTCTGCTCCTTCAATCATGCAGTGGTTTGTGTCGGTCAGCTACAAAAACATCCCAAATGAAAACCACACAACCAATTTGTGGCAACTGTTCCTCGATTTTCATTTTTCCAAGTTGTAGGATTTCGGTTCCACGCAGTAAATCACATGCATCCATCCTACAAGCAGCGCAGCTCCCAGTTATTTAATCTGATGTCGCATTTCATTTTCTTGTCACTTTTCAGCTCATATCCAAAGCCGAGAAAATCATCATCGCCCGAACCAAGGAGGCCCATAAGCACATCCGATTTGAAGAAGACTGACTTCCCCAAGGTTAACCACTCCAAGTGTTCCCCTATGGGATGAGTTCTTGGCTGAAGTAGATTAGTCCATTGTGTCATTATTGTGGTTGCACTGGAGCCACTGTCATAACCCAGGATGCTGCTTGAGTTAAAGATGTTTCTGAAACTTTCTTATCAATATTATTTCAGTGTTTTTGACAAGCAGTCCAGTAGAGGTGTACATATTGTTTTTAAGGAACTTCTCCAGTAAATACGTGGTTGAGTCGACGCCTGCTTTTTAATAAAAATGTAATTTCATGATTAACGTTTCTGGTTTGGTATATTTTTAGTTGTGCTCAAAAAGATCTTAATTTAGTGGTAAAATTGTGTTTAATTGTTCTATGGGAGATGTAACCAGGATCAGAGTTTGCAGACTTAAATCCGTTTCTGCCATGCACATGATGGCATTCACTGAAATTGGCCTTTCCTGAAAACTAAGCAAGTAAAAAAGCGTTAAAATAAGTAAACGTTTGGTAAAGAGATGATACTTTAAAATCTCCCAGTTCTACATTTAGGACTTCTGTAGAACACACTTTGTTTTCATTTTCAAAATACTGTAAATGAAATGCAGGCAGTGTAGGTGAGACAAGAGGTGTAAAAATAAACTCCAATATCACTTGCTTATTTTGCACATTTATCGTTCCAAAGGTAGAAGGTACCAGAGGTTAGGTGTGGCTCAGTGAACACCAGCTCATTTCTTCCATCAACGGGCCGGACCAGACCATACAGGATGAGCATTTAAAGGCAGGGAACCCCAGGTTCCCAGCAGGATTTTGATTCCTCTCCATGCCGTCACAGCAGCCCTTGCTGGCTGCTCTCCTGATCCTTTTTGAATGTGGGGTCTTTGTCTCAGAAGATGTGTCGTTGCAGGACCACTCCAGGGCTTTTCTAACCTCTTGAGATTCTGGTTTTTTCTCATGAATTTTCCTTGTGGACAGATTTTTTTGGAAGCCTTGGCAGTATGGTTCTTTATATTTTGGGATGTGGAACGTCCTTACTGCTGGTGGGTTGAGATCCTCTGTTCCAATTGACCAGGTCTCGAATTGCTGGAAGAAGTCAAGATGTTCTTGGTTTGGAGCATAAGTCTCTGGCAGCACTTCGCGACTCTGATTGAAGACCTTGTTACGCCTGGGCTGCACTGGGTGAGGGACATAATCCCTTCTATAGGTGGTGATGCTCTCGAAAGGTTTTCGCTGTTCGTTCGCTGCAGAGTTGTTCTTTCCTCCTTTAGAACGGCCTGTCTCACTTAACCAGTTGTCAATTCTTATGCTGTCTTTCGGTCGAAAAGGCTGCAGCTTGTCTGGTATCCAAGCTTGGAAATCATCTGGAAGACATGAGTGTAATGCTAATCAAGCTGGAATAATTAGCTGTTCTGCACGTGTGAGGATGAGGATTGACCGGTTGCTTACTTTGGTACACAGTTGTGTAGTCCGTCTCGCACACAGTCTTGGTCACTGTGGTGTGTGTAAGCTTCCCTGCAGTTCCAGTTTGATTTTTAGGTGGGACTGGTGGCCTTCCAGACTTTGGTGGATTGCTTGTTTGTTGTTTGAAGATTTGCTTCCGTCTGAAATGCAACGCACAATATTTTGAGTTTTTTTTTCAGTTAAAAATATTTCGCTTATACAGTGTTTGGTCTTAGAAGTATTTGCTGCGTTGTAAATTTAATCTTCATTTGCCTAGACAGTGGGGGAAATAAACACTCGATCCATGGCAGATTATTAAAAATGTTTGCTTAGTTCTAAATAAATGAACAGAAAGTCTCTACAGTGCTGTGTAATACTATTTCATTTATTAAGTTTCACTTTAATTTATTAAGGGGAAAAAAAAAAAAGCTATTCCATCCAACCGGTCCCTATGTGAAAAGTAATTCTCCCCTAAACCTAACAATTGGTGCCTCCGTCGGCAACATTAACTGCCATCTAGCATTTGTAGTGACTAACGGTGACTAAACCTAATATGAGAGCAAGAGTCTGCACACTGGGTCTGTTTGTCTGGTGTAGGATGTTAATAGTGGGGCTGATCCCTCACCTTTCCTATGATCATCGCCAAACCCATGAGGTGAATTCTTGAGTCACACACCAGTCTGATGGTGGTTGTTTTTTTTTATACTTCCTATATTTTTGAATAACAACACTAACCCATATCACATTCTCAACATGCTTCTTGGTGGTGGTCTTTGATTTTTTGCCCCATGTTGTCCTCTGACAACTCTGGTTTTGTCCATGAGGGTCGAGAGGTTAGAATGGAAGCAATTGATGGTGCAGACAGGTGTGTTTTTTACACATAAGTTAGGATATTTAATTAATTGACTGATCTGTGCGCTGCATGGAAGCTAAAACTCATGATTTGTCAGTAGGTCAAACACATTTTTCCCCAACTGTATGTTCCTGATCATTGTTGACCATTCAAGTGTGTCTAATAGGTAAGGACCTCTTCAGTAAGTGAGTTTAAAACATTCCAACCCACATCACATCTTTGACATTTTGATAAGAAGTTTGTAACCTGAACAAAGCGATATTGGCACCCGTGCCCCTTTGTTGGTGGCAAAGGTTCTTCTGTTTTGAGGTGAACGTGATGGTGGTGTACTTCCTGGGAAGTCGGAAACTGGCCTGGTACTCTGTGAACATGGCGGCACCAGTTTGGACCAGTTTGCAAGTCAAGGCACCAATGAGACACTTGGACTTATCCTTGGAGGTACTGATTGTTTTGGAGACGAATGCTGAGAGAAAACAAAGTAATATTACAAAAGAATAAACACATTTTGAGCGTAACAAACTGGTATTTAGTACATTTTACCATTTATTTGGTAATCCTGCACTTACAAGAGAGCTATTTTCTAAAAAAAAAAAAAAAAGTAAACATCTAGATTTTCAATGTTCTAAATCAAATTTGGTGTCTTTTCATAGAAAAAACAAACTACCACAGATGGATGAGCTCACCTTATTAGTTGGCAGTTTCAGGACGGACGTGTTGTTCAGGTCCTTTCTGCTCGGTTCGGCTGTGAAACAGGCCTGCAAACACATGAATTATTGCAGGAACATGATGTGTGCTGAACGACGGTGGAACGGGAGCTTCTAAAAATAAACACGGGTGGATGCTGCGTGATGCGGCGCCCCCGCTGCCCGTGGTGATGCGCTTTTTGGACGCCTTCAGAAGAATCCAAACTCCCGGCGCGGGTTCGATGGAGCAGATGGGCAACTTTTGAAATATATAAAGAAAAGCTCACACGTCATTACGTCACCATCCCTTCGCTTTCTGCTTAAATTGGGTCAGATATTGTACAACGTGACTCTGTTCCAGCAGGACTCCATCTGTCACTTTTTAGTCAGGAAAAAAAAATCGTTTTCCACAAATCTCTGTATTGGAAAAAAATATATATATATATATATGTATTTACCCTAGAATAGTATTTTAAAAGTTAAATAAAAGTGACCTGCTCCGGTAGATAGACGTTAGGAACACGAACGATGAACGCTACGCTGTCTTGGGTCCACTAGATGGCGACAAAACATCAGGTAAAACGTGGGTCATTGGTAACGCTTCCAATTTCTCCATAAAAATAAGTTACAAATCATTTAAACAATAATATCATCAAAAACTTCATTACTTCATTACATACATACACACAGCAAAGATCTTGCTGAGAAATGCATAAAAGGAAGATGCATAAAAATGATTTGACACCACGTCATACTACAAAAGAGCAGTGACAGAAAGAAAAATAAACACCAGTAAACACCAAAGTTCATAGCAAATGTAGTGTAGCGTTCTAGGGCAATTGTTTGTAACGAATTTTTAAAAGTAGAAAGAGGAATGAATTGAGCTTTGGGGTCAGTTGGAGATGATCCCAATCACTTGCAGCTGAACATTTACTCTGTTTATATCTGTTCATTTTAGGGCGTATAGCATAGAGAGAAAAATACTGGTTCTAAAAATATAAAAATATAATATAATAATAAACAGTAGCTTGTTGGTACAGAAATGTCAGCCTTATAAAAAGTATGTCCAAGTACTATGCCGTATCACTCAATATTTAGGGAAGGAAGCACAGGTTACATCAGATTAAACAACTATGCTGTTTTCATCTGGTGTTTCTAATCTCTTGGCCAGTCAAATACAGTGTTACCATCATCATTAAAGCAGCTATTTATACTAATGACAGTGAGCAGATGCCAAGTCCTGCTGGAAAATGAACACATCTTCTACATAAGCTCGTCCGCACAGGGAAGCATGAAGTGCTCAAACATTTCCTGACACCTGCTTTGACTTTGGCTTTAATGAAACATAGTGGACCAACACCACCAGATCACATCATCACTAAATCATTACTGACGGTGGAAATTTCACACTGGACCTCCAGCAGCTTTGATTCTGTACCTCTTCAATCTTTCTCAAGATGCCGGGACCTTGATGCCCAACTAAAATGCAACATTTCCTTTCAGCTAAAAAAGGAATTTTGGACCACTGAGGAACAGTTCAGTTCTTTTCCTGTTTCGCCCGGGTATGATCCCACCCCATGAGTGAAACGGTAGCAGAACTGGAGAGCCCCTTCAGTAACAGACTGCTGCATCCTAGGTGAACAAGGGAGCACTATTGCAGATCCTTCCTCCCAGCAGTGGTTAGACTTGCCTCCCATTTGCCTTTCACTTTGCTGCCGAAACACCTGAATTTCCCCCTTTGGGTCAATAACGGATATTTCTATTCTAATCATGACGCTTCTGACAAGGTCTCTGGTTCAGCAGTGGCTTGACACAAGCAGTGCGACTGGTGTAGCCCCATGTCCTGCGTCTGTGTGTGGTGGCCCTTTAAGCTCTGACCTGAGTTGCAGTCTTTTAAATCTCCTAACTGGGTTTTGCTTTACAATACCTCTTAAGGCTGTGGTTATCACTGCTGGTTGTTGACCTTTTCATACCTCAATTTTTCCATCCACTCATCTTTCTGTAACTTCAATACAACACCCTTATTTAACAATGACCTTTTGTGGTACACCCTCCTTGTGGTGGGTGTCGTTGACTGTCTGTGGGACAACTGTCAAGTAAGTCACCTGGGCCCCCTGAGAAGGCATTTTGGTCAGATGACCACACCACATTAGACTGATTTTGATGGAGAGGAGAAACTCTTCTACGCTAAACTTACCCCTGATGATGGAGCTTTTCACGTTATCTCTAAGACTGAACCCAGACCCCTACTGAGGAGGCAAACTGAATCTGCTTGCATCTGGGATTTCATTTTTGTTTTGGTCAAAATCCATATCTCCTGACCAGAGGTGATGGTCCGAACATAGATCTGTAAATGGAGAGCTTCACTTATTGAATCAGCTCTTTCTTAACCATTGCAGACTAGTGTAGTTCCCACATTACTGCAGACAGGGCCCCAACCCATCTATCTATCTCAAACATCCCTCACAAAAAAGTAACAAAGACAAAGAGGAAGCAGGCCACCATGACCTCAGACTTGGAGGAGCTGACTCTCAATCACGCTTGGCTGTGAATCCCTCCTGTGCACGCTAAAGATGATGCCATTACGACAAGAAACAAAACCTCCACATCTGCAAAAAGCAAAAATGAGACCCTGAGGTTCCAAACCAGACACACTCCTATCCATGACTATTCCTTGAGATCCTGTCTATGAACACCACGACTATGTCCAGCTGACTCAGAGAACAATCCAGGTTTTGTCCCAAGAATGCCTTTGGGAGACAGTGGTAAGCTTTATCGAGATCCACATTAAGACGTATGGACAGGACAATTAAACTTCCACGAGGCCCTCAGCTACTCAGTGCAGGGAGTGATGCCCTGAAAAGTAAAACCTTAGAATAAATGAATAAACCTTTAGAATTAAATTAGTGGGTATTTCCTTACATATTGTGGAATAAATCTTCTATAGAGGAACATCGCTAGACATCAAAGTGTGCTAGGCACAATATGTATAAAATTATTTAAATACAAACATATAACCTAATTATATGGCTTTGTTACCAATGTCAAAACACTTTAAAAAAAAAAAAACTTGACACTGCAAGAAAATACAGCAATATTCAATCAATTAGAATATTATTGAAAAGTTCATTTATTTCAGCAATTCAAGTAACTAGGTGAAACACACAGACCGATGTTTTAAAGCCTTTATTTCTGTTAATTGTGATGATTTTCCACTTACAGCTAATGGAAACACAACATTTAAGATTAGAATATTACATCAGACCAATAAAAAACTTTTAATACAAAATGTTGGTCTTAATGAAAAGTATATTTAATACCTGCTTTGAATCTGACAAATGAGCCTCATCAGAGCCCAGATTCTAATTTATTGAATGTAACTGCAGAAGGGAACGACACTTCTGAAAGAAGAAACCTGTGGTACCTGCTTTCGTACAGATCTAAATCTCAGTCTCTGTCTTGTTCAGTCCAACATGATCTTTTTGTAGAACCACATTCAATAATTCAGAAAATAGATAGACATTTTGGCTGACTTACAGCTTCCAAGTTTGGACATGTGTCTGGAAACGTTTCCAAATGTTTTAATACAACTCGCTCTAGAAATCAATCTCAGCCACACAAACGGTTCTGTGCAGAACTGCTGTCTTTCCATCGTATGTTTTTCTTCCTAACGGTCTGACTTACTTGTAAGCTTTTAAAGTGGATCTGGGCCTTAAGGCACTTTTTGGTTTAACTTTTTGATGAAATTTGATCCGGATATTTTACCGGGGCTCAAAATATATATCTTGGTGCTCATGCCACAATGAAATGGATCTCGCAACATTTACCTGAATTGAGCAGTATCCATGTCTCTGCGGTTTTTTTCTCTCATAGTACCACACCTACCTAACAGAGAATTAGAAGTCTCGAACACTATTTTATGTATCCAAACATAGAGGAATGAAGTCAGGGAAGATACAGACAAACAGAAATGTGAGTTTAAAAAAATATATATGAGCACAATCTGCACAGGGTACCAACTTATTTTATTTTTTTGCTGGATTCTTAAGTATGCACTGATGATTTCAAGACCTCAACCAAGGTAACGCTGAACAATATGATCAGTTTTACCACCACGTCTCCATGGATACAGCGCAAACAGGACCTACCAGTTTAGGACACAAAAGTTTAATAAAAGAAATAGGAGACTCGCAGCCTCAAGGACACTGAGATAGTCACAGAAAGTGTATTGCCTAGAAAAAACATTTTTTGATTTTATCACATGGCCACAAACCTTTGGGTTTTTAGTGGATTTTTTATGATAGAGCAACAGAATGAAGACCAACCCAAACCTGTGTTTCTGAAACATTTAGTTGCAGCTTTAATTATTCACAATGATTAAGTCGCATATTTAAATGAATGTCGTGCTTTAATGATGTAAACATGTTCATTAGATGATTTTGAATGCTTGTACTTGACTGTTACGACCGTAGGTTGTTGTAAGCACGCTTCTTTGTACTTCACTGACTTTATGGGTTATTTTTCTATTTAAAGTAGACTGGATTGCCTGTGATTGGTTGCAGAATGGGCTCATATTCTCTCCTACTTTACGCTGCCTGCTGTTTATGATTGGATTGGTGTTCTGCTCCTCTTTTTAGCCATTTTTCTTGTATCAACTATTAAACTGATACTCTATCCTGGCTGGATCCAAACACATCCAAGCATGTCTATATCAGACTGTTTTGTAGCCTCCCTCTCCTTGCTAACAGCATTCTGCATCTGACTCTAAGGGACTGGGTGTGTTAGGGCTCCTTCGACAGACAGAGCTAAGGATCCTGATTTTTATCCTTAATTATAACTTGAAAGCCCAAAAGCGAGCAAGGGTTGAGCGATGGACGTTTCCTATTGACCCAGTTCGGGGAAAACACACCTTATGGGCTGCTGTGAAAGAGGACAAATTCAGGCTGAAGATTGAACTGAATCCCTTTTCCAAAGATATTCCTTTCTTCTTTGAGATAGACAGAAATTAGATGAAACTTTCTGAGAGCCTGTTGGGCTCAGAGTAACCATTGGAGTTTAATAGTTGAATGAGATTGGTGATTTTTTTCAATAATGTTTACATTTGCACATTACCCTGTACACAATCTCTACTGTGAAACATGATGGTCAATCCTGCAAGAAAACATGTTAGAGGCTGCAAAAGACTTGAGACTGCAGGGGGAGGTTAAATTGTTAGCAAGACAACCTCCCTGTTAGTCTCCTAGTCAAAGTCCAGACCCAAAAAACAATTCAGAATCTTTGGTTAAACTTGAATATCAATATTCAACAACACTCTCCATCTACTCTGATTGAGTTTAAGCAAATTTGTAAAGCAGAATGTGCAAAGAATTGATTTTATAGATGTGTAAAGCTGGTAGAGACACTCCCCAAAAGACTTGCTGTCGTAATTACACCTAAAGGTTGTTTTAAAGGTATTGCCTCAAGCGAGCTGAAAACCAATGTATGTTTTGATTTATTTGTTAGAATTTTGCACAACTCTGTATTGATTTTTCACAAGATTCTTAGATAAAATACAATGAAATGTTTGGTTGTAACGTGACAAAATGTGAAATGTTTAAGAGGCATGGTAACTTTTTGCAAGGCACTATATATTTTTTCCAGGTCTCTCCTGTATGGAGAGTATAGAGGACCAATCCTGACATAATTAATAATAAAAGCAGAAATATATATGTTTTCTTTTTCCTTTTCCTTACACATGCCTTTGTTCTTTTGACATTTCCTCGTCTCTCTTTTTCCTTTACCGTATGCATTTCTGCTTCATTATGCAAATGAGGAGGGCTGCCTTCTTCTCTCCAGCTCCTCTCCTATTGGTCAATATACAGGAAGAAGGAGGATCCATGTGCAGGCCGAGGGTGTGTCCCAATTCAGGGGCTGGATCCTCCCAAGTGCGTACTTGGGGTCCATCATTTCCCATGATTCATTGCGGGTCAAAGCGGTTTGGTCAAACAGGGGCAGCCATGGCGGAACACACTGGCAAAAGCTGAGAGTAAACTGTGAAAAATGACACTTTCTGTGACACAAATGAACTTTTACAATATTTTTAGTGCGGGAATATAACTGTGTAGGCGTGAAAAATCTGCTTGATTTATCAAGACATCGCTTAATTTCAAACGTGCTCCGACGTGTTCAGAGTTTTCCGCTCCCACCTTAGTAACTGCCGGCTCGCCTCGCCAGACCTACCGGCGGTGAGGCGAGCTAGACCCGGTAGAGATCTGACCGGACTATCGGCACTGAGCTCCTGCTGCCAGTCATCACAGTGAACGTTAAACACAAGTGATTTCTAACATTTTATGTTAGTATTATTTTAATGTATTGTGTCATTTGTTCATGTAAGTCGATTTGACATTACAGGTGATATTAAAGTTAACCTGAATAAATGGACAATTTTATGTAATCTAACCGTATCGCTGGAGAGTGTGATTGAGAATAAATAAGCTTTTAAATATTCAATTTTGATGAAGAAATGTGCTATAAGTGTTTTTAAAAGTGTCTTTATAATTCAGCTAGCATTATAATTCGTGATTCCAGGTACAGCTGAAGAGAAATACACTTTCAAATGCAAGCAAATCTCAGTAAAGAAGTGAAAAGTTTGAAAGAGCTTGTTTTAGAAATATTTTAATATGTTCTGCAAATTAAGACAAATGTAAAATTAAAAAAGGCTTTTTTTACACTGATAATAAGCAAGATGTTTTTTTGTTTTTGTTTTTGTTTTTTAGGGACAAAGGAGCAGACGGGTTGTTGTCCTCCTACAGCCTCCTCCACATCTCCTGGTAGCGCCTCCAGGCTCTGGACACTACGCTGACAGACACAGCAAACCTTCTTGCCACAGCTCGCTTTGATGTGCCATCCTGGATGAGCTGCACTACCTGAACCACTTGTGTGGGTTGTAGAGTCCGTCTCATGCTACCACGAGTGTGAAAAGCACCACCAGCATTTTAAAGTGACCAAAACATCAGCCAGAAAGCATAGGAACTGAGAAGTGGTCTGTGGTCCCCACCTGCAGAACCACTCCTTTATTGAGTGAGTCTTGCTAATCACCAAAGATTTCCCCCTGTTGTTTATTCCATTTACACAACAGCTGTGAAACTGATTGTCAATCAGTGTTGCTTCCTAAGTGAACAGTTTGATTTCACAGAAATTTGATTTACTTGGAGATATATTGTGTTGTTTAAGTGCTCCTTTTGTTTTTTTGAGCAGTATATACTGCTCAAAAAAACACTTAAACAACACAATATATATATCTACAGGGGTTGGACAATGAAACTGAAACACCTGGTTTTAGATCACAATAATTTATTAGTATGGTGTAGGGCCTCCTTTTGCGGCCAATACAGCATCAATTCGTCTTGGGAATAACATATACAAGTCCTGCACAGTGGTCAGAGGGATTTTAAGCCATTCTTCTTGCAGGATAGCGGCCAGGTCACTACGTGATACTGGTGGAGGAAAACGTTTCCTGACTCGCTCCTCCAAAACACCCCAAAGTGGCTCAATAATATTTAGATCTGGTGACTGTGCAGGCCATGGGAGATGTTCAACTTCACTTTCATGTTCATCAAACCAATCTTTCACCAGTCTTGCTGTGTGTATTGGTGCATTGTCATCCTGATACACGGCACCGCCTTCAGGATACAATGTTTGAACCATTGGATGCACATGGTCCTCAAGAATGGTTCAGTAGTCCTTGGCAGTGATGCGCCCATCTAGCACAAGTATTGGGCCAAGGGAATGCCATGATATGGCAGCCCAAACCATCACTGATCCACCCCCATGCTTCACTCTGGGCATGCAACAGTCTGGGTGGTACGCTTCTTTGGGGCTTCTCCACACCGTAACTCTCCCGGATGTGGGGAAAACAGTAAAGGTGGACTCATCAGAGAACAGTACATGTTTCACATTGTCCACAGCCCGAGATTTGCGCTCCTTGCACCATTGAAACTGACGTTTGGCATTGAGTGACCAAAGGTTTGGCTATAGCAGCCCGGTCATGTATATTGACCCTGTGGAGCTCCTGACGGACCGTTCTGGTGGAAACAGGAGAGTTGAGGTGCACATTTAATTCTGCCATGATTTGGACAGCCGTGGTTTTATGTTTTTTTGGATACATTCCGGGTTAGCACCCGAACATCCCTTTCAGACAGCTTCCTCTTGCAGACCACCTGTGTGATGCTTCGCTCACCATCCAGAAGGTCTCAGTTGCAGCATCCCATCCAAGTCTCTGACCTTGTGAGAGATTTAGCCACAACGCCAGAGACTTTCTGTTCAGAAAGACATCTGCCTCTTTGTTCTGTTGAAGAGGTTTTTCCAGGAACCGGTCACTCAGGTTGATCCTGCTGTTGCCATTGTAAATATTTGTACATAGTTTTATTTTATGCCTTTTGTCTTGTAATCTTGATCTGTTTGAATGTTATTTTTTCGGCACTAGTGGCCTTTATTTTCCATTTTTTGACAGTAGGTAGACAGGAAAGTGGGGTAGAAAGAGGGGGAGACATTTGGTAAATGTCGCCGGGTCCGGGAATCGAACTCGGGACAGCCACCATTCGAGGACTGTAGCCTCTGTATATGGTCGCGCGCTTTCGCCCCTACACCACCAGCGCCGCCCTCAATGTTATTTTTTTCCACATTCTGTTTAAAATGCTATTTGTAATTTTCAAGTTAAACTTTGTGTTTAGAAATTTAAATAAGTTGATGTATTGTTAGGTCAAATGGAAATAAAATACATTGGTGACAAAAACAATTTTGTAATGTATTAGAACAGCTTAAAACTTTAAGAAACTATCTGAACAAAATTTATTTATTTATTATGTAGCACCTTATTTTGGGCCATTCTTTGTGCCCTCTTCTCTGCTTCTCTCTGTGCCCTCATGTCCTCCCTGATCAAATCCATCATCTATGTCCCTCTTTCTTTTCTGACCCTTTCCTGCTGGCTCACTGTCTTCCTTCTCCATCTGGTTGCCCACCGCTCCGCTTGGCCCTGGAGGGTCCTCAGGGATGGAGGCAATTAGGAGTGGAGGTGTTGTGGAAGACCTCTGACCCAACACCTCATCCATAAGGACAAACCAGGTCCAAGTAGCAGCAGTGGACTTTTCACTGACTCCCTCTCCTGACCCTGGATACTTACAATCCTAAAGTTAGAAGGAAGAAAAAAAGAGTTGACTAAACAGAGAAACCAATAAGACTTTGAGAAATATTTTTTATTTGTGTGTGACATGAGAACTTCTGAACAAACTTTATATTTCTTTTTCATATTGTCCCACTTTTTTTTGGCCTGCAAGGGGGTGACCTTCCCCTGTTGGACCATCTTCTCCAGAATTGTCCTAAACAAGCAAAAGGAAAGAGAGAAAACCAAAAGAAGTATGTTAATCACTGGATGGATATTTCTGAAAGTTAGAAAGATAGGAGTTTTTGAAACTGGACAAAAACTGACTGCAAAGAATGTTGTTATTGTACCTCCAAGCCACGGTGGCTGAGTTTTTAGCTCCAGTAAAAAGGTGGTGGTTCTCACCCCTGAACTTAATAAACTGGCCCATCTGCTCCTTTGTCCCTAAACAATAAAAACAACAACAAAAAAACATCTTGCTTAATATCAGTGTAAAAAAAGCCTTTTTTAATTTTACATTTGTCTTAATTTGCAGAACATATTAAAATATTTCTAAAACAAGCTCTTTCAAACTTTTCACTTCTTTACTGAGATTTGCTTGCATTTGAAAGTGTATTTCTCTTCAGCTGTACCTGGAATCACGAATTATAATGCTAGCTGAATTATAAAGACACTTTTAAAAACACTTATAGCACATTTCTTCATCAAAATTGAATATTTAAAAGCTTATTTATTCTCAATCACACTCTCCAGCGATACGGTTAGATTACATAAAATTGTCCATTTATTCAGGTTAACTTTAATATCACCTGTAATGTGAAATCGACTTACATGAACAAATGACACAATACATTAAAATAATACTAACATAAACTGTTAGAAATCACTTGTGTTTAACGTTCACTGTGATGACTGGCAGCAGGAGCTCAGTGCCGATAGTCCGGTCAGATCTCTACCGGGTCTAGCTCGCCTCACCGCCGGTAGGTCTGGCGAGGCGAGCCGGCAGTTACTAAGGTGGGAGCGGAAAACTCCGAACACGTTGGAGCACGTTTGAAATTAAGCGATGTCTTGATAAATCAAGCAGATTTTTCACGCCTACACAGTTATATTCCCGCACTAAAAATATTGTAAAAGTTCATTTGTGTCACAGAAAGTGTCATTTTTCACAGTTTACTCTCAGCTTTTGCCAGTGTGTTCCGCCATGGCTGCCCCTGTTTGACCAAACCGCTTTGACCCGCAATGAATCATGGGAAAAGATGGACCCCAAGTACGCACTTGGAAGGATCCAGCCCCTGAATTGGGACACACCCTCGGCCTGCACATGGATCCTCCTTCTTCCTGTATATTGACCAATAGGAGAGGAGCTGGAGAGAAGAAGGCAGCCCTCCTCATTTGCATAATGAAGCAGAAATGCATACGGTAAAGGAAAAAGAGAGACGAGGAAATGTCAAAAGAACAAAGGCATGTGTAAGGAAAAGGAAAAAGAAAACATATATATTTCTGCTTTTATTATTAATTATGTCAGGATCGGTCCTCCACCCAGAAGTCATGCAGCCTCCATCTTTTAAGTTTCGCAGCTAAAACTCATGTTGGCCGAACAGTGGCGCCAAAGAGCAATAACTCGATCCTACTCAAACACGCTGCTCAGACTGTTCTGTAAGAACATGTCAGTGGATGAGAAAATCTGTTGACGTGAAGCATAGACCCTAATTTGATCATTATTATAGTGTTAATATTTAGCATTTTTTAATGTAGCTGATCTAGGTGATGGTTTAATTTATTTGTGGAATTTTATTAAATCATATGATGGCTTCATGATTAAATTCAATCCCAATTTACGACATCAGCAGGCAAAGAAAACAAAAACCGGGCTCACAGTGCAGTTTATTTACATCTTCCCTGGTTATATTAAAACAGTTCTTCCTGTAATCCCCGATTAAATGGTTCATTTATTATGTTGCATTTTACGCAAAGATGCAGCAGCAATTATTCAGCTTTTTTTTTTTTTTAAGTTATTTTAAGTGCCCATATGGTGATCCATACTTTGCATGATGCATCTTTGTAATCCCTTAAAAGCATTGTAACGCAGCTTTCAAAAAAGCTCCACAAGTGGTGGATCTGACAGGGACAAGCAGCATAACTGCGCTTCACATCCTCCTCATCCCAGATCGGAGGACCAAAAAGGGGGATTCAATAAATTATGCTAATCAGTCATGGCAGATTGGAGGCGGGTTGTTGCCTTAATGAGAGTGGGAGCTGTCTCCACAACATGCGCACTGCCTCCCATTTCCCCCTCAGTTTGTGTCTCCTTCTACGTCGCCGTGCGTAATAGTAGCTTCTTTTTGCAGCAGGCTACTGTGCAAAAGTTTGCAGGAGCTCCACTCATCTATCCACGGCTGTCACCAGAAAGTACGTGAACGCATCGTTGCAGACTCCCTCTCTCACTTTCAGACGCACTAACACACTCGGGAGCAGCAGCAGCAGCAGCGTGCCATCCCTTTCGTGACTCCGCACCAGATGCGGTTTACTCCCGGCTGCGCGCAATTGATTGCGGGGGATCGAGGAAGCAATAGGAGCGTTTAGTGCGTGGACATAAATTTAAAGAGAGGAAAGAAAATGGAGAAGGAAGTGAAGCGACACTATCGCGCGGCAGCGCTGAACATCATCTCATCTTTATGTTCAGTGGCGTCCATCGCTTTCTGCGTCCATCTGAGCATCAGCGCGGCGGACATCAGGAGCCGAGTTGTGGGTTTGGAGAGCGGGACTGCGGAGCGCACCTTCATCCAGGCCCGCGGATACCCCATGGAGGATTTCAATTCTCTGGTGCAGCAGAGAGTGGACGAGTTGCTCTCTCAGGTAAACCACGGTTTGCACTTTTATTTAGCTGCCTAGAAATGAGCCCGTCTTACTTTTCGGTGCAAATAAATGAAAGTGACATTCTTTTGCAATTTCAGCGCTCTTATGAGAATTTCGCCAAGATCAGGAATGCAAGACAGGCCGCAGCTGACTGCAACTGCCCCCCAGGTAAGGGACACTATACTTTTCCGTATTTGTAGAGTTAGCCCTAGATATAAGCTAACTTTGCGGCTGCTTGGGGCCCCAAGAGAACTTGGTGGCACACCTATAGGTGCAACACATATATAATGTTGTTAAAAAGTTCATTAATTTCAGTAGCTTACTTCAAAAAAGGAAACTCATAGTAAGCAATTTCCACAAAAGGTCATTACTAAAGAAACTGGTTGTTAAGATTGCTGCATATTATGTGAAAGTTAAGAGGAAGGAAAAAGTGTGGCAGAAAAAGGTGCAGTCATACAAGGATAATGAAGCAAAGGCCATTTGAGAGATTTATTCACAAGGCATGGTCTGCAGCTGGAGTCAGGGCTCCACAAGCAACCACACAGGTCTATTCAGGACATGGGCTTGCACTGTCTCGTTCCTTGTGTTAAGCCTCTCCTCAGACAGAGACATAGTCAAAAAGTGACTTATCTGTTCTAGAGACAAAAAGCAATGGACTACGGCTCAGTGGTCCAAAGAGTTTAGTACAGAAGAAAGTACATTTTGCATTTCATTTGAAAATTCCTCAAGACTTTTAGGAAGATTGGAAAGGCACAGAATCCACGATGCTTGAGGTACAGTGTGAAGTTTTCACTCCCAGTGATGATTTGGGAAGCCATGTTATCTGCTGGTGTTGCTCCACTGTGTTTCATCAAGTCAGAACAGCTGTCTAACAAGAAGCTAAGTAGTACTTCATGCGTCCCTCTGCTGACAAGCTTTATGGAGATACCGATTTGATTTTTCCAGCAGGACATGGCATCTGTACACACTGGAAAAAGTACTAATACCTGTCCCAACAATGCAGATTAACACCTCAGCTGAGCAACAGGCTGACTGCCTCCATTCCACGCCACATTGATGCTGTAATTTATGCAAAAGGAGTCCTGACCAAGTATAGAGTACACACACTTTCCTGTACATGAACATACTTTTCAACAGGTTGATCTTACTTTCATAAAACCCCTTTTTATTAGTCCCATGTAATATTTTCTGAAAAATCAAACTTTGGGTTTTTATTTTAGCTTTAAGTCATAACAAAGTTAACAGAAAAGAAAGTTGAACTGTATCCATCTGTGTAATTAATCTATATTATATATGAGTTTCATTTTTTATTTTTTATGAAACACTAAAATAAATTACCTTTTTAATCATATTTCCATTTGAGATGCCCCATCATTAGGAGAAACCTGCATAGTTTGGAAGCTATGTTAGCAGTCATACCTTAACGATAATTAACTGAGTACTTTATCCCAGCTGCTTTTCCTTTTAATAAATGATGTGAAGCAACTGCTCACCTGTGTTGATGCAAATACCAAAACAGATCCAGCATTGAACGTACAAGAATGAGCTCAGGGGCATTGTAGTGGCTGGTGGGCCTAACTGAAGGTGGGCCCCTAATATTGTAATCCTGCCACAGGCTTGGGCCGGCTCTGCCGATCCGAGTGAGGCTGGAGTGATTGGATGTGGAGGAATGAATAAGAATCTGACCACACAGGACAGTTTGGGGAGGTTTGATTGTGCTGAGTGGGCACTCCACAGAGGCAAACTGCCGGTGCCGAGATGTTGCTCTTAGTGGCTGTTTAACTTGATGATGCTGCCTGTTCTTGTTCACTTGACATAAAAGGAAATTAATACAGCTTGAAATTCACAATATCCACCAGTAGATGGAAACGTTTATTCCTGCAGTGCTGGTCAGCTTTCTAACAATTTTAGGGGTCAAGGTTTTGCAAGGGTTTTGCAGTGTTCCTCACCTTTTAGATGAACACGGTTTTTACTAAATCCTTTTGTGCAATCACTGCTTCGGCCTTTAAAGCAGTGAAATATCTAACAGAAAGAACCCTCTAAATGTAGTCTGAAAACATAAATGGTATTTTAGCTAAATTGAAGTGATAGCTAAAACGTTTTGCACTTCAATAAGATTACTTTTTCTACATTTGAGGACTATTTTCTTGACTATACAGGAAACCAAATTTTGTTTTGAATTAGATGTGATGTGAAAGAAATGAAATCAGTTCTGTTTCAAACTAACTAATGGTGGAAAATGCAGGCTTGCAAAGCATAAAAAAAGCATTTTGGATGTTCTATAGTTTCGAGGGATTATGTAGGAAAAGTATAGTTTAAATATTCGGTTTTCAACTAGTGTTTGCAAGTATGATGAAACTCTTGTCTTCAGAAAATCCTCAGTTCCATTAGATGTGGATGAAAAAGGTCCAGGAAGTCAGAAAAAAGTGTCCATCAAGCCTTTGTAAAGCTGTGTCACTCCACAGCACTGTGCTGATGTGCTTTCCAGGAACTTTATGCTCTTTCCTGGCAGTCTGCTAAACTACTTATTGGACTTCATGCTGCAGGTAGTTTTCAAAGTTTCACAACTTTGAAACATTTTTTAGCGTCTTGTATTAGTCTCTGCATCATAGCCTCAATGTTGTTATACTGAAAGCATTCACACTGCTTGCTGCGGCTTTCACAATTTGTCATAGTACAAGCACAAACTTTTTTTTTATGAGACATTCCAACATAGAGTAGTGCATATTTATGAGGTCGAAGAAAAGGGATTGAATAGGGAGTTTCCTTTTTTTCTTTTACAAATAATTATCTGAAAAGTCTTTTATGCCTTACTAGTTAGTCCCCTTTAGTTTGGTACTGCTGAGTAAACTCAGTAAAAATACAGCTGTTCAGTGAAGGCTTTAGAGGTTTGTGAGAGAACATTAGTGAGCAAACAGCACTATTAAAGCCTTTGAAGTAGCTGTAGAGCTCCACAGCTGAGGTGGGAGAATCTGTTGACAGGAGAACTATTAGCCGAACACTCGACTTAATGTGTCCTTTATGGAAGCTTGGTAGCAAGAAAGCCACAAAGGGAAGGGGAGTCCTATTTTCAGTTTGCCACAAGCCGTGTAGGTGGCACAGCAAGCGAAGGTGCTCTGGTTAGATGAGACCAGAACTGATCTTTTTGACTTATTTAAATGTACAGAACTATGATAACATGGTTTGCATTAATACATACATGTGTTAGAATGGCTCAGTCAAAGTCCGGACCAAAATCTCAAGAAAATCAGTGAAAAGACTTAAAAAGGGATCTTCATAGATGCTCTCATTCAATATAACTGAGCTCGAGCTGTTTTTCAAAGTAGAGTGGCCAAAAACTGTTTGTAACATTCCAGGTTTAAGATCAAGGGGCATGAAAATGTTTGCTAGGCACTGTACGTCTGTGCAGTTAATAAACTATAATGTTGGTTGGATTTTTTTCTAAAGCTCAGCAGCTGTTATCGGTGCTGCAGGACTTTGTCTGCCACTGAGAAGTTGAGAGACTTGCCTGTCCTCTATTTTTGGAATAAATGCAAACATTTATCCTATCAGAGATATAATTATTGTCTTCAATCTTGGCTAAATAAGAAAAACAAAGCTAGACAAGGCGATAATCTTGAATGAATGAGTTCTCCTGCTTTACCCAGTGTTTTTATCGACTGTGAATGAGTCATCTGCTGAGTGGGCATGCCTGAATTAATGAGCCAAAAGTACTGGAAGGATTAACATTAAGGAGACCCATCACAATCACGCCACTCTCTGCACTTCATTGTACATCTGTTCTTTATTTTCGTCCGTGCACATCTCTGTAAAGAGCAGAAATGAAACCATGAAAACAAATCAGATTTAAATGAAGTGTGACAATGCTAAAACAGAGGCAGTCAACAGCTGATGACATGTCACAGATTACCTTTGGGTGCACATCCAGTGCAGGAACCATTACCAGGAAGCAGGGTAGTTTTCTAGAGCTATTCTTTAGAAATGTACCCTAAAATAAGCCCTGCGAGAGAGATATTGCACATATTAGCCTGAATTATTAAGGTATAGATTTATAGAAGCTAACCCATTATGACTTCCCAGTTTAAGCTCCTTTATGGTCCTTAGTTTATATTCATCTTAACTGTTCAAGGGTTTAGATATAATCAGAAATTAGCCCTATCAGAGATCCTGTCCATTTGTCCTCTGCCATAAATGGGACTGAATGCAGAGGTCTGGATTCTTGAAATGCATTCATTGCAGTTGCATCTTTGGTGTTTGGGGTGACTTTACATAGGTCATAGAAGATAGTCACAGTGATAGAATGATGGGTTATAGTTTTATTGCTGAAAATCACACGTTTTTGTACCTTTGCAGAGGAGGCCTTTTTTGCCCAGCAGCTATATAGGAAGTCTGTGTATTTTGTTTAAAATCTATGACAAAGAGATCTTTACATAAAGTTTGGCAGTTTTTAGTAATGTCTCAGAACGTATCAGTTACTGTGCACACAATTAACAGTTGAGCAGAGATTAAGAGTTCAGGGTAATTAAGGACTATAGGTTAAAGGTTCACGGTAGCATTTTTGGAAACACGCCTGTAGCTTTTTTTCATTCGAGCTATCGTCAAGCATCCAATCCATGTTTTTAGTTAACTTTTAGACCCTGCTGCTGTAATTGTTTTGCGCATGTAACTTGAAACATACCGTTTGGAAGCTAAGGTTTTTCTTCTTTTCATTTATTCAAGCAAATAACTTTAAAGTCTGTGACGTCTGAATAGGTTCTCTCAATATCTATCTTTTCCTCTGGTTAAAAGACAGCCTATGGCTCAGATGTGTCTCTTTTTTCTCCTCTGTGTGGGGACAATAATGTGCTTTTCACAGTCCTCACTTTATTACTGTCACAGAAGATGGAGTGGTTGCATAGGCAGTGCAATGGTCCATAGCTTGGGGCTATTTTGTGCTTCTGAATAATAGGACATTTTAGTAGTTTTTTATCTCAGGAAATCACTCCTGAACCTGAACGTATTTCGTATATGTTGACATGCTTCTATGTGTAAAAATGTGACTTTTATCTCGCTGGTGTCATGTATCTGTAACTGTGTCAAGTACTGGTTAGTTATCAGCTTCAAAGTGACTAAAAGCATTTTTACATTTTGGTTTGCAGAATGTGAATGCTGCATGCTGCTTTTACCACTACCTGTACATGCCATTATGTGTTTTTGGGTCCTGTCCTTCTCTTTCATGTTTTATGGCTACATGGAAGATTACAGCTCCCAAATGCTGCACAAAAGGGAATTATTTTCATCCTCAGAGAATACTGTTCATGTGGTTTTACTTAAAGTTAAGTCTACATCATGCTGCAGCATAATTCCTACCTAGTGAGGATTTTAGAACCGAGTAAATTAAATACTTAGCAGCTCTCTCCCTTTTGCCGCTTTTTTGACATACTGTGGCAGATTGGACAGTTTAAAGTTATTTTCACACCCTTGTGACAAAAATAAATCACATTTAAATGTGTATAGTGGGCCCAATTGTGCTCCTGCTGGGGTGTGCCTAATTGGGCTAGGACTCAGAAATGGCTTCTTGTACAGCCATCGAATACAACTCATATTGGTAAAATCCGTTGGTCTGCCTTTGTAGGTATTGGTTGGGCCTTAGTTGGATACTAAGTAAATCAGTTAAACACTTTCACACTCACACTCATTCTATTAATTTAATTAAATTTATTAATTTAATATTATTTAATTTAATTTCCCTTTGGGATTAATAAAGTATTTTTGAATAGAATTTTTGAATTGAATTCTGTATTTGTGTCAGATGCACCGCGGTGTCATCTCAGGGGTCTTCAGTTTTCAACAAAATTTGAATGACATCAAATATCCTCTGATAGTGTTTCTTCAAAGCAAGAATCCTTCTTGTTTTTTATGCTACGTCTTGGGTGTTTTTGTTTTTGAATGGAAGTTTTACCGACACTGTCCACGTGCAGCATAGTCACCACAATCTGGGCTGCAAGTGGTTGTCCCCAGAAAGAAAATGACATCACAGAGATGCTCAAATGGACCTGAAAGCACTAATTCTGCCTCATACTCAAACAGTGATTTGGGCATTTTTGATTTGAATGTTGTATGAATGTTATTAGTGTTTGGAAGGTTTTTTGGAAGTTTATGTAAGATTATCTAGTGTTTGTGAAAATGCTTCAGTCCTTAAGAGTAAACCGTTGCCTTCCACAATTATTTGCACCAGTGGTGAAACTGAATGCAAATGCCTTGAAATAAATAGTTGTTATGAAGACTTGGTGACACCCAAGGTGCTGGTCTTTGCTGCAGCTCTCTAACAGTGACGATGTTTTGCATTTTTTATGTCGAACTTCTTAATCTGTGTGGTGGCATCACAAACTTGGGTCCTTGACTTTTTACATATTTGTGGAGGGTGGTATAGTTCTAAAAGGATTTCTTGACATTACCCGGGTGTTTTCCTTTTCATTTTATATTTACCGTCCTTTTTCTGGGGTCTTCTTTCAATGCAGGACTTGTTGTCTAATGGGACCATCATAAAATGTGCAGTCAGCAAGCATAGGTCGTTATGTGCCTAAATCCCACCCCACTTCCTATCCACCCCCTTTCCCACCAATATTCCCTGCAGCATTTCTAGAAGTTAATGCTTCAAAGGGTTGGCAGCTAAACATCGGTCAAAATACACTTGAGAGTAAAGCAACGTACAGCTTGCAGTTTGCAGGAATGTTTTGTCCTTTCTACACACTTGCAGAACTGGCTGTCAAGTGCCACAGAAGGGGCAGCGGGGGTTTGGATCAGCTGGAAGTTGTGACCTCACTGTTCAAAATAAAATGGTAAGCAGATGCAGTGATGTTTTGGCTATCTTTTCATCTCTAAACTAAATTTGACATCTCTAAGAGTGAAACTGCACACACAAAAAGATACGCCAGGTTTACGTGCCTTTAGGGTTGAGAACGTTTTATTTAGCTTCTTGTAGACAAACTTGTTTATACTTTCCGCCTCACAAAATGTGCAATCCAAGTGGGTTTATACAGTTACAGTTTAGCCAACCCCCCTGTGATATCTCCACCTTAGTAGGCAACCTGTAATTAATCACTGACAGCTTCTGAATTAAGCCCTCTGTGTGGTTTAAAACCAGGAGGTGCCCTTAATAGTCGTGTAATTACCAAGTGCTAGGTAAAGCTGAGCAGACTTCCAGGTAGCTGCCGAGGCCAGCTGCTTCTGGTTAGGTGAGCAAAGTTTGGCATAGTCTGTGACCGAGAACGGAGATGATGGTGAAGGAGCGTGGGAGGCTTCACCTGCGTCAAGCGCTGAGAAGCCAATTATGAGTTTGTCTCGTGCTCAAAGGCTTCTGACTTTATTTCTTTATAAATCTGCAGCTCATTGCACTTCACATTAAGAGTCTTGCAAAAGTTTTCATAGCCTTCAACCACAAACTTCAGTGTGCCTTAATGTGATTTTATGCGATAGACCAACACGAAGTGACCATAATTGTGAAGTGGAAGGAAAATTATGTTGCACAAAATCTTAATAAAATAGTTTGTGGCTGTAGCATGACAAAATGAGGAAAACATTAAGGTAAAAACTTGTGCAAGCCATCGTACGTCTTTAAGAGTGCAAACATGTCGCAATCAGCTCAGATTTTACATCAGTCTAAATAAATGAGAAGTGTTACATTTGCCCTGATTTCAGTGCTGATTATTAGGAGAAGACAATCAGAATGTTGTAAAAAGCCCAGATGGCCTCTTTGTACTCTTGGCACAGGAGTTTTTATGAGATACGGTAAAGAATGCCAGCTGTAAAGGATGAATATGAGCATAAAGCCTGACAGAGTGGCACACGTCTCTCTTTTCTACTCCACATTAACCTGAGGGGGACACTGTGAATGGAGAGCAGATTACATGATTTTCATATGATGGAGGTCAGCACGGCTCTTTGCTGCAGATTTCAGCACCACGGGCTGTGAGGACGAGGGCCAGAAACAGAGCTGAGGAGAATCAGAATGCCCCAGCCTAATGGTTTGTCCCGTGTGTCCTTGAACGTTTCCTGGCGGTGATCCGCAGTGATAATTTTTTTGTGCGGAATAAAGCAGGAAGCTCGGAGATCCTGTTTTGGCTGCTCAGATGCTTACTTCTTGGAGGTAAATGGAAAGGTTTCCATCATTGTGAGTTAGCGGCACACCCAAAATATGAATAAGATCTTTTTTTTCTTTCGCATATGCTTCCTTCAAAGCTGTGCTTCTGCTTCATCTTATCTTGATATTGCCATATTTTACTTGGAAGAAACATCACATTCACAGCCAAGCATGGTACTCCTACTGATCCCTTGAGGATTCATTCAACATGACTCCACCTTTCTGTACCTTTTAAACTCCAGAGTAGAATCACTGCTGTAGGTCCACTACATCCAGCAGGCTTCCATCAAAGCATGGTGACTCATTGCACTAAAAGATGACTTACAAACTCTTTCATAGAGCTGGGTGCTTGGAATTGAAAGTTTCAGTCACAGGAGTCTTCTTTGTGACGGCTTAGCTTCCCTTCCCACTTACTCATCCCTGCCCCACAACTATTCCAAGAGAACTAAATGGACTTTTATGTGTGACACTCTCCCTTAACAGCGTGTCGTCTGTTTAATATAAGGATTATTTCTCTCTCTATATGACATTTCAGTGCTTTTAAAGTAACTTTACCCTGTTTAGGAAACTTACAGCATGCCCCAGGATGGATAATGCATCCACCCCTTTCAGTTGATTCATCTTTTTTTTTTTTCAATGTTAGAATCAATTTTCATACTCTGTCAGCTTAAACTTTTTTTATTATATTATTTATAATTATTATTACTAGTATTATTATTAGCCATAGCCACTAATCCCTTTACTACTGAAAAGTGAAGTAATGGGCAGAGATGCCAATCATTTTGCCCCCATTGTACTTTTGGCCGTTTCATACCTGATGAAGCCGTCTGCCGTCGCACCGTCAGTTTGTACCCACCAGGAGGATAAAGCCGTTACTGGGCTAGCAGCAGGTTGATAGTATTTAAAAACCAAATCAAAATGTTTAATACCTGGCTTTTGTCAAAATGGGAGCTTTACCAAGCTTTTCCTCTTTATGATATTAGCTTTCCTAGCCACCACCAATAGCCACAGTATGCAGGGTTTATCGATGTCCTTAGTCTTTTTTCTATTCGTCTGCCTCGTAAAGAAAATCCCTATAAATAACACTTTTGCCTTTTTGACACATGATGGTCACAAATGCTCTTTTTCAGGTCTGGGGTTTGGACACCTTTCCCCCAAATAAAATGACGCTGTTACAGACAGTTGCAGAAATATATGATGCAATGCAAAGTATAACCACTGGCCTCATACAAACTCACAGTGCGACCCTGATCAAACTCTGAGGTCTTGTGATGCAACCTAAAAGGCATTGGCTGTGTCTTGTTTTTGTCTGTTTTGACAAATAAATTGCTGCTTGACTTGTGATGCCACCGCTTCTGGTCTCTGGAGCCTGCTCTACTCGTACCAGCTGATTTGAAATTGAATCAGTTAAATACCCATAGCTCATCCACATGCGTACCACATTGAATCCAAATCAGACTATTAGTTCTTGGTGCTTCACTTGTTGCCTGTCTAGGAGTGTAGTTTCACATTCAGAACATAGCACATTATTCTTTAACTTTCCAAAAATGTAGGATGAGTAAAAATCACCAGAAGAAACAGCTGAGTAGAGTGGGAATTTTAACCAAGAGAAGTGAGTGTACACCCATTGTAGCATTGGCAGTAATCCTTGGAGAACATTTATTTACAGCTGATGCAAATATTTATGAGAGCTTTTCAGTTTTTTAACCGAGTCATCCGAGCATAAACAGGCAGCTTGTCCCTCAGGCCATTGGAAGACAGCAGAGATTCAAGCTGTTTCTCACAGTGGAAAAAATGATGGAGAAAAGCAGAATTTACCCAGCAGCTTGCCAGATGATGTATGCTCCCAGAGTCCCTCGGACTGCTACCAAGAGTTTTGTACTCAAAGAAAATCATACTGTCCAAACTGAGCTCCTATTGGTGTTTGGTGTCCAATGGACCGTGCACTGGATCTCCAGAGTGTTCGTCGGTGAAAGGAACTCTGCTTGAGATCTTGTTGGCATGTTCGCCGTCCCCCTCCTCGCCACCGCTCGCTGGGGGGAACTTGCACTTTGCCAGCCGGCTCTTCCTTCTCAAAGCTGTGCTAACTGTGACATGAAATGTGAGTCCGGCTGTAGATCTGAAAGGGCAATAAACACACAGTGCAAATATTTGAACCCATGTGCACCAGCAGACATAGTGATGCACACCTGTGGACTAAGTTGGATGCATGGATATACCCTCTAACATGTATAGACAGCGGTGCCACAGAAGCATGCAGCAGGTTGAGTTGTTTTTTAATGAAGAGGAAAGGTTTTCAAGTCATTGTAGTTTGTTTTTTCTGAAATATTACAGGCAGAAGGAAAAACATAGTTTGGAGCAGTTGGTCCCCTGCTTTATTCATCTGTGATGTATAATCTTTGCTGCAATATTTATAAATGTTTTTAATTTGCATGCAATCAATTTAAAATGTGCAACAGACAGATTTTCTTCAAACACTCCAGTTCCTTGAATGACAATTTGTCTAATCTAAAATACATGGAAAAGTTTATTAAACCTCCTTCGGTGAAAGATAATTTATATTGAGCAAGTAAGTCTGGGTATAACTCAGTTAGTTTTGCTTTGATGGACTGTTCTTGTAGTCGATGTGAGTTGTTTAAGATGCAGTTAAAGTAAACTCTGGAAAATCCAACAGAAAGACAGAAAAACAAACATTTTAATCTGATTGGCTAAATTTACAATCGAGTCAGCATGAAAGACAGAAGGTAAAACTGTGACTTCTGACATGTAGTAAATGAATTGTCATGCTGCGTATATAGACTTTAAAACAGTTTTGATATGTAATACGCTGTAGGTAACTTATTTCTCATTTTAGATAGAGAAACAGATGGCTACTTTGGCCCAGTAGTTGGAAAGATTGTAAACCTTTCCACATCTTTCTAATTTGTTTTGGTGATAAATGCATTTAGTGTATGGTTATATAAGAAAGGCAGCAGAAACACAGGTATTAGCAATGACCAGTGGAGTACACAAAAGCTTTCATGAGTTAGAACCTAATCTCTCCTTTTTTTGTCAGAACCGGAACTGAAACCAGCTCAATAGAGTGATATTAAATGCTGCTCTATTTAAGAATGAATGGGTGCTATAAAGTGATTTTTTTTTTTTTAAGTACAAACCAATGCAGTTTAATGGAGAAAAAAGCAGCCAATACTCTCTGTCTCTGGAACAGGATCTAGGTGTCTGCACAGACAGTGATAAATGTTAGCTAATTATTTAAATACTATGCATTAAGACGCTTAATATATTTAGTGTCTCTAGTTTTGTAATGAGGCAGGAAAGGTTTTAGAAGGTATAGTGGTCAACAAATTGTCGTTGTGAAATATAACAAGAATTATTCAAAAAAACATAATCAACAGGGAAAAAAAACCCATTTTAACAAGAATGGTGATTTATCATATTGATAAAATGTAACTCATGATGTTTGCGCACCTCAAAAATACTTTAAAACTGTTTGTTTCCATTGCTGGTTTTGTGCGTCAAAAATTCTCAATAGATTTAAAAATATGACTGAATTAAATCATTATCTTCTGTTAAACAGTACAATTTCACCATTTATTGTAACTGGTGTGTAAAGTTACCCTATTTGATAATGGTTAAGTATTAGATTTAGAGCAATATTTGTGTTTTTGAGACTCCGGCTGTTTGTAGCGATGATTTTATAGCCAAAAAGACAGTGATGAATTTTGAATACTTTTATCATTGCATTTCATTATCACGATAAATACCACAAAATATCGTGATGAAAGTTTAAGTCCCGTATCACCCATTCCTAGTAGTCTTAAAGATTATATAAAAATTACAACTAGTAGCAATAGGAATAAACATAAATAATAAAACAGATTAAAAAGAGTGAATTCTCAGATATGTTATTTTGATAGCCCAATTCTAGTCGTAAAGTGTTAGCACCCAATTAATGAACAGTACCATAAAGTTTGAGGTAGAGAGAAACTTTACTAGCATCATAGGAAGCAGTGCTGTTCACAAAAATCTGTCATTTGGCTTCCTGCTGTTTTCTGCCTTCATGTGGTTCAGTTTGCTAATGGCTCAGCCCCACTCAGTTGAAGTGTTATTAGCTTATGAATTAGAGCACTTCATGTATATTTTATGCAGCTGATGTGTAAACATTAAAAACTACGTCTGTACATGGGTCCTTCACATTAGCCA
Organism: Girardinichthys multiradiatus; assembly: GCF_021462225.1. NCBI lineage: Eukaryota > Metazoa > Chordata > Actinopteri > Cyprinodontiformes > Goodeidae > Girardinichthys > Girardinichthys multiradiatus. Next base: position 21,289,474 of record NC_061807.1, read on the forward strand.
CGAACACCTTCCAGACTCAAATATCTAGAGTTCTCTGTCCTTCATGTCCATTTTTAAAATATCTGAATGTATAGCAGATATTTCTACAGTGGGGACGCTTTAAATATGGAACTAGGAAAACCCAACAGACAGAGGGGAAGAAAGCAAAGACATTCAGGAGTAATGGATGAAATGACAAATAAAGAAGGACACCAGTCAAGAGAAGATGATAAAAGGAGGGAAGGATACAAGAATAAAAGAAAGGACACAAGGAAATGAACGCATAGGGACACAAGGAATAAATAAATGGATTACAGAACAAAGGAAGGACATAAGGAAAGTAGAATAGGTGAAAGACATGAAGGAAGAAGGAATGCCGAAAGGAAGGAAAGGAGCTGAGCTATAATTCACACTCTTCCAGACTGCATATGAACACAGTTCTATAGGTTCTAATCAAACATAATCACTTCCAAAAATAACATGGCTGAACATTATATTCTTATATTATATACTAACCTCTCTTATCTTTACCAATCAACATGGTGCCCTGCAAGGCTTTGTTGGAATCCAGGTTAATGAGCCACTTCCCACGAGCCCTGCTGCTATCCCAAGCCGTTTCCTGTCTCATGAGGTCCTGGTTCTGCGGCTGTTACTGCGATCCAAACTCGACTTCTCGGTCGGAGTCCTTATGCATGTTGACTGAAACGGAAGTGTCATTTGAAACAAATTTACCTCCTGCTGCTGCATATCTGGGGTGATTTAGGTGAAACGTGCACTATGAAAGAAATTTGAGCATACATACGATAAATAGAGCTGAAGTTTTCAATGTTACCACTTCTGAGAACCTGCTCCCTGCTAAAGAGGAACATCTCATTAAATCACTTGCCTAATTAGTACTATTTCTGCTCACTAATTTTAATAGCCTGCTATCAATCTGTATTGTCTTGCAAGTACTCCTCCCTTGTGTTTGCAATGTTTTCTCAAAGTTCAATTTAACGACTTAAAATGATTATTATAATTTAAAGGCAGAGCAGCACGAGACAGCCAAAGCAAGGATAATTAATAGACGAGCTTAAATGAAAACCCCAACTGAGTTATAACTCAGCTAAGTGAAACGTGTGGTCAAGGTTACAGCGACAGTACTAGTGTTTTTCTCTGGGATGATATACTGTGCATCAGCCTGACTGATTTGATGTGCCTCTAATCTTTCTCAGAGCAACACGCTGGAAGGTTTGAAGAGAACCGGTCCAAACTAATTACCTTACCCGCACTCTCCTACCTTAGTTGTGTTGCCACTGTTAGGCATTAGTGGTCTGATAGCCAGTTGATAGATTAGAGAGAAGAAACAGGACCAGGCGCACCTGATTGAATGTGACCTGGCTTCCCAGTAAGTTTGAGTTTGCCTAAGCGTGCGTTTTACGCAGAGTCGGACGGCGACGGGATTAGTTTATCTTCTCCATTCTGGTGCGAAGTGCATGTGTAAAATCTATTTCAAGAAACAGAGAGCGTTTCATAAACATGCTGACACCCAAATTGACTATTGTATTTCATTTTCAGCATGCGTTTGCTGTCAGCTCCAGCAGGCCTCCTTTTCCTTTCATGTAGCCTAATAAATGACAGGGAAAGTCTTACACTTGTGTGGCTTCTAAGTCAGACCCCCTTGGGCACCATGACTAGATTATGAACTTGTTATTCTTAAAAGCGGGTTTTCATTACGATTCATCACCATTGGCAAGCCCTCCTCTGAGCTGGTAGTTACTTATTTTTAAGGTGGAGGTCAGTTACGGGAGCAGGCAAAGTATCTGCCTTTTTGCAAATGTCATGGCCCAATAACATGAGGGTGTAGGTTTCGTCTGAGACGTAATGCAGTGGAATTCAAGATTTAAACTAAAGAAACATTGAGTCTCCAAGGAGTTCAGGCAGGCTTGCCTGTGAATGTCATAGCCATAAATCTACATTTTGCCAGCCACAGATTCAGTTGCAGTTTGAGAAAATGTTGCTGAGTTGAAAGACGTTGGTAGAAGTTTAAGTCAACTTGGCCAGCCTCTGCTGATGTGGGTTACTACAATTACACTTCAGATGGATTTTTTTTTTATCAAAGAGAACTTACAAAAAGATAAGCATTAACTTATCTAGAGCCCAAAGGTTCTGGTGCGCCTTAAACTATTTCACATATTGCTACAATGCAACCACAAACCTCAGTGTATTTTATGGGGCTTTTATGGGATAGGCCAACACAAAGAAGTGCATAATTACAAATTGGAATGAAAATAATAAATAGTTTTAAGTTTTTTGTTACAAAAAAGTGAAAAGTGTCGCATGCATTTTTTGAAGCCTTCTTTTCTCATATTCCCCAAAATAAAATAGAGTGTAGCTGGCTGCCTTCAGACCACACCTAACCAGTAGGTAGAAGCCCCCGTGTTTAATTTAATCTTGGTATAAATCTAATTGTTCTGTGTAGGTCTAAGAGGTTTGTTAGAGTACAGTAGTGAACAAACAGCATAAGTAAACCAAAGAAACATAACAGACAGGTCAGGCAGAAACTTGAGGAAATGTTTAAAGTGCAGTTAAAATATAAAACAACATCCCAAACTCACAGAGCTCTGTTCGATCCATCATCTACAAAGGCAAAGACCATGTGACAACGGTAAACCTACCAAGATATGACCGTCCACCAAAACTGACAGTGTTAATTAGGAAAGCCAGCCAAGAGGCCTATGGTAACTCTGTAGGTGCTGCAGAGATCCACAGCTCAAGTGGTAGAGTCTTTTCAGAGGATAGTTATTAGTCATGCACTCCATGAATCTGCTCTCCTTGGGAAAGTGGCAAGAAGAAAGTTGTAGTTGAAAGAAAGCCACATGTTTAAAGTTTAACACAAGAAATCTAGGGGACTATAGTCAGATCAGACCAAAATGTACCCCTTTGGCCTACATGAAAGGACTATGTCAGCAGGAAAACTAACACTGTACATCACCCTGTAAACACCATCCCCACTGTGAAACATGGTGATGGCAGCATCATGCTGTGGAGATACTTTTCTCCAGGCAGACGATTACCTTATTGCATACAAGAATCAATGGGTCCACACAAATCCAAATTAGAATCTGCGGCAAAACTTTAAAATCTTCACAGATCCCCTTCATCCAGATTGAGCTTGAGCTGTTTTGCAAAGGAGGTTTGGCAAAAATACAATTCTGTTGATATGCAACGCTGGCATTGACATACCTCAAAGGACTTGCTGATGTAATCGCAGCAAGCAGTAGTTCTGCAAAGTAGTGACTCATGGAAGCCAAATACAAATGCACAAAACTCTTTTCAGATTTTATATTCTCTTCTCAGTTTTGCACTACTTTGTGCTAGACCATCATATAAAATCCCCCAAAAATATATAGAATTGTGTGGTTGTGATGTGACAAAATGTGACAAGCCAAAATCAGTATGACTGCTTTTGCAAAGCACTCTCTAGAAATAAGCTAGTGCAGGATGAAGTTTTTTTTTAAGAGGTGTTGGCTGGGTGAATATGCATTTTTGACGGTCAACTTTTCAGTAAGCAGATTTATTTGCTGCAGTGGGCATAATGTTGTGGAAGCTGGCCTTGCTGAATAAATAAGTCCTGATGAACTCTGAACAACTTGAGCCACTGGGTTTTTATAAACGATGAATAAAGTTATCATTTGTGGTTGTACGCTAGCTGTAAGAACAGCCACACCGAGGGAAGTGCATTGGGTTACAGGTCAAGATGTTTCGCGAGCTCAAGGGATTAACACTGAGAGCCTGCAGAAGAAAAATGCACTAATGTCGTATCGTTCTCTCAGTTTAGTGACAGTCTACCCCAGGTAAACTGCTTCCCTCTGGCCTGTTCTCAGATTATCATTGCTAGCCAAAATCAACAAGAGAGGCAGAGGCCAAACAGCTTCTCTCATTTGCACCAAAGTCGCTAACGTCTCACAAAACCCTGCAGACAGGCAGCTCGTTTTTACAAATAAAAACGTGTGTTCAAAGAAACGTCACTTTGACAAATATGAGCTAAGATGTATTAATTTCTTTCTGGGTGATCCACTGGCAACAGTCCAACGTAATATTTTAGATCCTTGTATCAGCAAAGAGTTACTTTAAAATATTAACTTTAGTTTCCATAGCATAAAGAATGTGTTTAGACATTTTTTTTTGCGTATTTTGACATCCACAGCAGATTAATATTAACATTACTCTTAGGTTAGCTTCTGAATTTATAACTTATAACAGCTGACTTAAAAGGTGCTAAACCAGAAAAAAAAATCCCCTGTCTGAAATCGAACTTTTAAACTCGACATGATTTTGCAGTTTCCCACACAAATAAGCCATATGCCTTCTGAAGAAATGTTTAATGCTCAGATGAGGAAAAGAGTGAATTTGGCCACAATGACAAAAATTAGAGGTCTCATGGTAAAGCTGTTAAACCTTAGGACACTGTGCCAGCTGTCAAGCATGGTGGTGGTGGTGGCATGCACATACGGGCGTATTTCACAAAATAGATAATACAATAAAGGAAAACTACCTACAAATCCTTCAAATTTAACTCAGATCAGCAGGTGGGTGGTGGAAAAGGAGACACATTATGATGTTCCAACAGGATAAATGATCCCAAACACACATTAGAGGTGGTTTTAAATGGTTAAAGGAGGCTAACATTCAGCTTTTGTAGTGGCATTTTTCAAAGGCCAGACCTCAACTAGACTTAACTTGGGCTGCGCACTTTTTGGAAAACGTGACAATTGTTGTTGAATAGTACAAGGACAACATTGATTGCAAATTAGCTTACATTTTCCTTAGTACTCTCTATCCTTTCCATCGTCACCACTCCCTGGGCTTTATTATCTTCATCGCTACTATCTACATATATGGACAAAATTGTTGGTACCCCTCGGTTAATGAAAGAAAAACCCACAATGGTCACAGAAATAACTTGAATCTGACAAAGGTAATAATGAATAAAAATTCTATGAAAATGAACAAATGAAAGTCAGACATTGCTTTTCAAACATACTTCAACATAATTATTTAAAAAAATAAACTCACGAAACAGGCTTTTACAAAAATGACGGTACCCCTGAAAATAACTTGACCAAAGGGACATGTTAAATCAAGGTGTGTCCATTAATTAGCATCACAAGTGTCTACATTCTTGTAAACAGTCAGTGGGCCTATATATAGGGCTACAGGTCGTCACTGTGCTGTTTGGTGACATGGTGTGTACCACACTCAACATGGACCAGAGGAAGCGAAAGAAAGAGTTGTCTCAGATTAGAAAGAAAATGATAGACAAGCATGTTAAAGGTAATGGTTATAAGACCATCTCCAAGCAGCTTCATGTTCCTGTGACCACAGTTGCACATTTATTCACAAATTTAAGATCCATGGGACTGTAGCCAACCTCCCTGGACGTGGCCGCAGGTGGAAAACTGATGACAAAACAAAGAGACGGATAATACGAACGGTGACAAAAGAGCCCAGAAAAACGTCTTAAGAGATTAAAGGTGAACTTCAAGCTCAAGGAACATCAGTGTCAGATTGCACCATCCGACGTTGTTTGAGGTAAAGTGGACTTAATGGGAGACGACCAAGGAGAACACCATTGTAGAAAACAAATAATAAAAAAGCCAGACTGGAATTTGCCAAACTACATGTTGACAAGTCACAAAGCTGGGAGAATGTCCTATGGACAGATGAGACAAAAATTGAACATTTTGGCAAAGCGCATCAGCTCTATGTTCGCAGAAAAATGAAGCATATGAAGAAGAGAACACTGTCCCTTATGGGAAACATGGAGGAGTCTGTTATGTTCTGGGGCTACTTTGCTGCATCTGGCACAGGGTGTCTTGAATCTGTGCAGGGTATAATGAAATCTCAAGACTATCAAGGGATTCTAGAGAGAAATGTGCTACCCAGTGTCAGAAAGCTTGGTCTCAGTTGCAGGTCATGGGTCTTGCAACAGGATAATGACCCAAAACACACAGCTAAAAACACCCAAGAATGGCTAAGAGGAAAACATTGGACTATTCTGAAGTGGCCGTCTATGAGACCTGACCTAAATCCTATTGAGCATCTTTGGAAGGAGCTGAAACATGCTGACTGGAAAAGGCACGCTCCAAACCTGAGACAACTGGAGCAGTTTGCCCATGAGGAGTGGGTCAAAATACCTGCTGAGAGGTGCAGAAGTCTCATTGAGAGTTATTGGAATCGTTTGATTGCAGTGATTGCCTCAAAAGGTTGTGCAAAAAAATATTAAGGGTACCACCATTTTTGTCCAGGCCTGTTTCATGAGTTTATTTTTTTAAATAATTCTGTTGAAGCATGTTTGAAAAGCAATGCCTGACTTTCATTTGTTAATTTTCATAGAATGTTTATTCATTGTTACCTTTGTCAGATGCAAGTTATTTCTGTGACCATTTTGGGTTTTTCTTTCATTAACCGAGGGGTACCAACAATTTTGTCCACATGTGTACATCCTATATGGGCATAAAAGACAGTGAAAATCCATCCAAGAGGCCAAATATATTAATTGTAAGTATACTTCCAATGCATGACACCCAAAAAATAAAAGCCCACTAAATATTGTATCAAATCAGGCCTCTTGCGATTGTGATATTGCAGACCTTGATAGTGCGATTATGATTGTGTTTTGATATATCATGCAGTTATAGGAAACCAACCAATTTAAATGAGCTGTACCTGTCAAGAAGAATGCTCAAATATTTATTCTTGATAAAGCCAAAAGTTTGTTGATGGTGACAGAAAGCGAGTTGTCCTACTACTTGCTGAAGGTTCTTTATCCAAGTATCACTGGGGATTTATATTTGAGCCTGTATGTTTAATTTTGGTCCTGTGTGGGTTAGAGAAAACCCACAATAAATGAAAACCCAGTTGTTTGTTGTGCAATCAATCTATCCCTATTCATATAAAAACAGAATTAATATGAAATTTATGCCCACAATGAGTATATGTAAACCTCTTACTGGAGATGCATATTTAACAAATGTAAAGCTCATAAAATAGGTTTTACAAAGTCACCAAATCATCAATGAGGCACTTCCTCCTCGTGATGTCAAAAAAGGGTTACATGAAGCCTCTTTCCAATCCATGAATGTTTAATTTCTAATTACAAAAGAATTGCCCATGAGTACATGAACCAGCCGAGTCTGGTGTGCGCGAGGCTGGTGTGCGTTGGTGGCAAAGAACAACATAGACTTGCATTACATTTGTTCAACATTAATTTTTGCAACTGTCAACAATTACAATAAAGAGTTGTTCTAATTAATTCACCAGCAAAGCTGAGCCGTTCCCCCCCCCCAAAAAACTGTTGACTCTGGATAGACATTTGTTCCCTGAGGAGCATCCTTTCCTTTCTCCCCCTGTCTCTCACCAGTTTTTAATGATGGAAGCAAGCAATTTGGCGGTTTTTAGGATTTCACTGGATTTATTAACTGGATGAGAAACAAAAAACACACAAACAGCAGACTGGTGGACACAACGCATGCAGTACTTTGACTCAGAGCAGCCTGTGTGTGCACTGCTGATACAGTTCCCTCATGAGAAGCTTCACGTCACTGAATCTGTCCTCAAACAAGCTATAGAATAAGGGTTTATTTAGTTTTTTACCCTCAAAGTTTGAGAGGAAATTACTGAGAACTCTTAGGGCTGTTGTTTGCTCCTCCTAAAAAAGGGGTCTGTGATATTTCCGAATGATAAATTGTTCAAATGTCTTCAGAGACCGTATTAAATTGTTCATAAAAATAGCAACCCCTCCGAGTGGCGACTTGGCCTTCTCTGTATGGCATGCTTTCATTTAGATGATTATTACGCTTTGACAAAATGTCGCAGTCCTAAAAATGCTTTATACTGTTTCAGTTCAGATATTTCCTCTAGAGATTTTACAGCTCTCACCATTTTTGTTATGAACCCATTTATCAAAAACCTAAAACGTCGCAAATATGAGTCAGGTCAGGTTTCGGCCACTATGGATGTCTCCAAATATTAGATATGTCACTTAGGTTTTGTACCTGTTTGACTGGTCTGTGTGTAAGAAAATGCATGCTTACCAAGTCAACCTCATGTTAGACAGACGTTTGGCGTACCTTTAGGATTACACTAAAAATAGAGACCCTGTCAGACACTCCGAAAATGTCAAGCTGGAGATAAAACAGGGAGGAATGTGAACTGCTGTGTGTATATTTGCATCTCTGGCTTTACTGTGGCCCCATAAGCGCATTTCTAACTGGTCCTGGTGTAAATAAAGTCTTCTGCCACAGCAGGTGTGGGGAGCAGGACCAGGAGCAGGCGTGGTCTGAGTTTCTGCAATCCCGTGGGCTGCAGTGAAACCGTCCTGGAGAAGTCAATATTTGCCGTCTGTTTCAAAGGAGGTTCTGTTTTTGTATCAAAAACCAGGCTGCACAGAGCCAAACTTGTCCACAGTCAAGCAACAGTTGCAGTGGTGTTAATGCTTTCTATTGTCCATGAAATTAATTTTTATTTCCCATGGACAGTAGTTTTTCTTTATATATTAGCATGCATCATATTATACAGTTAACTATGGGGAGGTTGAAGGTACTGGTCAAGTTTTTCTATTTCTTTGTAATTACTTTATCTGACCTCCAAGAAGGCACAGTATGTTGACATCTGAGAGAAAATACCACATATTATGATATTTTACAAAATCTGAACAAAATTCAAAACATGATCTAATCACTTTTTTTAAACAGAGAGGCAAAAGTTATTCTGGTAAAATTCTACAATATATTGGTATGATAGATGAATGGATGGATGCAATATTCAGATAACCCTAAACACATTTGTTTCAGTAATAAAACAAATTTTTTTTTTTTACAGAGTCTCCATTTTAATTCTAATTCCCAGAACTTTATGGACATTTTAATTTGAAAAATCTCACCAGACTGGGCCTTTGTCTCAGTCCATCCCTTCCTGTCTGTTGAAAGCATGTGGAAAAACACATGTCTTCGCTTTGATTTGCAGTGTGTACAGAGGGGTTTCCGTTGGAGACTCTCATGTGGTCCTGGGTTCTCTGCTCCTGTGTGCACACTGAAGCTATCCCCCCATGAGGCTTCATGACAAGACATTGCCTTGAGTTTATCAAAGGGTTTTATTTCAAGGTTGCACACCCAAATGTTCCAGTGAGCGGAAAGTCTGGTAATATAGTAAAAGAGGTACAAATTGTCTTGTAATGTGCTTCTAGCAAAGAGCCACCGTTAGGGAAGCATTACACACAAATGTGAGAAAGAAAAATTGTTGGAAAGCAAAATGGCACGTAGATAGAGTAGCGAGAGTAAACAGACTCTAAAAGCTAATTATACAATTGTGTGCAAGATTAGATGAGTCATGAAGAGGAAAGTAATTTTTAACACATGTTGAGATGTTGTTTACCTCATTTTACAGTGACTTGCAGAAGTATTTCTATCCCTTTGTCACTTTACTGCTAACAAAAATCAAGTATTTTGATCAAGATTTTATGTAATTGACCAACACAAAGTGGTGCATAATTGTGAAATGGAAAAGAAAATCATGTTTTCCAACCCTTTTTTTTTTAACCAACAAAATCTGGAAAGTGTAAATGCATTAGTATTAACCCCCCTTCGCCAATTTTATAACTTGAAAGACCACCATTCACTGCAATTATATCTGCAAGTATTTCAGGGAATGTCTTTACCAGCTATGCCAATATAGCGACTGAAATCTTTGCCCATTCCTCTTTGCAGAATAAGTCAAGCTCAGTCAGATTGGATGGATAGGGATTGTCAAGTCTTGGCACAGATCTTCAGTAGAACTTAGTTTTGGACTTTGACTGGGACATTCTAAGATATGAATATTCCAAATGTGAACTCATGATTCTTGAGGCAACTCAAGAAGTACAACCTTCCACAGGAGCTGCTGGTCATCTTCTACACTGCCATCATTCAATCTGTCCTGTCTTCATCCATCTCAGTGTGGTTTGGCTCATCCACAAAACAGGACAGGTCCAGACTGCAGTGAACAATCAAGACTGCAGAGAGAATAATCAGAGCTGACCTTCCCTCCATCCAGGACTTATACAGGTCTAGGGTCAGGAAAAGAGCTGCTAAAATCTCTGCAGACCCCACACACCCTGCACATAAACTGTTCAGAGCTTTACCTTCAGGCCGCCGTTACAGAGCACTGTTCACTAAAACCAGTCGCCACAGAGACAGTTTCTTCCCCCAGGCTGTTTCTCTGTTGAACATTCAATAGAGTACAGAACAACAGCATACAGATGTTGCAAATACACCTTTTTATTTATATATGTGTATATTGTACATTGTAAATATGTATATTTTGTAATGCAAAAACAAAACCAAAGAGCAAAGTGTACCGGAGTCAAATTCCTTGTTTGTATGTACGAACTTGGCAATAAAGCTGATTCTGATTCTGAATCACTTTAGAAAAACAATTATTCTATGCTGAACAGTTCTTATATATATAATATATAAACATTATTGTGATGACGATATAGCCGCAATATATTTTGCAGCCCTAGTTTGCAGTTATGCCCCACTCTTTTTTTGGGTGATGGATTCAGAAGAGCTCTGTTACATGTAATAATCTATTGTTTTATAACCTTGCTTTAAACCTCTCGACAACTTCATCGCTGACCTGTCTGCTGTGTTGCTTGGTCTTACTGATGCTGTTTGTTTACAAATGTTCTCTAATAAACCTTTGAGCCCTTCACAGAATTGCTGGATTTATACCAGTTAAATTATACAAAGGTGGACTCTATTTGTTAATTAGGTAACTACTGAAGGCTATTGGTTGAACTAAATGTTCTCAGAGTAAATGGGGCTGAATACACAACACACTTTATATGTATGTATATACACACATATATATATATATATATATATATATATATTGTAAAAAAATATTCCACCCACTTAAGAATTTTATGCACCTTAGTTGGTCTATTATGTGACAGCCAATAAAATGCATTAAAGGTTTAGATGGTAATGTGAGACAATGTGGAAATGTTCAAACGGTATACATACATTTTCAGGGCACCCTAAGGTTGGGAAACACACTCTGGTATAAGATGCAATTCAGCCATGATTAAGGTTCAGCATTAGCAGGATCCAGCAGCAAACAAAACAATTCTCCATTGCCGTCTATTGAAGTATCCTTTAATAGCTTCCTTCCTTCCTTCCCACACTCTACAGTCTTCCGAGAGGCCTTGCTGGCACGCTGGGGAGTGAGGAAGTCAGCATGCTTCATTAAGGGTATATAGCGCACCACGCAATGTCACCTAAAACAACAGAGGTTCTATTTAGTAGCAAAATGACACTTGGAAATAATAGTGAGCCAGAAGCAGTCCCTTTAGGCATTACTGATGGTTACAAAACCTGCTCTGGTTCTGAGATTTTCATTTTTTTACTAGCGAGCTGGAAGTGTTTGAACAGACATGGATTTCATTGCACCACTTTGGTAATTCCATTTTTAAAGCATTGCATTACTTTCTTGGCTGTAAGATATCTATATTTTTGTAATATTACTGTGACATGAAGCTTCTTTATTCTTTATTTATTCTGTGCTCCTGCTTAAGCTTTTTAATGGCTGTTGAGTATATAATTTCCTGAATCAGGTTGTCACACTCAAATTTGATTACCTAATAGTTAATTTATGTGGAGTCCCATTCAAAGTTAGGTGTCTTAGGTTAAGCATGGGCTAATATTTAAACAAGGATTTGAGAGCCCCCAGAGGAAAAAGTCAAGCTAGTGTAAAACAGGCCTGGTGTGGCTTCCAAAATGGGGAAATTTACTCCTTTCTGCTTAAATTATTTGGTGGTACAGAGTAATTTCCAGCGTCGATGAGCCAAACTTTATGTGTATGGGTAAGAGTATCCTCATCCTTTTGTGAAATGAAAACAAACCACATGGATAGAAAAGATATTTCAAAACGTTTATCACCAAATATATTATTGCAAATGAAATTTTTCAGGCTAAAATATTGATTGGATGAATCATACACTTTAAAGATGTGAGATCAAGCTTTACACTTTACTCTCTTCTATGTGTTCAAACATTTACTGAAAATTTATGATGTACAATGAGATTCTCATCGTATGATAAACCATAAATTATTCGTACTGCTGCTACAATACGATAATATATTCATTATTAAAGTTACATTAAATCCATTAACACCATTACTAATTCTCTCCGATCGGTAAACCCGGTTATTAGGCAGAATATTATACCTTTTTGTATGACTGGGATTTTTTCCAAGTTGTTGCCTTCTTTCAGCCAGCTGACCAGCAGCAACTGGGGGAGGGGTATTGCTGCTCCAAGCTTCATACTGCTGGAATAAATATGAAAAACTTTGGCCTATCCTTAACAAAACTAGAAATGCACCAGCACAATCTTTCAGACAATTCCAGATCTGTTTTTTGGAAAGCTTTTCTCTGCTGAACAACCAATTTTAGCTGATTCCAATTTCTCTTTAAGAACTATAATATAAGAAGATATAAAACAGCATTAAAAAAATTATTTTCTAGCCCTCTTGCTGAGAGTGGCCAATAACTATTTATATTAGGAGCAGAGGTGATATCACACACATAGTATTTTACTATTTCTTGGCACTAGTGGACCTTTATTGACAGTTATTTGTCAGGAAATGGGCAAAGAGAGAAGAGGTAAAGGCATGCAGCAAAGGTCTTAAGTTCGGGAATTGAAGCCAGGGGTGCCCGATCTACCGCTATACCATGCAACGCTTCAGTGTTTTACTATTTTAAAACGAGAACAAAATGAATATGGAGTTGACTTGTTGAACTATCTTTGGATCTTACATAAGCAAGTTAGCATGGTTCGCATGTCTAGCACTACTAGCTGTAAACAGCAGTCTCCATGTGCATTCTATAGAGAATGCAGATACTTACCGTAACTCTGAGATTTTCAAAAGGCTGAAAACAAGTCCAGCTCAAAATGATAAAACAGCACTTTTCTCTCACACAGCTTGAATAAACTGCAGAAATATCTTGACACACTGCAAAAACAACCTATTTTTTTAAATAGCTTCGTTCTTCTCTGTCCTTTCTCATTGAAAAAGCAAGACTGAAAACCGCTAACCTCGAGTTACCTTTCTGCAAGTCATAGCGTCCAGTTGCTGTGTGTTGCTGTTACAGAAACCTGGTGGAGATGAGATTCCTTAGTCATCAGCAGATTTTCCTGTGTAGCTCTAAAAAAGACAGGTATGTAATAACTGAAAAGTTTAGAGATATAGAAATTGAAACTGCTGAAAACCTAAACATACATTTATATTGGCACATGCCTGTTAAAAACAATAAAATACCCAAGCTACAGAAATACTTCAGAGAACAAGTCTGGCCAGACTTATATCTATGTCTTGTGAAACACTACTATGTCATAGCAGGACTGGCTTTGCTCAGTGATCTTTGCAAATACACATTTTGGGGTCTGGGGTAACATGCGGTTAAGTCTTTATGAATCCCCACAGACAGGTGGATGTCTGCTGCCCCTCCGGGTTGCTGTGCTGGGGGGCGGATTATAGAAGGTGATAGTGGTGGGAGCAGTGCCACAAGGCCGGTCCTGGCTGCTGCTGTGCAGCCAAGACAGCGCCTGAGAAACAGAAAACAGATGACAGAAGGAGGGGAGCCGGGGAGGCTGAACGGTCGACTTGTGCTATCCTTGTGTTCTGCGTCTGTGTTTACCCTTGAGGAGTGTCAATAGGATATGGCTACCATATTGCACATGATATAAGCCATATTGCAGCGTGGCATGGTGCCTCATTTTCCCTGATTTTGCTGGTCTTTGTATCGTTTGGTGTACATTCTGTAAAATCCAACAATGACGCATCCCCCTCTTGGTGTCACAACAGACATCCTTTACAGCTCAAAGCTGCCTGAATCATCATCAATTCATGTTGATAAGATTAAACAAGACATAATGAAATCTGTGATCAAATTGTGTATGCTACAGTCAGAAATGTGTAGGAGTAAGATGTGGCAAGTACAATAGTGTGACAGGGGTATAAAGAGTATTTTAAAAAATGAAATAAAATCGCAACAACTTTTAAAGTGCACATTCAACAAATTGACTCCGTCTGACCACATTGGAAGGTGGTTATTTCCACATTAGGCCTATGTAAAACAAAAAAAAAGTCAATTGTGCCATGAAGCTCCATGAAGCATTTGAAGTATTCTGCCCTTTTTGCTGATGCAAAGCCCCACTATTTCTGAACCTATTTGTTGCGAAATGTTGCATTATTTTAAAAGCTTTGAGGCATTTTAAAACATTATTGAATCACGCTCTAGGAGGCGTCACACGTAATCTGTCAAGTGACTTTTACTAAAGATTTGAGCTCTGGTTCCTCACTGTGGACCTTTGCTTCATTTTAGTGGACAGAAGTTCCAGGGTCTCGGTGTGGTCCGGCCCATCACTACGAAAAAGCGTATCGTATTTTGTTTTAATATAAAAAAATCATTGTTGTTTAAAATATGACCTTGATTTTAAACAGCCAACAAAAATATACTGGGATTTCACACTCCAACTGTGTCTGACATAAAAGTAACTCTGAATAAATATTATTATATTTAGTATGATTATAGTAGGGGTGGGAGTCTTTAGATGTGATTCAGCAGGCTACAGTGTGATTAAAAATCAATTATTGAGGCATTTATTTATGACCCATGCCCCCACCCATCCTAACACAAACATAGTCTGCCCCTCCTCTCCTTATGAATCACTAGAGCAAGAACAAAAACAGAGAATGAATACCTCAGACAAAAATAAATAGGTAAGACAAAAGAAAACATACAAATAATTATCTTTCACCAGCTCCAAGAAATGCTTTTGGATCTCACATTCTAAACAGCTGACCTTACTCAAAAGTAAATAATGACTCCAAGATCTCTCACTTCATTAGAAATTAAAACAGGTCTTCCATTCCTCTTTTAATATTTTTTCACAGCTCATTTGCAGAAAAATAGTAAAAAAATTAGAAAATATGTTGTTATGGTAACACACATTTCTGTGGCCATGGATGGTGTTCATCATGTGAGAACTATTCTGCCTGCTGTCCTTAGGAATCCTGTGACTTCATCTTGTGTGAGGATCACCTTTACCGTAAAATATCCTTGAAATGGGATGCCGTGTCCAAAAAATGCTTCACAGTGCAAAAGCCCTGCCTCTCAATGACTGTTGACACTCACATGTCCTTTGCAATAAAAGTCGCAATTAACTTTGTATTTGACTCGATCAATGGACATCTGGTTTGGGGTAGCAGGTACGATCAGCTATTGTTCTTCCATCTCTTTGGGAAATGTGTAAAATGGAAATACTTATGATGTTTTAAAACACTTATTTTGGTTTTATACTGCCGGCATATGGTGTGGCTATTGTCCAACTCATGTTGCTTTAACTAAGGAGGATGCAGCTTATATTTTTTTCTCAGCCTCCTCATGACTATTATGTGTTTAAAGTAAACTGTCAGGGTGCCCCACTTGTAAATAGCTTCAGAATCATCCATCGATCCATCTATTTAACATTGTGGCATGATGTACTGTTATTTTAGCAGATGTTTCAACTGAAGTTGACTTGTTGAACTTTAGCAGTCCATACGAAGCAATGGTCTACATCAAATGGCAAACTTATGTTTCTAATCAGTTTTCAGTTGCTATAATACAGCAAGATCATATTAGGCCCTTTCTATTATCTGTGTTTTCCTAACGAGTTTGTCATTTTTGCGGCTTGAAAATCTACACCCTTTGCTCCATATTCTTCAACGTTCTACCCCACTGGTTACAAGAACCATGCAGGGGTGTATTTCTTTCACCAACCTAAAACAGCAAGAGGAAATTAATGCCCAGGTTGCTGTAACTTTCTTGTGAGTTTTGGCAGCTTGTGTAGATTGAGAAACAAAGGAAGGTACTGCTCCGTGACATATGCTGGATGCTCTACTTCGCTCTGTGTGTCATCCACTTTTAATCATGCAAAGCCATATTAATAATATGGGTATTTATTTGGAATAAAGAAAAGACATAATAAAATATGTTGAAGGTGACAAAATGGAAGTTCTTGCATGGTATGCAAACTAGGATGTTATGCAAATGGTAATAATTTTTTTTTGCAATGGAAAATTCAACACTCTGCAGGGTCTGATCTCTTAGCCTTGAGTGCCTCTGACCTTTAAGTCGTCATGCTCTTGTGAGTAACACTGTGACATAGCAGCCGTCTCTCGGTGCTGACAGGCTTTGCCACTTCCTGGACTGTGCAGGCGGGGTGGCTGGGCAGACAGACCGACTCTACTGTCTGGCACAGACAGGGTCCTGAGACAGGCAGCTGAGCCTGTGTTTGATGACTCCCTGAGCTCATCTATCAATCGGCACCTTTCTTGGCTCTCAAGGGTGTTTGGAGATGCCACAGATACCGCACTCTGACGTCAGCATTGTCAAACAGAAAGAGGGGAGGAAAATGGGAAATGGGTACATGCTTGTTTATGGTGTGGTGTCTTCAGAGTGGACACGGCTTCTGACCTGAGAGAGCTTTCATCAGAGCGGTGATGGCAGGCAGGGGAACAACAACTCGAGACCAAAATAGTTGGTGGAAAGAAACCTGAGATTTCATGCCATCTGTTGTGATGCTTAAATCCCAAAGATATGGTGCTGAAAGAACTCTTAACAATACTATTTTGAGTATCTGCATTGTAATTCACATGAAAGACGTTGCGTCTGCTGTAATTAATCAGTCCATTGAGTTTGGATCCTTCAGTCACTAACAGAGAATGATGAATAAATAGAGAACGAACTCTGCACACAGAGTAATTTCTATAAACACCAGTGTCAGATTTGTACCTCTACAACTGTGTTGATTGAATTGGCTGTGCTGGTACACACACATATAATTTCTCTTGACGACTTTCAATAAACAAACTTGCACAAAATGTCTAGGTTATGACCTGCCAAGAGACAGAATCGTTGTTTCATATTTAGAAGATGAAGTATTATTTTAATTTATTTTGCCCAAAACCAAAATAAAGTGTTTCTCTTTTTTGAGCATATGTTTCTTTTGTGCATGTGGTAAAAAGTTTGGGCAGCAGTTCATTTTGTAAATTTTGTGGAATCAGTTCATGCGTCGAGCCTCAGAGCAGCAAGGACACAGATTCTCCTCCATGTCAACAGTCTAGCATTTGTTCCCTTTCTCGTTCTTCAGTTACCAGTGCCATCGGGCCAAGACCCACTCTTCCACTGCACCATTGGGACTGATGGGTGCCAGTAGCTATCCCTTCTTCTGGGAAACATTTTCTTGAATGAAGGCTTGTGGTGAAATGTTTACAATGTGGGAACTATTAGCAGCCTTCGAGGAGAAACAGCCCAATGCGGTGTAATCAATTCTCCTTTTGTTTGTTGAACCCACACTCCTAAACCCTAGGATCTTTGGTGTCCCGTCTGAATGGCTTGTGGTGTATTTCTTAGATGGGCAGCTGCTTTTTGAATGTTACTTGGTGGGGTGTAATGGTAGAGTTTTTAGGAACATGTAAATGTGCTTACTGATGGGGCCTAGCTTAGCACTGACAACATGACTGTATTACTGGAATGCACTAATCAGGTTCTTGTTACTAGGCCTAACTCTAAGGTCCAACATAAAAGAATGTTGAGGCATGTGATTTTGATATCTGCCTAAATAATGAAAGGAAAACACCATTAATGCCAGAGACAGATTGTTATAAGAATAAGACATTCCACCAATATGACTTGAAATGCAGAAAACCCAGATTGAGAACTCCCATATTAAATGTGTATTATCTGACAATCCTGAAGTGATTGTGATCTAATAACAAATATAAGGTCTCCCTAATAAACGAAGTGCTTTTTTACCCAATACATTATTTGTAACAATGCACATTTGTAATAAAAGAATAGTGACAGAGAGACTGTATTGGTCCTGCAGGTTCTGATCTATCTGTTGAAGGAATCCGTTGTAAAATGCATCATGGAATTTGTTTATATGTAATGGGATCTAATGAATGTGGGTTTTCTCTGGCAAACTGAGAGTTTTTCCATCTTATACATTGACATTTATAAGAAAAGAACAATGACCCAGAGACTGTATTGTTCGCTATGCCTTTTGGTCTGAACGATATAACTGAGCAATTTGTTAATATGTGGATTTGGGATTTAATGAATCTGAGTTTTCCCTAACAAACGTAGAGTCATTCACCCTGTGTCAGTTATAATCTAAGAACAATGACAGATACACCTAAGTGCCTAAGTAAAGTAAAACTGGATTACTTCTCTTGTTTCTTCTTCTAAAAAACTCCCTGGAGAAACGAGTCAGAGATGCTGTATTAATTGCTGCTGCTACCAGACTGTCTGATTAAAGAATAATAGAATTTAATATGTGGGTATTAACTAACAAATCTGTGTTTCCCATAACAAACAGAGTTTTTTGCCCTGTGCATTGAAGTTTATATTGAAAGAACATTGACAGAGAAGACTGGATTGGTTGCAGAAACAAAAACAAAGTTCAGGCGGGCGACCAGGAGGTCGTCCCGAGTAGGCATAGAGTTCAGGCGGGCGACCAGGAGGTCGTCCCGAGCAGGTACAGAGTTCAGGCGGGCGACCAGGAGGTCGTCCCGAGCAGGTACAGAGTTCAGGCGGGCGACCAGGAGGTCGTCCCAAGCAGGCACAGAGTTCAGGCGGGTGACCGGACCTGCACCACAGAGTACTGGGCGGTCGGCGGTGAAGCCGTGGAGACCTGCGACGAAGTAGCCAGCGAAGAGGCCGACAATCCGGAGGTCTGCGACAACAGAGATGCAGGCGTTTAGGAGGCCGGCGGCGACAGAGATGCAGGCGTCTAGGAGCCCCATGGTGCAGCAGCCAGCAGCGAGGATGCAGGCTGCCCGGAGGCCGGCAGCGGAGATGCCCGGGAAGCCCACGAAGCGAGGAGTCAGGTAGTCTGTTTCGTGGAAGCAGGTGCCTCAGAGGTCTGCGGCAAAGCCAGAAGTGCAGCGAAGACTTGAGCCTAGCATCCGGCTTTGGTGTGTCTAGCTGTGGCGTGTCTGGATGTGGTATGTCAGTCGTAGTGTGAGTGGGTCCTGGAGCCAAGATCTGAGGCGGTCTGTCCTCGGACCCCTCAGGAAACTCAGCAACTAGGATGAGAGGCGGTCCGTCCTCGGACCCCTCAGGAAACTCAGGAACTAGGATGAGAGGCGGTCTGTCCGCGGACCCCTCAGGAAACTCAGGAACTAGGATGAGAGGCGGTCCGTCCTCGGAACCCTCAGAAAACTCAGGAACTAGGATGAGAGGCGGTCCGTCCTCGGACCCCTCAGGAAACTCAGGAACTAGGATGAGAGGCGGTCCGTCCTTGGAACCCTCAGGAAACTCAGGAACTAGGATGAGAGGCGGTCCGTCCTCGGAACCCTCAGGAAACTCAGGAACTAGGGGCTGAGGCTCATGAAGCTTGGCAGCAGGCTGAGGCTCATGAAGCTTGGCAGCAAACTGAGGCTCATGAAGCTTGGCAGCAGGCTGAGGCTCAACAAGCTTGGCAGCAGGCTGAGGCTCATGAAGCTTGGCAGCAGGCTGAAGCTCTTGTAGCTTGGCAGCAGGCTGAAGCTCTTGTAGCTTGGCAGCAGGCTGAAGCTCTTGGGGCTTGGCGGCATGCTGTGAGTCCAGGGGCATGGCGGCATGCTGTGAGTCCAGGGGCTTGGCCGCATGCTGTGAGTCCAGGAGCTTGACTGCATGCTGTGAGTCCAGGGGCTTAGCTGCGACCGGCAGTGGCCCAGGATCCTTGGGGCTCTGAGCTGCTTTAATGGCTATAAAAAGAGGGTCGAAAGGACCTCGAGTGGAGACAGGAGCTGGAGCGTCTAGCCATCCCTCTGCAAGGAACTCAACCTGCAGAACTGCGTGCACCAGATTCAAATCTTCAGGATGCTCCATTAAATGGAGCACAAAACTACAGCAACATGCCTTCATGCACTCAGCCCGCATAACATCCAGACTTGCCTGAACCCATGTCGAAACTGGAGGCCGCACCGGCGACGGGTGACCTGCAGAGGGCGATGGGTGACCACCCACCAAATCCGGGGAAAGCAGCTGCGAGGAGACCCTGGCGGATGGACCCTCCGTAGAAGGGTAGGAGGCGTCAGTCCGAACCTCCTCAAAGACAACAGCCCTGCGGCTGCGACGCCATCCTGGGCGGGAGCCGAAACCAGCGGGAAACTCGGTCGACTCTGGAGTTGCTGCAGACGTTGAAGACTCAACCGAGGCTGCAGCTGGTGTGAATGGTGGAGGAAGTTGCGGTGAGCGTGGACAGCTCACTGGCTGTGGGTGAGGAGGAGGGCTTGCGACGATGACGGCGGCAGCGTGAGGAAATGGACGTGGCTGAGACTGTCGGAGGCAAACTGGAGCGGATCCGACCCGGGATGAAGACTGGAGATACCGGCGTCGGTTGGCGTCCTCTAGCTCCCTCCATTTCCTGGAGCAACAGGGGCGAAGGTAATATCTCCACCTCTTCTCCGTAAGTCCTACTCAATTCCTCCTCCTGCTGTGTCACCCACTTCTTCACCTCTTTACATTTATCTGCTTGGTCCTGGTACTGGCTGGTTCCTACTGTTGTATTAATATTTGTTGTCAGACCAAAGTGCAGGTAAGAGCTGGGCAGCCGCATGTTGAATGATCTTCAGCTTTATTTAGAGGTATCCAAAACGTAACAGAAATCACTGCAGGATTTAACCAGAGTCAAAGTCCAAAACTTACATCTCCTAGCTCTGCAGGAACATAGAACACATGGCAGTCAAGGGTAGAGACCCGAGTTGAGAGACGAGGAACCAGCAATCAACACATGAACCAGACTAACTAATATACTAAGGGCAGGTAATCAAAGGAAGAAGGAACAGGTGAGACAAGGAGGCAGGGAGACAGAAGGAACAGGTGAAACTAATACATAGAATAAACATGGGCAAAGGGATTAACTAACAATAAAAAGACACAAACCAAAAACCACAAAGAATGTCCAAAATGTCACACCGTGACATGCATAACATCATGGAAATGGTTAAGACATGGATGCGATATAACAAATATGGGAGTTTTTCACCCCACACATTGACACTCATGATGAAAGGACAGTGACAGAGAGGGTATATTTGTAGTTGAGGTTTCCAGTATGATAATCAAAGAAATGAATAAAAAAAGCTTGCTTAGGTTGTGTCTGCTTTGAAAACATTGGTACTTCTGCAGCTATCCCTGTTTGCAACGTACTCATTTCCATGCTGAGACATATGCATGTAAGTCATGTAGTGTAGAACCACAAAAATCCCAGGATATAATCAGGGAACAAACTTATTCTGCAGCACCTGCTTTTGGAATCTGAGGATCAACACTAACCAGAGCAGCTGATTCCCCTTTTTTCCATCTCAAATCCCAAAAGACCTGAGATGATTGACGAGTTGGACAGGTGCATAGTAGCTGTTTATCTCAGGCACCATCTCGCACTTCCTTCAAAATTAGTCTCCTTAGTAGCTTTGTTGTACTTTGCCTGAAGCTTGCTGTCATCCACAGTAAAATTTGGCACGCACCTGTTATTGCTTTCTCTCACTACAAGTTCCACACCACTCGGGCTAAATGTTGCAGTTTTTATGGTCTGAACTGAGATCAGTTGGCCAATTGATGTCCTGCAGGCACTTTTATTTGCCTGGAGAATCTTTCACTCAGTAATGAGTAATGTGGCAGGATCAAATTGCGATTTTATGGGAAACTAAATTTTTACTTCATTGAACCTTTTAAATGGAGACTTGTTTTCTTGCTGATTAGCCCTATTTGTTGTAAGCCGATTTCATTATTCCCCTTAGTCATTGCAGTCATTGCAGAGTCATTGCAGATGAAAGCATCATCTGCAATGACTCAGTTTGCCAAAGAGACATGATAAGAAAACGCATCTTTAAGGACAGTGCTGCTGAAACCTTCAACCAGATTTACTCTTCTACCTCCACTTTGTCCTGTAACACTGTAGATGAGCTGGTAGATAACTTTCATTATAAAATCTCGGACATCATTGATTCAATTGCTCCAATTAAAGTGAAAGTTGTTTCTGGAAAGAAAATGTCTCCATGGAGAAGTGCTCCACCAGTCAGAAATGAAAAAAAGGAGTGTCGAAAAGCTGAACGCAGGTGGCGAAAGACTGGACTCCAGGTTCACTATATTATCTATAAAGAGAGACTATACAGATATAACCTACAACTGAAAAATGCAAGGGAATCTTTCTTTTCTGAGATCATCAGCAAAAACATTAACAATGCTCGTGCATTATTTGCCATGGCTGACAGGTTAACAAACTCTCCTGTAACTGTAGCATCTGAACTCCCCTCTACCAGGGCCTGCAATGAATTTGCTAACTTCTTTACTGAAAAAACCCAAAAGATCAGAGGGGCAGTCAGCACATCCACATCAACTCCAGTACCAAAGTTGTCTCCAACTAGAACTGATTTTGACAAAATTTCCCAATTTCACCAAATAAACTGCAAAAACTTAGAAGAAATCGTACAGCAACTAAGCTCTTCTTCCTGCTGTCTCGATGTTTTACCCACAGCTTTCCTTAAGAAAGCTTTGCCTGTAATAACATCTGATTTAACTCAAATAATAAACACGTCCCTTTTGTCAGGTGTTTTCCCCCAGGCCCTGAAAACAGCAAATATCAAACCTCTATTGAAAAAGAGCAACTTGGACAAGCTGCTACTACAGAACTACAGGCCTATATCAAACCTCTCCTTCATCAGTAAGATTATTGAAAAAGCTGTGTTTCAGCAGTTAAACAACTTCCTAACAACAACCAACCGCTTCGATGTCTTCCAGTCAGGCTTCCTGCTCACCACAGTACAGAGACTGCTCTTGTCAAGGTGTTCAATGACATCCGTATAAATGCAGACTGTGGAAGAACCACAGTGCTGGTATTATTGGACCTTAGTGCAGCATTCAGCACTGTTGATCACTCCATTTTATTAGAGTGCCTGGAAAACTGGGTCGGCCTTTCTGGTACAGCACTCAACAGGTTTAAATCCTACTTCAAGGACAGGGACTTTTTTGTGTCAGTAGGTAACTTTACATCAGAGACCACAAAAATCACATGTGGCGTTCCCCAAGGGTCCATCTTAGGGCCCCCTTCTATTCAATATCTACATGCTCCCCCTAACTCAGATTTTAATAAACAACAACATAAGTTATCGTAACTATGCAGACGACACACAGCTATACGTTACGATGTCACCAGGTGACTATGAACCCATTCAAGCGCTGGGTAAATGGTTAGAAGAAATCAATGCATGAATGGGCCAAAATGTTCTTCAGCTGAATCAAAACAAAACTGAAGTAATAATCTTTGGACCAAAGGAAGAACATTTAAAAGTTAGCACACAGCTTCAGTTAATACAGCTAGAAACCACCAGTCAGGCTCGAAACCTGGGTGTAGTGATGGACTCAGACCTGAACCTTCAGGGGCACATAAAGACAGTAACAAGGTCAGCCTTCTATCACCTAAAAAAACATCTCCAGGATTAAAGGACTAATGTCTCAGCAGGACCTTGAAAAACTAATTCATGCGTTCATCTTTAGTAGAATTGATTACTGCAACGGTGTCTTCACAGGTCTGCCTAAAAAGTCGATCAGACAGCTGCAGTTGATCCAGAACGCTGCTTCCCGCGTCCTCACTAGAACTAAGAAAGTGAAGCACATCACCCCGGTTCTAAAGTCCCTACACTGGCTCCCTGTAGCTCAGAGAATAGAGTTTAAAATACTTCTGTTAGTCTATAAATCACTGAATGCTTTAGCACCAAAATACATTACAGACTTGTTGTCAGTGTATCAACCAGCCAGACCTCTCAGGTATTCTGGCTCAAATCTACTCTGCATACCCAAAACCAGAACTAAACATGGAGAAGCAGCTTTTAGTTCTTATGCTCCACTAATCTGGAATAAACTGCCAGAAAACTGTAAAAGCGCCGAAACCCTAAGTTGCTTTAAATCAAGATTAAAAACTTATTGGTTTAGAGTGGCCTTTGACTGTGCCATCTAGGCATGAATAGTCCAATTTTCCATTCATTTTCTTGTCCATCATTCTATTCTCTTTATTTTATTTTACTTTTTTAAATTATCTCAGTTGTTTGATTTTATCATTTGATTTGTTTTTCTGTGTCTGTATCTGTGTTTATTTGCTTTGTGATTGTGTTGTAATTGTATGTACAGCTTACCTTACCTTACCTTACCTTACCTTACCTTACCTTACCTTAAGAGGTTCTGGGGATGCTGTATAGTTTTAGGTAAGGAGGGATGGGTTGTATGTTGAAGTCTGCCAAGTAGGGACACATCAACAGTGTGTAAACTGAGATCAGTAATAAAAGCTGTACTATCATCTTTGATACCAAATTGTTTGAATTTATAGAGTACTTTTTACTTCACACCGACCAGTCAAAGCACTAGAGCCACATAAACATTCATACTGACTTGGGGTTAAGCACCTTGCCCAGGGTCACATTGAGCTGTGGCAGGTGGAAGCTGGAAAACTCACAACTTTGGCATTGCAACACCACTTCTCTACCCACTGAGCCATAGTCGGCCACAAATGGATGCAACATGAATTAAATCAACAATTCCTCTCTTACCATTTGTCGAAGAACAATGGTTTCATCAGAATGTACAGTTTATTAGGATCCTGGTTATCCTTTATGTCATGCTATAAATCTCGTATAAATAAAATGTAGGATGCAAAAAGCATGATACTATCACAAATTATTATGACAAACTGTATTAATTTAATTGTATGTATGGTAGGAAATATGTATTGTGCATATCTGCTTCAATAAAATGGGCTTTACTTGCTCAGTGGTCAAAATCTAATAATTGTCTTTTTAAAAGAGGCTGGATGAGAATTCATCCAAGTCTCCTTAATAACTATTTGTTTTGAGGCCTTTACCAGGGGTGCCAATACTTGTTAAGGGTGCTATATTGTTATATTAAGACACTGTTTCATTCACTTGTGCATTTTAATTATTGGGCTGCTCTTCCTCCATAATTGTTAAATGATTTCTGTCTTTTATGTTTGTACATTCATTTGAATCAATGATAGTATTCGATCTCAATCATGATTGGCACAGCAGCCACCCTGTTTAAATGAGGAAAGGTTGTGTATCTGATCTGTGCTCCTGCCAAATCCCTTTACTGCCAGTTTTATTGCGCCTGACTGGTTGGCAGGTATCGGAGCTGTGATTTAACAGGATTAAGCATGGCTTATTAATCTTCCATATAAACAAAAAAAAAAAGCTTTAATTGCAGGAAGTAGTCTTCTACATAACAATACATATCTTCCAAAAGAAATCATGTCAGGTGACTCACATAAAATAAATCCTTAATGATGTCCATTTTCAAATCCTGCTGTAAAATCCTTGCGCTACACATACTGATGTTATGCAAATATTTATATTGCAGGAAAGGATTTAAAGATTTATTCTTAATAGGTATTTAGCACATTGTAAACACAGCCATATTAATCGGTCCAGTTAGGTATTAACACCGTCTCCGTCTGTCGTTATTATTGCATAAGATTGACGCCACGAGTCTAAATTAGTACTTCTTGTAAATATTACTGGACTGAGACTGGATGAAGCTACAGTTTTATTTCTTAACCAACTCAATGTTGTGCTTGGATATGAATTTATATACAAAAGGCAACTGTTGGTACACTGACGAACACCTCCACCCTTCCCCAGAACACTACCTCATACTGTACAGGGCTGCCAACTTGGGCTGGTCCTCTGCTGTACATGCAGCCTTCTGGTTTCTTTATCTGTCCAAAATGCTGACATACAAATTGCAAATTCTTTTTTAGACATTCTCCCATGAAACATAAAGCAACAGCTGGGAATTAGTTAACATGCCTTGAAAAAATCCCTACCCCGGTAAAAACATGTTTATTTGTGAGTAATAAACGTTTTTCTCGTAAGGCATCTGGAATTGCAATTCAGAACACAAGAATAATTGAATTGCCATGCTTCAAACTAGATAAGTGAAGTAATATTTTAATTTGTAAAGCACATTTTCTAAAGCAAAGTTGTGAAATGCTTTATATAAAATAAAAGGACCTTAAATATAAGAAAACAACTGATTAACAAACAAATGAATTACAGCTTCAGTGAGGTTCTCAAAGCAGGTGAGTCTGTAATTCAAAGCACTCAAGAGAGCTTTCCATCCTGACATCCAAAGGGAGGCTCCACACAGCAAATTCGCAGACCTTTAGCGTTCTTTAGTCTAAGGCAAGGAATAACTACAAGGAGCAGAGGGATCTGAAGGGAGTGAAGGGACTTAAATGTTTACTTGTAGAAAGGACTTTCATTGTTCATATTTTCAGAAAACAAAAAATTGGATAAGATTCCTGAATATGATTGAAAGCTGGTGTAGAAAGATAAAAAAATGGGTTGAAATTAAGGTAAAATCGGGGTCCTGGTTAGCAGTCCTTTGGATTTGAGTGAAGACAAGAAACAGAGTCTCAACTTCACGATAATTCGCATGCTACAGGGATGGCACAGCAAAAACAGAAATTAGCATTTCTAGCTGCGGAGAAGATAACAAATGCCACATTTGAGTAATACTTTTACTCAGATGTACTGATCCTATTTTGTAAACCTCTGACCTGCCAATTCAAATTTTCTTTTCAAGAAATATGCATAACAAAATATATATTTTTCTAGTTTCTGGATAAAAAAATGTAACTGTCAAAGCAGCGAAAAGTTATTGGGTGGTCTTTCTCTGCAGTCCAGAAAATCTTCAGAATACAGAAAAAAACATCCAGGTTGTGAGACAGATGTATCTTTAAACAAAAAGCCAACTAAAATAACTACAGCATATCTCATTAAGTCTTCCAAAAGACTGAATATAGCTCACCTCAAAATGTAATAAACATTCAATTTACCAGATCTACTAAAAGAGGAAAAATCTCCCATTGCTTGTTAAATGATTTATTCATTTATTGTATTTTTTTGTCATTAATGATCATCAATTCTTTATACTGGGGCCAGAGGTGACACCACCGTGTGTGGGTGATTGAAAGCAGGTGATTAAAGCAGCCAAAAAGAATTTCACTCATATCTAATCTTGTTGTTAAAATTGTTAGTGGCTGAGGTTGGAGTCCATTTTGTTGTCCTTGGGGTGAACAGCTAACGTGCCTCTGTAAAAAATAGAGTTTAGATTTTCTAGAAGCTTCTTACATCTTTTGCACTTACTCTAACTTCATCTTTAAACACCTCACTGATACTAAGAATAGCTAATTGAGTCTTCATCTCTCATTAAAAACTTCCACAAACTTCCTTCATTGTGGCGCTTGACGGTGTTTTTAGAATCTGAAAAAAGACTGTATTTTTTTTTCAACTACATATAAAAAAAACTGTCTGGAGAGAAGATGGTGACTAAGGTCTTAGCAGATGCTTTAGTTTAAACCGCGAAGAAACCGATGGCCTGAACGAGGTCATTGAAAACTTGTTTTGATGCAAAATTAAATGATTAGATTTATTTGCATTTAGTTGGTAAAAATGTTTATTTATTTAGTTAGTAATGTAACCCTAGTAGCTGTGAAGAACAGATAATTGTGAGATCACACGATTCTGTGAATGATTTTTAAGCCTAGTTCATGAACCTTAAACCAACAGGAATACTGATGGATAAGTGGATGTGACAACAGCCAGCAATGATCTTCAAAATTCAATGGGTGGGTCTCCACAGGTAAATGTATATGCTGAATAGTTTCTGTTATGTTCCTAAACAGTATGACCAATGATTTCAGAGTCTGCCATACTATGCTTTCCATCGTTGCTGATGATCCAGCTTCAATAATTCAGGATACCGGGGTCAAATTGGCAATAAAGCTGATTCTGATTCTAAATAGATAGCAGGTCTGTAACAAAAGTCAGCTTAAAGCACCATTTTCTATGCTTCTTAAAAAAAATGGTAATAATAGTACATTTAAAATGATGGAATTTATCAGACAATTTTCATTGTGGCAGTGAAGTAATTGGAATGGAGAAATACATCATTATTGTAGATATTTTTATGCGTGTTCAGAAGAACTGACTATAATACCAAATAAAATACAAAGAAAGAGCAAACTGGACATTAGATAGCTTTAATAGCAAAATATTTATTGTAATTGCAAGCACATTTCATACCTCTTGCATCCAATGTTGCATGTAAAATTTATTTTTTGAAGAGACAGATAGCACTACCCCTTCACCGGCCTAATGCATCTCGCAAAGGATGTGGAGGAAATCACCTGCCTCATGTGAACATTCAAATAGGGCAACAGAGTGAGAGGAGGGCAGAATCAGGATTTGGTCAATATAATCATTGGAATAAATGGTAAAGAACATCAGAAACTCTTATTTTGTATTTCAGAAACTGAATCCCAATGTGACCTTTGTGTTTTCTGCACCTGAAAGAGAGTGCATGAATGAAAAGTCTGGAAATGACTAAAATACTGGAGCTGGAACAGCAATGGCTCAGTGTCACCATTTCGTCTTCCAAGCCTCGTAAGATAATCCAACATAAGTAGATAAAGTTACATCACTTGAGATCGATGGTGAGAGTAACATGTCTATCATAGTAAAACATCTCAAGTACTTTACAAGCCTGTTGTGGAGAGACAAAGCTAACTCTGCGGAGAAATGGCCAGGATACACTTCACTTATCCTAATGTCATGATGAGTATCTTCTTTAGCAACCCTGTTGTTTAAATCGCAAGTGTTTTGGCATTTCTGACCACCAAAACTGAGGATGTACTTCTTTTGTTTTACAATTTCACTTTAAAGCTTAGTATGGCAGTTAAAGACAGCCAGGGTGCAGCCGGGCACAACGCTGCAGGGGTAGAAAAAGTACCCTAGGGACAGCACCGAGTTAGAACTTGGCGATGAATTGATGGAGCTCAGGTTACTACCAGCTGCCCACCCAGATTTGCTGGCAGGTTAAAGTGTCCAAAACCCAATCCCTGCCAACAGTGAGCTCAAACTCCAGGCCCTGCAGAGAGTACTGTGTGTCTGGCACAGCCTGATGTTCAGTCACAGCAAGAGCCATGTGGAGAGGAGCTGAGCATGGATACTTAGGAAAACCGCTAATCAAAGGTGCTCCACCCACGGAAAGAGATGCTCCATAAATGCTGGAAAATATATGTATCCAAAGTTAATATGAACCATGAATTAGTTGGACACATCACTGAAGACAGGCATCAAATCTTGGGAACATCAGAGGGTTTTCTCTTTCTGCTTTACAGTCTCTTGCAAAAGTATCAACACTAGTTAAAGTTTTTCACATTTTGTCATGTTATAATATCAAACAATCAATCAACAACATCAACGTATTTGACTCAACATTGGTGCACAGATTAATGTTTTCTTACAGTGTATACTCATGCTTGTCCTGTACTTAGGTCCGTCTATCTACCTATCAACTCTGAGCAGTTTACCTGTTCCTACTGAGGAAAGTATCCCTACAGCATGATGGTGCCACCACCGCATTTTGTGGTTATTA
Source organism: Girardinichthys multiradiatus (assembly GCF_021462225.1). Lineage (NCBI taxonomy): Eukaryota > Metazoa > Chordata > Actinopteri > Cyprinodontiformes > Goodeidae > Girardinichthys > Girardinichthys multiradiatus. The sequence goes on from NC_061807.1 coordinate 21,319,022, forward strand.
ATGGCTAACTAAAATTTCAAACCAACTGTAAGGCTCTGTGCAAGAAGCAGCTACAGCATTTGCTCTGTTAGAGAAAGATCTCCCACATCAAACTATAGTAAACAAAATGTATAAACCTTTATTTTGGTTAATCAATAATCTTTTTCTTTGGATGCATGGATTGATAGTTTAATTTTTAAATGACCACAACACACTTGGCCTAATTCTAAAATGATCCAGTAAATGATGTAGGAGTCACATCTGAGTCCCAGACAGGTACGGCAGATAGCCAGCCACATTACAAATGATGCTTCCTACCCCTTTCTAAGGAATTTCTACACTTTCCATCTGGTCAGATCATTCCAAGTTTTGTTACCCAGAATAAACCACTACAAGAAGAGCTTAGTCGCAGCTGCAACTGTTTGTTAAAATAAACCCAAACAATAGTTTTCAACATATTAACTGACACTTTTAGATATGGAGTTTAAACGAAAATTCAGAATGAAAGACTCACCCTCACCTTCCCCGCCATCCAATAACACCTCTGTGCGTCTCCCGGCCTTCCAATCAGCATCCTGTCCGCCTGATTCATCATCCAATCACCTTCCGACGCCCTGTTTTTAAAGGACCTTCAGCTGTGTTCCTCCTCGCATGTCAGCTGAGCTCATCTCTCCTCCACCCCACCTCCACCATCTTCCTCCACATCTATTATGACTTCCTCGCTCCCTGGCCGCCAATCCACCACCAGTGTCGGATCAGGGGGAAGACATCTCTAAATCTAAGCCTTCGAATGTTCATATCATTCTCAGCATTCATGTCTTCCTCCCAGGTCTGAGCGCCAAAGATGTAATTATGTAATTCCTCATCATTAAAACTTTCCTGATTGCAAACCCTCTCTCTGTGAGTCTTTTCAGATTGAAATTGTTTTTAGATATTTTCTACAGAGGTTTGAAATATCTAGTGTGGTAGGATTTGGCTTCTAGCATTCTTTTGGCTTGTTTTCTTAGCTTCTGCTGCTGTTATTATGAGGTCCATTTTGTCTTTATATGTTTTCTCTCTTTCTTCGATTTTTTTGTGTTTTGAAATTTTGCTAAATGTGGACCTCATCCTCTTATTTCTGATGCAGAACAAATCTACCTACAGGTACAAATAAATAACCATGCATTGTGAACTTAAAGGGTTTTGCACATAGGTCAAGTAGTTCAATTCTGGTCCAATCTTAATAGAGCACCTTCTTCCACATGTTTGCTGTGTCCCCTGCATGGCTTGTGTCAAACTGCAGACAGGATTCTTTTTTAATTTCCTCCAACAATGGCTTTCTTCTTGCATCTCTTGCTGTAAAGATGAGGTATGTTTAGGGAAATTGGTTGCACTGGGTTTTATTGAGGAATATCAAAGTAAAGAGGGCTGAATACAAATGCATGCCACACTTTACAGATTATTTGTAAAACCAATCAAAAATCATGCATTATCTTCCTTCCATTTCACACTTATGCAGTATTTTGTGTTGGTTTTTGACATTAAAGCCCAATAAAATACACCAACGTTTCTTGTAGTAAAGTGACAATCTGAAAAGTTCAATAGAGAGTGAAGACTTTTGCTAGGCACTGCAGATGCTGATGTGTTGGTCCTCCTGTGTAGGCTTGTTGAACAAGAGTCTTGGCAGAGTCTTTACTGAACAAGTGTAGCAGTAGGGCTGATAACTCATGGAGGATAATAGAGCTTCACAGCAAACACACAGTGATGTTTTATTCTTGCATTCATGAAAACTAATAACCTGCTGGAAAATAGGCTTCATAGACCAAAACACAAATAGTTTGTGGTTTTGGAACTCCTATTTGTGTCTTCTATTATTCCGTAGTAAATAGAGCTTTAAATTAAACTGCAAGTGAAGTCTTTCAATGATCTTTCGATATCCTTTCCTGAAGCAAAGGTAACTGTTTCCCTCCTATCTCCAAACTTAATCAGAGGTAATCAGGAAAGCTTGTCTGTTATTTTGAAGGCTGCCTATGATCTTTTCATGGCACTGGCCATCGCTCAGTTTATTTTTAGTTATGGGAATGCAATGAGGCTGGAGGTCCGGTGGGGGCTGTGTAGTGGGCAGACTTTTGAATAACCCCATTCTCGTACCATGAATGGCATAGATTGTCAGAATCCCAAAGATCCCTTTTGTTTGTGGATGTGTTTGATGGGGTCCTTGTCATCTTCATGACACAGCATGTTTGACTCACGATGGGAGGCCTTTCAGTACAAACGGCTCTTTGCTCCAATGCCAGCTCTTCCTCCTTCCATGACATCCCATTGAAACCATCACAAGGCTGACGTTTTTAGATACTGTTGGCAGAAAAGATGAAAATATTTGTCCAGTTGTGAATTAATACCAAAGATCGCTCATGAAATTCCTGCAAATTATGCTGTCAGTTATCCTGAAACGTTTAACAATTTAAGGTCGACCTTTACTGCTTTGTTTGTTTCATAGCTCTTTTTCATTCTGACCTGGTCTGATTGTTACTGCTCAACAAAATGCCTATTATTCTGATTTGATTTTTTTTTAAACAAAACAGTCTGTGCAAACTTTGAATTGTCACATCACATCAACACTTCAGCACAACCATTAGCACAAGGCCATTTGTTAACTGGTCAGCAGAAGCCCAACAGGAATGACAAGGGGTTCAACAGCTGAAAAACCCCAAGTGTCATGTGGTATTATAGATCCTTTTATAGGTGGGAGAATGTGTGGAGATTAATTCAAGGTTTTTTTTTAAAGAAGAGAGTGAGTGACCTTGCAACTAGATACAACAGATGTATATTTTACCCAGCTTATGGGACTTAACAAAGGGTAGACATAATTCTCTGCTTCTGAAATGCTTCCGGCATACGGTATCTGGTTTCGAGGAAAACAACAAATGCTTTGATTTTCAGATATACTTTATCTGTGCCTAGTTGAGTCAGATGTATATGGCATTCAAACAGTGTTCATTTTGGCAGCACATTTTAATAAACTTTTAGTCATAATCGTCTGCTTAAAATGTAATTTACTTTCAGTTGCAGTTTGGTCACCTACAGTCATTTTAGTCTTAGACTAGTTTTGGCCGGTGAATGTCCTGTAAATTTAATTAACAAAAATATACAATTTTAGAGGAATGGTCATATTTAGGAGAAATGTGCATATAAAACACCTTTATTTGAATGTTCTCTTTGAATCAAATTTAAAAATAAGATGTGTTGCATAAAATACCTTGTTACATTTGTCATTAAAATGTGAAAGCAGCAAATTTCAGTTCAGCATTGAAGTCTTTTCCCAAACTAAAATTAGCAGACTTTGAAAGTCCATCTAGACTGTCTGACCTGAACAATGACTAAATGTATAATAAATCAGCACTGCAACTTACGATTATTTTGTTTATCGATTAATCTCTCGACTATTTTATCGGGTAATCGAATATTAATCTGATAGCAAAAGGTGCTTAATAGGAGATTTTTCATAGAATTTGAACCAGAATCTAAAAGCTGTACCACTTGAGGATTTCTGCATAGAGAATATTTACAGACAAAGAAGGTTATTCATCTTAAATGCAAAATGTTTATATTTTTTGTACAATTTTGGCTTAATTACTGCTCGGAGTGGGTTGTTCTTTCAGCAAATGGCATCTTTTAGAAACTGTATACTCCAGTTAACAATAATTTGATTACTAAATAAGTTGATTATCATTTCAATAATTGATTAATCACGATTATTCCCACCATGTTGGTGCACTGTGTTGTTCAGATATATGGTCATACATTTCACTAAAAAAGCATTTCCAGACTACTTCTTTGCGGTCTCTTATAACGTCATAGGGGAACCCCTGCAGGTAAACTGACACTGCTACAATGGCCAGCAACACAGACAGTAGCAAAGAATCGGATATTTCTTTAGATATATTTTAGTCACTATCAGAGAGAGATGCAACAGAGTCAGAAGAACAAAGTCAGCTTTCATCAGATGGCAGAGCACAAGTGCTGCGGCCTGCAGACATCAACCAGTCTATTTCTGCAGGATGCCGTAGGCAGAGTCAATATACATGAATCATACCGCATCACCAGGAAACAGAACCAGCACAACATCCAAATTTTCAAAATAATTCACTAAAGACGGACTAGATCTCGCTATATTATTAAATACACATGTGTATATATTAACAGTTGTTAACATTAGATCAGTTACTGGGTTAACTAAGGTATTATAAACCGAGCAATTAACCAAATTAAGCAACAAATGAACTCAGGGAACAAAACACATGAAAATATCTGGATGCATAAAACAAATAATTAAGTAGTTTAACTCACACAGAAGTTAGTTTGCTTTGGACTTTATCACTGGCTTTTATTGTGCGATCTGCGACTGGTTCTTGGAGCTCCTCTGGGCTACGTAGCGGACCGGATCGGAGCAGATACAGTGTAAATCCAGGGTTACAGTAAATACAGCACTGAGTAAAACAACCGGAGGCTAAGTGAACAGCATGGAGCAGCAGCAGACACAAGGGATGATTCTAGATCTGAAGACACTACCTGGTGTCATTTTTTTTACTTTGTATTAGAATCTTTAGAGAAACATTTATTTAGATATATCGTATGTGTCTGTATTTAATCTTATTTTAATAATAATAATAATTTCAGATTATTAATAATAAAAATAATAATCTTGGATTTTCAATTAATAACAATAACTGCCTATATCTAAATGTACATTTGCAACAAGTAAACTTTACCTGCTGAGCCTTGATTCATTTAGCAACAACAATCTTTTCTTTGGCGATTTTTTCCCATCAGATGCATTGAACAGCGTGGCTATAGACTCTGCTTCAACATTCTCTTTCGTCTGTAAAATATCCCGACCTCTGACATCATTTCTCTTGTGAATTCAGAAGTTTCTTGTTCGAAGCTGTTTGCCGAAAAGTCCTCCAATCACAACTGGCTGTGATTGGTGGGACCAGCCCATCTGTCCCTTGTCAATTTTCCAGCTCTGGTCCAGGGAGCTCTGATCCTCTTCGCTCAGGAAAATAGTGCAGACTAATGGCTGCTGTCGTAGTATTGCTGCCACCACCAGCAATGCACCTTTTCACCATATTAATGCTGTTAAGACGGAGACATCCCCCTAGACGTAATTTCTGGGCGACTATGGACTTGTAAAATATAATATTGAAATATGCTTATTTTGTGTCAAAATTGTCTTTTTTCACATGTTTAATCCTAATATTTTGTCAATTACTCCCCAATTCCTTCAATATATAGTTGTTTTCCTTCAATTTCTGCATTTGTGGGAAAAGCGTGTCACAGGCACTTTAAATCACAGTATCGAGGAGAAAACACTGTTACATCATAAAGGTTCATCGATTAGTTTCCAACTAGTCCCACTTTTTTACAGGAAAAATATTAGAATTGATTGGATTTCATATTCCTACAATATTTTAGTGTAATTTTCAGTTGTCAACAAAAAATGTCAAAAAATAGTTGACTTGCCTTATTTAGTTTTATTCTAGTTTTACACTAAATAAAAGGACAGTGACTTAACATTTCTGTCATGGTCTAATTTGACAAAATTAACAGTTTTAAAATTGGTAAAGAAATCTATAATGATCCCTAAGGATGTCCTGATCTGGATTATTGGTCCCTGATACAAAGCAGTGTCATTTAAGATTGGGTGTTTGCCATTATTACAATTATTAAAATAAATACCATTTGCATGCTTTAAATCTAACTAGATTTGAAGAGCAGTAAAATAACCCACACATTAACAATATTAGATGGTCTACAAAAGAGATGATTGTGTTGAACCTTACTCACATACCAGTGATGTTCAAGACATCTTTGTGTTTTCATTTCAGTCTTTTTGAGAGCAAAAATGTTAGGTTACAACAGAAGTTCTTAGCAAGCCACAATATGCTGCTTTAACACCGAGGTTAACTAGGCTGAAAAACGCTACTATAATGTTCTGACAACACGTCACTCTAAAATGCACATAGCTTCATCAGTTGTTTCTGAAGCTCTATCTGTCTCCGTAAATACAGCTACTGTCTTCAGTAAACTCACGTCTTGCTCCTGCCGATGATGTTTTCAAGATGAGTAGTTTGCTGAAGTACTAGGCTAACACTGGCATGTTTCCTTTCTGTTTTGCACGTGACCCATATACTGAGGCCTCATTCCTCAATGCAACTGTCCTGGGTTTGAGTCTTGACCCTGGTGGCCAGTGCTACATGTCTTCCCCTTCTCTCTAGCCCACTTCCTGTCTGCCTACTGCCGACTGCCTAACAAAAAACAAAAGTCACTAATGCCAAAAAAAATATTTTGCCTGTGCAAAACTTAAAAGCAAAGTTGTTAATGAATAATATATAATGCCTTGCATCTTAGTTATGCGTTTTGCTGCAGCAGCCAATACAGTCTCCCTCTCTCAAAGTGAGCAGCATTGTAAAGGGACTGCAAAGGGATAACCTAGAATGGTTTGGTTGACAAAATAATGTACACAGCTTGGAATGCAGTTTTGTAACCATTGCACAGAAAATAGACCATGATTTCCAGTTCTCAAGAGCCAGTGTCCTGTGTGTTTTAGCTGTGTCCCTGCTTTAACGCAGCTGAATCAGATGGTTGAATTCACCATGCTGTGCAGAATGATGGCAATGAACCATTCATGTGAATGAGCTGAGTTAGATCAGGGACTCATCTAAAACATCAGAATCAGAATCAGCTTTATTGCCAAGTTTGTACATACAAACAAGGAATTTGACTCCGGTACACTTTGCTCTTTGGTTTTGTTTTTGTATTACAGAATATACATATTTACAATGTACAATATACATATATATAATAAAAATGTGTATTTGCAACATCTGTATGCTGTTGTTTTGTACTTTATTGAATGTTCAACAGAGAAACAGCCTGGGGGAAGAAACTGTCTCTGTGCCGGCTGGTTTTAGTAAACAGTGCTCTGTAGTGGCGGCCTGAAGGTAAAGCTCTGAACAGTTTATGTGCAGGGTGTGTGGGGTCTGCAGAGATTTGAAAACAGAAAACATGCTGTTGAAGGGTTCAAATGAACCCCTCTGGTATGTAACATCTGGGCTTCTTGAAGACATTGTATAGCTGGCAATGTAAACACATAATCAAAAATGTCAAACAAATTGCTCTACAACTGTTGTATCTCAGTACTTTGTCCTGTTTATCTAAAGTTCAACAAAATCGGGTGCAGCGACATCCAGATAAGGCTAAATTTCAATCATGGATTAATGGCTATGAAGACATATTGTCGGGTTGTAAGACGATCCAGAGCTTTACAACTATTGTAAGACAGTCTGTCTGAAATCCTGTCATCTGGAGCTGCTATGAGCTAACAAGTGGCCACTGTGGAACAAGGGGTCCACAGGAATCCCTTTAAAACTTTCAGAAAGTTATTTGTGTCTGTCCTGATCCACTTCATTTGCAGAGGATCAAGTGTTGTGTGTGTAAGGGGTAGATTTAATAGGGAAGCTGAGATTTGGTGCATGTCTCAGCAGAGGGAGTTGCTGCTGAAGTATGAGAGCAGCTGGTAACTCCATGCTCTGTTTGAAATGTCTGGCGCTTAAACCTTGAGTCAGGAGTCCAGCCATTCATTTCCAGGGAGAGCAAACCGAGCCAGGTCTGGATGTGCCATCGTGGCCACTACACTCTTCTAGATCACTGCTTATTAGGGAGGGATGTTTGGGATCCCTGGCTTGGCAGTGCTGCATTCTGTGTTGAGACTAAGGCTGCTCAGGGAGGGACTTGTGGGCCGAAATTGGCCCTCAACTTGAGTTTTCATTGGCACACCAAACAGTTTTTTAAAAGAATGATCTTTGTATGGTTTATTTAAATGTAATTTAGCAATATCTGAAGTGTGATTTCCACTGGCTTATTAATAAGCATTATGTAGCACAAGGAATAAAATTTTGCATTTTAGGATGATCAGTGAGTGGGTAATTTCTGGAAAATGATAGGGTCATATGTAGTTCCTTGCAAAAGTATTCATACCTCTTTTTCACACTTTGTCACATTACAGCTGTTTGCTACATGTAACATTACTGGTACATGTTAATGTAACATTTTGTAAAATTAACCTTTATTTTATTAGGATTTGTGAGAGACCAGCACAAAGTAACACATAGTTGTAGAGTGGAAAGAAAATTATACATGCGTCAGAAACATTGTACATTTATCTCACTTAGCGAATACTTTTTAAAACCAGCTTTGCACATCTAGTGACAGATTTTGTTTCCCATTTGTTTTTGCAAAATAGCTCGAGCTGAGTCAGATTAAATGTTGAGCATCCATAAGCATATTTTCTTAAGTTTTGCAGCACCTTCTCATTTGGATTTAGATCTGGACTTTGGCTCTGTTGAAGAAAAGCATTCCCACAGCATGATGTGGCCAATGTAATATAGTGGCGAGGGTGTAGTCAGGGTTGTGTGCAGTGTTAGTTTTCAGCAACATATAGCATTTTGCATCTATAGTAATCCAGAAAGTTCGATGAGTAAGGGTCGCGTTAACCAAATATTGCAATCTACACCCCTAACCACTTGGTGCCGAGTTAGCATATTAATAAGCTTTTTGCTCCCGTGGGAGAGCTGAAGCAGAGTGCTTGCCAGATCAGGAAACCCCTTGTTCAGAGAACCTTGCTGACTTCTGACAATTCAATTGGAGAAATGTTCCCTGATTTCAAAACTTTGGCTAAAGTGGCACTTGTAATTCCAGTCTCTAGTTTGGTGACAGAGAACAGATTCAGTCTCCAGAACAACAACCATTTTAAGTCGTCTGTTTGAGGTCCAAACCTCACATTTGATCTATGCACAAGCAGCTGCACAATTAAGGTCCATGCGGACCAGGAGGAAGCTGTGAGACTGTGCGCTCAGGTCACAGCAGGTGATCTGTTCATATTTTTATATGTATGTAACAGGGACCACAGTCAGTATTTTTTGAAATCTGGTTGATGTGGATTATCTGTTCAGCTTGTTCAGACTGAATATAAATTAAAATGAATAAAAATAAATGTTACTGTTTAATTATTATCAGTTAAAAAAATAAAGTGACTGGGAAAAACAGGATTATGACAGTTTTTTTTTTTTTTTTTTTTTTTTTACTCTGTCAGTCATATTGAAAAAGTCTAGCACAACCTCTGGAAGAATATGAATAGTTTTCCAAGGCACTGAAAGTAGCTCATCATTCTTTGTTTTTACGTTTTTCGGACATATCAATTGGACCGGCTCATTTGCTTTAGATTTAAAGTTTCATTTGGAAGCAACTTATATAGATGGCTGTAGGAGAATAAATATTTGTACAGTTTAAATGCATCTGCCCGAGAGCACTACAGAACTCATGGGATGCTCAGGAAGACAAATCTTTATGATATGCAACAGTGTTTCCATCTGTCAGTGCTAAGCTCCTGTGTGACTGAGCACTCTAAAAACAAATATATTGCTGCAAAGGTAGCTTTGAACTTTGAAAAATACTTTATTCTAAGGTAAATTTATCCAAAGGTAAATTAAATGTTGTTGTAGCTCATATTATGCAGGTTTCTTCAAAGAGCCATTGTAGATGCTAATGGCTGCGGGCAGGAAGGACCTCCTATAGCGGTCTGTCTTACAGCAGATCTGAAGAAGCTTCTGACTGAAGACATACAGTTATAACAGTCTCATGAAGAGGATGCTCAGGTTTCTCCATAATGTTCTTCATTATATGAAGAATCTCTTTGCACAATGATCGCCAGAGGTTCCAGAGGAGTCCCCAGAACAGAGCCAGTCTTCTTTATCAGCTTGTTGAGTTTTTTAAGTCCCTGGCTCTGATGCTGCTTCCCCAGCAGATGATGGCAGAAGAGATCACACTTTCCACAACAGACTTATAGAAGATATGCAGCATCTTGCCACAAACATTGAAGGTCCTAAGCTTCCTCAGAAAGTATAGTCTGCTCTGTCCCTTCTTGTAGATGGCTTCACAGTTGCATCTTTACTCCAGTCTGTTGTCCAGGTGAACACCGAGGTATTTATGCTCCTCCATCACCTCCACTTCTTCTGCCATGATGGAAATAGTGTTTGACCTATTCCTGCTTCTTTTAAAATCTACAATCATCTCCTTTGTTTTATTGACATTCAAGAGGAGATGATTGTTTCCACACCATGCCACAAAGCGGTCCACCAGCTCCCTGTACTCATCTTCTTGTCCATCTCTGATCCACCCCACAGCTGCAGAATCATCTGAGTATTTCTGTAGTTGACAGGAGTCTGTCTTGTACTGGAAGTCTGAGGTGTACAGAGTGAAAAGGAATGGTGAGAGTACAGTCCCCTGTGGTGCTCCTGTGCGGCTGACTCCCTGGTTAGACACACAACCATTCAGTCTCACAAACGGTGGTCTGTTTGTCAGGTAGTCTGTGATCCAGGAGATTGTTGAGGCCTTCACCTGAGTCTTCTGGAGTTTCTGACAAAGCAAATGAGGTTGAATAGTGTTAAATGCACTGGAGAAATCAAAGAACATGATCCTTACAGAGCTACTGGCTTTGTCGTGATGACATTGGGTTTGTTGAAGCAGGTGTTTGATGGCATCTTCAACTCCAACTCCACTGTGATAAGAAAACTGCTTACTCAGAGCAAACCTCTCCAATGAACTCCCCAAATACAGACAGCATATTAAGTGTCCCACCAGAGACAAAAACACACTGGACCATTGTTACACAGCTTTAAAGGACTCATATCATGCTGTTACCAGGGCTGCTCTGGGTTTTTCAGATCATTATCTAATCCACCTCATCCCAACCTACAGACAGAGACTAAGAGCTTCCAAACCCACGGTTCACACTGTTAAGAAGTGGACTAAGGAATCAAAGCAGATGCTACAGGCCTGCTTTGAATGCATAGACTGGACTGTTTTTGAAACTTCAGCCACTGACCTAAACCAACTAACTGATGTTGTGACATCATACATCAGTTTCTGTGAGGACATGTGTGTGCAGACCAAGACCTTCTGCAACTTTGGGAACAACAAGCCATGGTTTACTCCACGCCTCAGGAATCTGCACAGGGACAAGGAAGAAGCTCACAGCAGGGGAGATTGGGCGCGGTACAGGCAGGCCAGGAACAAACAGCAGCCAAGAGAAGCTACAGTGAGAAGCTTAAGAACAGCCTTTCTACTGGTGACGCTTCGGCTGTATGGACTGGTCTGAGAAACCTGACTGCCTATAGGAGCCCCCCCACCCATCCTGAACAGAGTCGTCTCCTGGCCAACCGTCTGAATGGCTTCTACTGCAGACATGACAAGAAGCCATTCACACCTCAAATCATCTCCTCCACATCCCATTCAGGAACAAATTCCTCCCATAAAGCAACCAACCTCCTACCTTCAGATCCTCTGCCTGCACTAAAGATCTCAGAGGAAGATGTAAACAGGCTCTTTCAGCGCATGAAAACAAAGAAAGCTGGAGGACCTCATAACGTCTCCCTATCATGCCTGAACTACCTTGAACTGAACCCACTCAAGACTGTGGAAATGGTGGTGGACTTTCGGAGAACACCACCCCATACACCCCTTTCCCCAACACTATTGGCCGTGGACCACTTCAGGTTCTTAGGAACCACCATCTCTGAGGACCTGAGATGGTCTTCACACATAGACACTGTTCGAAAGAAGGCCCAGCAGAGACTGTACTTCCTGAGGCAACTCAAGAAGTTCAACCTTTCACAGGAGCTGCTGGTCATCTTCTACACTGCCATCATTCAATCTGTCCTCTCTTCATCCATCTCAGTGTGGTTTGGCTCATCCACAAAACAGGACAGGTTCAGACTGCAACGAATAATCAGGAATGCAGAGAGAATAATCGGGGCTGACCTTCCCTCCATCTATGATTTATACAGGTCTAGGGTCAGGAAAAGAGCTGCTAAAATCTCTGCAGACCCCACACACCCTGCACATAAACTGTTTAGAGTTTTACCTTCAGGCCGCCGCTACAGAGCACTGTTCACTAAAACCAGCCGCCACTGAGACAGTTTCTTCCCTCAGGCTGTTTCTCTGATGAACATTCAATAAAGTACAAAACAACAGCATACAGATGTTGCAAATGCACCTTTTTATTATATATGTGTATATTGTACATTGTAAATTTGTATATTCTGTAATGCAAAAACAGAACAAAAGAGCAAAGTCTACCGGAGTCAAATTCCTTGTTTGTATGTATGAACTTGGTAATAAAGCTGATTCTGATAATGTGTCTATAAAGTTAAGCTGCTATGTCCTTTAGCCATCACAAAGCCACCACAAAGGGATGAACTATCAAAAAGAAAGTTAAACAAAAGTGGACGAGTCCCACTGGGCATAAAAGTGTTTTTTGGATCCCTCTTTCTACCTCTCTAACTTCAGATTTTGTTGGCTTCCATATATTATTTAGAGATCAATATGCTGTCATCTGATACTGAAGTCTATATGTTGTAAAATGACCTTCCGACAGGGAAAGAAAACTCTGACATCCTTTGTTCAGTGAGCTGATTCAGGAAAACAAGGGTAATTTTGAAAAGAAAACACATCAACAAGCCTTCCACTACTTCCCGTCATCGCCCCCTGGGCCAAGCATGAGGCTGACTGACAAGGTTTTTGGTTTCAATCTCCCCAAAGCTGTCAACATTACACCTCAACTGCAAGTTGCTTACCATATTTTCTAACCCCCTTTTTTTGCCCAAACTCCTCCCCATGTGGGACTCATGGTGGCTCAGTTAGTCTTACTCAGTGGAAGAGGTTTCAGTGGATGCAGTCTCAATAAAAAGTTGTGCAGAAAACAAACAAGAACCATCTTCCTTTGGATTTTATTGCAGTTATGGAAAATGTGCAGGACAAGACTATAGTGCAAAATGCCACAACCAGGATCTAGGCCAGAAACGTGTCAAGAGAGCATGACATTCAGGACACCGGGGCTCCTGAAGTTTTTCATCACTGCCACTGCTGACACTAATGACTGCATGTCCTCAGAAGAACACCGTGTTTGATTTATGAAGGAGTGATTCTGTTACACTGACTATGTTTGCAGCATGTATTTACTCTTCAAGTGCTGTTGCTGGAGATACATCAGAGGGTAGAGTATGGGAATAGATAAGGGAGGATGTTTCAGAGGCTGAGTCAGCCAGTATTTACACCTGTTATTTAGTGCCATGTTAAATTCTTGTTCCCGTGGGCACTCGCTGAAAAACATACCAAAGTAAATCTGTAACTAGTGTCCTGGTCCTGTTGTCTGAAGGACACATACCAGTTTTGAAAGAAAGAAAATTGCATACAGATTTTTAGATTAAATCTTCAATATGCAGGTGCAAATATGTTTATTTTTTGGACCAAAAGTGTGAGCACTGGAGGTGTACAGTGACATGTAGCAGACAGATGGTGGAGGTAGTCAAGGCTCTGATGCCAGTGAGAGACACGATCACGTAGTATGTTTTCTTTTTATAGTATCTCTCATGTTGAAACCAACAGCTGACCTGAGCCTCTTGTTTTTGTGAAGGCAGTGTGTATGTCCTCTGCATATACCATGCCTTGTAAAAGTTCTTGTACACAGCCCAGAATGACCTCCTTTTATTGTTTTGCATTTCAGAGATGTTTAATTTATTTATTCCTTTTGAAAAATAATAGGGCAATTTTGGGTCTAAACATGCCTCATGTTTTTTAGCATCTAAGGAGCATAAATAACTCATTAGGTCTGTGACAATTTCCTCTTAAATTACATTTATTCAAAGCCCACTGCCATCCACGCTGGTTAACAACGATGAAGTCGTTTCCAGTGGATGTTGCCCTTTATGGAGTGCATAATGTACCTGGGTTTATTACCCGTCCACTAGAATTCCTACTTCTTTCCAGTGTCTTGGCAGGACGTTAGAGTGTGTCTCTTTTCCTTCCTGTTTTAAAGCAATTTTTTATGTGACGCTCTTTATTCATTTAAAGTCAAAGAAAATAGAGTGAAGTCAGAGTCTGCAGTGGCCTTGAATGCCCTGTTCTCACAGTTTTCCACAAGCCTACGTTTAAGCGTGTCTCCTCTTGTTAGTTATGATGATTTGATGTCACTGGCTAACTGCCCATATGAATACAATGGACGCTCTTATTAAGGTTCATTAGGAAGAGGGGATGATATTTTACCATAAACAGTAAATACTTTAAAGGTATGCTCATATTTTACAGCACATGGGGGAGCTACAGTGGAAGAAAATGGCAATTTCAATTTTATTGTTTTCAGTATTTTTTGTCAGATCAAACACATTTTTATATCAGACAAATTTAACCTGAGTAAATAAAAAAAGCAGCTTTTAAGCGAGGATTTCATTTATCAAGGGAAAAAGCTATCCAGACCAACCTGACCATACGTGCAAAACTAGTTGCCTCCTAAACATAATAACTATTTGTGCTACCTTGGCAGCAAAAACTCTCATCAAGTGTTTGCAATAATCGTAAGAGTCTTTTATATCACTGTGGATCAGTTTTGTCCAAATACCTTCACAGCAATGTAATGTGATTTTTCATCAGAGCAGCCCCAGACCATCACACTACCACCACCATGTTTAAATGTTGGTTTGATGTTCTTATTATGAAATGCTGTGTTAGTGTTACACCATATGTTACGGGATGCACACCTTCTTAAAGGTCCCACTTTTGTCTCATTAGTCAGCAGAGGTTTTGAGGCTCAGCTAGATTTTTTTTTTTTTTTGATAAGTGTGAAATGGACCTTTGTGTTTGTATGGGTCAACAGTGGTTTAGGCCTTGAAGCAATCTCATAGATGTCACTTTTGCCTAGTCTCTTTTTCATTGTTAAATCATGAACTGTGAATTTAATGGAAATTAGATGTTTTTCGTGATTCTTTTGTGTCCTACTGGATAAGGCGTCAATGCGCTCTTGGACTGGTGTTTTTGTGCTTTCTTAAGTTGCTTAGCAGGGGCTCATATTACATGTGGTACAGTATTAAATGAATGGAAAGTTAATGCTGGAATGTAATTTGCTCTCTACTTCAATAAAATGCAAAGGTAGAAATACTAGGATCGGCTAAAAGCACTGAAAATAGTTTTTGTTTCTATAATGTAAGCTGTGGTCTTTCTTAGCATTGATTTGTTTAAGATTATGTTTTAATTTGAGCCAAATCTTTTGTCATTTTGAGTTTTTCAAGTAGTCTGTCTTAATCTACTAACTCCTAATATGCTGTAATGTACTTTATATGTTAAGGTGAATGGGTTTTTTGAGGACACAGAGGCTACTGAAATGTAGCAAAAATGCAAAGTACTAGAAGTAAAGATCATCCAATGAAATAGTAATTGGGAACCTGTTTGCTATTTACATGTTTACTTCAAGCTGTAGCTGAAACAAGCAAACAAGTTCTACAGGCTAGGGGTCACTGACACTTTTATAGACCTATATTTAAAACACGAATTGAGCAACAACTTGCAGGGCATAATTTGTGCTGCTTTAGATCTAAAAATACAGATAGATCAGCTTGCTGAGTATGAATGCTGAACTACATCCTAAAAAACAGACTCGTTCTTTTAAAAAAATAAGAAACAATCAAGTTACCCAAAAACTTTGTCACCTGACCATCTATGATGCAAATAACTTTTCTAAAAAAAAAAAACAGTAAACATAAATAGTTTCCATTCCACATGCAGAATAGAAATTAGTTTTTTTTCACAAAATAAAGTATTTTACAGACATCTATTTGGGAAGCTCTATCTTTTCCTTTTTTGTGTAGTATTGCAGGATGATGATTGAGAGACTCATAGAGACTAATTTAGATGTCTATGTCAGTATGCCCAAAACTCAAACGTCTCTAAAACATATTGAAAGCTTAATAGAAGACACAGTGCTTCTAAAATGCCACAAAATTATGAATGCTGAGCGGGAACGTGAACAACAAAGTGATTGTTACTTAAACAGTTATAGTTTGGTTAAGCACATCATTAGGAAATATGTTCACTTCTTTAATGAGAGCTAGATTGTGAGCAGGTGAGTAGGAGTGAAAGCTTCCTTGCTTGCTTGCAGCAGGGTTTCTTGTAAAAGTGTAAAACTGTATTCTGCAACGCTCTGTTCAGCAGATTACATCCCTAGCATATCAAGGTTATATTTCAGTCATTTGTTCAGTTTGACAGAATCAGAGGGCACCAAGGCTCTAAGAAGCCGATTCCAGTAATTCAGAAGCAGTTTAATGTGAAAAATACTTCGACCTTAAATGGTAATGCAAGAGTCATTCATTTTTTATATCTGCTGTTAACAAAAAAATTTCAGAGAAGGCAAAAGTCTTGAATTTTATTAGACCTAAATGGTCACACCTCCTATCATCTGTCTTGATTATTTTTCACATGGTAGCTTGGTAAGAGAGTATTTCTGTGATGTGCTTCAGTTTGGGAACAAGTCAGGAGGACAGGATGTGCTTAGGATTCACCCACAAAAACTAAATATGTATCATATGGCTTTACTTCTTCTTGAGTGTATAATGTATAAATGTATGAAGTGGATTGAACTAAGTGCTTTTGGAGGACAGAGTTTTATGCCTTCTGACAAAACATTATGCTAAAAACTGGATGAACACAGTTTGTTTGTGGTAAGTAGAAAAGTGAAGATCCTGTAACTGTATGCTGGTCTATGGTTATGAGAGTCTGACAGTGTGATAATCTTGAGCAAAACATTAATATATATGAGTGATCATAGCAATAAAAATTTTTGTAAATAGTTTTCCATAGTTTATTTAATTTGATGCAAAGTCTCTGCGATTCAGTGACAGTTGTCTTATTTCATCAATTTGTGCCACCAATTCTAAATATGTGTCAGAGAAGTTATCCATCCATCCATCCATCCATCCATCCATCCATCCATCCATCCATCCATCCATCCATCCATCCATCCCTATTGTTGCATGCAGAACATGCAAGCTCTGTGCAGAAAGACACCAGGATTTAAACCTAGGACCTTCTTGCTGCAAGGCAGCTTGTGTAGCATCATGGAAAAATAAAAAGAAATGACATGAGATTCAGGAAGAGAATAATGTAATATTTAGGAACTAGATGAGCTGTCCTAGAGATGAACATGTTTTGGTGCAAAGAGCAGAACAAAAGCAGAATACCTTTTGAAGATGCTGTCTGACGCTGGTAGGAGAGTGTCATTATCCATGGTGAAATGAGTCCTGTGACATAGGCTGAAAGACCACTCAGAGAGGGAGAAGCCATTACTCAAAAAGCACCACAAAAAAACAGAATACAGTTTTTAAACACACTCAATGACACAGGTCTGTTTTTAGAGACATATTGTGTGGTTTAATGATTCCTAATTTAAGGTGTTAAGGCCAAAACAACCATTGTTCTAGTTGAATGAAAAAGGAAAAGCCAGAGAACTCCATCCCAGCTGTGAAGAACGGGTATGGCAGCATCATGTTGTGTAGATATTTGCTACTGGAGAAACTAGTGGGCTTCACAAAATAGAGGTCCTTCTCAAAATATTAGCATATTGTGATAAAGTTCATTATTTTCCATAATGTCATGATGAAAATTTAACATTCATATATTTTAGATTCATTGCACACTAACTGAAATATTTCAGGTCTTTTATTGTCTTAATACGGATGATTTTGGCATACAGCTCATGAAAACCCAAAATTCCTATCTCACAAAATTAGCATATTTCATCCAACCAATAAAAGAAAAGTGTTTTTAATACAAAAAACGTCAACCTTCAAATAATCATGTACAGTTATGCACTCAATACTTGGTCGGGAATCCTTTTGCAGAAATGACTGCTTCAATGCGGCGTGGCATGGAGACAATCAGCCTGTGGCACTGCTGAGGTCTTATGGAGGCCCAGGATGCTTCGATAGCGGCCTTTAGCTCATCCAGAGTGTTGGGTCTTGAGTCTCTCAACGTTCTCTTCACAATATCCCACAGATTCTCTATGGGGTTCAGGTCAGGAGAGTTGGCAGGCCAATTGAGCACAGTGATACCATGGTCAGTAAACAATTTACCAGTGGTTTTGGCACTGTGAGCAGGTGCCAGGTCGTGCTGAAAAATGAAATCTTTATCTCCATAAAGCTTTTCAGCAGATGGAAGCATGAAGTGCTCCAAAATCTCCTGATAGCTAGCTGCAATGACCCTGCCCTTGATAAAACACAGTGGACCAACACCAGCAGCTGACACGGCACCCCAGACCATCACTGACTGTGGGTACTTGACACTGGACTTCTGGCATTTTGGCATTTCCTTCTCCCCAGTCTTCCTCCAGACTCTGGCACCTTGATTTCTGAATGACATGCAGAATTTGCTTTCATCCGAAAAAAGTACTTTGGACCACTGAGCAACAGTCCAGTGCTGCTTCCCTGTAGCCCAGGTCAGGTGCTTCTGCCGCTGTTTCTGGTTCAAAAGTGGCTTGACCTGGGGAATGCGGCACCTGTAGCCCATTTACTGCACACGCCTGTGCATGGTGGCTCTGGATGTTTCTACTCCAGACTCAGTCCACTGCTTCCGCAGGTCCCCCAAGGTCTGGAATCGGCCCTTCTCCACAATCTTCCTCAGGGTCCGGTCACCTCTTCTCGTTGTGCAGCGTTTTCTGCCACACTTTTTCCTTCCCACAGACTTCCCATTGAGGTGCCTTGATACAGCACTCTGGGAACAGCCTATTTGTTCAGAAATTTCTTTCTGTGTCTTACCCTCTTGCTTGAGGGTGTCAATAGTGGCCTTCTGGACAGCAGTCAGGTCGGCAGTCTTACCCATGATTGGGGTTTTGAGTGATGAACCAGGCTGGGAGTCTTAAAGGCCTCAGGAATCTTTTGCAGGTGTTTAGAGTTAACTCGTTGATTCAGATGATTAGGTTCATAGCTCGTTTAGAGACCCTTTTAATAATATGCTAATTTTGTGAAATAGGAATTTTGGGTTTTTATGAGCTGTATGCCAAAATCATCCGTATTAAGACAATAAAAGACCTGAAATATTTCAGTTAGTGTGCAATGAATCTAAAATATATGAATGTTAAATTTTCATCATGACATTATGGAAAATAATGAACTTTATCACAATATGCTAATATTTTGAGAAGGACCTGTAGATGGGATTATGATAAAAAAGCATTATGTGGAAATATTAAAGCAACATTTCAAGAGATCAGCCAGGATGTTACAGATTGGACGCAAATCTGCCCTTCAAATGATAAAGGAGACAGGTGTTGAAGGTCAAAACAAAGTTCCTAAAGTAACATTTCTTGAACTAGTCATGGATCTGCTGATTTTAGGTTTCCTCTCTATGCACCCAGTTTTAAACCTAAAATATGTTTATGCCTATTCTGTCTGCGTTCATTACGTCTCCTGTACGGTGCTTCCTGGGGCTTCTTCCTCATCAGAGATGCATGGGTCTTTTGTGTGCACCGTGCAGAAGAAAGGTTTGCGGTAAAGCAGCAAACCGCACAGAAACAAAAGAATTCTTTCTCCTGCATGCTCTTACACATTGGAGCAATCTCAAAGACAGCTGTTCTGCTCCCGGGTGTCCCAAACCCTCTGACTTGATCTTTATCCCTCTTTCTACCCAATCCATCTTTCTTGGTATTGATTCATAAAATCAAAAGGGTAAATGACAAGGCCCACCAGAGTGGTACAGAGAATCGATGACATGTTTGACACTGTCCATTATCCTGTTTATGCTGTCCCTAAATACTGAAATACTCTCCTGTCACAATTTCCACGACTGATTAGGTTAGATGACTTTTCAGTGGCTGCAAATGTAGAGAGGGTCTGTGCATAATTAAGGGATGTAAATGTAGAGCTTTGTAGCTGCAGCTTTCAGTTTGTGCTTAAAGGCAGAAAGCTTTCCAATCATCTGCTTAGTCACCGAAGCACGATGAAGCTCTTTGCAAGCAGAGCCAGTTAATCAAAGATGGGACTCATGCCACTTAAATTTTGTTTCATATGTTTAAGGAGAGGACTGGCATTGAGAAATTTCAAAATAGGTTTTCTTGTAGATCTGTTTTTGTTATTTATTTCTGCCTTAGGGGGCTTGAGGATAAATGCAATGCTAACAGCCATGATCAAATCCAGGAGATCTGAGAGAGCGGTGAATGTTACAATGCTGAACAAAAGTATTCACACCCGTTGAACTTTTCCACTTTTTGTTATTTAATGACCAAAAACATCAATGTATTTTCCTGGGGTTTGAACACAAAGTAGCTCCTAATTGTGACATGGAAGGAAAACAATGCACACTTTTCCAATATTGAACAATCTGACATGAATGTACTGTATATTGATGTCCCTTTAAAATGATACCCTGAAATAAAATCCAGGCCAAACTCCTTAAGTCACTAATAAGTGGGGTCTACCTCTGTGATTCCATCACAGTAACGCTCCTGTTGTTTTGTGAAGAACTCAGAGGTTTGTTAGAGAACATTAATGAACAATCAACATCATGAAGACCAAGGAACACAGCAGACGGGTTGGGAATAAAGCTGTGGAGAAGATTAGAGCAGCGTTAGGCTCAAAAAACAACATCCCAAACTTGAAGTATTTTACAGAGAAATCTTTAATCCATCATCTGAAAATGCAAAGCTGCAAACTTACCGAGACACAGTGGTCTTGACTTGCCAAGGTGCAAAGCAAACACGGGCAAGAATGTGCCTTAATCAGAGGAGACAAAAGTTGAATTTTTGGTTTACATTTAAAATACACCATCGTCATTGTGAAACATGTTGGTGGCTTCATCATGCTGTGGGGATGCTTCGTTCAACAGGGACAGGGGGGTTGCTCACATTTGATGGGGCGACAAATGTAGCTGGATTGTACAACTGGTTAAGGAAATTTTAAGTAGCCATGATGAGTTGTGGCAGAGAACCGGGCGTAGGAATGTTTTTTTCTGGTTCTTCAGCTTATTTCTGATCCTCATTTTCAAGAGTCTTAAAACTACAAACAGCTGGGTTTCCACTTGCACAACAACTACACCGCAGTAGTTTTTGAGTAACGGAGAGAAATGTAGAGACTGACCGGGTTATCTGGACAATCCAAAAAGTGCTTTAAATCCAAACTGAAAAGACAATTACTTTAAAGACTTGTAGATTGCAGTTTTGCAAAGTTAGGAAATCCTTTATATGAGCATCATTCCTCTGAGAAAAATGTTAGACTGTTTTAAAACACTGTTATCATCTGACTTTATTATGTAAACGCAAATCTATAAAGACAAAATAATTAGAATTCAACAGGACAGATTAAGCAGAATATCCATATTTCCAGTCAAGTAATGAGAAGTTAGAAGCAGTGGGGAGAGCACTTCTTGGAGATGAACTGGCTGAATTGGGAAACACTGCGTTCCCTCAACTTTTGTGCCTGGCACTCATCAAATCAGATTTTTGGGTTGTTTGTAAATGGTCAATATCCCATGTATTTATGTGTGCTGTCAACAGCACAGCCGCAAGGGCTTCGCCAGCAAATGAGAAAAAACGTGTCAACAAATCCATCTGGAAAGTTTTTTCCGTCAGGTAATATATCCCGAATATGACACCCTCGCCTTCTCCTCATACCCCCGGACTGTTTGCATATGTAAACAGCCGCCATGATTGTCCTAGATATTTAACTTGTAGGGCCCATGGCCTTCATGTGTTATGACACCGTGTTGAAAATTTTTGAGATAATAATTTAAAGAAAAACAAAGAAACAACAGCAAAACTTTTACCAAAGATGAGGCCATGTTTTTCTCATTAACTTTGGAAACGGTTCTGAACCATACCATTGTGACTCAAGCTTCTTTAGACCAATCCCTTTAAATATCATTCAGTGGAAGACCAATGAGGTCCGGCTGAAATATTGTGTATGTGTGCAGATAATAGTTGGAGGTGTTTTTCTTTAAATGGATGTCAGAGTTACTTTACTATGAAACAAAATTGTATTCAGGCTTGGGAAAAGTGCTAATGCTGCTCTTTTTTTGGTCTCTATCTTTCTCTGCTGGAAAACCAACTGCCTGCTTGGATTACCTTTAATTGCTTCAGGTATGTTGTTGTGCAGCAATATATATGATTTGGTCAGGAATAACTATTAATAAGTGCCACAGGGCAATTATTAACAAAGTTAGTAATTTTGATCAAATTTCAGAGCACCACCTCATGATCAGGAATTAAGAGCCAAACAGCTCTCAGTCTCAGTCAGTTGATGTTTTATGAATACCTGCCTGGTGAGGTGTGGTATTATACAACAATAGATGAAGGAATGAATTCACAATCTGGCGTTCTCAAACAGCAAGCCCTGCACACATATACAGAATAAACACAAACAACCTACCTTCAAAATACAATAATTTATTAACCAAATAATTCAACTTCCAGTTAAAATATGTTAATCAAGAAACTATTTAACGAGGCTAGTAACATTGAACTAAACTACTACTGTAAGTAAAAATGAAAAAGAGGAAGTAATAAATACAGGAAACAAACAATAGAAAGAAACAAATATGAATAAAACTAAAACCAATAAAACGATGCGGTGATATCACAGTTCAGTGTGATTATCTATGTTTAAGAACCAATGTTGGTTTTGAGGAATTTATAGTGAGGCCAAATAAGCTCTGAGAGCTAACAAAGAACAACAGTTGCTAGGTGTTCAAACAACCAGTTCACAGCGGAAAGCAAAAGGGAAAATGAACCGTTATTTTAATAAAATAATGGTTCCTAAATCGTTTGCTGAATTAGAAATCAATAAAATTTTTGGACAATTGATCTAAAAGTTCTCATTTTCACCCTCTGCTGAGGTTGGTCAGGGTTCCCGGTTGTGATGATTGTATGGCAGCCCTGCTTCTCAGGCATTCCCAGTTTCTATGTCCGTCTGCCACAATTTAGCCTACCACTGTCAGTGTTTATGAATGGGTGGATGACTGACTGTAGTGTAAAGCGCTTTGGGGTCCTCAGACTAGATAAAGCGGGCCACTTCTAATATTTCTTCTCATGGAGAAGAAAGCTTTTAAAATAGGAAACAAGGAGGAACTGAGAAGGAAGTTCAGGAATGGAAAAAAAAAAAAAAAAAACATTTACAGGAAGAAGACAAAAGACCAGCTGGGAGTGCAGGGTGCATGAAGGATCTGAACCAGTTCTTCAATAGGTTTGACATTTAACCCTCCCTCTGCGCAGTCTCCCCTGCTGCAACCCCCTGCCTGCTTCCATGAACTTCACACCTATCAGCTCTCAGCCATCAACCACCTCCTTCACTTCAGAGGACTCTATCCCACAGCACCCCTCTACCACCACCCTGTGCTTTTTAACACTTCAAGTGAGAAATAGTTGCAAGAGATCAAGGTGCAAAAGCTGCAGCTCTGGATGGCATTGGCTCAAGGTTCCTAAAGTGTTGCGCAGATCAACTGTGTGGCATCGAGGAATACATGTTCAACAATGGGCCTGAAGCTGTGGAAGGTACCAAAGCTGTGGAATACCTCCTGTGCGTTACTAGGGCCTAAGACTCCACATCCAAAGAACCTCAGCAGCTACAGGCTGGTAGCACTAACCCTGTATATGGTGAAGATCTTTGAGAGGTTGGTCTTCAACCATCTTCGTTCCCTGGTGAGGTCTTTATTTGGTCGCCCACTGTTGATGACTCATGTTTGGTACCCAAAACCAGTGGCAATGCGTGACGGTGCTCATCAAATAACCAAAGTTCGAAGGTATGTGAACCAAACCGGTTCAAGAACCAACAAACAAAGGAGCGTTATCACAGACCCTTTCTCCCAGCCGCTGTTAGGCTTTATAACAATCACTGCTCCCAACAAACTCAATATGTGTTACATTTCTGCTGTTATTTCTTGTAAATAGCGTGTTGTTGTTTTAATGCTCACATACATGCACATTTTGTACATTTTTAAGATCACCCAACGTAGTTGCACATTTCTTTAAGTCTGAGTATGCTATTTTGAATAACTGTACAGTATTTTTTTTACTTATGCTGTAAATTTTTCCCTTACTGTGCAGGCTCCTATTCTTATTGTTTTGCTTTTATATGTTTACCTTTGTGTATTTCCACATGCTTCCATTTGTCTTTCACTTTGCTGCTGGTACACCTACATTTCTCCAATGGGGGACAATAAAGGATATTTCTATTTTGTTCTATTCTATTCTTCTATTCTATTTATTTAAAGGCTTTACATGTCTCAGCAAGTTTCTAACTATTATGCAAATTTCTTGCAACACAAATGAACATAAGGATTTATATCAAAGGTCATCAAACCTTAAACGAGGACGTTAAATTAGGCTTTAAAGTGCTCAGGGTAGCACATAGACCTTTGATGTTTTTTCTCATATTACTGCTGAATCCCCCATGCTCTTTTAGCCATCATGTGCTCACTGCATTGTTCTCTTGTGGTCTGCTTTCTCTATATTTCTTGTGTAACCAGACAATTTGCACCCCACTTTTGCTAGCCAAGAACAAACAAAAAAGCTCAAGTGTGCAACCGTGCCCTTTTTGTACACAACCCAACCCCAACAGTGCAGGAATGTTTTTAGTTTTATATAATGGATCAAATTTATGCAACAAAGCAGAGATGTCATGCAGAGAGTCTCAGTTGGACTGCATTCATACCAAACTTGTATTTTGTTCTAATAATTTTACTTTGGGAGGTCATAAGTACCTGTTTTTGTTGTTTAGCAATACCAGGCGGTAAACAGAGACATTTTGGCTACAAAGTCATATTGAGAAACACAAAAGCGGATAATATAATGCAAGGGATTAACTTCACTGATGACAGAAGAGATGAAGAGATCAGTTTAAATGAGTTGTAATCCCATGAATCTAACCATTCCACTGTGAGGCTGTAGCCTGTACCAACGAGGGCAGTAAAAGTTTAATCCCTTACATCTACTTGATATGGTTATTAAATTGTGGATTGGAGTAATTTGTATTATCCCTGCTTACTGTTCCTATATATGACCCTGGTGTAGCTGAAAATCTCAAGGACATGATAGTAAAAAAAAACATCCAATGTTTATAGTTTTTCCTGTTTGACACTAATATTAAAGCATGAATTCATTCTCAATAGATTCTTAATTGGATTAAGGCCTAGAGTTTGAGGCCACTCTACTACATGAATATGCTTGGATATAAACACTTCCATATGTGTATGTTTGGGTTTGTTGCACTGCAGAGTTTGTCCTAGTTTCAAGTCTTGCAGCCTCTAACTGGTTTTCTCCATCCATCTTCCCATCATGTCTGATCAGCTTTTCAGTGTCCCTGCTGAAGAAGATGTTGTGCTCAGGGATGCACAGTGTTAAGTTTTTGCAACAGATAGTATTTTGCATTCAGGCCAAGATGTTAGATTTTGATGTAATTTACACAAAGCAACTTTTACATATTTGCTGTGTCACCTACATAGCTTGTGGCAAACTGCGGCGTCTATATAGTTCATATGACTTTCTTTAACATTGTCTCCTTCTTGCCACTTCTTATCCCATCAAGAGGTTCTCCCAAATGAGCTGAGGATCTCTGCAGCTCTTCCAGAGTTACCATAGGCCTCTTGGCTGCTTCTCTAAATAATGCTCTCCTTGCCTGGCCTGTCAGTTTTAGTGGATGGTCAATGTTTTGGTTGGATTGTAGTTGTGCTATACGTTTTCAATTGTCATTCGATAGATTCAACATTGCTCAGATTTAAAGATTGGAAAATTGTTTTGTAGCCTAAATGTGCTTTAAACTTCTCCACAACTTCATCCCTTGCCTGTCTGCTCTGTTTTTTGGTCTTCACGATGTCGTTATCTTCATTAATGTTCTCTAACAAACGTCTGAGGCCTTCGCAAAACAGCTGGACTTGTACAAAGATTATAATAATAGCAATTATAATTATTTGACTATGACTATTTAGTGATTAGGCAACTTCTGACGGAGGTTGGTTAGTCAGGAAAATCCCACTAAAATACATTGATGTTTGTGTGTGTCATGTGATAAAGTAAAAAAGTTGCTTTTGTAAGACACTGTACTGTTTAAAATCTTCCTGCATTTTTCCTCTCATGTTCAATCACTGTTTTCTACTTCCTGGTATGTTGTCACACATTGTGTTTTCCCAAGAAAATTTGTTTATTTCCCCGTTTCTATCTCCCTTCTTCACTCTTGGACTTCTTTCTTACCTACAGTATCTACAGCTTCTCTATAAATAATGCCACCTGTTGGACCGTGGCCTTCATTACACTCACAAAACTGTACATCAGCAAGAAAGGCCAACAAGGGTGCCTGGCACAGGGTAAGCCAGTCATACCACTGGCACAGAGAGTTATGTCTGGCACTCACTGACTAATGCATTTGCTTGTGAGGCCAGGAGGGAGAAAACATGGGAGCAATGAGGGCAAGGTTAAAAGGACCTTTGATTCTGTGCAAAGCAGGAATTAAATGTATAAGTGAGAGGATTTATGATGATAGTGAGAACTGCTTAAAGTTGTATTTTAGAGTATGCTGCAAGTGCATTAAAACAGCTTTTATTCAGAATTGTGACTTGGAAAAAAAGTAGTCAATACATGTTTTGCTCTTTAAAGCCAAGGAGATAGAGGTGTTGAGGACTTGAAAGCATGCACAGCGGGACGTGATCAGGGTGTGGGTGATAGGGTCAGGGGTCAACTCTCTCAAATAGCCCCGGTGAGTACAACCATCTATCGGCTCCTTTGGCTTTGAAATGGGAAGCGGCCCTGGCTGTTCTTGAATGCTGGAGCAGCTTTCGGCATACCACGGTCTGCCATCAGACACAGTTGTCATGTCAGGTGTCTTCATAGGATTGGTTATTTTTGAGATGATGAAGGAAGGGTTAAGTGGTGCACTATGCTCTACGTTTAGTAAACAAATTATTAATGCATTGAACTGTATTAACACAATCCTAACATGTACTGTTATTTCTATTCAAACTCTGTAACAACAATGCAACAAACCAACATATAAAGACTTTTCCATCCACTCAAGCTTTTTGAATTTCTTGGTTCATATTTTTCTTTACAGTCCCTGAAAAAATTGCCTTTTGTTATCCAACAGTAGTTGCTTCTTTAAGGGTCTCTTTTAAGATATTCAAAAATTATTTCTTAATCAAATCCTTAATCCGATAGTTCTAGAAAGTATTACCCGATCTGGACTCAAACCATATGCGCTAGACCACATGATCGATCTTTAATCTTAAATGACCTTTTTTTTAAATTGGCAGTTTGGGAAAGTTTTTTTTTGTGGTCATTTTAGGCCTGAATGTTGCCTTTGATTGTTGGAATACTACCATAGCCTCATCTATATACAGTCTCAATGTGTGTTTTGTGTTAGGAAATTCTTCAGTAGTTTAAGTCGTATTACAAGAGGTTCCCAGTCCAAGTAGACACACATTCTTTTGTTGCAGCAAAGCTTACATTTTTGGGTTTCTCAAGGCTTTGTTCTTGGTTCTGTGCTGCTTTCATTATATAGATTGCCCTTGGGGTCCATTTTAAGAAATATAATATTTTATTTCACTACCACTGCATACAAACAGGAAAATCTGGTTGCATGAATCTCTGTGTCCCAAAGCAGCTCTGAAAGAGGAGTGTGTTGGGGTGTTTCAGGAGATTGACACAAAGCTCTCATCTAATGTGTGCTGACGTGTGTGAGTGTTTACATTAGACTTTTGTGTTGAACAGCAGATGTTGATTAGATATTTTAATTTTATTTATCAGGGCATGGCTTCTATTTTTTTTTTAAAGCAGGCCACTTTGAGATCCCGTTTACGGAATGAGAATTTAGCATGCACTGTATAGGTACCCGTTTTTCATGCATTTTGATTAGCTATATTGTTAGATAAATATGTAAATCTTACTTCATTCTCTAAAGCCTTAGTTAGACTGTGAAAATGACGCCTGAAAAGAAGTGTCCTGATAGCCTCTTAAGGCACACTTCACTCTGGACTAAGACCACAACCCAACAATAAAGATTAGCCAGAATGCAGATTGTCCAAGTATACTCTTAGAGAGGTCTTCTGGGGTATATGAATAAAACATTTGTTCCTCATTACACATGGAGTGTGAGGGTTTACATACTTTTGGGGATGAACAAATCCGTTACGTTGGTGACCATGGTGGTCTAATTTTCTAGGCCCATTGTTTCTAACTGCTGTCTTTGCTTCAACTAAACTCTGTGCAGCTAAAATTAACAATACAAAATTTCCACACCAATAAATTCAATAAAGACATTTACCTCTTAAATGTGCAGAGCGCCTTGTAGAATAGGGCCGCAATAGGGAGGGATGTTCGCAAAGCTCCAAGACAGTAGCAAGAAGGCTGAGGGTAGTTGAGGCTTTAGCTTGCAATTCAAATCCAAAATGTATATCCTGCTGTAAAAGAGAATCCCAGTTATTGCATTTAGCAATAAGGATGAGAAGATAAACGTGACCGTCTAAGGGTTTATAATTTAATTTTACAACAGGGCAAACTGAACTCCATGATCGCTGTAATCTGATGAAGAAACTGATGTTGTTTCAATCTTCACATAAAGGCTGAAACTGATGGTGGAAATGCATAAAATTAGTATTTATAGGAAAATCACGTTGATCATAAAGCAAAATCTTAGTGCATGGAAGCAACTGTTTGGCAAGAATATTTTTCTGCACCTTGAAAGTATTGTAAATTTTTATAAATCTGCCTCATTTCAGTAATGTTCAACATGTCATTGAGTTTATGGAGATCCTAGGGCACTATTATTTAATTTGACAAACATAGCGAAGGTAAAGCCTTAGTTCTTTCACAAAGACTCAAAAGCTTTCAATGCTTATACTTCAGCTCTGAATCCTGGTGAGCATAGATCCAACATCTTATTTTCTAAAGGTGCTACAACATGGTGTCTCTTGTCTTTAGATATCAAGAGAAAAGGTGGGCGTATAACACGAGTGCTTGTCTCATTTCTCTGTCTTCAAATCTATTACAGGATTAATTTTAAAATGTTATTGTTGGTTTTGAAGGTCTAGTCTCGTCCCGTTGTATCTGCCAGATCTGTAATGTTAAGATAAATCATATGGGACATTGAGTTGCGGCTCCTAATGTTGGGAAATAAAAACAGCTAGGAGATAATTTGAATATACTGGTAAATAAGCACATCTTATCAGCACTAATTTTGTTTTGAATTGGATTAAGTGATTTCATTCATTGTGTTTCATATAAATCTTTTTGCTGTGCAGCACGTTTATGGTGTGTTTAACAATGGCTTTAAAAAGAAAATTAAATGCAATAATTTAGACAAAATCTGTTGGCAAGCCCAAATGTAACTCTCTGTCTAGTAAATTATTTTTGTTGAAGGAAAATATGCAGCTGGTTAATTAGTTCCTGCAACCTATTCATAAGGACAAAATGCCAGCCAGCACCAAAGGACAAAAAAATATCCCTTTTTCTGCAGTTTCTTGCAGTTAATTACAGTGTTACATCCACATGGAACAAAGCCATTTTTCTTTTTTTTATTCAAAGCAGCACAACTTTTTTACCTGTTATGTAGTCTGAATCAATTAGTCATCAAAGGTCCCTCACAGCAGAACATTTAACCTTTATCTCCAGCAGTGTTTCATGTGCTTTTACCCCTCCACCTGCTTCGTGTTTTCTTCCTGCTGAACTGAGGGAAAAACCCTGTGGTGTCTCTTGTAAATAAAAAAGCAGAAGCTGATTCACAATCCTTCTGGCCAATGAACGAGTTGATTTATAAGATTAAATGGTTTTAATGATTCGCAGCTAATTGCTGCTTAGAAGAAAAGATTAAGTATATGCTAAGTTTCTGCATGAGCAATCTATCCATTGTTCCCTGAAAAATCAAATAATATGTATATTTGGCTGGACTCATCTGAAGATGAGCAACAATTTAGCTTTTTTCTAACCAGCTTTACTTTCTTTTACATTTTCTGCAAAAAAGTGCTTTGAAGACAGAAACATTTGGATATTTGAAGCTAGTCTATTAGCATATGCATGAGAATCAGGGATTTTCACTCAAATTAATTAAAGTTTGAATGCATTTTAGCTTTAAAACAAACAGCAGTTTCTAAGGTTTCACATTCACCAGATTCTTGTCAAGTATGGAGGGTTTTCGTTTTACACTTTACCCTAAGGAATGTACAATTTGTTGTACAAATTTACTTTTTATCTCTTCTCAGTTGAGAACTAGTGACCTACAATATTGCTATTAGTCAAAAAACTAATCAAATGGTGTGACACGAAGTGCTTTGTACAGGTTAAAGATGAGTTATTGTCAAAAACAACTGAAGTAAATAAAATCATAAAGTTAGCTTGTTGATGATGCTGGTATCTGATTTAAGTTTCCAAATCAGCTCTAAATTAGATTTCAGTTTGTTATGTTTAAACCGTGTCATTGGAAACATCATTTTGAACCGCAATTTAATATTTACGAAATCATTATATGTTTTGTGAAAATGAAAAAAAAAAATTATGCATTTCTGGCATCAAGACAACTTTAGAAAACTCACTATATGTAAATACAGGAGGTCAGACCTAGACTGAAATATTTTAGGCTGACGACAGATTCTTCAAGCATAGAACAAGTGTCTCGTTCAAGGCGGCATTCATGCGAGAGCTGCTACCATTCTTGACAAACTTTTATCGGATGCTGTAAGGTAGAATTTGAGCCCACACACAACCTAAGGGATTATACTAATACAGCTTGTATAAACCCAGTGGGGCTGTTTTTTTCTCCCTCACTGTAATCTTGTAATTGGATTCCCGGGGAGGGTGACTGCCTGGTGGAAACTCATGCTGGTCATATTTCCCCCATGACTTGCGGAGACCAATCTACAAGGTCTCACCAGCTGTTACGCCTCTGTCCCTCTCTATTAGAAAAGCGCTGACAACAGGCACAAGCGACAGGAACAGGAGGAAGAGAGGGATGGCTGCCCTCCTTCTAGCCTCTCTGTCTGGCACAGACCTGAAGGCACAGCAACAGACCGCATAAGGCTTTGCCTCAGTTTATCTCATCACATCCCTGCTTCTCATTGAGGTTCCTCGGCATCTGAAAGTGACTATGGCTGACATATGACAGGGTAATGTGGGGGAAGCTGGAATCATTAATTCTGGCACTGTCAGCACCTTTTGTAACAAGCTGAACCTAGTGAAAGCTGTGGAAGAGTGGTCTCAAAATATCTAGTCAGGTGACTATTTGCATCTTATATTTAATTTAATCTAAAAATAAATGAAGTGGATCTATAGTCAACTTCCTTTTATTTGACTAATAAACCAAATCAAATCCAAGATTTAGTTGTTTTCTTTCTACAATCAACTTCTTTAGAAGTTGTTCACATTGCGACCTAATTGCCATAGAAGCAACGATGGCTGTGCCGTGTAAAAATGAGTACGCAGTATGTTATGTCTAAAATAAAATGCCTCAGTAAAGGTGGCCTAGGGTTGGGATTTGAGAAAACAGCAATCACCACGTTTTTAAAGTTGCTTTATTTTTTGCCATATTTATTTCTGGCCCTGTAGGTGTTCTTCTTGGCCTTGCGGTGTGTAGGAAACACTTCTCCACAAATACTGACTCATAACTGCAACTTAAAGCAACACTCAGAACATTTAGGATTCAACGTGAGACACATAGTCTCATTCAAAAACTCTGAGGAAAAGACTGAAAGATGCAAAATGTATATATTTACCTACATGCCCACTAAGAGTATAACTTCTCTGTGCTGCCGATGTATTGACGTCAGTAGGAAGGTTTGCATAATGGCCTGTCGATTGATATGGGAGAGAAATTCAGGTAACGGCAAGTTTTTGAATACGTATGTTCCCTTTTGTATTAAAAACGTGCTAGAAAATGAACATAGAAATGGTTTAGTAATTTGGTTATTTTACACCCTTTGCCCCTGTAATGGTTTCCCTTGTACAGCACGCTCTACATTTACTGACTTGAGCACATTGATTTAGTGGTAAAAAAACACCCCTGCTGCTAAGACTTTGTACAACCCTCTTTTATGAATAGATTTGCACTTATTCTTCTCCAATAACAGTTCACAAGGTTGAAGCGGACAGTTAGAGCGATCTTTAATCATTCCTCTTTGCACAATCTCTTTAGATTATCCTGAGTTCTGGGTCCTCTCTTATCCTTCATTCTCTTACCCCTGTTTTCAGTTCACTTGTAGAGTCCTCCATAATTCCTTTAAAATCTTCTGAGTTTATGATGCACTTTATAGCAGTTTCCAGGACTTTTGGAAAAGATACAGCCCCACACAATCACAGATCCTCCACTGTTCTTGACAGTGAGCATGAGGTGCCTTTTACACAATTATTGATACCATTGAAAATTATTTAGTTTATATGTTGCTTTGTAACATTGGTCAGAGGGTTGAGGAACCTTCACTAAGTAATGCATGACTTTCTGTTTTTACAGAGTATAAATATGACCTGATAGAAAATTTCTCTTAGGCACTCTTAGTCAAAAGGGAAAGTTGGGAGTGCATGCTTTTTAAGTAAGGGAGATATGTGTTCTTCATAAGTCAGGAAATAGCTACTCACCTAAACACACATTTTTTTTGTCTTCTTTTTATCATGTTTTAAGTTTTATACTCTGTCTTTGAAAATCACTTTGTGATTGTTATCTGTAAAAGTAGCTGTATAAATAAAATGTACTTGCTTATTTACTAAACTTGCTCATATCTAAAGACAGAACAATTATTAAAATGTTTGAAACAATTGCAGCTGTAATAAAGGAGACTTCTCACAGTGAGGAGGATGAGAAGGGAGGTAGAAAAAGCTCACTGTTGGGACCACTAGTACATTTGTTTGTGTGTGATTTGATGCTTCTGACAGAGAGAATTTATTTTTAAGTATTTTAAATATCTTTTCCATGAGTGTCAATAATCAGGTGAGTGCTGTATGTTATATGTGTACATGTATTTCACTTATCAGTTAGGGATTTGCCATTTGCATGTGAAAATGCCTAAATATGTTTTTAATATGTTCCAGTGTTAACAGCCGGGCTTGTCAAAACATAGCCTGAGCTGCATAATTGGAAGTTGTGTGTATGTAACGGAACACACACGACTTAAAACGAAGCATGGTTTTCCTGTTTTGACACATCTGTTTGGCTTTGAACTCACAAATTACTCTGAAAAAAGCACAAAAAGCCCTACTTAAACCAAGTTTTGTGCAGGTGCATGCTGTTCTCCAAATACTTCTGATCTTGTTTGATCTA
This sequence comes from Girardinichthys multiradiatus, assembly GCF_021462225.1. Taxonomy (NCBI): domain Eukaryota; kingdom Metazoa; phylum Chordata; class Actinopteri; order Cyprinodontiformes; family Goodeidae; genus Girardinichthys; species Girardinichthys multiradiatus. The sequence goes on from NC_061807.1 coordinate 21,352,138, forward strand.
CATTTTTGATCCAGCTCGGACTCATTAGCGACCACACAATTTGCCAAGCGGAGGCAGTCATGCGAACGGGCAAAGGTTCAAACTGATTGGGCTTTGTCAGCTCAAATTAATCCAGGCGAGGGTGATCAGAAAGAATCCGCTGCAGTGAAATTCCCAATGATCGGAATGCTCGCCCTGATCATAGAAGCCGCCATCTACTGTCCTGCCCGCTTCCTCTTTGCTGCATTTGAATTGTCTTCAAAGAGAAAAAACTGTTATGTATTTATACCTTGTTAATGGGAATAACGTGGAAGGCGGGGTGAAGCGCAACTGTGGGCATGGTCTTGACAAGAATAATGAATTAGATCCCACAGCGAGTCGACAGTCTGACACAGCAATGATGGCACGCCCAATCATTTCTCTGAACTGTTTGCTCTCGCTGTCTAAAAAAAAAAAAAAATCTCTTGGAAAGTAAAGGCTGTCTGAGATCAGATTGTCAGCCTATTGAAAAATTACAATTAGTGTTTTTCTTACCTGACACACGATGGTATGTGTTGAACAGAGGAGTACGTTTTTTTCTAAAAATCTAAAGTACAATTTTGTTGCTGACACAAACAAAACACATTTTGTTCCAACGTATTCCCCCCGTCGCAGCTTTCAAACTCCTTCAAATAAAAAGTAAAAAAAAACAATCTGTATTGTTCTGGAAGAGTGGAAGTTCCATTTTTCACTGTCAGCAAACTATCCACTTTCAGAACAGAAACCCCATAAATTTTTTATGTCATTTTATTCATGTGGAGTGCTGCAAAAAGCCAAGCTTCATCATGAGGATTATTTATTTTCCTTACTTTCTTGGTCTTTTTGCAGTTTTTCTTTTAAATAAATCCCAAAAGTCTAAAACATTTTTTTATAGATAGGTGGCATGGTTGAGCGATTCCTTTGAATAAGTAGAAATTGTTGTCACCTCCTGTGTGCAGTTAATTGCATTTTGAATAAACTGCTCATTACGAGGAGTTGCCACAGTTCTGTTGGCAGTGGGATGCTTCGATATTAACTGTCTCCTCTGTATGTGGTTTCTAACAGACTTGTCAGTATTTTAAACGGGGCAGTGAAGCACAACATTTTCATCTCATGGTAGGCGGTTTATGATGTATTTTTGGCCGTGAGCAAATAGGTAAGGCAGGATGGCAGTGGCCTTTAAGAGGTATTCATTCCTCTTGAACTATCATGTTCACAGAGGTTTACATGTGTTATTGGGATTTTATGTAATAGGTCAACAGGTAGCGCCTAAATGTGAAGGGCATAGCAATCTACAACGTGTGGACAATGTAATAACAATCTAAACAGTCTAAAAAGTGTGGAGTGTATTTACATTTGCCCCACCCCCTTTACTGTAATGCCTCTAAATGAAATCTCGATTAGCCAGTTGTCTTCAGAAGTCACCTAATTATTAAATAGGGTCCACCTATTGGTGGTATTTCACCTCAATTTAACTACAGCTGCAAATACAGTTATTTACTTATTTAAAAGCGATGTGGGGGGCACACAGCAAACATGTAAATGAACTTGAGATTGGTCAGTTGAAACCAAAAGTGGACTTTTTCCCCCTACATGCAAAATGCTATTAATAGCAGAAAACTAACACTGCACATGAACCTGAACAAAACAACATGGTGGTGGCAGCATCATGCTGTGGGATTGTTTTCTTTAGTAGGGACTAGGAAGCTGTTTAGAGTTGATTGGAAGTTAGATGGGGTTAAATGCAAGACAAAGCTGGAGGACAAGACTTCAGACTGAGGCACAGATTTATATTTCAGCAGGAAAATGACCCTAAACTCTTTAACCTGCTAAAAGCTAGAGAGAAAAAAATTCGTTTTTAAAAGAGTTTTAAAATGACCAACAGTCTGTCTAGCTCTAATGTGCAAAGGCAGGTTTTGGCACAATTTAGGGGCCACCACTGAGAAAGCTCGATCACTTAGACTGAATAAAATATGGTCATTCCCTTTATGTAAAAGTTGATGTCACTCTATTCTTTAAACCTAAAAACCAAAATAAATTCTGTTTAACTAATATTGTATAGTACACATTTTTAAAAACTGATGGTAAAAACCAACTTTTTTTTAAAGGTAATGATGGTTTCGCTGCTCGAAGCAAACCCTAATTAGCTGTACCGAGGGAAATATTTGCTCTTTGATGCCTAGCCTAAACATACATTCAGAGCTACAGTAAAATGTTTCAGATCAAAGAGTATTACTCTGTTTGAATGACCCAGAGAAGGTCCAGACCTAACTGAAATACCAGCATCACAACATCCTGGCTTTGCGACAACTACCTGCAGGTGGACTCGGATAAGAAAGAAACCCTAATTATTTCCCCTTAAAACCGAATATCTGAATTCAGGTCACATCTTGGTGTATTTGACTCCTCTGTCCAGAGGAGCTTCAGTGCTGTCTTTGACTCTGCCATGTTATTGGAGTGTTGTTCTCAAGGAATAACCAGAAAAGGTTTCTTTTTTTTAAGAAATTTGACTTTTTATACAATTAAATAAGAAGGACCTTGACCCTCTCTTGTCAGCACAGGATTGTGCTTCAAGGTTTTTAACTAACACACATAAGAGATCGAGCATTACTCCTTTCGGAGTCTCTATACATTAGCTCCAGTTACATTTTACAATTAATTTTGAAATCTTGGTCCTGATATTTAGAGCTCTATGCTCCATCTGATCAAAGGACACTAGTTATCCTACAGGCAATGGGAGGTAAATCTTTTAGTAGTGGCCCCCAGGTTGTGAAATATGTTGACTGCATCTTTATGCTATTTCGATTCTTTTAAAAAGCAGCTGAACACTCATTTATTTAGACATTCCTTTGACTAGATTTTCAGAAGTTGTTGCTTTCCATCCATTCTGTAAATGTGCAAAGCTGGTAGAGAGTTTTGCAAGACACTTCAATACACATTACTCCTATGCTCATGTTTATAACAGAGAGCTTGAGAGAAGATGACAGGACAGATAGAGGCTGTGCAGCGGTCTCTGGAAGAATTGGGAAGAAACTGACAGCCTCTCATTTGGGGTTCATGGCTGCTGCGGGATCTATTATCAGCGGTGGGGAGCCACTTCTATGGGGTGCCATCATGGACTCATCTGCTCTTTTTTTGAAACCAACCCAAAGGGATTTATTGGATGAAACTCGTGACTTAACAAAGTTTCAGCAAAGGATGCCAAAACCGCAGGCATTCCCACCGCCCATTACTCTCGAGACATGAAAACGTCATCTTATTGGTGACATGCTTTGCTGGCTTTTCTTAATTTACTTTATTTTCATGTGCTGAAACTGTGCAATAATACATTGCAAAATGATGGCACTACCTAAAAACAAAGAATACCGTGCAAAAGTTTCAAACCAGCGCTAATTTGCTTATATTCTGCATTTTCTTAACGGTTACATTTTAATGATGTAAACCATGTCTTCAGGCTTCCTGAAGATCTTCCTAAGTATTTCTTCAGACTAACAATGAACTGCCATGAATGCATCATCTTTCAGCAGAAAATCCACTATATGAAAACCTTTCAGCTAATAGCTCTTTGGGAATCAACTTGTTGGTGCTAAAATGTGATATAATATCTGTCAAATTGTGTTATCTGGTATTTTAATGGATTCGACCTCAGAAGTGGAACAAAGGTCCTATTTTGTGACGGTGTTGACACAATGCTTCAGTTCGGGAGTCTTTTTATGCCTAAATGGTTTAGGTTCAGAGTAGAGTACCTTGATAACTTAACAGTCTCAAAATAAATATATGCTGGGTCGATAAGCCACTTTAACAATTTCTATCTACATGTTGCCTTTTTTTCCATTTCATTCCTGAAAACAAACCATTTAGTACCCATGAACCTAACCACAAGGTATTATGTTGATTCTAAACATTCAGAAGCTCCAATCTTATGTGTATTTTTATTTAATACAATTAGTTTTTGCTCAGTTCCACTAATTCTCTAATTAAACCAAAGTAATCGCCTGCTGGTAAATATTATTTATTGGAGCTATATCCACATTTTCTAACAGCAGACCATGACCAGATTATAGAAACTTTCTATTAGATCATCGGTTGTGAAAGTGGGGTTGACACCTCACCATGGCAGTTAGAAACTTATGGTCAGTACAAAATGTCCCATGGCTTAAGTCTTCTTTTTGTAGGTGAAAGAACCAGGTACAGAACAACGAAATCTCCTAAAGTTCAAAATGGTAATGTGCAAAATGACCAGCACCCAATAAAAACCTTGGTAAATTGGTAAAGCGCTGGACAGAAAACCAGTAAAAACCAGCCAAAGTCTTAAAAAAACATTTGAAAGACCTATAGACATCCTGGAGAACAAGTGATGAAGACCACTATAAAGAACAAATGAGAGTCTGGCTAAGTTTTCTTTATTCAACCTCAATCAACCATTTTTATGAAAAGCCCTTTGGCAAAAACTCTACATCCTGATGACTTTGAATCAGAATCTGGAACCATTTTATTGGCCTTTCTTGTGTGCAAAAAGAAGGAATTTAACTTTGGTTTCAAGCACTTGCATCGTATAGACATTGAATATCAATATGTAAACTTTAGAGGAAGTAAAATGAAGGATACAAGGAAACGTATGTGCATGTATCTGTAAGTACAGCCAATTTCTATATAAAGGATTGAAGAAATCCTTGAAATTTACTAAAGACAGGCATTTCTAGAACATTGACAGTTTGGAAACAGGCTGTTAGTTTTTTAAAGCAGTAGGGTGTCCTACTGTAAACAACAAATGCTTTAATGCAAAATATGAAGAAATGAGGAATGAAAAAGGACTTAACCATTTTGAAAAGCAATGGTTTCCTTTTCGTATTGCTAAGCATCTGTAAGTTATTCTTTACTCCTTTCTCAGGAATCAGTTCATATTTTTCTTCTACCCTCAGAAGAGAACTCCTATTAAAAATCCCACCAGCCAAGTAGCAATGCCGCTACCAATCCAGACTCTAATCTGGTCGTAACCCAATCCCGGCCCGGTGCCTTTTGTGTCCAAACGAGCCCTCAGTCACTTCAGGCCTGGAGCTTGTGGTCTGCATTCCTCCTGTCGCAGACGCAAGCTGTCTAAATAAATGCTCGCTGTTGCTTCTTTTTCTCTGGTGGCAGCCTGCGCTCAGGGGGCCTCTGGATGCTTTTAAGCCAACATCCATGCTTCACACATGGCTGTGAACATCCGCAGACCAAACCATTGGCATGCTAGCACATACAGCACGTTGCAGACACCAGCTGGGGACCTGTTAACAGCCAAATAACATGGGTTTGTTGGAGAAGAGCCTGACGCCGAGGCTGCCTGTTCATTCTTGTGCTGAGATCGCACCGCCTGCATGCTTTGGCACTCATGATTGGCATCACATGTGCTCAGTGTCAGCTTCATAATCTGCTGTTTTGTGTATTCTGCGTGGCCTAAACAATTAGCCTCCAAGGACCTGTCCTTCAGCTCTGCAGCATCTGCTCAGTCCCAGAAAATCTAAAGCTGTTGATGAGAAATGCCTTCTTTTTATGTCAGTGATGGTTTGGATTCTATGGGCCACTTCTGGTTACTTCATTCACTGCAAATCAGTCCTTTTGTTCCGGTTATCCACACCTTCCTGTGAGATTTGTGGGTATCCCTGCAGAGATTTTGCCTGGTTTCATGAATGCCAAAACATGTCAGAGATGTAAGAGGCATGTGAAAGGAAATCGTTTCATTTTCATCAGCTGTAATTACAGCGTCTTCAGGAGGATAAGAGTCCGTCATCCCTTCCATAATGGAATAATGATGGGAAAAGAAATGAACAAAGTGAGCCCTCCAAACTCTGATTTTCAACAGATGTTCAGGTTTTAGATGTTTTAGGTTTTAGTAGAGTACAACATAATTTTCTCCATGCATCTGAGAGAATCAAGGAAACATGTAAAGTAAAATCAAACTTCTGATAAGGACAGATTAATTTCTTTATTGTTTGATCTTTCTTCACAGGTAGTCATGGTTGAGAATGTCTGAGTGATTAAGCTTTTTCTACATTTTTCTAAATTTTCTCCTGAAAACTAAAGAAAATAAAGAATTTCTTGGGTTTGGCAACAGCTTTGACTCAATACAAGACTGTTACTGCACTTTAATGACCGTGGTGTATCTGTGACAGTTTGGGCTCGATCTGCTTAGGTTAAAAGTTGATATCAAATCTCTTTGACCTAACATAAATATAGGTTATGAAAGAAGGGCTTTTATGTGGAAAATTAAACCCATGCTTCCTAAGGAGCCCCAGTAAGTTTGTTAACTTAGACTCGTCTCCATTTTTGTTCCTGTGTGTGACCGCAGAAAGAGCCAAAGCTCTGCAGAAACAAATTGACCATTTTCCAACTCATGTCATTAAGTCTCATTAAAGGCTTGGGTTTTTCTGGCTGCAAGCATCTGGGTTTAAAAATAGCGACACCAGATTGGATTTTTGTATTCTTGTTTGGTTTGTTTATTTATATCATGTGTGGTGTTTATCAGTCTTCTTGCCACTTGTTTGCACACTGGAGCAAATGCATCGATGAATGCAGCCCAGATGTTGACCTGGACAAGGGATGCTTTGGATATAAGTGGCTTAGAACATATACAGCGCCCTCCACACTTGTTTCCTCCCCCAGCTGTTAATACTTTGTATGACTCTTTCACCAAGAGGACACCACTGTCAACGCTGTATAGTGAACCACTGCCTAAAGATGACCCTTTTTCAGTTTTCTGGCAGAAACTAGATTTCTATTTAAAATGTACTGGTTTTTCAAAGAGTTGGTAATGCCATGCACTCTTGCAAGGTTCCCATGCCCTTTGGAAGAGAAAAAGGCTTTCAGCGTCACAGATGCTCCACCCTACTTAACAGTGGGCATGAGGGAATCTGTCACATAGTTTTTTTCTTTGCCTTACTTCAAGCCCACAAGCAGTGTTTGTTGTCAAAAGTCAAATGTTTGTCTCATGTGAGAAAAGCACCATGTTCCAGTAAAGTTGGGCAAATTCCATTTGTGATGCTAGGGCAGATATTGGAAAAGTAAAACAAGTGGCCGTTTTCTCGTAGCTATTCCTTAGCTTTTGAAGGCAAACACACATCAGCATTACTTAAATGCCATGCTCTCCTGTATTTCCGATTTTGAAAAGTGACCTTAGGAAATATGCTGTGTTGCATCATATTTATACCCCTGGAGAACTGGACGTCATTCATAAATTGAAGTTCCTAGATGCTTGGATTAACTTAAAGTAAGGTAGCAATTAATGCTTCAGCTAAATTAAATTTAATGAAATTGTAATGTCAGTGGTTGTTGGATTGGTTGGATTTCTTTCTTGACTTAGAGGTTTTTTTCTCACTTTTTTCAGTTTGAGTTCATGCCACTGCTATACAAGATGGCTTTTTTCAAGGTCTCCAGCATGTCTTTTCCAGGGTGCCAGTAGAAGTCGAGGCCTCTGTGTTGCAAACTTTAGGCATGTCTCTGAAATACTCTTTCTCAGGCCACCGTCAATAGTCCTAAAACTAACTATAGAGCAATTAAACATCTGAAAATTAATTTGGTTACATACCTTAATAGAAAAAATAAAGCCGCAATAGTGCTGACTTTTCTTGCTTCATATTTGCACCAGCAGCAGTTTCAAAAAACTGTCCCGCATTTCAGCAAGCAGCTTCAGAGGTGCCAATTAAAATTCAGCTGATTTTTTTACAAGACAATTACTAATGTGAAGTCGCTGCAAGATCCAGAAAGCTTCAGTGGTGCTGTCATGTTGGCGACGGAAACTTGGAACTGCTTCTTTCTTTTTCCCACAAAAAGCTAATATGTTTGGCATCAGTCAAACAAATCAGCGGGTAACGAGGCTAAAGTGTATCAATTTGATAGTAATGAATACATTTTTCTCAGATTAGTCATAAGCTTAATGTTGTAAAAAAGTAGCTCTGTATTAGTAAGATTATCTTAAATTAAGCTACTTTTTTATGCCTGTTGGATTTACTCCTTGTTTCATCAATTATTTTAGTTTCATCAGCGGATCATAAAGTCTAAAAGCCTTTTCAACTTGTGGAAATTGAATTTGACTTTTCATGCACTGGAGGAAAGTTGCATGCAAATTATTTCTACGTTGTCACTCGAGACCGGAGCCAGTTTTGCAATACAGTAGGAGTCCAGAATTATAAATCGCTAATGTGCTGCCAGCTCTCAGTGGATGTCTTTTCATGCACCAGCAGCCTGATTTAAGAAGGGTCAGAGCTTACTCGCCTCCTAGGTCAAACACATTTTCCCAACCTTGCTTAGCTGCCCGATCTCTGCTGCATTTTATTCAGCTCTGCATTTCCACTGTTTTCATTGATGTTTATCTCTACATTTAGCTGTTTGACTTAAATGCAGGATGGATATAATGTTTAAAATCTGGTTCCTAACATTCAGAGTCATGCTTAGATTCTATTAAAGCAGGAGGCATCAGGCCTTTGGATGCACTGTCTGCATTTCTCTCCAGTTTTCCCATAGTATATATCCATGTATGTTACACTTCCTGTTGCAGCCTGCCTGGGGGTCAAAAGGTTCACCGCAGAATTATCTGAAGGTTACATACCTGCTTTGGCTCCCTGCTGTTTGTGTCAATCAAGCTAACAATGGCCCGTTTATTGGGTAAATCTAGACACTTGTAGACACGTTTAAATGTAGACCCTTTTAGAAACATAAAGGTTAAACTTCTCTTTGTGGTGCTGTAACTGATTAGCAGTTTCTTAAAGTAAAAAAAACTTTTGATGCAAATGTTTTTAAGTCATTATCTTTCTTCTATACTGTGTGAGAAATCAATTGCTATAAAACATAGTTTTGCAATTTTAAAACAAACACAAATTGATCATGGAGTTGACACTATAAACTGCCATTAGCATCTGATGTTAGCAGTTATTGTAATTAGCACGGTCAACATGACTTCAGTCCCTGTGTGAAAAACTTAGATACTTTCCTTAAGGCTGCCAACATTTCCAGTTGCAGCATGTTCCATAACAAACAGAGGTGGAAAGCCCTGAAAGACAAAACAGAGCATTTTTATTCAGCCTTCCTGATATCCACTGTTCTCTACTCCCTATTACTAATCTACTGACATTCAAGCTTCGCTTTTCTTCTGTTTTTTCTTTTATTATTAGTTTAAACATTATTTAGTGTGTCAGCACTTGATTCCATTTTCTTTCATGGTTGTTGAACAGTCTATTTTAAAGAAACAATATGCATACAGTAGATGATCAGCTTAAATATTCATCTATCAGGTCCTGTGTCAGGGGTTTGATGGATTTCTAAACCAGAAAATCAGAGAAGAAGCAGGTAAAGTCTAAAAGAAAATCTTTGAAAGGCTGCTGCTCAAAACTACTTTGAAGGATTCAGAGAAAGTCAAGCTCCTTGGCAAAAGGGAGCCATTTAAAAAAAAAAATCTTTGGAAAGTAATGTGGCATAACTAATTCATAATAAAAGTAGGCATTTGATGTATTTTCTTTATGAAATCACTGTCTACCAAACACAAAATTATTTACTTTAAACAACTTTGTAGACTACGTAGCAGATCTTTCCCCTGCCACTCATATGTATTTGTGTGTCTTTACATGCAAATCTGTGCTGATTGGCCTCAAAATTAAATATTTCAATAGTTTTTTTTCAACAGTGCTTGAACATTTAGGTATATTCCTGTTTCCTCCTTGCTCTCAGTATGATTAATGGTTGCTCGACCACCACCCTAATTATGTGCAAACTACTCTGAATTTAAAGTAGGCGCCCGTGTAAGTCCCTGGGCCAGCAGCTGGGTGCTTGAGGGCAGACTGCACTCCAGCAGACCCCTCTGTTGATAATTTCCCCAACCTCCTTCTCACTTTGCAGAGTAAACACACGTCTGTTCTCCAATTAACCACTACACTTCCTCTGAGCATTATTGGTGTGTGATTGAGTGAGTGAGGGAGCGAGGCCTAAGATTATTCAGTGCTCTCTCCTGTCTGATCACAGCCTCGCAGTACAATAACATTTTTCTTTGCTGTAATTATCACATCAGTGCAGTGAGCATATTCAAAACCTTTTTTTTCCTTTGTCGGACGTTTAACCAGGCTCTGCTGCTTACTTTGACACCTGTTGTCTTTTCTTGATTCTATGAAACAACGAATTGCAATCAGAATGTAATTTTCAACAGTGTTTCTCAAAGCCGTGGTGTGTTTTTCTCTGCTTTCTGTGAAAACGATTGCAAAGGGTTAAAGGAGAATTTGAAGAGAAGTCACTGAAAAAGCACTCCAGGAAAAGGAGGTTGTAATTAACAAATTAGTTAACATTTTATAAGGATGCGGTCATTAATGCGGTGCTTTATCAGAGCTGCTTCCTCTACACTTTGCTCAAGGCGGATTTATGGCCTTGTGTTTGTTTTCTGTCCTCCGCCTCCCCCCTTACAGAGACAAGCACAAAAGTCAGCAACATTACTGTGCTACTTGCACCATCACCATGGTGCACATGTAGTTGCTCATCTTGCTCTTACAAATAATCAAAATAACAGAACATTAAGCCAATTCTACCAAAGCTTCGAGCAATCTTTTGGGCGTTGCTGTAAATGTATTTTTGGATTTCACAGAATTTGGAATGCAGTTTTTCTGCTCCTTTTACTCAAGTATTCATATGATTTTCCTTTCACAATTTGTCAAGTTGCAACTTAAAACTTTGTGTATCTTATTGGAAATTCATTTGATGATTGAATACGAAGCAGTGAGTCCACCTGTCTAGAAGCTTTTATGTCAGTATAAATCCAGCTGTTCTGTGAAGGCCTCAAAGGTTTGTTAGAGAATATTAGTGTACAAACAGCATCATCACGACCAAGGAACACAGCAGAAAGCTCGGGGTTCAAGTTCTGGAGAAGTTTAAAGCAGAGTTAGGTTAGCACCCAAAGCATAACTCCAGAATAAATGCAGAGGTTTACAGCTCAGGTCAGAGATTTTGTTGACATAACAACTATTAGTTGATCACTTCACAAATCTGACTTTTTTGGATGAGCGGTGGGAAGAACGTTCTGTTAGACGATATGGAAGAAGGTGGTCTGGTTAGATCAAACCAAACTATAACTCTCCTGGCAGCAGAACAGCAATTTTGCAGGAATGGTTTAAATAAAAACATATTCATGTGTTAGAATGGTCTAGTCAAAGTCCAGACCCAAATTCAATTATGAATCCATGGCAAAACTTGAAAACCGATAAGCAGAGATGCTTTCTGTCCAGTCTGACTAAGCTTGTGCTATTTTGCAAAGAGTGTTGGTCATGTATCGGTTTTCCCCTCTATTTCACAAAATATACACTGATCTTTGTTAAACTATGACATCAAATCTGTGATTTGACAAAATGTCAACAAGTTTAAGGGGATTGGATACTTTTGCCAAGCACTGTATCCCTTCTCTGCTCTAACTGTGTTCTTTACAATTGTAAAGTTTTAAAAGGTCAAATAATTTTTCTTCGATAATGATTTTTTTCTTAAACTGGACTTCCACATATAAATGTGTCCTTTTTCTTATGGGTGGCAGACTCATCGAGTGCAGAGGTTCGTCTATCGTGTAAACAAACAAACAATTACTCCACCAATCAGAATTTGTTTAGCAGATTATGGGATTACATCACATTCAGCATGTCTTTTTTTGTTTGTTTAAAGCATGTGTTTTACTATGCAAAAAACTTCACAAACAATTTATTTTTTTATCCAGAAATAACAGTTATGACTTGAAAAATATTAGTGGTAATTCGAAACATATGCACAGCCATGAACAAAGACAACCTTGTTCTCTTCAGCTGCAGTGACTTCCCAATCAGCACTGCTAAGGGGCACTCCAGTCTTGATGAAAGGCAGGAGCTGCTCCCGCAAATGTGAGAAAACGTCTTTGGTGGTTTTCCCCGTCTTGGTAATTGATCCACATTCCTGGATTTAATCAAGCCTGTGATATCGGTGTTAAAACAGTAACTCTAATTAGCTTCTTGCACAAAAAGGCACAGACATAATCTTTACCGGCAATCGCAGTTTGACCAGAAATTATTGAAGTGATTCCTGATATACAGTTTCACTTAAGATCAACTGACAACCTTCTTAGACCGGTTTTCTACTTTAGTTTACTTTTAGGCCTGTTCACAATAATCCAGCTTTTGTTTATTGCTTAAGTGAAAGACTTCATTTCTTGGATACCCAAAAAAGTCAATGCTGTTTTTTTTTATTTTAACTGGTTATATTTGCCATGCTTGAGTTTAAATGATACATGTTGTTTTTTTTAATGACATAACTAATTTTTTGTTATTTCTTTGCTTAGTAATGATTCCTTTTCCTTAAAGTATTGCCATTCTGCTAATGAGTCTTTAACATTTCCAAAGCTGTCTGCTCTACGAACTATTTACAACCATACTGACCCTCATTTGCCCTTTTAAGACAATTTCCTCCATTCTAAACCTTCTGGTGTTTTTTGAGGAGAGAACAGGAGGAAAATGGATACACCATATTCAGGAAAGAGTTTTGGCTGAATTTTCTCTTTTTTTTTTTTTACACTTGAGTCACTGTTAACTGTGTAAAGTATTCTGTTTAACAAATAACAAGTACTTTTTATGGTCACTTCACACATGACAAAAATATATATTTGTAATAAACTGCATTTCTCTTTAGGTCCAAGTAACAGGGGCGGCTTGCTTACGTGATAACTCATTAAAAAACATGGCAGCAATGGATGTAAACACTTACATGAGATATATTTATATTTCAGCCATGGCACTAGTGCTCATCATCAGCCATCAGAGGAGACTTTGGCGTCTTATTGAGACGTTGGCGCGACAAGCCTGTCATACTTGGGAGCGGTAATACCCCTGTCATACCCCAAACATGCCGCATACTACTTCCTGTAGTATTCTTTGTCTCTTTTGCCTGTAGTAACATCCAGTTGTTAATCATGTGACTCGTGTGATGCGAGAAATATGTTTGTAGCATTGCAGTTTTGCAAAATACACCAATTTAGAAAAAAACCTCATCCTAGCTCAAAAATTTTTTTTATATTATATTTATACTATATTTATTATTAGTATTTGTTTTTTCTGATTGGTCTCTTTCCATTAAGCAAATTTATTTTCATAATTACAGCTTGCACAATTTGATGGTCAATGGAAACGCTGCTGGTGTTATTTTGGTGACTTAAACTAGGAGAAAATATTTCATCAATTGCCTTTTTTATATACAAAAACTATACTACAACTAAATAAAAACTTAATTAGAATGACAACAATTAAGACGAAAATGATCAACATTTTTGTCAACAAGTAAAAAAAGACAAAAATATTTTAGGGAGTTTCATTCCAATTAGATCAAGTTTTAATGGTGTGAAAAGGCACGACTATATATTTATGATTAACTCCTAATGATTACCTCCTTGTCATAACTCCTTGCAGTATCATTGTAGTATAAATATTTTCTCATGGTGTCATGAAATAATTTTCCTTTTATGTTGTAAGAGGACATAAACAGGCATTCCTTTGTAATTTGATATTTTTGTTGATTAAAGTAACAGGACATTTTGACGTAGTACGAGGTTTAAATGTAGTAAGATGTAGTCAACTAAAACTAGACTAAAACTAACATGACTAAATATGCCTACAATGTGACAAAAAAATTAAATTTCAGTCAAAACATTATGGCTAAAGCTAAATAAAATGAGCTCTCAAATTTAAAAGATAAATTAGCTTCTTGTATAGCAAAGTCTTTCCATCAGTCTGCATTCAGTTTCCATGGAAACTGTTCTAATGGCCAATGGGTGTTGTTAATCTCTACTACTTTCATTATTGGTTATCTGCCCATAGGTTTTGCAGCAGACTCACCAGTTGTTGTCTGGACTGAAGGATGGAAGTTGTTAACCTTTTTCAACACTGAGGTGGATTTAGAGATGTTTCTATGAAGATGGTCAAAAGCCAAAACGAAGCAGCCTTTTACCTGCAAGTGTAGATTGTGTTTGTGTATTTGTATCTCTAAATAATACATGCTTTTATCAAAGGGGGGAACATTTGCAAGGTAAAGCAGTGGTGTAGTTTTTTTTATGCAGGTCAACATTAAGTCATGCTAAGCTAACTGGTTTGCTGTTCAGCCTGGATCTCCAAGCATGGATCTTTCATGCTTTCTTACTCGGTTAGCTGCATTCTCACTAGCTGGCCATGCAGCTTCTCCTCCTTATGAACCCGTCTATTATCTTCCATCCTTGTCTTGATCAAAAACTGAATCTTAGCACATGGAGCCCAAAAACAAAAAGAATAGGGTCTAATACTTCTGTAAACACCCATGGGTTTCTTCTTGAAGTAGATAAGGCCATTTCTCCTGCTCCTTTATCTGACATGAAGCCCCATATCATTAATAACTGGGGCAATTTGTTACCTTCAAAAAGTAATATGTGTATTTTTCATTGGAATGACCCCAAAAAACAATTTAAGCATCCTCTCTCTGGCCAAAAGAGATTTGGGATTTGTCACCAGATACAACTTTCATCCAGACATCTACAACATCCATGACTATTTCTCTTTAGTTTGATTTCCATCTCTTTAAGTAATGATGGCTTATGTTTGGCTTTTCTGTATGTTAGCTCCATGTTTTTCAGCTAATTTCATACAGACTGGTCACAAACATTCACCCCTCTTTCTGCCCCTCTTTTGAATCATTTTATGTTTTCGAAGGGATATTGCCTTGTTTTTCTGCTGTGACGATGGGACAGTGGCTGTTTTCCTTGGTTTACCTGTGAGTGTGTGTTTGTTTTTTACTTGCTCAAAGGTTTAGACAAAGCTGACCTTCTCTAGGAGTTTTATAATCCATTCCATTGTTTCTTCTGGAAGCTTTCTTGTCAGGACCATGTCTCTTGCCAGTCAAACATATGCAATATCTTGTTAAAGTCCACAGACATTCTTTTTACTACATACTTGTTTGGATAATTAAGCTTGCACAAGTATTTGTTTTAGAAATCCACATCAGAGATTTCTTCATTACTTTTTCTCAACACTTATTCAAAATTCATTCAACTTTTTTCTACTCTTGATGCAAAAAATATATGCCATTACTTACGGCAGCATCATTAGTTTTCTATACTCTTTGTCAAACAGGGTCTAAGACAGCAGAGGTCATAGTCTGTACTTGAAAAGTTATCTCTCAGCATCTTTAGCCTCATCACAAAGCAAGTTTAGATTAATCTGCGTGAGCTGAACATTTTATTTCTTGTCCTCAAAATGTAAGTAAAATTGTCCCACTTCTTAGAGTTCTGGGGAGGGCTTTCAAAGTATCTTCGCTTTAATATTCATGGTTACAATATCCTTGTAAAACTTTGGTAATTTTACATTTTCTTCCTGATTATTAGATTAAATAAAATGTTATGTTGTTCGTATTATCAGACAGGAACTATCATGACTTATCTCTGCAAAAGCTGAGACAAAATGCAGTAATTACGGTGAAGAATTGAAACGTCAGGGAAGGTTTAGTGTTTCCAGCAATGGAAATGGGATTTCAGACATACTTACTAACAAACTTTGATAGGGTATGGAGCTAAGGTCTGTATTCTCCAGGGTGTGTGTAGGATGTGACCGTCTCTGCATGTCTGGAAATCGCTCATTCAAGAAGAATTGAATTTCTTTGTGTGGTCGATGTGAAGCTTTATTTCCTACAGCTTATTTGACTTACTACTGTTTATGATTTGTACCTCTGAATGGCTAAAAGTCCTTATCAATCACACATGGCCTGCAGTTAGAGGAGTGAAAGGGACCAGATGAATAGAGTTTAATTCATTTGTAAGGGATTTTGCTTCAGAGCACTTTTCCAACTATGATTACCGTAATAACAGAGACAAGTGATTTCATTTTGTTCTGTCATGCTTCAGGAACTTTCTAAGTTGAGGACAAAAGCGAAAAAAGAAGTAAAAAGCATGAATATATGAACATGAATACACTGGTTTTAACCTCACACCTCATTTAACTGTTTTTTTTCAAGACCTTTAAAATGCATTTGCTAGACTTTATGAATATCCAGAACAACTTATTTTTGCCGAACAATGGCATTCCAGAACCTAGAAGTGTTATGCTCAAAATAGTCTAGTCTGAATGCCTGTCAATACAGGCCAGAGTTTCTCATAAAATGAATGATTGTATTTTTGCTATTTAGAAATCCAGTGACTAATCATAACATTAAATACTGATTAATTTGTTAAACTCTGAATTTGAATTCACATTAAATAATACCAAAAAAACTGTTTACTTTGTAAGCCTTGAATCTTCTGTTATCAGTTATTCTTTAGCTTTTAATATTTAGCTCTGTTTGTTTTTATCATTTATATTTGACTGTAGTTCTAGTTCTAGTTTATCAGCTTATATCTTGGGCCTGCTCGTGTTGTTTTCATTGTTCTGTCGCTATGCTTCACCCACAGCTGCAATTTATTCTGTTGATGAGACCCACCTGGTCCTGGTTCCACCAATCATCTCCATTTATAAGCCTGTCAGTTTGTTAAATCTTCATCAGATCATCCTGTTTACTGGTCTGTCTGTTGTCATACTGGTTTCCCTGTCTTGTTTCACCTCTTGTCAACCACTTGTCTCTAGGTCATACTTGTGCGTCTCGCCTGTTTGCTCCATATCCTGTAAATTCTTAGTGTAAGTCATCACCTTCAACATATGACTCCTGTTCTAATGTCAAACTCCATCACAACATATGACATAGATTGTTAAAATCTTTGGTCTCTGACTCTAAAGAATGTGGTTATAAAAATAAGAGAATAACACAACTGTGGTGTTTTTCCAAGTCTGCTTCTGATTGGTTGATAAGGAACTTGTGACTTCTCCTTCCCCAAAAGCTCCGACTCCCAGCGAGCTTCTGGGTTGAGACTCTTAGATGTGGAACACAGAAGTAGTGAACCCAGCAAGATGCCTTGCCCAACCAGGTCAAAGCCAGGCCCAACCATCGTTTCAGGATTTACTTTTCCTATATTTCCTCCACACTTTGGGAACTGCATCACTGTGCAACGTTTTTAGGAAAATTCCTTGTTGTGTCCAGTCTGGTTTCAAATTCAAAGCAACAAACTACCAAGACATCCATCAGATTAAACCTGAACCAACAGCCCTTCAGTCTGAGTGGCCTTAAAGCCAGAACAACAGTTGTTGCATTAGCGTTAGCCTAGCAGAGAGATGAGTCTGTTGGAGGTGCATAAACAGAGGTCCATGTCTGATCCGTGAGTGGTGAAACAGATTCTGGACCACATAGCAAGGTGTAGGTCAGCTCAGAGAAGCAATAAAATTTACCTAACTAATGTTGGAATTTCAGAAGTGATTTTTCAGCGATTTGATTGACGTTGTGTTGGCTAATAGCATGGTTGGTTTGAAGGATGTCTGACTACAGTAGCACTCAACATTCTTTGCTACACCTTTGAACCTATTGGCCACAGCCTGCATGTCGATAGTCGCTTAACAGCCATGACTTCACTCTGCTCTGAATCCACCCTTTTAAGTAGATAAACCGATGTTTAATTCAACCTTGTGCCCCGTCAGAAGGCACAGCTTTCAGGTTTTATTTGTAAGTGAAAAGCTACACCCATACCAAAATGATTGAAAATCTGGTGCCAGACAACCAGTAAGTCATTTCGAGACTGTCTGCTGGATGACACTGATCCCACATAGCTGGGTGTCAAGCAAGAACCTGCCAGAGCTGTGCAGAGGACTGTCCAAACCGCTTCAACAAACAGATTTATTCTTTAATTCAAAGTGTGGTAAGACAGACGTATAACCATGGGTTGGGCCCCAACGGTTGACCAATTTGACTTTTAAGACTTCACTCAACTTAGCTAATAGTTAAGCGAATCCAAGTGTATCCTTATTTATTTT
Organism: Girardinichthys multiradiatus; assembly: GCF_021462225.1. Taxonomy (NCBI): domain Eukaryota; kingdom Metazoa; phylum Chordata; class Actinopteri; order Cyprinodontiformes; family Goodeidae; genus Girardinichthys; species Girardinichthys multiradiatus. Next base: position 21,370,008 of record NC_061807.1, read on the forward strand.
AGTTTGTCATTTCGGGAAGAAATTTATTTTATTAGAAAATTGCACAGGTCAACTGCAGTTGTTTATTAAAAGCTCATATAAACTCATCTTTATTGTGGTATTTGCTGATATTCAAACCTTGAGCTCCAGCCATTCTTAATCTTGTGTTACTGGTCCAAATTGTTTTGCACATTAACCTATAGTAATCAAGGTTACAAAGGTGCTCAAATCTTTCTTTAGAGGTGATTCCGGTGTTGAAAGCTGACACATTTAATGCCCTTTAAAATGTTCCCCCTTTAGGCTTAAAAATCTATTTTTGTTAACTCCAGACCTTTCAACTTTTGGAAAAGATTTTGGGCATTCAATTTCTTATTCCTAAAACTTGACCTTTTAGCTGTAGTAGTAGTTTGTAGGGAAGTTATAGTTTGTATATTAACATTTTATCTGTTTGTGTACCTCCTATTCATTAATGAAATTATTAGTAAGTAGACCTTGCTGTAGTCTAATCCTTGATTACTCTTTAAGATGTTTGAGCAGAATTTGTATGAAGTCCCAAGACTAAAAAGGTGTAAAAATACAATTTTAGACTGCACAACTAGTCTTTATTAATGATCTGCCACTGAAAGACTCAAAACCAAACAGAAACCCCCCTTACACAAGCAGCTGTCGCCACCTGCCAAAGCATTCAGAAAAGCCAAGTGGTGAAGTCAAAACAGCTTGTGACCTCGTCTGGAGCATCTAACCCGTCTCAGGTCTCTAGTGTCCTGTTTTTTTTCCTTTTTAACATGGGAAGCACCTGTCTATTTGGCTTCCTCTAAATGCACTCAGGATGTCACCCATCACTGTTCCCTTGCCCTTTTAAAAGAGTCTTTAAAGCAGTCCGGAAGCTGAGAACTTGTAGAGATTCTGCATTCCTGAACCATCAGGTAAAAAGGCAGAAGCAATTTGGAAGCATTTGGTCCTAAAATGCAGCGTTAATGTTGCACACTGAATTGATTTGCCAATCCTCTTAAAAAAACTGAAATTAAGCCTCCAGCAACCCTGCAAGGAGAAGCAAATCCATCCAAATAGCCACATTGACAATTGTAACTTCATATATTGTGCAGCCCTAAAGCATTAATTATATTGATGAAGTTTGATGGAAAGAAATAAGGGTTTAAGATGAATGATTATTAGGACGAAAATTAGGCTTAATGTGGATTAATGTAGAATTGCCAACAGTGAAACAAATCTATTAGGTGAAATTTAATTTCCCTTTGGGATTAATAAAGTATTTTTGAATTGAATTGAATTGAAATACTAAACAAAATATTGTCTGTGCTTTTAAAACTACTGTAAAAGAAGATCTTCCCCAGGGGTTGCCACTGTGCAGTGATAAAAGACAGATCCACTTCCATCCCCTTCCATCTCCCAGAGCCCCTGTCTGTGTCACTGGGGTGAACTTTGAGGAAAGACAGGTTCCTTGGATTCAAGCCTTCTGTGCAACTTTGAATTCCCCTACCCATCTTCTGCCCGCACTTCTTTTTCCTTTGCACCATCCGGCCAGCAAGTTCATGAAATTATCAAGGCCCATGATGTAACTCTGACTACCCACTAGGCAAATCACACAGGTCAACGGTCGAAGGGGGGCTTCATGAGTAGGGGTGGGGCAGGACAGTTGCCCTCCGTGGCAAAGTTTCACATGCATAATGTCTTCTGGCTCAGTCACCTCATGTCCTTCATCTTATTGTCTGACACAGTAAAAACTGAGCTGTTTACAGATCGTACAGAAACTGAACAATTGCCCTTTTGTGCATGCTTTGAGGCAGTTTTTTACAGTCCCATGGAGCAACAGACCAGCATTCAGGAGGTTCTAGGTTGTCTGGACCTTAAAGCTGTGCTGCTGTCTGTATTATCCATCAGGCTTACTGGAACTAAGCCAGTGATTCAAAGAGGAAATTCTACGTTCTGGGAAAATACATTCACCCTACTATTTCCTTGCTGATACTTAGATAAATACTGAAACTATGCATGCTTTTTAAAAATAAAGCTGTAGCTCACTGCTTGTAGTCCAGTTCTGAGTAAAAAACAGCTTTTTGGGACATTCTAAGACAAATTATACATTTAGATTAGTCTTAACCTAAATGAAAAATTTAGGAACAGTCATAAAGTGAATGTAAAACCATAAGCTTGCACCTTATTTGGCTGTGTCTTTAAAAGGTATTCATACCCTTGAGCTTTTATTTTCTTATGTTTAACTCAAACTTTAAAGGTTTTTTCATCGGAATTGTATGCGATCAGTGTATTCTTGTGAAGTAGAAGGATAACGATTCCCCCTCTAAACTGTTACTGTAAAATAAAATCCAGTTCAACCATTTGCCTTAAGAAGTCTCTAAATTAGTGAATTAGAGTCCACCTGTATGTAATGTAATCTTAGTAGAAATCCATGTGTTCAATAAAGGCATCAGAGATTTCTTAGAGAAAATTAGTGAACAAGCAACATCAAGAAGACCGAGAAACACAGCAGACAGTTCAGAGAGAAAGTTGTGGAGTAGTTTAAAGCAGAGTTAGGTTATAAAACAACATTCCAAGCTTTGAACATCTCACAGAGTTCTGTTTAATCCATCATCTGAAAATGCGAGTGGTACAACTGCAGATCTTCCTAGACAGGATCCTCCACTTAAACCACCAGGCTGGACAAGGAGAGAACAGCCAACAGGTCCAAGATAACTCAGGTTGGAGAATCTGTTAACAGTATTGACAGTTCCAGTATTAGCTGTACACTTCACAAATCTGGTCTTGGTAAGACGCTATTGCTTAAAAAATGTACAGTAAAAAGTAATGAAAAGCCTGTTAGGACTTTTGCGCAAGTTCTGTAAGGGTTACAGTTTATGTGTAGAAGATGATGTTTTCTTCAGATGAGTAAAATTTTTTATGGTAAGAAGTATCAATGCAAATCACCTGAACACATCATGCCTAGACCGAAACAAAATCAAATCCATGGTAAAACTTGAAAATTGATTGTAACAAATACACACCAGCCAATCTGATTGAGCTTAAGCTGATGTGCATAGAATAATGCACAACAATTTCTCTAGATGTACAAAGCTGGTAGTGATATACCTCAAAAGACCTGCAGCTATAATAGACTCAGGGAGGCTGAATACAAATGCAATTTCAGTTTTTATGTAATTTAATTTTCCTTCCATTTCTACGTATGCACTGTTTTATTATGATCTATAGCAAAAAGTCCCAATAAAATACGCTGAAGGTTGTGATTATACAATAAATGACAGTGACAAAAAACGTTTTCATTGCTAAACCAAATAAGCAAAATTAAATAAAACATTTTCATATTCAAATATACAATTTTCTCAAATTGAATGGACAGACAATTCAATTGAACTTTTAGTAAACTTTCCTCAATGAAGCGAGGGTCACTAGCTTTAGCTGTGCACATTCAGTAAAAAAAAGTTAAGTGGAAACCATTGTTATGGGTTACTTGTCGTGTGGCTACAAATACAGTTTAAGGCTCATTATCTAATTGGCCACAATGTTTTGGCACAGGGAAGGTTAAACAAAGAAAGTCTCACATGTGTAACGGTGTAAACGTGGAAAGAAAACTTCCACTGTGTACATGCTCGTGAGCAGTTTTGCTTTGGGTTGAGGCCAAAACTATTTCACAGTTTCCCAAGCGTTATTAGAGATGGTAATATTGTTGATTATGGAGAAAAGTGAAACTGGCCATTACAATGTTTGCCTACAGTGTAACAGATTTTTTCTGTTATGTTGTAATAATTGGATAGATTTACTGACTGTGGAATGAAGGACTTTCAATTAAAAAACATTATATTTCAAAACTAGCAAAACAAATGTTATTAAATGTTACTTATTGTGAAAGGTCAAGCCTATTTTAAAAGCTCCTTCCTTCCTTCCATTGTTGATGAACTTTACCATTTTATTTTTTGTAAATGAAGGTAAAAGAACTCTGGACTCTGGAAAGTTGAGTGTGGAAAGGTTTGGATTTTTGCATGAAAAATGTGTAGGAACCTTGGAAGTGTTTTTTTACTTGGATTCTGATACAGCAACTGCATAGAAGAGATGGACGATACCCTTGATGTTTACTACAGGTGAAAATTGACATTCTGTGAAGGACTCGGATCTGGATTTTCCTCTGAAAGTTTGCAAACTCTGTGTGAGGACCCCGGGGTCTTACTTGGCACTTGTTCAATTTCATAAATCTTGTTAATTGGTTGGCTACGATTTTGGTTAAATGTTGAGTCACAGCCAACTGTCTCTGTTGAGATGAAAGTTACAAAATCTAACAAAAGTATTGTCAGACCTTTAGTAACTTTAGGAAAAGAGCCAGAAAATCAACTTGGACATTTTGCACCCTCAGTTCAGATTTAAAATAAAACTATTATATTCACAAAAAGTTACATAATGAAAAACGTCTGCCTAGACAAAAGGAATCAATATATAGCAGATGTTGTTTTCTACTATAAACTGATGTTTAGATATCAAATTATCAAAATCAAAAATGCCTGAGAATACACTGGGGTGTTAAATACCAAGCGGCCTGATTAAGAAGGAAAAGTTACAGAGGATTAGTCAAAAATAATTTGTGTTATCATCCAAGTTTTGGGAATTTCTTGTCGAGATGGTCTATACCCCGAACCAGGGTTCTCCAGATGGCTTGTATTTGAGTTTTATGGAATATTTTGTTAACTTTCATCTGTTTTCTTGTATTTACGTCAGTTAATTTTAAGTGGTGCAGCTTTTCCAGGCTTTACAACAGTCGTGGTTGCAACAGTTGCTGTGTATGATGGCCAAACTCTGCAAACTTCAGGAAAGAGCAGTCAGTAAAGAGGTAGACTTAGGCAACCCTGAAAAACAACAGTTAGTGAGAGAAGAAAAGTGCCAAAGCTGACTCAAGAAAAAGTTCAGAGGAAGAATGAAGGTTTTCATCACGCTGGATTTACTGTCTAGAATTTCAATGCTCACCCGTGTGCAGACTGTAGAGGTGATGGCTTGTATTCCCACTGGTGTGTTACCTGATGTAAAATCCCATGTCATCAGCATCTGTGGAAATGTATTTATCTTTTCCAGGCTCATCTCTGTATATTTTAATTGGACCGGAACTAAACAGAGGTTCCAACTTAATCTCTTTATATGAGTCAGTATTATTTTCATTCAGTCATCTACGGCCCATGCTTTTGTAAGCCTTCTGGAAATGTGTCTTTTTACATTTAAATCCCTATGATGTTTTAACTTCTGACATTTACCTTTTCTCTATATAAGTCCCCCATTTCATCAGGCAATTACTTACAATTTGCTTACCAACAGCGATCCCAGTTTCTTATTTTTTTGTTGCTTTTTTACTTTCCATTTTCTACCCAGACGTTTGCCGTCCTTGTAAGAGTACTTTCTTCTCCACTTGTAGCACCTTTCTGTCTCAGTCTGTCTTTCTTGATAGAATTTCATAATCCTTTTATATGTTTTTAGTAGACAGTTGATTTATCTGGGCCATGTTTCCTGATAGTCAACAGGTGCCGCAACATATAAGGGTCTGCAAGGACTTTTTCAACTGCAAAATCATTTGCATATTCAGACTTGTGCTTTCAGAAATGCCAATATCAAGTTATTCCATATTTTTTCTGCATAATTTATGTAATATTATGTTTTATGTTTATTTACTTTATGCCAAATTGTCTTTCATTTTCTTTGAGAATCACCTTGTTGGTGCTAAAGTACCATTTCGATTTCTATAAAACTGGTAAGTTTAGCATTTTTCTAGAGATAGACCAATCAGAGAATTGTGGCTACTTTCTGTTCTACAGGTTCTATAAATCCTTGACCTGCTCAAATAGGTTTAACCTAATTCCAATTCTACTTTAACAGCTACAATTAACAATTGTAAAAAATCTTCCTAGCCTTCTGCTTGTTAGCAGTTGTTAATCATTTATATTGGGAGCAGAGGTGATGTCACACTGTATGGAAAGAAGTCGCTGTGAAACTGAGATTTACCATTTTAGGACAAACTAATTTAAATGAATTAACATTTTAAACTGTCTTTAGCATCTTATATTAGCCCAGTTTGAGCAGCTAGCATTACTCAAGCAGCGGTCTACTTGTGGTTTTCCTAGAAAAGGTAAATCCTTAATTTTGCCTTAATTTTGAGAGTTCCAAAGGGCTGCCAACCTTTCCAAATCCACAAAAATATGTAAAGGCAGAGGTTGAAACCTCAATAGGATTTGATAGAATTACTTGCTGTAGTACATTCAACCTTTCTGATAAAGTTGAGTCTGGTTCAATTTACCTTTTCGCCAGATCAGTAAAAGTCCACAAGGTGGGTACAAATTGACTCACCTTCACAGATGGTTCCCTTTTCATACCCGAAAAAGTCAGTTATGAAACAACCAAAACTGCAAAAGCACGCATTGGCAAAATAATGATATGACCATAACCTAACAAGATCTCACCATTTACTGTCGCAGACTGAAGCAACAGCTGACATGCCTCTCAAAGCTTCTCACGCTTTTTGGCTTCCTCTGGCTTCATTTTCAACACCTTGCTGATATTTGAAAATAGCTACATTTGAATCTGCTTCAATCTGTAACAACTTCCACACAGAAAGGTGTTGTGGTTAGTGTGACACCGTAGTGCTTATAAATGGTGCATCAGACAGGGCCAGTCAATGAAACATTTGTGAACCCCTGCTAACAAAGTACCTAAAGATCCAATTTAGAATAGGTTATTTGCCATGTTGTCCAATATTTATAGACACATTCACACGAGCTCTGAATAGTTTGTATGTCAGAACTGCTTGAAAACTTGGGCTAAAAAGTCTGGCTCGTTAAAGACTAATATGAAGAAATAAAGTATGATTCAAGCAAACATACAAAAAACAAAGTACACATGAGCAACCTTGTGATTCTTACTTGAGGTTTTGTTGTTTGAAAAGATGATCTATAACAGTCTGGCAACTCAACATGATTCAAGGCAGCATTCCTGACAAATAATATACTTATTTAATAATAATCTCATTCTTCAGTAGTTAAAAAAAATAAACCTCCTGTCATCATGTCATAATTGAGTTAAAAACTTACTAAAGTAAGATTTGATTAGTGAATTTTATTCTATGATTACATAAGATAAACTGATGATTCTGTATGGCAGAAACACTCTTGAAGATTACAATCTTTGCCTGCTTTCAATAATGCACATCTGTAAATGCTCAGTGTTTACGTAAATCACAACCACTTTAGCATGCATCCTTTAAAATGCAGCTCAGGGCCTCTACTCAGCGACTTTGTTCCTCTCAGTAATGATTGATAAAGTGGAGCCTGTGGAAAAACACAGGCTGCCAGAGTAGGTGTTACATGTACAACATCACACCAAGTTAACCAAGCAGCACATGCACACGACAACATGCTGCACGCCAGGACGCAGCCTCACGTGGTTTCAGAGGTTTGATATATTTCGGAGAAAATTGCCAGAGATGGCTCTCTGCTGAATTTGCAACAGAGCGTCTTCACACGCAGGCTTCAAATGCAAGTAATTGCGCTTCTCTTTAAGAGTACAGTAATTCACTGGAATTCCTTTCATCTGCATCCAAAACCTGCAAGTTCTCATGGAATATAAGCGGCAATAAACAACGCAACATGGAGATGGTAATGCGAACAGCATGCTGCCACTCATACGAGTAATTGACTTCAACATACAGAGTTACAACCAGTGTCCTGACGGAGAGGCCAAGCCCACTCCATTCCCAGAATGGAGTTCAATATGAGAAGGAAGTTTGGCTTGTCTGAAGACATGAAACCTCCGTAAAGGTGGCGCAATTTGCTTTCAGTCAAACTTTACTATATTTGTTGACAGATAATTAAACCAGTCAAACCATGCAGTCAAAGCACTGTCTATTATCCTCTCTGACAATAACCCACCACAAATAGCCTTTTACTTTTTGTGGGTGGAAAGCTTCTGTGTCCCTAGTGCGGCCTGGCCAATGCTCCAGTGGTCTCCTACTGTAAATAAGGAAACATTCATGTGCTATGAAATGTCTCATCCTATTTTCATTAGCATTTGTAAAATGGAAGAATGGGAGACTCAAAGTGATGCTAGTTATAGCATTTGGTCATTGGAATGAATATGATCTCTATCCAAAAAAAGAAGTTTCCTCAGTTCGGCCCAGTTTTGTCTTTTTTCTTTTTAATGAAACGACCAGAAGGTTTGAAGTTTGATTAAACGGGAGCTTTTAGACAAGCTAAAGCAACAAACATCCAGTGGTTTTGTAGACTTGAAAGACTTTTTTAAAGGAACAATAATGAAAGGCAGCTTTAGAATTGTATCTGCAGATTTTTTTCTTCCTCTGTTTGGTATAAATGTGCATTAAATTGTGGACTTTTTTATCACTTTCATCATCCAGAAACTCACCTGTCGCATTGCATCAAATTACCTTGCACTCAAACAAAGTGGTGGCCCAGAAACAGCATCTAGGCCCCTCATAAACCATTTAATTAAAACAGCCACTTCTGCACTGCTGGTCCTGCTCTGTGTTTATCTAAAGCCAATCTAGACCCATTTCTTTCTTAGACATGGCTATTAGTTTGTTTGCCATTGACCAGAATTGCCTGCCTTCTTGAATGTCTTTTGTAAATAACTCTCATAATGTGCTCGAGGTTTCCTCGTTTCATGTGCAATTTCCGTGTTACCGTGGTTAGCGGAGCAGGACTAATTGAATCTTGCATGTGTTATGATTATGGGAGAGCCTGAATGGATTCAGAGGTTTGATCTCCTGTAATCTCACTCATTACATATGGAGATACATAACAGCGTATTATTGTCCAGCTTGATTAAAAACATCTGCAAATTTCTCATAACCTTCTTTTGCTGGCTTTTAATTTTTGTAAACAGCCCAATTTTCCTTGCCCAAAAAAAGGTGCTTAGACCCTGAACTTTATTTCTGCTTCATTCACCAGCTTAATAAAATGGTGCAACTTAGCAGTGTTGGCAAAAAGGAGTAACTCAAGAATATTCACTCGTATTTTGTAGGTTTTCTGAAGCTTTCACTTCTCAGAGAATACCTTTCAACTACCTTCAGGCTTGTTTCTGTGAACTTTGATTGTCACGGTGTGCGATTTGTTTTGTGACTTCAACACACAGAAAACTATTTGAATGTACCTAAGGTTTATTGCACAGTTGAGATTAATAGTTTGCTTCAGAGAAGCCAGTGTTTTTAACAGCACACCAGAAGGTAATCTAAGAAGAGGAGAACTACATTAGAGCAGCTTAGTGGATTGGTGTTTGAATTATGCGTATTTAGGTCAGGCCTTACTATATGTATAATGATTGCTGGTGCAGGGGAAGGGCAATGTATTCAGGGGTGGCTGAGGCAGGTGGTAAAGGGTGAGTTGTGTTTAGCATCTGATCATGTGTCTCCCCTGGCCTGACGGTTAAATTAAGGAAAGTAAAATAAAGCAATAGAACCAGCAGTGGACTCCACTAAACTAGGAGAAGTTATAAGGTAGGCATTGCTTGTTGTTGTATGAACCAGGAAGCAACTTCAGGTTGATTCCAATAGAGGCTCCATATAAGTTCATATGACTAGGACACAAAGAAGCATGAGAAAAGTGTGGATGTGGCGGAGAGGGAAGGTGAGGCAATGAGATTAAGGTGAAGTGTCTTGAGTGTCCAGTCTTGTGTCTCCAGTGGTTATTTGTCTGCAAATACAGACAGCCAGCTGAAGTGAGGTAGGTGAGATGAAGCAGTAGAACCACAGTTACTGGCCTTTGTCAAAAGTATGCTGCCAGGTAGGAGTTGCTTGTTGTGGTATGAGGCAGATAGTAACTTACCGATGAAAAGAAGACACCTGGGGAGACTGGAGTTAAGTGCTCTGTAGGTTGTTGTAGAACACAGTATGAGGTAAGTACAGGAAATCACTGAGTGCATAGTAAGTAGGAAAGATTGGTTACTGCAACCAAATTGTATTTGATGGGTTTTCTGGTGGTTGTTTGTTGATGAGGGTGAACCGGATAAGTGTGTTGGAGCCAGGTAGGTATTTCTTAACTTCCTATTATGATCCAGGAACTGACTTTGAGATCCAGAGATTGCTGTGGGGGCTTGAGCTACGTTCCATATAGATTGTTCTAGGACAAAATAAATTACAAGGTAAAAACAGGAAGTCACCAGGAGCATAGCAGCTAGAACAGTTTGATTACAGAACCAAGTTAGACAATCTGGCAGCTATGCAGGGTCCTGCTGGTCCTTCTGAGCTGTAACTTGAAGGAGTGATTAGAAACAAGGATGGGTGAGACAGTTGGCAGAAGGTAAGTTGTGGTAAATGCCAAATCTTGTTTCTTCTGACTAGTTGTTGATCTCACGAGGTTGTGGGTGAGGGCAAACTGGCAACTAATTCTAATTTCAATCTGAAAAGATTCACAAAGAGAGGGATGGCAATTAGAAAAGTTTTAATGATGAGAAATTACATGGTTATTTCTTTGGCGCTCGGACCTGGGAGGAAGATATGAATGCTGAGAATGACATGAGCTAAGATGATCATTTGTAAGGCTTAGATTTACATATGTCTTCCCCCTGATCTGACACTGGTGGTGGATTGGTGGCCAGGGAGCGAGGAAGCCAGGAGTAGATGTGAAGGAAGATGGTGGAGGTGGGGTGGAGGAGGGATGAGCTCAGTTGACAAGCGAAGATGAACACGGTAGAAGCTCCTTTAAAAGCAAGGCGTCGGAAGGTGATTGGATGGAAAATCAGATGGACAGGATGCTGATTGGAAGGCCGGGAGACGCACAGAAGAGTTATTGGAAGGTGGAGGCGGTGAAGGTGAGTCTTTCATTCTGAATTTTCGTCAAAACTCCATTAAATAAGTTGGAGCCATAGGACACGTTATGAATTTCTACAGAATATTTTGATACAACAGGTAGGTGTATCAAAATGTGGTATGAAACAGGAAAGGATTTAAGGATATAAAGACAATTCCAATAGATGTTTAATGTAATTTCCTTGTTGGTTGTTCTAGGGAACAAAGACATGGATAAAGCGTGACATAAGTTCAATAAATCTCTAGAAGCATAGCAGGTAGGTAGGCTTAATTATTGCAACTATGTTGGACAAGCTGGCAGTGCTGACAGATTCTGCCGGTCCTTTAGAGATGCGGCGTGATGAGATTGTTAGAAATAGGTATGTGAGTGGCTCTGCCTGGGAAGACTCAGCAGAATGAGAGGAAAGAGAACAGAGGAGACGGCAGCACAGGAAAAACACACAGCACTGAGTCGGTTTACTTGTTAAGCAAGCTTTAGCCCAATTTCCTTGCTAATATTATATTTGGTTTAAACATCCTTTATTAGTGGAAATGTGTTGGAATGGAAGTTCAATATTTGTAAATGTCATTTTGTGTCCTCTTCAACGTTATTTTTCCCTTACAAACACAGAAGCAATGGGAGTCCATAAGATACTTGTAACACATCTGTATTCCTAGAAGTTTTGTATTTTTGGAAATATGTTTTGCTTTTCCTGCCAAGACCTAGGTGAGAAGATTGACAGCTCTCCCATCTGTGGTGTAAAAGTTTGCTTCCAGCCACTTATTAAGATTTGCTATAATTTTTTAAAACAGTAGTTTGCTGTTGTGGGGCTTATTTGTTTTTTGCTGAGGTATTTGAGGCACAAATGGCCCTTGTATCTTAGCATAGATTAAGATTTACGCTTTGAAGGTACAGGGGACACAACTTTGATTTCTCTGAGTCACTTATATAGGTCCAGAAATGAAAATCATTCGTGACTCTTTGTTAGGAGCTGCCTGCTTTGTAGTCTTACCCGCAAGCTGCCCCAGTAAACCACAGCACTTTATTCGGCTGCTTGGAAGCTACAGCAGCGCAATTGGGGGTTAAGTTGGTCACTCAGGGGAACTTTGAAAATTAGTTGGAAGAAAAGGGGATCGGTTAATTGTTTGGTGCATTTAACTTTCTCAGCACAGGGTTTATTTTGACAGACCATCTGGGGATTTACACTTTCAGCCTTCTGGTCACAAGCTAGAATTTGATCACTTTTATACATATGTTCTGGAATAATCATAAGGATATTAATAAAATCTGGTTACCAAATATTCACGTTAACATATATATGTTGCATTATTGCAAATGACAAAAAAGGAGAAAGGTCACTTTATCCAATAACCTTTTGCCTTTAGGATTAAAGGTCTAATAGAAACAATGTGCTCTATTGAAGAGTCGGGGCCCTTCTACCAGCTTTACTGTGTCCCTCTGCCCACCTGAAACTACATGCCAGGATTTCAAGTCATCCCCAGAGAATAAGCTCCCCTCCTTTTCCTCCTACAACCTTTGACTTGGTCAGTTTGACTGACACATACAAAGGAAACATGATGCAGAAGGGCGCGTTATCTTCACGCTTTCAAAACAGTCTTTGTTGCCTTTTCTGGAAAACGTTGAGAGATGATGAAAAAAATTTGTTTATTTCCCCTGTGGCATTTTCTTGGGGTGTCTAGCTTTTCATTTTTACTTTTTTACACCAGAAATTAGCTAGTCTCTTTGATATCTAAAAGTCCTATTGGGTATGAAGTGTTTTCATTACATTTGCATGCTGGCGTGTGCCGTACATCTGATGTTACTCGGAGCATGAAAAAGCGGATGGCACGGTTCACGGTCTGTGCCATTAGTTTTACTGACAGCACTTAAAAGCCCTTTGTCCTCCGGTGATGTCAGTCTCACAACTGGAAAGGACACCTATTTGAAGTTTGAGAGTAAAATAAAAGGGGAACCTTTTAAATCTCCCTTAACACATTTTGCTGGTGTGTTGTTATTACTAATAGGTGGGTGTAAATTGTGGGTATAAAAATGACTTGTTTGACATGTTTTTTGAGCATCTTATTTAAAATATTATTGCTTCTGTTTGCTTTTGACAGCAACAGCAAAGTATTTTGTTAGATGTAGAAGTGGTTTCGTTGTTAAGATTTTTATTGTTCCCATCTTTTTAGTGAAACTAAGTTGCAATGCCCTCCTTGATTTCCCAATTTGATCTCAGGATCAAATCAGGGTCCCAATCAAGGAATTTAATAATGATTTAAATCAAATTCTTTGACTAAACCCTTCTCCGGAAACATGCTGTTGGTGGACTGTCTGGGATTTTAGTCAGCTGTGCTCATATTGTTAGCCAGTCAGCCATGCTGCCTATTTTCATGAGCACAGCTTACAAAAGGGTATTCTAGGCTGTGCACATTATTTTGTTGGTCTAAAGTATGTTGACTTTTCTTTACAATCTATATGATTTTTCTTACACTGATAACAGTGAAAGAGAGAATGTATTTCACTGATTTAGCTCCCTGTTTGTGTGTGACGTTTACAACTGTGAAGACGTCGCTTCATGCAGCCCTACAGACTTTGTTGGATCTAGTTCTAGAATCAGCAAAGGCCTTTAAAAAATGTCAGTGTTCTTTAGGTGAAGTCATTCTGTCGTTGATTTGGGTGTATGCTCAGACTTGCAGTGATAATTAAAAATTAGTGCCTCTATTGTTGGGGTAAAAACTGATTGGTGTTTCATAATTTCATTCATCTTTACAAAAAATGTCAATTACAAATAAGGAAGAATAACCCCAGCTCATGATGCTGCCACCACTGTTTCACTGTGGGTATTGTGTTTCTTTGGAATTGGGCAGTGTTGGATTTTTGTGTCCAATATACCTTTTGGATTTGTTAAAAATTTTAAGTGTGGTCTCATCATATCATGACATATTGTACCACAACATTTAAGAAGAATATTGCCAGGCTTGAAGTTTTCTTTTCAAGAAAAAAGGACAGCTGAACTTTATTTCAAGTTTATCTGGTTCTCTAAAATTGATGTTATGTGAGTACCCAAGGACTGAAAAGTGAAACTGGATCAAAAGATGCACAAAATAGTATTTATCTAAGAGTTTCCATACTTTTTGCAACTAACCTATTGCATTCCTTTTAATTTTTACATACTTCTCCTGAAGAGTTTTGTTTTTTTGTTGAATTTGTCCAGGAAAAATGTCATATTAAAGTGGAAAAAGCATTTCAATGATTTATTATAGCCTTATGTTGTTTTACTATGCCAAAACCTAGCATTTTAAGATACATGTGTACAGTTTGGAGATCTACTGTGTGTATCAAATATTAATACTACCCTACTTATCCCCCTCTTGGACATTTGTCATGTGGACTTTGTCAGAAAACCAACCGAGGACTCAATCATTAGAATAAATGCTGTTAGTGAGGAGCTGAACTAATTGATTTTTAATTGTTTTTCTCTATTCTTAGTGGCCCACCCTAATTACAACTGATTTTAGTTTGTATAAAACAAGACTTTCTCCCCAAAAGAAAAAAAGTAAGCTGAAACAAACTTTTATAAGAGAGAGATAATTTGCAGTAGAACTCATCCATACTTTACTCTGGTAATTTTTTTTATAAACAGTGAAAAATAAATTGTAACATATAATTTAATAAGATTTTATAAAAGTACCTGGACTGAATGAAACAATATGATTGTAGGCTGTGTATAGTATACTGCACATCTAGTGAACTTTAAAGCTGATGGTTGCCAGCAGTTTTTAAACTCCAAAAGAAGCTTATGTTTGTAACTTCTATTGAAGTGCTTTGAAAATTTTGACTTCATTAAGAAAACAGTGTCCAACCACATTAGCAGAGGATACAGTGGTTTTGGCTTGTTTAAAAAAGAAGAAATATTGACACAGGTTGGTAAAAAGGATAGCTTTTTGTATTCCCTGTTAAAAATTTACATTTCTGCAGTCACTTTTCCAAGTCAGATTAAACCTGTTCCTGACCAGGCACCGATTTTAGTCCGTATTTGAAGGAGTTGCTGAACTTCTGCCTGAAATAAAGTTTTATTGATTTGAGGATGTCTTCTGAAGGATTGCTGCCCATCGCTGTGCATATAGAAGGGAATTCCTGGGCTTATGAAAATAAACTCAGAGTTGGCTGACTCTCAGCGAGTGCTTGGTCGTCGTCTTGATGATGACACTTTATTTTTGTTTCCACTGAGGACCCACTGAGACCCACTGAGAGACTTACAGCTTTCAGCATCCTCCCAGACCTCAACCATGCACTTTTATGTGTTTATAGTCGTTATAACAGCCTTAAAGTTCTGTAATTTGGTGGTTTTCATTAGTCTCCACAAGCTATTTCCGACCTAATGATTCCGAGGTCTGAAGTATCCCATTTACAGGGCTGTGAAATAGTATTACCCCTTGAACCTTTTCTACATTTCAGTGTATTATATTGGGATTTTATTCGAAAAAGCAACACAGAGCATGGTGAGATATTCAAAGCTCACCATGTTGTTTCACTGCAACTTTAATCCTGGCATGTCTGGCAATTTCCTTGGTCTTCACAATGCTCCTTGAATTAGCAACGTTCTCTGACAAATCTCTTTTGGCATCATAGAACAGCTGTATTTATACTGAAATTGGATGATTTTATTTACACTTCACAACTGTTTGCTAGTCTGTATTGGTTTATCACAACATAATACACTAAAGTTTGTGTTTTTAATGTGACAACGTGAGCAAGGCGATGTGGGTTACAGCTTTGTAAGAGGCATGACTAAATCCTTTGACGTTTAAATGCTGCTACTTTTAGCTTTACTTCTCTTCACAGCTTCGCCATAACAAGCAAGTCTTTAGGTAGATTAAACACTCCTGAAATTACATACTGTGCCGTGATTTTATGATTCAGTGAATATCTCAGTGGAAATAAAATTGGATTGGGCTTTTTCGCAGCCAAAGATCAGCAGAGAACTAAATTGACTCTCATCTTTAGTGAGACACATTTTCTAGTTAAATCAAGTCAAGTTTATTTATATAGCGCTTTTCAGCAACAAGGCACTCAAAGCGCTGTACAGGAGGAAAAAGATTACAATTTCTGAGCGCTCAGTGGAGCTTTTTAGTCATGATGAAATCATAGTCTTATACATGGATGCGAGTCTCAGTAATTCTTTTGCATTTAAACAATGTGCTATAAAGTTTAGACTTTATAGCACACTAAGTAATTTGGTCACTATGACAAGAGTAATGTTTGAAGGAGTTAAAATGGGTGTTTCAAACCTGAGAACATTGTACCATCTGTCCAGCATGGTGGTGGTAGCCACGAGGCTCTGTTTTGCTGCCAGATGTACAGGTGTATTGCACAGCTAGGTGGCTGATATTTGGAGAGAGTTATAAAAGTGACAATCAAACTTAGTTTTGGTATGGATAAATCATGCCAACATCAACCTTCTCGAATGACTGATCTGAAATTATTTGAAAATCCCTGGTCTCTGCTTAAAGGTCAGCTCTGTGCAACCAAGCCAACCAATTCAAATTTGCTGTATCAATTATTCTCAAGTATTTAGAATTATGCCTGAAGCTTACTGATGGCTTCAGAAAGCCTGTGTTTGTGAGCATTTATGTATATTTTTGATCTTGTATATATAACTGTGACCCTGTGTGAATTAGAGCACAATCCACAGTAGTTTAAAACTTATGTACGAAGTTGTTTTTAAAAATCTTTGAACTTGCTCAATGATTTCACCTTTAAAAACATGGAATTTGCCTTGGAGATTGGGCTTGGCAGTGGAGCAGGACCCACACACATACTGTGTGGTAGTCTTTCCAGGTGCAGCATTAGATGCAGGATGTATCTATTAAGCTGTCAGAGGAAATGCTTTGACATTACTCTTTCTGATGGGAAGCAGCAGATGAGCAGCAGCTAAGCGGCTTTGGGTTCATGACATCCTCAGGGCAGGACAGGAGTTAAGAGGTTTTGACTTGTACAGAAGCTGTACCCCTTAGAGTTTCCACTTCCAGGTCAGCATTGATTACTTCTGGAAATATAAAATTACTTTGCATTGTGCTCAGTCTAGTTCACATCATAAAGCAACAGCAATATAGTTTCACTGATTTCAAGACTTCCAATCTCTACAGATGGTTTTCGTTTTACTCTATAGTCCATAAACGACTTAGATGTTGAATGGTTATTGAAAATAGATTCTGTTTTACAAGTTTTTAACCCCTAATAAGATGCTTCTTTAACAAGATTTTACATCAGTCCTTACTGAATATCTACAAAATGCAAACCATCATCTAAAATTATAATGTACTTTTAAGTTGACCACTTTTTTGAATAAAAGAAATCAGTTCACTTGTACATTATAATGCATCTGCATCACAGTCATACAGACCGTTATGCTTAATTAAGACTTTTGCAAGATGTGTTTTACATGGATCATACAATGGATTCCTCTTCACTGTAAAAATCCTCTGATGTGTGTGTTAAAAATGTCTAAAGTAAATGCAACACAATGCCTAACAAAATAGTGTTCTCTTTTATTATGATTAAATTTCTGAGGTTTTAGTTGTTTGAGGTGGATCAAATGCTCTCAGAAATAAGTCTGATCAGATGTGAGCATGACTCTTCGATGAGAATGATTCCCTGATTCCTCGAACTCACTTCAGCCTGACTGCTGTTTACTCCAGAAAACATACTATCATAATGACTGCAGAACCACACCAAATAAAAGTCTTATTAATGGCTACTGCAAAAAACAACTTCTACAATATAACTACATTTCGCCTCTTGTCATGTGATAATTGATACTTTCCCTTTTAAAACAACTGGTATGCTGCCAACTTACAATTGCCTGAAATTACCCATAGACTGAGATACAGTTTGGAAAATATATTTGTTTCCTCTTTTTCTAAAGTTGTTTTTGGTTGATGCGAAGACTTGACTTCATGAAATTTCTTAACCCCAAGAAGTATCAGATGCTAAAAATGAAAATATGACAGCTTTGTTTAACTTTGTTACACTTAATGTGTTAAAAGTGGGTAGTTGTTTAAACTGAACATATCATATGCAAGTCCAATAACATAGTTCAGAATTCTAATAACATGTTTCACTTGACTGCAGTTGGTTTTCTGTGGTGATTTCATCTGTGTTGAAGAACTACAACCACTATCCTTGAGCAGGTTGGGGTCCTGCGGTCCATATTAAGCAGCTCTGCATCTTTAAATCTACCACCTCTCACACCGCAGAATGCATGAGCCAATATGCATGTTGTGCATACTGGCTCATGCATTCCTGATGTTGGTGAGGTTACCCAGCAGTCATGTCAGCAGGTGTAGGTGAAATATATGATTTTGTTCTTTACAGTGCTTTGGAAAAGTATTTACTCACCTTGAACTTTTTAATATTTTGTCACTTTGCTACCACAAACTTGTATTTCATTGGGATGTGATAGACCAACACAAAGTTGGAAAAATTGAACATGTTTTCAAGATTTCTTTTACATACAAGTGTGATGTGTGTTTGTATTCAGCTGCTCTTAACACTAATTACCACCATAATTCACCTAATTAATAAATAAAGTCAAAATCAGCTCCTCCAAGTCTGAGGCCATAGTCGACTGCAAAAGGGTGGCTTGTCCTCTTCAGGTTGGAGGGGAGTTCCTGCCTCAAGTGGAGGAGTTTAAGTATCTCGGGGTCTTGTTCATGAGTGGGGGAAAAATGGAGCGGGAGATCGACAGACGGATCGGTGCGGCTGCCGCAGTAATGGGGGCACTGTGCCGGTCCGTTGTGGTAAAGAGAGAGCTGAGCTGAAAAGCGAAGCTCTTGATTTACCGGTCGATCTACGTTCCTACCCTCATCTATGGCCATGAACTTTGGGTCATGACCAAAAGAACGAGATCCTAGATACAAGCGGTAGAAATGAGCTTCCTCCGTAGGGTGGCCGGGCACTCCCTTAGAGATAAGGTAAGGCGCTCGGCCATCCAGGAGGAGCTCGGATGTGCATCTATACCAGATGCCTCCTGGACGCCTTCCTCGGGAGGTGTTCCAGGCACGTCCCACCGGGAGGAGGCCAGGACACGGCCCTGGACACACTGGAGGGACTATGTCTCTCGGCTGGCCTGGGAACGCCTTTGGCTCCTCCTGGAGGAGCTGGAGGAGGTGTCTGGGGAGAGAGATGTCTGGGTGTCTCTGCTGAGTCTGCTGCCCCCGCGATGAAGCTGAAGACGACGAGTACGAGTATGAATAAATAAAGCCCACATGCGTGTAATTTACTCTCAGCTGTTATGTGAAAGCCTCTAAAGGTTTGTTAGAGAACATTAGTGAACAAACAGCATCATGAAGACCAAAAAACGTCTGAAAGTAAAAAGAATATGGCATAACCTACTAAAACACAACCGCCCACCTCAACTGAAAGGCCAGAGAGAACGGCATTAGTGAGAAAAGCAGCCAAGACGCTCATGGAAACTTTAAAGGAGTTGCAGAGATTCACACATCAGGTGGTAAAATCTAAACTATTAGTTGGGCGCGCCACAAATCTGGCCCTTAAGGTAAAGTGGCAAGAAGAAAGCCTTTATTGAAAAAACACCATAGTCCAGTTTAAACACACCATCCCCAACATGAAATATGGAGTTGGCAGTGTTATGCTGTGGTCTACAAAAAGACTAGAGCAAGTGAACTAGAGGTGTATTTTCCAACAGGACATCAACCCCAAACATACAACTGGAGATACAATGGAAATGTTTAGATTAAACTTTATGCTACTGTGACCATGTCAAAGTTCATACCCGCATGATATGGCAAGTCTTGAAAATTGATGTTTACAGATGCTCTCTGTGCAATCTGACTGAACTTGAGCTATTTTAAAAAGCTATAAGAGATGTACCTCAAAACACTGCAGCTCTAACTGCAGCACAAGGTGCTTCTACAGAGTATTAACTCAGGTTCAGTAAATATGAATGCATGCCACACTTTATAACAATTATGCACTACTTTGAATGGGTTTATTGGGTACGATCTTGTTAAAATACTTTTCCAAGGCACTGCATGCACCATTAAAGATATGCCTTTGCAACTATATGAAAAACACAATGCATTGTCATGATTATTTAGAGATCTATGAGCTACTTATGAAAAGACAAATGAAGTCTCTATAATTTCAGCAGTACCAAAATCAGAAGCTTAAAACATTGAGTAAATGTGGAACATCAATGCTGTTGAGAGAAGACTACAAGACTATATTGTACATTTCTAAGAGCGTCTTATAATGGTTGCACAAATTACAAAATCGGATTTAAGATCTTTGGTCTTTAGGTTGGTTGTTTGCTATGATTTAATTAATGTGGTAAATAGTTGAATTGCTCAGGTAAGATAGTAGTTTTGTTAGAGACGTGCAGACGTTTGATTATTACTAAATCATGGCAAGTGTTTTAAGTTTAGTTGGTTTAGTGGTTTCTAAGAGGCTCTGGAATCCATTGTGAAGGTATGCCAAGATATAACTCGTTTAACACTCAAAAGAAACTATTAATTTCCAATGTGGATTACACCTTAGCCTGGCTTAGCAGAGCTGGGCTCATCTTCTTGTTCACCGCTTTATATTTTAGAACATTGCATTTTGAAACAAAACAGCTAATGATTTAAAACCTTCCCAAAAGTCACACTCCATCTCATGCAAATGTATTTGTGCTGCTGGATGTCCTGAGGTCACAGCGGATATTTCCAACAGAGCTGTCGGGATAGCCGCCTGTGCCAGTTTAGCTCCCAGAATAAA
The DNA here is from genome assembly GCF_021462225.1 of Girardinichthys multiradiatus. Lineage (NCBI taxonomy): Eukaryota > Metazoa > Chordata > Actinopteri > Cyprinodontiformes > Goodeidae > Girardinichthys > Girardinichthys multiradiatus. The sequence continues at coordinate 21,390,563 of NC_061807.1, forward strand.
GCGACGCAACTTGGCTGATCGATCAGCTTATTACCGACCTCTCCTCATCTGGGAGTGTGTTCTGCCTCCATCATGACCGCAGTCAGCGCTGCGGGAAGAATAATTGCAGTGTGCAGCTAACAGGGTGGGTTTCAAGTATCCTCGCGCTCAGCCTCTTGCCAGAAGAAATCACATTGATCTCTGAAGGTGATGAAAAGGCTCCCTTAAAGGGCCTTGGGTCCTTCAGGAGTCTTCCAGCCTGAACACTGAACCGGAGCAAAAGCGGAGATGATCCATGCAACCCTTCCAGCCATGCTCAAATTCATGTCATTTCTCTTCTCTGAGAAAGAACTTAGTTTTGGGAAGAAACTGCTTGTTTGAGTCCTTTTAAATGTTATGCAAAAAATAAAAAACGTCTAATCCAGAGTGTGAAAACAGTTTGGCGGCAATTACTCTGTAAGGATAAACTAAGTGTTGAGGCTTACTAATTCATGTGGTGCAGCAAGAGATAGATGCATTTTTAATTTCAACTTCAATCAGAGTCTGTGGCGACAGACAGTTCCTCACATCTTAATGAATGGACTTGCTGCTTAATGAACTCATAACTGGCATCTGGACAAACATGGGCAGGATCCAACCAACACACACTCACATAGGTGTGGACTGAGAAATAAATTCATTTCAAACTCAAGTTTTCTGACCACTCCCAAGTGTTCACGCAGAAACACTCGCAGGAACAAAATAACAAGAAAAGTATTATTAACTTAAAACAGAAATCATCTTCTGTTTTCTCTAGTCACAGTGATCGTTGCCATGTGTAATCACTCAGATTTCTGTTGAGAGACGTCTTGGGAGTTCCTGACATTAACAAAAATTTAGAGAATTAGTTGTAATGTTAGCGACATGGTGAAATCTCTGGGAAAGATTTACATGTTTTCTTTAAGTCTTGCAATAAAAATAAATAAAACTGAGCAAAGTACACCTTCATTACACTCTTTAAGTGTTTATTAGATCCAAATTACAGTGTAATCAGTGAGATGTCTTGCTTTACTCTAAATTCCCCTAAACTAATCTTACTTTCTGGGGCAGCAATGTAAACACAACTCTAGCGGTTTATAACAGAAAATAAATTTGTTGATTGGAGGTGAAAGTGGTTTGTCAGCATAATACTGATTTAAACTGGATAAATGTGTCTGTGTGCAGCATAAATAATTTATGTCAGCACACCACAAAAAGGACAATAAGTAAATGTAAAGATCAAACACAATGGTCTCTTTTCTGGGGAACAAATTAAATATAATTGCAAATACGTTTTTAGGAAATGGATGTAATCATTATATTTACTCAGGAAATTGTTGCATTGGAGTCGAAAATAGGGATAATGAAGACGTATGCCGCAGAATCGGAGAGTGATGTTAAATATCCTTCAGGACATTGCTTTTCTAGGTCAGGTTGGGATTCAAATGTGGGTCTTGGGGAAAATTAAAGTAGGGCTCCAAATTCCTTCTGATATTTCTGTTTATATTAAATTGTCAAACAGATCTTTACAATCTGTTATAACAAAGGATAAAGGGGTTTCTCTACTTACTATTAGCCTAGCACTACATAAAACTCCTACTCGTTTGTATTTCTGACTATTTTTGCCAAAGCACCACTACCATTAAAACCAGGCTGATAAAAGGGACAATCTTTTAAAAGAAAATATTCAATGTCTCGCAAAATTACCTTAGCATTTTGTCACATTACACCACAAACTTCTATGCATTTAATTTGGATTTTATTTGAGAAACCAAAACCAAGTAGCACATAATTGTGAAGTGGGAGGTACCAAGGATCCATGATTTTGAATTATTTTGAAACTAGAACTCTAGAAAATGTGATATCCATTTTTATTTTGCTCCCTAAGTCAATTTTTTTGAAGAAATGCCTTTTGCTGCAGTTGCACCTGCATGTTTTATGGGTTATTTTTCTATCAGCTTTCCTTATCTACAGACTAAATTTGTTTTCAGTTCTTCTATGCAAAATAGCTCAAAGTCAGTCAGACAGGAATGAGATTATCTTGCCACAGATTCTCAATTGGATTCAAGTCCGGACTTTGACTAGGCCATTCCAAGACACAAATATGCTTTGATTTAAACCTTTCTATTGTAGCTCTGGATGTATATTTAGGGTTGTTGTCCTGCTGGACAAGTCTAACAGGTTTTCGTCTAGGATTGGCCTGTATTTAGCTTTATCTTTTCATCTAATCTGACAAGCTTCCCTGACCATCCCTACAGCATTACGCTGCCACCAGCATGTTTTACAGTGGGGATGGTGTATTTAGAGGGATGCGCAGTGCTAATTTGTAATCACACATAGTGTATTTTTGATTGTAAAAGATTTAGGAATATGTTTCCAAGACACCACTGCCGGTACATAAGGTTTATAATCAGGTTGTTCTTTGAAATGAACAGCAGTTTCGAATATCATACTGCAGTAATTTGACGTCTGCCCTCTGTTTTCCAGAGACTGAACTCAAATGTCTCAGTCTATTTTTATTTTCAGGAAAGCAAACATAACTGTTCTTATAAAATATTGTTTTTAAATTTGTTTTGAGCGGAAACTCTTTGTGCCTCCGGCTTGTCGTCTCTCCTAAAGTGATTGAGGAAGTCGAGGGATTAGCACAAGTAGTCCGGGTCAGCGAGGGTACAAGTGCTCTTCTTCCGGATCCAGTTTAGTAGGTCATGAGAGTAATGGGACTTTTACCGTTTCATTCAACAATACCAATGACTGATGACCACACGGACAGTCTGAAAGTGGTGGAGACACAGTCCAGGTTCTCATATGGTTGTATTGACTTACCTTAAGAAAGAACTGGATGTTTGAGTCAGAAAAGATGGATATCTTCAGACAGAATTCTGCATCTGTGTAACCTCAAAGACAAACACACTTTCCCCACTCTTGTCTGTCAGGTTTTTATATTGAACCTGCTTGTAATACTGTATTTGCAAGCTTTAGTGGTTCTTTACCAGAAAATGCAGTTATTACATAATTAATCTGCTGGTTAGGCATTTTTTGCTTGCTTTTAGAGTCTACAGTTTCTATTCCTGACAACAGCTTACATTCGTCAGCAGATGAGGGAAGCAGTGACCTTCACGCACCAGACTTATTCTAAAACATTGTTAAATTTCCATAGTTTCCCTCAGACACCGGACTCAGCAGCCCATGAATTAGCATTTCATGTATTGATTTATTCTTTGTCATGCAAAGAATAATGATCCTGGACTGAAAGGGTGCCTTTTTGCCAGACATTTCCACAAAAATTTACTTATAAAGTAACAAATGATCGTACTGGACAGAAGAAAGCCAGCCTTTGTGCAGTTTTAGTTCTGTTGACCTGGATACCCAAGTTTTGTGAGGTTTAATAAACTCATCCATCCTTGTTGCGGTATTAAATGGGGTATATTAAAGTCTGTTTTGACTACATCTTCATAACTCCCAGGAATGCTTGAAAAGACATTGATCAGCAGAGGTTTTTCTTCATACATATTCTCAACATTTCAAATAAAAGCTACGATCCAAGTTCTGAGGGTAGTTGGATCCACCTTGAGACTGTCAGAGCTGATCATGTCGTGATTTAGTTAAACTAAACCAAATGATGCAAAGCAGATTTGTGATAGTTTGAAACCATTGTCTTTAAATGTATATTAACCAAGTGACATTTTGCCAAATATTTGTACTGAATGTTGCATTAAACATTGTATTAAGGCGGAATACCATTTCCTACATTTACCCCCACCACTGGGGTTTTAATGTCCTGTTGGCCCCTTAGCTTGAGGAAAAGTGGTTAACATATTCCACCACAAAATGGGACAGTTGTTTAAGAATTCCCAGTTTCTTAATAAATTGATAAAACAGATGTAACATGTTTGTAATGGATTTTTAATAGACTATAAAACTAGAAAAAAGTGTTCTGTGTTATGTAAAAAATATTTGAAATATTATTGAAATCACTATGAATTAACATGATTAGTCATTCAGTTTGGAAACACCTTTCATTTGTTACATTTAAATAACAAAAGAAAAGCATACTTGGAAAGCAGAATTACACAGTAAGTTTGTATTTTATAAACAGTTTGAGCTGTAATTGAATAAAAAAAAAAAACTTCACTGCTTTCCATTATCAGTTATTTAGCTTGCGAGAGACATATGGCAACAAAACGTGTTTGTTTTGTGCTTGATAATGAGAATCGGCCATGACACTAAAAATAAAACATCAGAAAACATCAAACTACTGATATTACATATTTAGGGATGATCTGAATTATTGGGCCAAATTTGGATCATTGATTAAGATTTCTAATTTATGGACAACTTTGACCTCCCGATACCAATTTTTAGATGATTTTGATTTCTCTTTATGATCTATAATACAAGAAGATACAAGAACAACAATTAAATTATAATAATTTGTAGTAGAAAGAAATAATACATGAAAGAGCACTCGCTGTTAAAGTTTTACTATGTCAAAACAAGAAAAAATAATTGTTTAGTTGGCATTTTAAATTGGTTTTACTGTCATGTGTTAGCAATCAGCACAGCTAGCGTTACAAAAACAGAAGTCTCTGTATGTACCTTCTGTCTACTATAACATAAATCCTTACTTAACTCTAAGATCTCAAAAAGATTACCAGCAGTTCTAAATCCAACATGACAGACGTTGCTTAAAAATTAAAAAGAATAAAACAGAACAACTTTGCTGTACTTTGATTGGCCTTCCTGTTATTCGCTTTCGGTCTTACTCCCTCTCACAGCCTAAATGAATACACACAGTGTTTTGGTATTTCAGGAAAATGACCATTTTTAAATGTCTTGTTACATGTCTATCTTTCACCTTACTTCATTTTAAAAACCTCACTGATACTGAAAATAGCTAACTCTTCTTCCCACAGTAACAATTTCTAATTTAAAGAATGATGTCATCAGAGCGATCTGGTGGTCCTTAGTATGGTGCGTTCACTGATTTTTCTGTCTGACCGACCAATCACCGCTCAGGTGACCTAATAATATCATCTGATTCCGATTACCTGTTGATTTCTCTGTGCAATTCTAATTATAATGGTGGATGGTGCAACAAAACATCAGTTGGCAGGCGTAAACTGACCTCAGAAATGAGTGTGAGTGTGGGTTGTTTCAGTGGTTAGACTGGTGACCTACCCAGTATGCACCCTGCCGCCCACTCATTTACTACAGGGACAGGCTTTAACCCTTCCATAACTCCTAACAATATTAAGTGGGTGCAAAAGCTGTATAGATTCTTCTACAGACTTTAGCCTTTCAATTGACTTGTGCCCCTGAAAAATCTAAATCTGAATGGCAAAGTATCATTAATTATGATCCAAATGAGGAAACTCCTACACCATGGGATGAACATCCCAAATGTAGAGAGAGGCATATGAGCAAATTGTTTAAGCTGATTATTTTTATGTCAATAGACTTTCTAAAATCTTTCTGAACACAAACCAAATCACCCTGACCTCATCATATTTCTTTTTGCTGTATCAGCAGTAGGCAAAGCTTTTGCCTTTAAAAATGTGAGATTTTTATTATTTTCTGCTTTAAAGGAAAATCATGACATATCTGAGAAAACTGTAAATATTTTTTATTCTCACATTAAGTATCAACCCAGGATGTGACACAGTTGACTTATAAATTTCAGGGTTCATGGGTAGTGACTAAAGCATATACTGCGGAGAAGTGTATGTAGGTTTGAGATTTGAAGCCAATTCTCTTTAAATCTGATTTGCTTTGGGGATTAGAGCTGGTACACTGTTTGCTGTTTTTGGCAAAGGTTTGACTTTCATTCTGAAGAATGGCTCTGTTACATCGTGAGAGAGGGTTTTAAGCGGTTTCATTATGTACATTGCGCTCTGAGACATGGCTGGTAGTGTAAATAGCTCCACCCAATGCTGGCTTGCTTCAGACTGATTTGATTTGGAAGAAAAGGAGAAGTGAAAAGAGGGCCACTGCTCAGGGCCAATCAATACTTCATGGATGATGGGCAGTGCTAAAAGGCAGTTGTGTTTCAGTTGCATTAAGTATATACAGGACGTTTATCATGTCAAACAATCCATAACTTTAAAATAATGTTTGAATGAACAATATTTGCAGAAAGTTTGAAAACAATGGATAAAAGCTGCATGTTTTGTACTGCTTCCAACTGTTGTGAGAGTACAGAGTGCAGCGGAAACACAGTATGGGAATGAAAAACTTCAACGTTGTGTTGTGATTCTGTAAAGACAGAGAATTTACATTTTACACACTTTCTTTGGTTCATTTAGTTGCAGCATTTTTGACATTAACAAGACATTTCCATTCACACAACAGCAACTTACCTGATATTTTCTCTTTTTTGGACCATTTACTGAAAATCAGGGAGAAAACCATGAGTGAAAATCCTAGTAGATCAGCAATGTCTTAAACACACTAACAACCATGCTTTGTGGCTTCCGGCTCATTGAATCACTTTTATGTTAACCATCAAACAGGTGTGCGTAATAAAATGACATTTCTATTAATTCTAATTCAATTCAAGTTAAAAGCTGGTAAAAGGTTTTCTATCTAGTAAAGTTAATTGAATTGCCTTGAATTTTAATCTTAATTCATCACCCCACTCCTATCCATACAGTGGAGAAAAACCACTGCCTTTAAACTAGAAAACACTTTCAGCAGAAACAAATTCAAGAAGTTTGTTAACATGCTGATTTGTATGACAATGTGTAATATAGGGTAGCTTTGTTCTCTATAGAGTGTTAGCATGCCAACAAAAAGTAGGCTTCACCTGCAGCTGGGAAACATCTTGCACAGCTTACCAAAACATTTCTAAAAAGCATGAAAAAATAATCCTCTGGTTAAATTAAACATTTATGCATCAGCAGATCTATGATTAATCCCGTTATAGAAATGAACACTACTTATTGTTACGGTATTTTTCTTAAACAGGAAACAGTCAACCCCAAGACTTTGCCAGAAAATGTTGGACCACCCCTCAAGCCATTAAACTGTCAGGGAACCACGACAGTCTGAAGAAACTTTCTGGACAGTTCATTTGATAGTTGTTGAGAGATTTTAATCTGGCACAAAGCAGACTGATTGACATGGCTTTCCATCCCACCACCCTGTCTGCATAGCTAAACACGAAGCCAAACCTTCATACTTCTGCAGACGCTCTTACTGGTTCAACATTAAAAACTTTATTATCTGCTGCATCACTTTCTGAAATGCAAAAGCCACCAAATGTGGAACACAATGTGGAACACACAAAATCACAGCATCCATTTTGTTATGTCTGACCAAACATCTGAAAGACTATTAAGTTTATTTTGATTTATTTCAGTGTCAGGCAGAAGAAAAATGTGCTGAAAAGGTTTTAACAGATTGTTCATATAGCTGTTGACCCTCATCGTAAAATTCCCAGCCGCACTTTATTTGTTTTTTTTCCTCCAAAAACCATTGTTCCATGACTGCATTTGGGAATCTGTGAGAAAACAGCAGCCAATATGCTCTTTGACCAAGTCCTATTTCATTTATAGCCGGAGGCCTTGGTCAGTTTTAAAATACAGTTTGAAAACCCGTTTTGACTATTTTTGTAGATAATATAAATCTTATTTTTCATTTCAGAAGCAAAAATATTTTTGTTGGCAATGACTAATGTTCGACAAAGTTTTCTATCTTTATATCTTACTGCAGTTTTTACAGTCTTTCCTTGAAGTATAAAATTAGAATGAAAAATAAGGTGAGGAATATTATAAACCACGGTTTTATCTGCAAATAACGTAAGGTATTTTGTCTGGACCAGCAGCTACCATATGGTGAATGTTTTCTCAGCAGCTGTCATACCACAGAAATCAGAAGGATGTCATAATGTTGTACAAAATATTCCTTTCAGAGGTGTCAAGTGTCATTACAAAGTGAGTATAAGTGAAGTGAGTGCCAAGTGCAGTAAACCACCTTCTGTTTCTTTCAAAACCTCAAAAAACAAACCTGTGGAAGCAAACGGGGCTCATGTAGTAAAGCAGGAGTCGAACTCCTCCTGTGGTTACATTGAACTGAGCCCCGACTCTTCACTGGCAGCGCCTGACATTATCTTGGAGGCTGCTCAAAAGGAGCAGAGTTGGAAGTCGAAGCTGAGCCAAACGGTGGGATCATATTCAGGGTTTAGTATCATACATAGAGTTTTCAATATAGTCATGCATTTTGCACCCTAATAACACTTGTAGACAGCAAGAAATCAGGTAGAGATAGAGTGAACCCCCCCTTTTTTTGTGTTGTTTGGTAATTTTTTACTACTATCCTCCTTACAAACATAGGAATACGTGTACATGGATAGTGATGTGAGCCCTGCTGCAGATTTTTTTGGGACATGTCAAAAGATTCTGTGGCATGATTGTTATGCAAATGTAATAGAAATGACCTGATAATTATGTTAATTAATCTCATGCTATTCTATGCACACACCTTGTCTGCAGTGGTGAAGATTCACTGACCTCGGCATGGCGAATGCTTGGACTGAATTATACAGCAGGGTAGTTTAACGTATTTTTATAATTTGTTCTGCTAACAATAATATGGCCACTTCAGGGCACAACCCAACTGTGCATAGAGGATTGCACTGTCAGACCAAGATGCTCAGGCAATCATTAGGTACGGAAAAAGACAGAAACAAATCAGTGACTTCAATACTAAAAATAATTAAGTCTGTCCTTAAGCAGTAGCATGTGGTTAATTTTACTTCCTTCATCCCAACACATATACACTATACAAAACAGGAAAGCATCATAAGTGACACATATTCTTCATAGCCGTTTCAGGATTTGATGCTTGACAAAATGTGCTTCAGTTCTTTTGATTCATGTAAAAGTTTTGATACCCTGACATAGGTGGCAAATTAAAAAATGGTTCAGCAGCTTCAGAATTCCTTATTTATTTAGTAGAAAATGCCATCAAAAGTCATTTAGAGCACTGAAGCATGACCTGCCTCCACTGAATCTCAGGTTATTGCTTCTTCGTAGGGGTGGAAAGGCAAGTGTAGTGCTGTATTGGATAGAAGATTGCATGCATTCAACCATAAATGTGCCTCTGTGTGTGCACATTGAGGTTCCTTTTTTATTAAATTTAGAACTAGTCATGGCATAATTTCAGGCAAATATCTATTGGCTGATCTTATTTTCCAGCAATGCACGTCTTGTTTAATACTAATGGAAATGACAGTGTACCTTTCAGATATTCATTCTATATTTGGGTTTTCATCAATCTCTACATGCTTCATTTTTTTGGAGCTGATGTAATGCAACCTTTTAAACTGTCAGTCACATTCAGTTCATGTTACCACTACAACTAAATCTTCTCGCATGTCATTTAATGTTTTTTTTACAAACTTACAAACTACCTAAATACAGTAAACCTCAGTTAAGTGTTCAACATGTAAAATGTGGCAATGCCTGATGTTGCATCACTCCCCTGGTTGAGCTTTACCAGCCTGATAGTGTTGTCATTAAAGTAAAAGAACAGAAACACATGATTTACATAAAAAAAATCTAAAAACAAGGGCATCCCTCTTGAAATAAACCAGTGAAAGGCCACTTAACGTCCACTGCCTTGGTATATGATCCATCAGTGAACATAACTAAATGTGGCAATTAAAGTGGATTTAATGTCCAAATTCTAGCAACACCTTCTCATGGAGAGCAGTTTGACTGTGAGAAAAGTAGAAGAATATGAAACCCATACATCTTTAAGGCACGTCTTTGTCTGAAATGTATTCTGTTTCTTTTTGTTTCAGGACCTCCTGGTAAGAGAGGAAGGAGAGGCCGTGATGGAGAACCTGGTATGTACATTTATATTTTGGATCAGAGATCAGAATTGTCTTGTTGAAAAATGTTTTTAAAATAATTCAGTTGGACACCGGCAAGTTTCATTCTGTTAGATAGAAGTACAACGCATATCTTTAGAGGCTAAAATATATGAGAGAGGTTGTTTTAGGGCATGTTAGGATTGTTTCATTTTCTACAGAAGCACAAAATGTTCAAAGTAAATAGGGGAGATGATGTAGTTTAAAATGAAAATAATGCCATATTTTCTTAATGGCGTTATCTCTAGTTTGAATCCATGTATCCTCCAGACCTGATACCAGACATGATGTAAATGTGTTCACTTAGCATTATAATAAATCATTCTTGTTAGGACAAAAAAACTTGTAATTGTGTCTTGATAACAAATATAACATTTTATGATTATAACCTCGGAGGAGCAGAAGCAGCTGTGTGTAAAACTGAGATTACTTAAACACCTTCCACAGGAAACCACAGGATATCCGTAAAGCTTTTGCCGATTTTCCAGAGTATTCAAATGTGTTATAGCAAGATTTCTCACATCTTGCGTCATGTGACAATATTTCTTAAGGTGATGTCTTTCTCATGAAGCGTTATCAACTTGCTTTCAGCAAGCTGAGTTCATTTGGTGAAATAGACTAAGTTTAAAACTCTTATTCGAAGTAAAACAAGAAGTACTTCTTGAGCTATTGTGTTAAGAAACTGAGAAAGATTGCTTGTCATCTAGTGGACAACACTCAGTCCAAGAAGCCTTGTCACATCCACTCACTTTTAAATCAGTAATTTGGTCACACTTTGGGTAACCAGCACAAAGGAATGATGAGGAGTACCACACAAGACACGAACGATTGATATTTATTCTTTACTCTGTTAAAACACAAAAAGAGCATTAGTTCCACTTCATATTGAGACAAACATTAAAACACAAATATTTGCACTGGTCAAACCTGGATTTAATTATTTTTAACAGTTTACAGGATTTGAGAAACCCTTTTTGCTAAAGAAAAAAAAATAGAATTTTTAGTTTTCCTAAAATATTGTTGTTTGTTCTCATGAGCCCGGGATCGTGTATTGTCTTGTTTTGTGAGCAGGATGCATGGTTACATCCATAGTTATAAAATAGTAAATAACAAAGCGCTACAGCAATGATCTCTGAGACACAGAGATGGGAATCCATCGGTTTGAAGTACATCATTCTACAGTGAGAACATTTATTTACAAGTGGAAAACAGGAAAGACACTTTCTGTTCTTTCCAAAAGTGGATGTTCCAGCAAGTCTCGTACTCGTACTCGTCATCTTCAGCTTCATCCGGGACCGGGTCGGTGGGGCAGCAGACTCAGCAGAGACGCCCAGACACCTCTTCCAGCTCCTCCGGGGGGAGCCCAAGGCGTTCCCAGGACAGTCGAGAGACATAGTCCCTTCAACGTGTCTTGGGCCGTCCCCTGGGCCTCCTCCCGGTGGGACGTGCCTGGAACACCTCCCGAGGAAGACGTCCAGGAGGCATCCGGTATAGATGCCCGAGCCACCTCAACTGGCTCCTCTCGATGTGGAGGATCAGCGGCTCTACTCCGAGCCCCTCCCGGATGGCCGAGCTCCTCACCCTATCTCTAAGGGAGTGCCCGGCCACCCTACGGAGGAAGCTCATTTCAGCCGCTTGTATCCGGGATCTCATTCTTTCGGTCATGACCCAAAGTTCATGGCCATAGGTGAGGGTAGGAACGTAGACCGACCGGTAAATTGAGAGCTTTGCTTTTCGGCTCAGCTCTCTCTTCACCACAACGGACCGGCACAGCGCCCCCATTACTGTGGCAGCCGCACCGATCCGTCTGTCGATCTCCCGCTCCATTCTTCCCTCACTTGTGAACAAGACCCTGAGATACTTAAACTCCTCCACTTGAGGCAGGAACTCCCCTCCAACCTGAAGAGGACAAGCCACCGCTCGAGCCACCCAGCAAGTCATTTTAAACAATGCAACACTCACAGAAACTGCAACCTCAAGAGCTGTATGCCAGAACTTACCGTAGTAAATTTAATAGCTGTTACAATAAAAAAAAAAGAATACAGCAGTACCACTTATGTTTCCAAGGCAGCATCTGAGCAAACTAGAAGACTGTTGAGAAATTCCCATTACACAAACAAGACCAAAGAGCAAACAACTAACTACAATAAACACCTCATACCAACCTTCAGGCATGATGGTGGAGGAGTGTTCCTTTGGATTTACCTTTCTGTCACAGTACCTAGATGCCTTAATATGTTTTCCTGCTAAAGGTACACAGGATGAACAGATTTACTGGCATTAGGCAACTAGTTGTGGTTATAGTACACCTCCTAGTTTCATTATGTTTCTGTCAGAAACAGCAACACTTTTGCAAACAGTTGGCCCATATCAACAACCACCACAGGCTATTGAAGGGCAAAAAACTTCCTGGTAGCAACGAAGGTGTTTTACATACATAGCACCACGGTCAAAATGCACGCAGCCAACAAATCAGAGGCAATTTAGGGTTCAGGGTCATTAAGTTCCAGGGAAGAACAGTTCAGAGTGACATAATGGAAAGGCACCTTTATTCATATTCTTTGTCTACCAAATTAATGAGAAGAGTCAACATGAGACCATCTGTGAGACAGCTAAAGTTTGGCACAAACAGAATGCTAAAGGAAATGCTAAAAGAGAAAAGCATCAAGGTGTTGCAATGGCCTAGTCAAGGCCCAGACCTTAGACTGAATGATATTGCAGGACCATGGCAGCATCAAAGGAATGCTGCAAACCTCACAGAACTTAAACAACATTGCAAAGACTGGATTTTTCTTTTTTTTTTTTTTACCAAAACCCTGCAAGAGACTGGTTAGCTCATTTTAACTTCATATGTTGGCTCCAACTCACTGCCTGTAAAGGCAGCTGTACATGTAATTGAATGCCCTGATACACAAAAACTTAGGATTTAATAATTGGGTACATTCTTTGTGCCGTGGCTGCAATTAATATGTCCAATATCCCCCATCCATCCTCTCATGCACTCTCCCCCCTGATCTGAATCAAGAATCCTGGCCCAGCTGAGGCCTCGGATATCAGGGAGAATGGGATTTCGTACAGTGACACCTCTACAGCCAAAGAGTGTCGCCACAAATTGAATTTGCAGCAAGAACATGCACTTGGCAGAGAGCTGCATCCACACTCCCTTCACCTGATAGAAAAGTGATAATGGGCTCTCGAGTGTGTTGGCTTTCAACACTTGAGCACAGTGCAATAGAGCACAGCGAAAGGTTTGGGAACAAAAGTATTGCCCTTGTAAAAAAGAGATTATACAGACAGGAATAAAGCAAGGGGAGCATGTCCGGGTTCGCAGCCTGAGAATCAAACTCTTTGTCTTTGAGGGAAAATATGCATAAAAAGTTATGTTTAAAGTCAGAGAAATGTAACCTAGTTTTGCTGTTTGAGTAATAAAGATTCAGCCCTTAACTTTGATTTATTTCCTAATTAATTTATGATCCTTTAAAGGTCGTTTTATGTGTTCCTTTAAAGGTCGTTTATCTTGTAAATTGGTGTGGTGAGGCTCTATTTTTCCCATGTTTTTATACATGTAGCACAAAAACTATTCCAGTGTACCACTTTAGAGAAGGAAGATGAAAACTGGGAAATCAAATGACAGACAAAAGTTCAATGTTAGAGCTGGCTGCGAGTCTTAAGTGCCACTAGGTGTTGTTTATGCTGAGCCTAATTCCCAAATAAACATCCATCTCTCCAGCATCGTTGTGAATAGGCATTTTATTTGGCTTTTCAACCAGAGCAAATGTGGAGAATGTGAATAGTTTCCTCTTGACAAATCAATTGGAAACAAGCAAACAGACTCATCGTGTTTAGGACACAGTGGTCGAGTACACAATAGGGACAATGAGCTTCAACAATCTGTGTAATATTCTAAATCATATGGTAAATTTGGATGAAGCATGTTGACAAAATATTAAGGCTTTGTAGATACCAGCAAGGAACTCGAACTTTCCCATGTTTTGTCACGTTTAAACCAAAAACTTCAGTGTATTTAGGTGATGGAGCAACACGAAGACGCACATAACTGTGAAGTGGAAAGAAGAAGATACATGGTTTGGACAATTTTTTAGAAATAAAAATCTTAGAGTGGTGTTCGTTTGACCTTCCCACTCTCAAGTTTATTTGCAGTTTTTTTTTCCAGGATTGATCTGTTATCCATCTTCCCCTTAACTCAGACCAGCTTTCCTTTTTTTCTTTTTTATTAACCGTGTCTTGTCCAGCAGAGTATCGCTCAGAATTGTTGTCTGAGTGCCAAGAAATTGCCCAACAGATTCACTTTCACAAGCAGAGCATCACAGCTAATGCTTTAAAGCTCTGCTTGATATTTATAAAAGAAACTTTATTATAAACTGCTTTGGGAATATTTCAATTGTTACGGACACGGAGACTGAAATGAAAAGGAAAAAAGAAGCTCAAAAAAGAGAGAGATGGGGGAAAAAGGGGAGAAAAGGAGGAAAGAGTGGAGGAGAGAAAGAAGGATGAAGAGAATACAAGATTACACCCTGCTTGCTTATACACCTGCAGCTGTTTTTTTTATTTATTTATTTATTTTTAACAAAATAGTACATGGTAATTCTGAATGTAAAATGTACTTAGTGAGAGGTGCAGCCCAAAATAGAACATCTGTGTATCTGTCAACACCTGAAGCTCAACACCTGTGAGTATGAGAGTGGACGCGCTTTTGTATACAAGGTTTCTCCACAAAAATATGCAATAGTGAGTGTGAGGACCCACAGGCCTGCCCTATGGTCCCTGGACGGACACCGAGGAGATCCGAGCCACATCTAAAGGCCCCCCAAAGCACAGGAACCCCAGGAGAACCACCACCGGGACTACCACAACCCCCCCAGAGAAGAGCAGTGGAGAGTCCCAGGGGAACCACCCAGCAGCGACAGTGCAGAATCCCCAGGGAGCCGCAGCGACGAGCCCACCGGCAGCCGTCCACGCCCGAGCAGATCCAGCCATGGACCCAAAGACCCAAGACCCCGGGACACACCACCCCCCAAGCAGAGGCCCGACAGAGCCCAGGGGGCCAGGCCCCAGCAAGCAGCCACCGGGAGTGAGCCAGCACACACCAAAGCACCTGGCCCCGGACACAGAGAACCACAAGTACACCAGTGGGCAGAGACTCCAACCACCGGCAGGCGGTGTGGCGGGGAGGAAGCTGAACCAGGAGAGGGAAAAAATAAAATAGGCACACACAGTCACAATCACCCACTCCCACCCTATGCATACACATAAAATCACTCACACCCAACGTAAGGATAAACAACAATGGACGTCATACACTCACACTCCCCATGCATACTCTATATTCCCGGGTCCAGGTGCAGGTACCCCCTAGTGGCAACCAGCCCCCGGACCCAGGAGGTGGTCCCGTTCAGACCAGCTTCCCTGCCTCAGCTGAAAAAAAAGCAAGTGCCACCACCATGCTCCTGCCACCAGCATGTTTCTTTGAGGGGATGATGTGTTCAGGGTGATGTGCAGTGTTAGTTTTCTCCCACAGATGTTATTTTGCATGTAGAAAAAACTTTAATTTCGATTTCATCTAAGTAGAGCACCTTTGTCACAGCTTTATCCCTGACCTGTCTGCCGTCTATGTGAAATTCTTTATTTTCTTCCCCTTTACAATTATCTACAGCTTTGTGTTTGTCTGTCATGTAAAATCTCACTAGAATATATAAAATGTGTAGTTGTTCCATGACAAAATGTGGAAAGTTTCAAGTCGGATGAATACTTTTTCAAGGCACTGTATGGCTTTGGAAGACCTCATTGGGAAATTAAATTATAATTTCAGATCACTGTTGCATTAAAGTTAAAATTTCCTATTGATATAATTTTGCTTACTTAATAACAGGAACACATATACTTAGAATCTCTCAAAACAGTAGCTACATTCAACAGTTTGAGATGCAGTTTTGAAGATCAGCACAGTTTGTTTGTGGTATCCTTTGATTTAAAACGAAGTCGTTGACAGGCACAGATGTGATGAGCTCTTCACTACAAGCCTTTTGTTAGTCTTCCAGACGTTCCCAAAACCTACAATGTTTTTACACTAAAGCAAGTCATATGTTTTTCATGATTCACTCTAACCAAAATGATCATTTCTAAAGGCAGGAGGAAGCTGTCAGGCAGGCTTTGCGGGAACTGACAGGAAGAAAACTTGGAAAAAGACATAGTGATATTTTCCGGTGTTAAATGTGAATGAAATACTTCATTAAGATCACTTGTTTGCTTACTAGGGACTTATGGAAAAGGAAAAATATGGGATGAATGAGGTTTTTGCCAAAGGAAATGCCACAGTGTCAAAATGTTCTAACAGGTAGTCACTGCTGGAAAGGTTTGGTTAAATATTTTCCTTCTATGTGAACAATCAAGACTTGTTAGTTTGGTACCAGCACCAGTGAAAGGAGGAACTGATCCTCAAACTGACAAGCTCCAGGAAATGAGTCTTACAGTGGAATAAATGTTAAAAGAATGAACTTTTTGATTTCCCCTTAAGTATATCAAAATGTTTTGCTATACAATGCTTGATCCTTTGACATTTACATCAAAAACGCTTTAGGCCTGATCTTCAATAGTTTTGCATGTACAAAACCACACTGATCTACAAACCAGGTGCTAATCCAATTGCCTGTGTAAAATCAGTGGCCGCAAACCTTTTGGCGTGTTTGCCTTCATGAATATGCAAAACATATAATAATGGCCCAAACACGCAAATGTATGGGAGGAGGATAATACCTTACCCCCCGCAATGAGATTTATCAAACCAGAAACAGATTGCGGGTGTTGTTCTGCGTCTAGGTTTAGCACGTTTGAAATGCAGGTACTAACTGGAATGCAAAGAGAATCATCTGTACATGTGTCAGCAGATTTGGGCTGTCAAAAATAGAAATAACTAAAATAAACAAACAAAAGCCAAAACATTTTTCCTATGATCAAACTCCTTCCAGTCCTTTTTTCTTGCGTCTGGATCAATCCTGCGCACCATCGCTGTTAGTGAGATCATCTCCTGCTGAAGCACAAACCTGATCATGCAGGGGTGCGCTCATAACTGATCATCTGCCAGAAAAGCACGCACACTCTATAACTGTAACTGCACATCATGCAAAGGACCCGCAGTGCTGTGATGTTGATAATATAATTAATAGGAAAGAGATAAAGTCATTATAAGGCTATGTAAATTCTTCATTTGCAAACTAGACACTAAAATCACTTCTTAGCAGGTATGGAACTTTGCAGCTCCATATGGCGAGTCAAGCACACAGCCCTGCTCCAAGCACCCGCACCGCATCCCGTCCCCCACCACACAGTATGCAACGACGGCAAGGCAACTACCTCAGCTTCTCGGTGTCCGATCTCCGACGGTGACTGACCTCTTAAGAGAAGATGCTAATAGACTGGAGGAATTAGAACGCTGTTAAGAGGTTGAACACCGAACATCTGCCTGCCGAGTTTCCATTGCAAAATGCTTTTTGTTGGGGAAAAGCCATGGAGATTTGAGCTATGTGGGCTATGGCTAACCAACCAATAGGCTAAAGAGACAGCCTCTCCTCATTTGCATAATGAGGCAGAAATGCATACGGAAATGTAAAAAGCGCAAGCGTAAATAAATAGCATTGAGCAAATAAATACAGTAAAAAAATACAATGTAAACATAAATCAGACAGAAAATATTAAAAGATACACATAAATAAATACATTGAAAGATAAGTAATTAACAAATAAAGTTGAAAATTGTAATGGATAATAAATAAATAAATAAGTAATTATTACAAAAGTGAATAAATAAAGATGCTAATTAAATTTGACACATACATTTATGTCTTACTGAATAATTTAGTTACTGCCTACATTTATTTATTTACTGCATTTTCTGTGCAGTTAATCGCATGCTTATTTATTTATTGAGCATTTATTTATTTTTAGATATATTCTTAATTATGGCAGGATAGGTCCTCCATATCACAGGTGTGTTAGAGAACATTAGTGAACAGACAACATCATAAACACCAAGGAACACAAAGACAAATCATGGAAAAGGTTGTGGAGAATTTTAAGGCAGGGTTGAGCATTGCTAAATCCCTAATCTGAAAATGGAATGCTATGTATAACAGCAAACTAACACCCTGAGCTCATACCCACAATGAAAAAGGGTGGTGGCAGCATCATGTTGTGGGGATGCTTTTTTTAAACTAGTTAGATTTAAACAGTTCACCTTCCAGGAGAGCAACGACTCTAAACATCCAGCCAGGGCTACAATGGAATGGTTCTGAAGCATATTCATGTGTTACAATGGGCCAGTTGATGTCCAGGTTCGAATATATTTGTGAAGTTTGTGCAAGACAAAAAAAAAAAAATGCTTTTTATAGGTGGTGTCAGGCCCATCTGACTAAGTTTGTGGTATTTTGAAAATAAGAAATGACAAATCTTCCTAGATGTGCAAACCTGGTGGAGTCTTGCTGCAAATGGCAGTTCTTCAGTCCTGTAAATCAAGTTGATGAATTGAAACACATGCCACAATTTTCAGTTTTGTTTTGAAACTATGTGTGATTTTCAGTCCCCTTCACAACTTCCAACTGCTTTGTGTTGATCTATCACATAAAAATCCCATTAAAACACATTGAAGTTTGTGGTTGTAATGCACTTTTGCAAGATAGTATTCATATCTAACTTCCTACTTTTCCTACCTACTGTACTTTAATTCTACTTACTTTCGATCCCTCCTACCAACTTGCCTTCACTCCTACCTAGTTGTTGTCCTTCATACCTATTTTAGTACTTCCTACCAGCTTTCCTCCCTCCCTTCCTTCCTTTCTTCCAAGTTTCTGTTCTTCTTCCTGCTCCTTCCAACATACTTTTTTTTTTCTTCCTTGCTATCTACCTATCTATTGTTGTCTTCCTCCCTTCCTTCTGTTAGGTAGAAACCCCTAACATTTGTGTCATCTTCAGTTGTGCTAACCTTTGCCATAATGTGAGAATTTCATGCCCCATAAAAAAAACCTTTTCCAATAAATTCTGTCAAACCAGTGTAACTGACTGGGGTCAGTTGAAGTATGTGAAACTTAAAAATAGAGCTTTGAGTTTTCAATGCTGTGTGCTGATAATAGATTTTTTGAAACTGTTTTAAGTTATATCTGTCAGGAAATGACATTTTGGACTTTGTGGTTTTGTATTCATGTTTATGGCTTTCTGTTTTCTGACTGTTCTGGTTTCCTTTTGCCTCCCAGTGTGTTCTCCTCTCGCCCCTAGTTCCCTTGGTGTTTCTTTCCTATATGTGTACTTAGTATGGTTTCATTATTATTATTATAGTCCTCTGGTTCCTTAGCTTTACTCTGGTTTTATGTTCATGTTTTATATTGAGTCCTTTGCACTCTCCTATTTATTAGTTTCTTTTCTGTTACTCCTCTTGTCATTAATTTTTCTCTTTTAGTTATTTATTACTCAGTTTTAGTCCCCTTTACATTTCTTGTCCCTCTTAGCTTTGTTTTCTCTAGTTTGTCCTTATTCTCCAGTCCCTCCTTTATAGGTTAGCTTCTGTTATTGTTTACTTTTATTCTTGTCCTTGCTTCCTCTGCCTCTTTCTCAGTTGGTTCTATCAGTATTGGTTTAGGTCTGTTTACTTTTGTAGTCAGGGTTTCTTTATGGTTTCTTTTTTTAAGTCCTTAGTTCTTAGGTTGTTGTGTTACCCCCAGTTTCTCAGTTCCCTTTAGTTCATGTTTATTCTTGATTCTATGTTTTATTTTATCTTGGTTTATAGTTTCTTTTTAGGCCTGCTCACTGTCTTGTCATTAGTCCCTTTCCTCATGCTTTAGTTTTATTAGGTTCACCTGCTCCCTCTGCCTTCCTGCCTCCTTGTCTCACCTGTTCTTAGTTCCTTTGATTACCTGCCTTTGTTCTCCCTCAGTATATTAGTTGGTTTTGTTTCATTGTCCTTTGCTGGTGCCTCGTTTCTCAACTTGGGTCTCTACCCTTGACTGCCATGTGTTCAATGTTTCTGCAGAGCTTGCAGATGTAAGTTTTAGGACTTTGACTGTGGTTAATTCCTGCAGTGATTTATGTTACGTTTTGGATACCTTTAATAAAGCTGAAGATTATTCAATATGCTTCTGCCAAGCTCTGGTCTGCACTTTGGTCTGACCCTAAACCCCCCCCATGTAGCTCTACAAACATTTACCTGATTGATGTGCTTTAAACCAAATCATGCCCATTTATCACTTTTTCTCATGGGTTTTGTTAGTTTATTCCTCAACTCTTGGTTAAAAACAATTTCATCACAGCCAAACATGTCAAAAAACACACTTTGGAGAAAGGTTATTAAAACCAAAATGGTCCCTTTTAATTCAATTACCTATTAAATAGCAATATAGAACCTTAGCCCACTGAGGCTCAATCTCACCACTCCCCATGGGCCCCAGCTGTCGGAGCGATTTGCTCAAGTCATGAGGAGGAGCAGGTTGGGGGATGTAGAAATTGTGAAGAAATAAAACCTTTTTTTCTCAGGGTTGAAGCTGAGAACCCTTTTAATAAAAAGCCTAATATTTGCTTGGTTCTGGGGGGTGCAGCATTGTGCTCTGACAGAGTCCTTTGAACTGCAGTAATTGGGGAAAAAGTGTCACCTCACAAAAATTGTTGGAGATTTTTAACAAGCGCATAACCCCTTGTATAATAAAATCAGAGCCACTTACAAATGTAAAATGTGATTGCCAGGCCTGATGGCAATTTTTTTCCAACTGAATGGAAAGCAAAGTTTTAGTTCCATACTCAGGAGCATTTCTTTGAAGCTGTTTCTCCTTAAATAATTCTGCTTTGAAATAGTGACGATTTTATTCTATTTGATTGATGTGTAAAATTCTGCTGTGTTTTCTTTTCTTTTCTCTTTCAGGACCTCCTGTAAGTATTCCTGCCTTGTTTCTTCATTTGAGAGATCAATGTGAAGGTAAAAATGCAGCAAACATGGTTAATGCGAGTCACTTTAAAGCATAGGCCCCAGAGGAGAAAAAGGTCCAGATCTGCATCCCTCTGATTCCTCGATATGAAGAGGAGAATTCGACAAGGTCACATAATAAAAGTTTTTTGCTCTCTCTAGTTATCAAAGAGCAGGAAAGGGCACACTCTAGTTATTGTGCCAAATTCACTTTGAATTCAATTGACAATGCTGTTGAGAAGCCAAAAAGTCACAAAACAGTCCTGCATGTAATTAGTCTTTAAAGTTTAAGGGCATGCTATGCAGAATATTCCTTAAGGAACAGAACATACGCCTCAGCAATCCTCATTATCTACTAAAAGAAGGTGACACAGTGTTACTCTGAAGAAAGCTTTTCATAATTGTTTTGGATATTTCTGGCTTGCAACCTTTTGTCAGTGCATATAAACAGCTGTCATAGAGGTGTCTCCTCCTCCTTCATCTCTGCTCTCGATCTGTTTGGCTGAAACAGAGGCAAACCTACAGACACAGTAATGTTTGAATTTTATTTGGAGATGTGCAGATGTGTTTTAAAAAGTAACTACTGTCATTGAGGATGTCATAAAGAGATTTTTTTATTGTCCCTGATATCGATCCCAGTCATTTAAGATGTGTACCAGTTCAATTCAACATTCTAGTTATTAAAATAAATGCCATGAAGAAGCTAAAAAAAATCAGTAACTTTAAAATGTGGCAAAATAACATGTTTTTTCATCAATAGCACCAGTAGTAGAAGTATTGATTTTGCCCAATTTGACTAACTCACCAGACATCCTTTTTAATGACAAAATGGCACATATTCTGTGCCATGGACTTTCTGCAGGTCAGACTCAGTATGTTTTTCCAACACAGGGTTAACTGGCTTACAAAACTAGTGTTATGTTCACTCAGTGCATCAAGTTAAGCATGCACTGCTGTATAATTTGTTCCTAAAGATATATCTGACTCAACTGTACAGCTGCAGTCAGCAACAAACACATCTTTTTCAAGCTGACAGTATTTTTAATCAGTACATTTCGCTGAAGCTAGCATGGCTCATTGATATCTGTACTATTTAATTGTTTGCTTCATCATATTATGGTTCCATTTCATTTTCTGAGGACAAAACTTGAAGTTGCTCTCCTGAGATAGAAGCAGCACTTTGCTGTGAACGTCTTAAAATTAATTGAATCATTTTTCAGCTGCTTTCTGCGCAGTTGTTCTCCATACCAACAGCTGTCTGACAAGATGCAGAGCATATCATATAAAACAGGCAGAACTGAGCTGAAGCAGGTAAGGAGTAGAAACATCTGGAGTGTTGAGGAAAAAACACAGGTTCATTAGTTCAACAAATATTGCCATGCCCCATAGTTCTGTAACCCATGCACACCAAATTAGGCAAACTTGTTTAGAAAGTGGACATGCACAACATAACTGCAAGACTTGCAGGTGTTGTAGCTGACCTACAGTTGAACAGTAGACCAACTAGAGGTATCGGGAGCGCTCTATTCAGATTGTTTAGAAAATTCTGGATCAGGATCGATCTGATCCCAAGTATTGGCTCAGGACATCCCTGGCTGTTATATTTTATTTATTTTCTGTCAGTTTTAGGTTTTAGCGGTGCTTTCTTACATCTACTTGCACAACCTATTAGGAACTGTCCTCCACACACAAACCTATATTTATAGTAATTTTGGGTCAGCTGCATCCCAAAAAAATCTCCTGATACAATAACGTCTTAAAACAAATGTCCTTGAGGTTTTCTGTTCTTTGCCCGCTCATTGGCCTGTAGTTTCCTGTCGTTTGTGTTTGATGCCACCTTTTAAATCGGACTTTACCAAGGCATATGTGCTGTTTTTTGAGGAAAAGTCTGTATCGTTACAAAGGCTTCACATGGTGGTATGTCGAAGGAGCTGGAGAAAGCTGTTGAACACATTAAGTTGATAAAATTCAGATCATACAGGCTTTGAGTTTGATTGGACAATCAAGGTGACATGATAATCCAACTAATTAACCAGCTAATATCAGTTAGTTAATATCAGTCTGATATTAGTTGCAGAACAGCAAAAACAACATTTGGTGCAATAAGCAAATCAAAATAACTACTGTGGAAAACATTATGTAAGCATCAGTAGTAACTGTTTTTCCTTTTTTGTTGTAGACAGAAGTTAGATTATGTTGCATTTTTGTTTTTTATCAAAGGTTTGTATTAAACTGTATTACTGTCTATGTTTACTCATTAGATGCAGTAAAGGGGCAATTACATAAATAAAAATGTAGTCCTTTTATTAGTAATGTGATTACTTGTCATGGCCAACTGGCAGGAATGAGTAATCATAATACATAATCAAATTTACTTCATCACTGCCTTCCACTAATAGGGACCCTTGTTGCTGTCATCTGGACAGTCTGCTTTATAACATTCCTACTACCATCATCCATCCCTGGCAGCTCCCAGAACCTGCAGAGATTATCTCACCTCATTATGGAGGCTGCGGATCCCAGATTCACTTCTCAGAACAGATGGAAATCTTCAGAGTTTCCCCTACAAATGAAGAAAAACACATACATGCACACATAAGCAGTAGGGCTGTGACAGTTTGCTTTATAACCAGGTCAAGCAGGCACTGCGTGTGTATACGCATATGTCTGCGTGCTGCTACTTTCTTTTTTTGTACATAGCCCAGAGGCAAGTGTGGCTGAATAGGTATAACAGCGTGTGCCGACTGAGCTGTAAAAGTTGTAAGTTAATCCTCTGAGCCTTCTCAGACACTCGCTTGTGGGGCTCTGGGATATAAGTAAGTGCAGGTGGTCTTGCTTTTCTGCTTGTCTTGCCTGGTCTCATAGCTGACAAATGAAATCATTCTGTGAGATGTCTCGAAATAGGACAGAAGTCCAAAAATTGTATGAAACATTTGTGTGGTAGGAGTAGTTTACATCTACCATGCAGGATAACTATTCATTAAATATACAGAATTAGTGCTTTGTGTGTGACTTTAAATTTAGATTTTACTGGGTGGCACAAATAGCAATAAATATACAGACCATACAAAATATTTATTGAACACATTATTTTTTGTGAATTAGCCTGTTGACATAAGTTTAACTTCAGATATTTGTAACAACCTAAGTAATCCACATGCATCCAGAAAATCAACACAAAGTATTCCATAAAATTAGTGTAATAAAGTGTTCCTAGTATTCAATGATCTTACTGAAATGTATTTAACTTGTTTGTAGAAAAAGTATGTTTTGCTAATGACAAGACGCCCCCTTTATCTGAAGACTAGTTTTCTGCATTGCTAAGGTGTGATTTGAACCCCTTCTTCAACAAATTCTGTCTGGAAATCTTGAGGGCCATGGGGGTCTCTTTTTATGTAATCTTCTGTCCGCTTTTTTAGTTATTTAATTCAGTCAGTCAGTCATTTTCTACCGCTTATTCCATAGTGGGTCGTGGGGGAGCTGGTGCCTATCTCCAGCAGTCTAAGGGCGAGAGGCGGGGTACACCCTGGACAGGTCGCCAGTCCATTGCAGGGCAACACACAAACAACCACGCACACACTCATTCATACACCTAAGGGCAATTTAGAGTTACCAAGTAACCTAACATGCATGTCTTTGGACTGTGGGAGGAAGCCGGAGTACCCGGTGAGAACCCACGCATGCACGGGAAGAACATGCAAACTCAATGCAGAAAGACCCCAGGCTGGGAATTGAACCCAGGACCTTCTTGCTGCAAGGCAACAGTGCTACCAACTGCACCACCGTGCAGCCCAGTTATGTAATTCAAATTCAATTACATTTAAAAATACTTTATTAATTCCAAAGGGAAATCAGATGTTGTAACATATTATGCAGGTTTCTTCAAAGAGCTGTTGTAGATGCTGATGTCTGTGGGCAGGAAGGATCTCCTGTAGTGGTCTGTCTTGCAGCAGATCTGAAGACGTCTATGACTGAAGACACTCTGTTGTTGTACAACAGTCTGATGAAGAAGGTGCTCAGGGTTGTCTGTAATAGTCTTCATTTTATGAACAATCCTTCTTTGCACAGTCATCTTCAGAGGCTCCAGAGGACTCCCCAGAACTGAGTTTTTGTTAAGTCCATGGCTCTGCTGCAGATGATGGCAGAAAGAACTCACACCCTATAGTAGATATGCAGCATCTTTCTTCAGACACTGAAAGACCTAAGCTTCTTCAAAAAGTACAGTCTGCTTTGTCGGTTCTTGTAGATGGCTTCACTGTTGCATCTCGTGTCCAGTCTGGTGTCCAGGTGAACTTCAAAATATTTACACTCCTTCACTAAATCCACTTCTTCTCCCATGATGGAAATAGTGTTTGACTCAATCCTGTTTCTCCCAAAACCTACAATCATCTTCTTTGTTTTATTCACGTTCAAGATGAGATGATTGTTTCCACACCATGCCACAAAGTGGTCCACCACCTTCCTGTACTCAGCTTCTTGTCCATCTCTGATCCACCCCACGGCTGCAGAATCATCTGAGTATTTCTGTAGATGACAGCAGTCTCTCTTCTCCTGGATGTCTGAGGTGTACAGAGTGAAAAGGAATGGTGAGAGTACAGTCCCCTGTGGTGCTCCTGTGCTGCTGACGACCTGGTTAGACTCATAACCCTTCAGTCTCACAAACTGTGGTCTGTTTGTTTGGTAGTTTTTGATCCAGGAGATGGTTGACGCCCCCACCTGAGTTTTCTTTGATTTTCCCTGTGCAAATCGGGTTGAATTGCGTTAAATGCACTGGAGAAATTGAAGAACATAATCCTCACAGTGCTGCTGGCTTTGTCCAGATGACAGTGGGTTTGTTGAAGCAGGTGTATGATGGCATCTTCAACTCCAACTCCACGTCAGTTAGCAAACTGCATGGGGTCCTGATAGTTTATTGTTTCCTTACTCAGGTGGGCCAACAAAAGTATCTCCAGGACCTTCATGATGTGGGATGTCAGGGCAACATGTATATAGTCACCGATGTCTTCGAGCAGAGAAAAACAAGATTGCGAATTGATTTGTCTGCTTTAAAGATGGATGAATCCTTGACATTTGCATAAAACAAATCCAACTTTTTGTTTTCTCTACTAGAGTAGCTAAGATTGTAATGTTCTTGATCTCTTTTATCATCATAAAATGTTTTTGTCCAATATCTAACAAGAAATCCTTTTACATGGCATCAATTTCGACTAAATCAGCCAATATTAATTGGAACTGATAGCTAGCAGGTTTGCTGTCTAAAGTTGACAGATTTCAGATATTTTCTTGGCTTTCTATCCCCTGTTGCAGCTTTTTCTTTTTTTTCATTTGATGGATACTTACTCCCTGTGTCATTCCACCTAATTACATAAATCTGTATTTATGCATTTACATATGTATTTGGATGTGTGGATTTCTTGGGTTGTTTCTGACATTTAGGGTGCATTTCCTGTATTTAGCTTCATTAGGAATATATTTTTTGAGAAAAATATTGATGTGTTCAATGCCTTTTTTGTGTGCACTGAACTGAGTTTACTTAATAAAAAAAAACGAAGCACCAAATTGTCAGAGTGGCGAACCCAGTGCTAGCCAAATCTGAAAGAGACAGCACTATACGTGATCGCATGTGGTTTCTCATTTGGTATGCCCACCCGGGGGATGGCAGGGGACACATTGCTATAAATATTCAACAGCTCTGAGTTTGACTCAGGAACACCACGTAAATTGTACACAGCCCTCTGATCCCCCCATACAAACCAACCACTGCAGAAGACGTCATCACAGATCTGCATGACCTAATTGTTATTCTTTGAAACTGATAAATGGACAAGAACGCACAGTTGTTAACTTCCACAGCCTTGAACCTCTTTAGAAGCTTGTGTTTCCAGTTACACATGGAGAGGTTATTTGCTTTTGTTATGATTTCCATTTTATTCCCACAGCTTGAGCGTTTCAGTCTGTTTTCCTACACAGGTTAGTTGTTGGATGATGCCGTGCTTCATACCTATTCATCTTCTCTTGTTTGACTTGAAAAACAAATGTATTCGAGTAACAGATACAGGTTAAAGGAACAGTCAAGTATTTTCCTCTTTGTACTACTAAAGATGATTAAAAGTTTTTTTTCCGTTTTTTAATAAAATAATAGTCCAAAGTGTTTAAGGAGGCAAAGCAGACATAAAAATAAACAGGCAAATAAAGAAAAAATTTATAGGGGAGGAAAAGTTTTTATTAGCAGTGCTGATAGGTGATATTTGAAAGTTAAATAAAGGAGAGAAATCAAAATAATGGATGAAAGCAACATTTGTAAAGTAGCCTAACACAAGATAAGACCGATTTTAAGTACACCACAAATACTAATTTAACATGGCCTTTTAGAGTGATACATTTTGATTTTACTTATAAATGTGGAAGACATGAGTGTGTGTCCTGCACCAAGAACACTTATCTAAGAGCAGAGAAACTTAAAAACTTTCCTCTACTGGGTAAGCTTAGCAATAACAACTAAAACTGACAGAAATGTCAGTGAGGGCTTTGTATGTTATTATAGGAATTTGAAATGTATCTTAAAATTTACAGGGAGCCAGTCCAGAGAGGTCAAAACTGGAGAAAAATGATCTTTGTTGGCAGTACTACAGTTAGAACTGTGGCTGCAGAATTCTCAATCAACTGTAAGATGTCAAAGGTCAGTTAGAAGAACGCCCATGAGGAAATACGAGATAACGGCAACTCAAGACCGAGGAGAGGGTCACATTCAAGAGCTAAAGCCACCTTAAATGCAAACATTTTCTAGCTCTTTAAAACATATTATGCTACTGTCTTAGTACCTGACAAATATGACCCTTTTGGGCTAAGGAAAGATGCTGCTGGATGATACAAAATCCTGGCACATTAGCATAATGCTTCCACCTTTGGTTTTATGCCTGCTCTACAGCATTAAATCCCAAATGTCACAACCAGTGCACCCTAAAATTGGTGATCTAATAGCAGTGCACTATTCAAGTAGGAATATGCCAGTGGGTTAGCTGGTAACTTGACTCGGAAATAGTTTACACGGGTAACTTTTACTATTTTCACTACGTGCGACACCCATATTTAATGCTACACTCGAGGCTGCTTGGTGAAATCCAGCTTCCCCATTTGAAATTTTACTTCAAGGGGCAATGTTGTTGTTTTTCCAACTAGGAACTTGAAAACTTCTCAGTTTAAAGTGAATGTGCAATAAAATGTCATTATACCAGTCAAATCGTTGACAATTGCATAGGTTTGTTTGTGTCTTTGTGGGGCAGGAGGCTTTGGATCGTAGTGAAACTGTTGATGTAATTAGGCATAAACTATGAAATATTTGAGGTACAATTATCAGGGTTCTTTTTCTCATCTTTCCGAGAATATGAGAGCGGTTCATGTGAAAAAATAAACCTCACCGCTGAATGTGCACACCATTTAGCACCAATCAGGCATAAAACACTGCCTGAGAGACTGCAGTGAACTACTCACTTACACTGATGTTTTTTTTTTCTTTTTTCTTCAAGCACAGACTGAAATGCCACATCAAATGATAATTAAACTGAGAAACTAATGCACCTTGAAATCTAATTAAAATGGACAATTTAAAGATGCTACAATGCTGGAATGAAAAAAATATATATTTTTGCCAGTCACACTGGCGTCTCAGGGGACGCCAGTTACTGGGTAACACAAACCATCTCTAAAGTTCAGTCATGTTGGAAGTCAGGTAAATAAAGCCGGATATTCTTGCATCTGTGTTTGACAAGTACTTTCCACCTCCCTGCTCCATCAGTGGAGATTCCTGCGATGCAGTGAGAGGATGATCTGTCACGACGAATGAATTATGCATCTGCAATACAGCGATTAGAGGAAGTGTGGCAGTGAAGCAGGGGAGCCCAGGCACCCTCAGCCCTTCATCTGATATTCACCGCAGCTCCACACCTGTTAATAAAACATCTTTCCAGCAGGACTTTGATCAGTTCTGCTCATCTGCCACTATATTCAACTTAGCCAAAGTCGAAGGAAGCTCTGCAAACTCACATTTGTGTTGATTTTTAGTTTTTGCCACGTCAAGGACTTCACTTGGAGATGTAATATCTTGCAAAAGTAATAACACCCTTTGAACTTTTTTACATGTCATGTTACCATCATAAACATTAATGAATTTCATTTGGATTTTAGATTATTACTCAACACTAACACAAAATATTGTATAATTGTGAAATGAAAGGAAAGGGATGCGTGGTTTTCAAAATAATTTTTCAAAACAAATCAGAAAAGTGTGGTGTTGATTTGAATTTAGCCCCACTGATTTAATACTTTGTAGAATGACCTTTGGCTGCAACTACAGCTCACAATCTTTTGGGGTATGTCTCTACCAACTTTGACCATCTACAGAGTACAGTGTTTGTCCATTCTTTTTTCCAAAATAGATAAGTCTTAGTCTTGAATGGAGAGTGTATATCAATATACATTTTTATGTTTTACCAAAAATTCTAAATTGGATTTTGTTCTGGCTTTGCTCTGGCTCAGAGATATAATTTAATGGTATCTCTGGCTTATTGTTATGGGTCATTATTCTGCTGGAAGGCCTAGTCCAAGTATTTTTGTCTGAGTCCTCTGTAGGCTCCGAAGGTTTTTTTTTTTTTACATAATAACCCTCTATTTGGCTCCATCTATCTTTCCATCAGCTCTGACCAGGCTCCCTGTCGATGCTTAGAAAAAACATTGCCTCAACAAGATACTACCACCACCATGTTTCATAATGAGCATAGTCTGGTTAGGGAGATGTGAGGCGCTAGTTTTCAGACACATAAAATGTTTTCGATGAGGGCTAAAATGTTTAATTTTGGTCTCATCTAACACATGTTTGTTGTGTCCCCTACATAGCTTTAGTCAATTTGCAAATGGGGCATCTTATGGCATTCTTTTAACAATGCTTTCTTCTTGCCACTCATCCATGAAGGTCAGGTTCAAGGAGTACATGGCTAATAGTTGCACTGGTGATATATTCCCCCACTTCTGCAGCTCCTGTACATTTACCACAGACCTCTTAGCTGCTTGCCTAATACATGCTGTCACTACCTGGCCTGTCAGTTTAGCTGGATGGTTATGATAGGTTTTCAGTTGTACTATATTCTTTTCATTTTGTGAACAGTACTCTTAGAGATGTGCTAAGCTTGGAATATTGTTTTAAAACTAAACCCTGCTCTAATCCTTTCCAAAACTATATGCCTGACCTGTTTCTTTGGTCTTCATGATGTTGGTTGACTTATGTTCTCCAACAAATCTCTGAGCCCTTCACAGAACAGCTTGAGTTATACCGAAATTATGTTACATACAGGTCGACTATGTTTACTAATTAGTTAACTGTTCTCTGGCAATTAGTAGAACTTCAAATCTCTGTGTCTGTCAATCAAAGAAATCCCCAAAAAATCCATAGAGGTCCATGGTTGCAACATGACAAAACGAGAAAAGGAGGGAGGGAGTAGCACAAAGAGTAGCACAAAGACAGTGTGACAGGGAAGAGACTCTGCCAAGAGCTGAGAGTGGATCTATCTGACGTGACAGCATGTATCTGGGCTTGTAAGGGCAGCGGTGCCTGAGGAAGCTTGCTTGCACTCAGCGTGACCACATTAGGAGCTTGACCTTTTAGCTATGACTTGCCTGTTCCGTCAGTGCCCATCAGCTGTAGCTGTTTTCAGCAAATGATGCTCAGGGTAGAGGTTTGCTCACCAGGATGTGAGCCAATCAGCAGGATACGTTTGTTGAGCAGGTTGAATATTCAAAGAACTTGCACAGTTAAAATTTTATGCTCATTGTTAAAAAAACAGCTGCACATTCCTTGAATTTAGATCAATTTTCCTCCAGCTCCCAACATCTAATGGTGAGAAATGTAGAGCACAAATGTAGAGTGTGTGGTTTTAATAGAACGAACAGAAGACCTGGGCTGGAGTAAAATGCTTTTCCACCTGGAACATTGTAAATTTTTCAGAATTTCACTTCCACAACAAGAGTTTTCTGGGTCAGACATTCGCTTATGTATGACACAGGGACAATTGTAACTTTTTTTGTTTATAGCGTGTTTAAATGTCTCCCCTTTGAGGAGCGAAGTGACACTTCATGATAGAAAATCCATTCAGGCTTGATATACATTCTGAGGTTTTACTCACACAAGACACACACACACACACGCATAATCGGTCGCACTTTTAGTTACATTTTGCTTAGTTCACAGAGTCCCCTCTCCCACATGGATATCCAGCAAATAACAACAAGCAGACATGCTCACAGCACACCCACCAACACACACACACACACACACACACACACACACACACACACACACACACATATTAAAGCCATTTTATGCTGGCTAATTGTGATACACTGTGGATATGGGAACCAGATGCCATTCCCAAGACAGTTTTCCAGTGTGGTTTTCCTATCCCTGCCTAACCTCTGGATCCAGATTCCCGCGACGCACACCAGCCACTTGTGGTCATCCGCTCCTGCCCATTCTGCTCTGATTACTCACATCCCCGTCCTCCATTTGTTTCCTACCTAGAAGAGAAAAGTTTCCCCGGGGCCCACGCTAATATGACAGAGAGTTCCCATGCAGGACTAACAGATGGAAGTGTACTTAAAGATATGAGGATATCTTTCAGTCTGTTGCAAGTTTACGTCTTTTTGCTCAGATGTGTGTTTTAGATTGACTTTTCCAGCTCATATGTTGAAGTAATCATTGAGCTTATAGAAATTTGTCAAGGTTTCTCACTGACTGTGTTGAGATTATGCAACCATTCAGGTGCAATAACAGAAAAGGAACTTGGCATCAGGTTAAACAGCAGATGCAGATCAGAGCAACACAATCAGTGGGGAACTACTACAGTAGGTCATAAGATACTTTCTTCGAACTCTTTGGATCGTTGGCATGTCAATAACCCTGCACCATGCAAGTAAGGATGCACCAATTGCTTGGCAGAACTGGTTGATTTTCAGTTTAACTGGCAGAACTGGTTTTTGGATTTTATGTTTTTTCATCTGTAATGTGTCAAAGCTAAGAGCTATAACTGATGATTAGTTGTTGACTAATCATTCAGTATTTTTCTATTTTTGTCTCCTGTTATTTTTAGTAATTTCTGTTTTCTGTAGGTGCACCTTCTGTTGTCAGTATAGGTACAAGTTTCCACACCTGTTAATGCCACCATGCCATTGATTTTAGTATACAGCTCAGAGTTGGAGAACATCCGACGCGACATGCATACTTCCAAAACATGACAGGGCTTGATTTTCCTTCAGAATGCACTTAATTTCTCCATGTTTAGATCCCTGCATTACGTTTTTACAAAACAAAAGCATACATGGCAAGTTATGAAACAGTGTGACAGCAGATTTAAGATATTCAGACTTACAGGCAGAGACCACTAGCTCTGCTCCTGCACATCAATCACCTCCTGGAGTGAACTGCAATGTTACGCCCACTCCCGTTTATGTATGTCCATTCTGTTTAAATATTGCCTTTCTACTTTCTTGTTGTAACATAGATGAGGATAATGTTTGAGCTTTCAGTGCTGTGAATCTGAAGCTACAATAACAATGTGAGGCATTCTGTAGTTTACAAGCCATTTTCAGTTTTTTTGTAACAGAAAAAGCATATTTCTAAAAAACACTGCCAAGTTAAATCATTCTCCATACTCTTGTAAAACCTAAGTCTTTTTGTTTCACTGTATGACAAATCACAATGTATCTCTGAACTATATGAAGTCTGTGAGTGACGGCTCACCCCCTTTCAGACCTTTGCTCCATCTTGATGGTGATTGGCACCCCTCACCTGCCCCCTCTGTACTTATTCCTTCCCTGTCAACACTAGGTGCAAGATTACTTAGCTTAACTTCCTGCATGCGTGCATTTTTATTAATATTGTGTAGTCATGGGAGAGATCGCGGTAAAGGTTCTAAAAGCTCTAGTTTTTTGGCCGGGGCCTTTAAAGATGCCAGTGCCTCGGGGTGAGATGATTGGATCCATGTGGCCGGCAGTTTAGGCTACAGAAACGGCTGCCAGCCCATTTGGCCCAGCTTCTACACAGAGGATGTGAACTCAGTTTGATGGACTGCTATTCTGGACCTCAATAACTTTAACTGGTCACTATGATGAAAACTAATACGACTGCACCCAGACAGAGGTTACATGCAGATCCCCTTGTTACTGACATTCTGTATCTTGTTGGATTATGTGGATTGCTTCACACAAATTGTACAAGTAGCTCTCAGCCAAACCCGAGAGAAATTATTTTGCTCATGTCAACAACAGCTAAAGATGTGGACCCAAGCCAGCCCCTCGCCTCCCTTGTTAAGTTATGCAAGCTTTGTCGAGCTTTCGTCCATTATGTTTGTAGTACATTACAGTAGGAGAGGAATGTGAGACAATTTTGATTTGCACTTACAGAAATGGGGTGTTTTGTAACTTGTAATTTGCTATGAGTGGTTCCTGGAATTGCACTCCAACAACACCAATGCTGCTAAAAACAAATATGCTGGAAATAAGGAACACGGGAAATGGAGCACATAAAAAACCCCATTGGAGCAAATAAATTTCATTACATTTTCCTCCATCCTTTTATCACTTTGAATATCTTTAAACTGCCACTTAATGAATTTGTGGCTGTTATTTTGGGGAAATAAGCATCTAACAGTAAAAACTCTGGGTTTGTTTTTGGTTTGACTCTAATCAATGGTGTTCTCTCCTTAAAAAACATCTGTTAATTAGCAGAGCCCATTCGCCTGAACAGAATGTTGGCATTTCTTACAAATGTGAAAGAGTGCTTTCAGATATTTGAACAACAACAAAAAATACCACCTCAGCGCTACAGTGGTAAAAAAAACAATTTCATTCCTTGCCAATAAAAGTATTGAAACCCCAGCAAAACATGACTTGGAACTTGTTGGAGAAACGTTCAATGGAAAGCATTACACTGAAACATTTTCTGTAGCTGATGACCTGGTATGCACACATCGTAGCAGGGATTTTGGCCTACTGCTCTATGTAGAAACCTATCTCGTAGATTTCTTGGCTGCCCCTGAGCAACTAGAGGCTTCTGCTTCCTCCATCTGGTTTTTCTAAAGGATTACGGTGGGGAGACTGCCTTAGCCAGTGATTCTATATTACTCCACTCATTTGTTATCCTGGCAGGTTGTTTGATTTTTGATGCTGGATGACCCATCCAAAACCATCTTCAGTGTTCTGGTTGAGGAAAACATTTCTTGTCCAGGATTCTAGTGTACATGGTCCTGTTCCCGATAGCCAGTCAAGCCGACCTTTGCCTCTGCCTAGGCCTTGTACCCTTAGTAGAAAATCGGCCCAAAAGTATAATGCTTCCTCTCCATGCTTAACTGTTGGGTCGTAGGATGTTCTTTGGGTCATACTTACATGTCTCTTTTTTGAAACATGGCAGATTGAGTTGATGCAAAACAGTTGGATTTTGATCTGATCTTACAACAACACATTTACTTAACCTCTTCTGAATGATTTAGGTCAGAGTTCTCAAACTCTAGTCACTGATAGCCAATGTCCTACAACTTTTAGATGTGTTCCTGGCCTAGTTCACCTGATTAAAATGCCATCCTTAGCAAACTTAAGATGGGTCATTACATTTCCCTAATTTAGCAAGGCGCTCCAAGATTTCAAAGGTGTTCTTGGTAGTTGTGAGTTGATCCCTCACCTTTCTCATGATCGTCCTCAACCTCACTGGGCAAGATCTTGCAAGCCAACATTTTTGCCTGTTGGTTTATGATTAAAAACGTTCACTCAAATAGTCATAATTTATTTATTTATTTTATGTATTGCACTTTCCTGGATTTTTGGAGAGAGATTTTGTCTTTCCATATTAAAGCGAAGCTATTCTAAAAAAAATTATCTTCTTTGTAAATTGACAAGCATGAAGGGCTTTGAAAAACAATTCATCCCCTTACAGATTTCTTTTTCTGACAGAAGGCTTTGAGGCTACACAAGGTGTAAAAATTTAAAAAGCAAGGGGCTAGTATGAGGAAACAAACTGAAACAAAAATAGAAATAATCAGAAGAAAGTAACAAAATTACTAAAGGTAGTACCAATAAAGTAGACTGACAGCATGAAGTCATAGGTCATCGTGCTAAGTATGAAAAAAAAAGACCTATGAGAGACCATAGTCACAAATTAGTGTCTTGATAAAATGTTTTAAGCCTATCTGCCAATATATGGTAAGTTTGGTACTGAGAGTCATTAACCTGTGGATCACACTTAACTGATGAAGTAATGCAAGTCTTTGAAGTTCAATGTTATTATTAATATACAATGTAGTTTATGGAGACCTTTGAAAATGAGTATAACTTTTAAATGGCAACATCATGGGAAAATACAGCAGATTTTCACAAAATGACAGTGGTATACTTTAAAACAGCAATAAAATTCTGGGGCAGAATAACAGTATTTCATTGTTATTCCACAATAAATGTGTGGCCAGTGTAACTAGCTTTGCAGAAGGCACTTCAGAAACTGATCTCCATGCCAGAATCCTTTCACTGAACATCACTTACTCTTTCGTTTTAATATGAAGTGATGTAATTGACATTGTCAGATTTGTAGGACAGTGTTATCCACGTTGTTTGAGGTTTTGGCCGAAGTTCCCTTTGCTTTTTTCATAGTTTTCCCACAAACCCTTCCATATTTCTCCCCTGCTCAGTTTTAAAAGGTGGCAGAGGTTTCCTCCTCTTTTTTATACCAAAAGCCCATTCAGGACTTTCACAGGAGCCCGGGTTCATGGTTTGGCTTACAACGAGAAGCTACCCATGTGTCTATAACAGAAAAAAACATTCTTAATCCGAACCAGTGGTCCACAATAAATTCTGACAGTATTAAGAGCGTAAGACGTTCAGATCGTATCATGTAGGAGGTTGGACACAAGTTCTCTCACCATTAATCAGCCTGTTGAATATTAGTAGCTGAATTTATGCTTCAGCTTTGTGTCCAACAGCTTCTTGTTCATAGGAACACATACAAACAAAACATTGTTCAACGAGTTTCAAGTTTGAAGGTTCTCTGAACATGTATGGTTCTAAACTTTAATAGTGATTTGGAAATAGTTTACACCAAATTCACAACATACAAAAGTAAACATAGAATTACATGTTCACAGTGCTTTCACACCAAACCTTTGGAATGTTTTGTAATGTGCCAGAGTCCGGTTTCTGGAGTGGATTATGCTGGTGTGAACCCATCCCAGACCCAAAAGCTGTACCCTGGCAAAGTTTCAACTGTCGGTCTCGGCATGGTGCATCCGGACCCTGGAGGCGTTCGCTTGCATTGTGAATGTGTGCCGGGCCAGGGTACCAAATGCAGGAAGAGAGGACATAATGTAAGAGCTGTGTAGATGAAGTGGAGAGAAAAAAAAGTAAGCGCAACGAAAGAGTTTTAAAATGTCTTGTGGGGCTACGTGGAATGGTAAAGAAGTGCAGGCGCACAACTACATTTAAACACAAAAGCAGCTACAGAAACCCTGATGAGACAAGCTTTCTTCTTCGTGCTTTTTTTCTTCTGGATGAGCGCAATACTGCCTCCGAAGCATTATGTTGCAATTGCATGAGTTTGTTCTTGTCTGGTCCTAAAACATCCCTGTGTAAAAGCAAACTGGGCCAACTAAAAGTGTGAATTTTCTCACTTTTACTGATCCCTGGACCAGACCAGCAGTGTGAATGCGCCCTTTTTTTTCCTTTTAAGAAATGTTGCAGGAATCTGAAACTCTTCAGGGGTTGGACAATGAAACTGAAACACCTGTTTTTAGACCACAATAATTTATTAGTATGGTGTAGGGCCTCCTTTTGCGGCCAATACAGCGTCAATTTGTCTTGGGAATGACATATACAAGTCCTGCAGTGGTCAGAGGGATTTTAAGCCATTCTTCTTGCAGGATAGCGGCCAGGTCACTACGTGATACTGGTGAAGGAAAACGTTTCCTGACTCGCTCCTCCAAAACATCCCAAAGTGGCTCAATAATATTTAGATCTGGTAACTGTGCAGGCCATGGGAGATGTTCAACTTCACTTTAATGTTCATCAAACCAATCTTTCACCAGTCTTGCTGTGTGTATTGGTGCATTGTCATCCTGATACACGGCACCACCTTCAGGATACAATGTTTGAAATATTGGATGCACATGGTCCTCAAGAATGGTTCGGTAGTCCTTGGCAGTGACGTGCCCATCTAGCACAAGTATTGGGCCAAGGGAATGCCATGATATGGCAGCCCACACCATCACTGATCCACCCCCATGCTTCACTCTGGGCATGCAACAGTCTGGGTGGTACGCTTCTTTGAGGCTTCTCCATACCGTAACTCTCTCGGATGTGGGGAAAACAGTAAAGGTGGACTCATCAGAGAACAATACATGTTTCACATTGTCCACAGCCCAAGATTTGCGCTCCTTGCACCATTGAAACCGACGTTTGGCATTGGCATGAGTGACCAAAGGTTTGGCTATAGCAGCCCGGTCGTGTATATTGACCCTGTGGAGCTCCAGACGGACAGTTCTGGTGGAAACAGGAGAGTTGAGGTGCACATTTAATTCTGCCGTGATTTGGGCAGCCGTGGATTTATGTTTTTTGGATACAATCCAGGTTGGCACCCGAACATCCCTTTCAGACAGCTTCCTCTTGCATCCAGAGTTAATCCTGTTGGATGTGGTTCGTCCTTCTTGGTGGTATGCTGACATTACCCTGGATACCGTGGCTCTTGATACACCACAAAGACTTGCTGTCTTAGTCACAGATGCGCCAGCAAGACGTGCACCAACAATTTGTCCTCTTTTGAACTCTGGTATGTCACCCATAATGTTGTGTGCATTTCAATATTTTGAGCAAAACTGTGCTCTTACCCTGCTAATTGAACCTTAACACTCTGCTCTTACTGGTGCAATGTGCAATCAATGAAGACTGGCTACCAGGCTGGTCCAATTTAGCCATGAAACCTCCCACACTAAAATGACAGGTGTTTCAGTTTCATTGTCCAACCCCTGTATATCTTAGTGGTACAACTACCCCTTAAATTATGAGTGTCCCTTTTCCCTCACTATAGGGGTCATGGGATTATGGGATGAATTATTCCCATACAAAATGAGAAACCAATTTAGGCCTAAGGTGTTTTTCCAGGATTTCCCTATTGGTTGAGTCCCTAGTGAGTTCCTTCTTTATTTCTTAAGGAAGATTGACAATGAAACCAAATGTAATATAATACACCAGAATACACCAAACTAGACAGTCATATGTGAGAAATGTGCCCCAGAAACATGTTTCATGAGCCAAAATGGAACGTTTAATTTATTTGAGATGTCTCTACATTAAAATAGCTGATGAGTTTATTTACTATAAAGCTGGGGTATTCAAATATATTTCAGCTTGCTCTGCTGAAATAAATAAAAAACTATTTCCCTTTTCAGTAAGTAAACTGAGGTTGGCAGAAACAGTAAAAAATACCTTGGAAAGTGTTTACCTTTTGTAAAATAATAACTTGTCTTAATTGTTGACATGTAAACAGTCTGAACAAAGATAAACCCACTGCAGTAATGCTCTCTCTGTCTCTTTGAGCTGGTAAGGATTGTCATCTTTACTGAAATCCCTAACATGTTTTGGGGTAGTCAGTGGTTGCATCAGGGTGGATCTGGCAAATCTGTCAAACTGGGTTCTTGGATCTTTTTTGTGCTGTTTACTTAGATTTTATTGGGCATGTTTGTTTTTATTCTTAAAGTAACATTTCACAGTGCTGAGCTTGAGATTCCTCAGATCTCTGAACCTCTGAAACAAATAGGTTTAAACTCTCAAGTTTGAAAACCTTTTTTTTGTCTAATCGTAATTGTTCTGTTCTCAGCCATGTAGGTGTAAAACAATTACTAGTTTTAATCAAAATTTGAGTATTACTTTTTACATTTTTAAATGTTCATCAAACACAGCCATTCAGACGCTTCACCACAGACACAAGCAGGAATCAATGAGGTAAAGAGGGAATATTTCAGCCACCAAGGAGCACAGAACTAAGCTAATAGTGTTTTTGTCCACTACATGAAAAAAAGAAACAAGAAGAGTAGTTTTCTCTCTCTGTCTTTCATCCAGTAAGCTTAGTTATGCTAAGTAAAGTAACTTTTAGCCGAATATGTGCACCCTTTAGCGTGATTAGGATTGTCTGTTTATCTTGTTACCAGCTTTAATTATGTAACGACTTGGGGACATTCATAGACTCTGTACAGAATATTGAACTGATCATTAAGTATGGCAAAAACAAGACCTGGCATCATAACAATGTATCTTTCTCTGGCTTTACACCGTCCAGTTTACACCCTGATGCACATACAATGCATCTTCTGTAAAAGATTTAATTTGTGTCAACATCCAGACCATGATGGACTGTTTAAAGACCTCTGGTATTAGAGCATTGTATTAGGTCTTCAAAACCCCTCAAACCTAAATGTTGTGTAGTAGTTGTTAAACCATGC
This sequence comes from Girardinichthys multiradiatus, assembly GCF_021462225.1. NCBI lineage: Eukaryota > Metazoa > Chordata > Actinopteri > Cyprinodontiformes > Goodeidae > Girardinichthys > Girardinichthys multiradiatus. The sequence continues at coordinate 21,429,912 of NC_061807.1, forward strand.
CTTTCTCCATAGCCAACAATTTCAGTGCTAAACTGTTTCAGTAAAGTAAGTTTCAAATGCAAAACAAGCAAGTTTAGTCAAACAAAAAAAACTGTCTGAGCTGTGGAGTATCTGCTAGCGGGAAGCCTATGAAGAGGAGTCAGAGCTGAATGTAAGGTTGAGAAAAGCATAAACAGGTGCTGAACAGAAACTGTTGTGGGGGAAGACTAAAACCAAGAAGGAAAGGTGATTGTTTGACAAGTAGAAGTTGCTCTCAAGTACAGTTGGCTGCTCTGAAATATTCTCCCAGGAGAGTTGTTTAATGCCCTGTATAAAAGGGTTTAATTGTGCCTGCTTAAAGCTTTTGGAAAAGCTCCAGTTGGTGTTGTCTTCAAATGATGTGCAAATGATGAGTCGTATAATGAGCTGGTGCGCACTGTATAGAAAAAAGCATTTGGTCATAAAGCACATGGAGGAGTCAAATGAACTTCTGCCAGTAAATGCTTTGTCAACTGATACAATTCAATTATCAAAAAGTGTAATTTTAAAATTAGACAGTTACAGAGCTTAAAAGCCAGATCTAATCTTGGGACAATTCCAGCAAAAATTTTTTAAACGTTTTGACAATAGTAGGAGAAATTTGAGGCTGGTCATGAGGTCGAAAGTCAATAACAAAGTGATATTAAACTGGTGATGTCCATAAAATCCATAGATATAAAGATTAACATCTTATCTCCGTTTACATTTTTTCCAGCAGTTTATCAGATAATTACTCAAAGGTTTGGGATGCAGGCATATTCTTAATCACTATAATTCATAAGTAATTCAAAGATGAAGTAATTTGGAGAAATGTCAGTGAAACCTGAGTTTGGCACCTCCTTTATCCGCTCACTCACATGGCTCTGCCTCAAAAAAAAAAAAAAAAAACACAATTTATCAAATGTTACAAGAGTTACATGCACAAATACAGTTGAACACTGTACCGGACAAAAAAACAAGGTTTATATTCATCTTGTCTAGAGGCAGAGGAGACTTCTCAGGACTCGGTGGCGTCTGCAATGGACCATTGAGCAGTGGAAACATGCACTGTCTGGAAGAAATGGATACCTTGTGCTACAGACCAAAACAGAAAAGGAACATCCAGGCTGTTATCAGCCAACTGTCCAAAGTCCAGGGTCTGTAAAATCAAGCTGTCAAGTCTGAACATGAAGTGTCTTAGGTTCATGCTGTTCATTCTTTTTCACACTTGCAGAAAAAATTTCAGCTTTAATGAATTACTATTCAAATTATTAATTTAAATTTACATCAAGTTAACCAAAGTGCAGTACAAAAAAGCATTTTAAAACAAGATTGAAACAAATGACAAAAACTAAAGCTATGACCTAAAAACCCATACATAAAACATAGTTAATTTATTAGGAAGATAAAGTAAAATGTGTCGTAAAAAAGATTTTAAAAGTGATCAAAGGACTCAAAAGCTTCCTGCCTGATATTTAAAGGCTACTTGTTTTCGGTGCAAAGGCTGAAAGTGCTTGATCTCATCTAAGCTTGAGCCTCATCCTTGGGGTGGCCAAGGGCAGCTGATCTTAGCATTCAGGAGGAATTGTGAGGTTGAAGCGCTTCAAACTGATTTTGGGAAACAAGGCCGTTCAGACATTTACAAGTCTATTGTCTGACATGCCAGTGAGCTTTGTGTTCCAGTAAGAACATGGGCAACTGTATTTTACACAAGTTGGAGAGGTGATAGTCCCTGGATAGAGGGAAGGTCAGCCCCGATGATTCTCTCTGCAGACCTGATTGTGCGTTGCAGTCTGGACCTGTCCTGTTTTGTGGATGAGCCAAACCACACTGAGATGGACAAAGACAGGACAGACTGATTAATGGCAGTGTAGAAGATGACCAGCAGCTCCTGTGGAAGGTTGTACTTCTTTAGTTGCCTCAGGAAGTACAGTCTCTGCTGGGCATGAACATTATGTGAGAGGACTATCTCCAGTCTCGAGAAATGGTGGTTCCTAGGAACCGGAAGGGGTCCACAGCAGACACAGTGTTGTTGAGGATGGGGAGGGGGTATGTGGAGGGGTCTTCCGAAGTCCATCATCATCTCCACAGTCTTGAGTAGGTTAAGTTTCAGGTGTTTCTGACCACGCCAGTGAACCAGCTGATCCACCTCCTGTCTTTATGCAGAGAGATCACTGGATCAGTCCAATAACAGTGGTGTCATCTGCAAACTTCAGTAGTTTCCCAGACTAGTCCGCTGAGGTGCTCTTAAATTTCAATGTCCTGCTGTACCTATTGTCACTTAGTATCACTTACACTTAATAAAGTGAACTGTTCTTTTCTCCTGGGCAAGCTATGTTGTCATTTATTTGGGAATTTTGCACTTTTTTTCCACTGACAAGTTTCTGGCAGAGCCCACCAGAGATTTATTAACAATTTCATTTGAAAGCGTTAATTATGCCATAGACTATAGCAAGGTACACAGGGCCTTTTTTTGTTTGTTTTTTTTGACAAGAAACAGGCCACAGTATCATCATGGGCATAAGGCACTTTTCTACATATTCATCATTTGCTGCATGTCATCCCACCTGGAGGAATGCTGGAAACCTCAGAGTTAGTTTCATCTGACAGCAGCACATGGTTCGTGGAGTTTAGCAAACTCCACATGTTTACGTATGTGATAATAGAACAGCAAAGACATTTTCCTGTCATGTTTCTCAAACAATAGACACTGAGTAGGCAAGTAGCTACAATATTTCCTCATTTTCTTATGAGGATCGGTACACATCTGCTTTACTTGGATAGCAGTAGTGTATGTGTGTATGCTTCTTTGCTGCAGAAATCCAAAGGCTGTCTGTTGCCTTGTATTGTTTCAAAGTCAGTTTCCCAGGTAAAATACTCCATTCCATGTTGAGGAAAACTCTGGAAACCTATTTAGCTGTTTTGGAACTCCCCAACATCAATTTAAATGTAAAAAGTCCAATTTACTTCATCATGTTGGCTCTGTTATTCTTTCCCAGAGGAACCACGATCGGAAACATTGTTTTTTTTACACATTTCATGTTTACAAGGGTTGCTGTTGCTCTTTATATAGCTGGTAAAGTACCAGGCAGAGGGACCACCTCATGGAAAGCATTTGTGTTTAGGCTGCTTTTAAAATAATCTTGCTTAAACCTAAACATTTTCATTTATGTGCTGATGCACTGCACAAGGTTGCACTGCAGGCTCACATCCTCATGGTGAAGCCAACAAAGGAATATCCCAGGCAGATTAGGTTGGGATTGCATGCACCTCTCTATATAAGCAAAAAGCTAGAGATAGTTAGCTAAGCATACAAATAATTTGCAGTGGCAGAGAACAGGCAGAAACCTGGCTACGAATGTCTTCTCCCCTGAGCAGTCTGATGGAAACTGGCAGAGTTAAACTACTAAGCTACTTCTGCGTTTCACTTTGAGACTGTGTAAATGTGTGGCAGTGCATTTCAAGCCTGTCTGTATATATAAGCCTGCAATTCTGGGTCACTGGTCTATTAATTCAAAGTAACATCATCTAAGCAAAGGAATTATACTAATGTCATCAGTCAGCTGAATAACTGTTATTTAGAAAGAGTAAGACCTGCTTGGCCATCTCTGCACTGATAGCTGCTGTACTACTTCTTTATGTTTTTTTCATTTAAATATTCAAATGAAGATTAAACAGCAACGTTTTGTTGCTAAGATGTTGTTCAAGAGGTTTCTCTACATAAGTTTCTAAAAAATGAAAAATAAAAATGCAAAGTCAGGATTTCCCCCCCTTAAAAGTCCAACCTTAGAGCGAAAAAAACAAACAAACGAGGGCTTCACCTTTCCGCTTCACTGCTAAAGTAACTGTTTTTAAGCACTCATCCATATGAATGCGCAGCTCATTGTCAAATTGTCTCTTTCAACCCTGAGCGTTTGCAGAGGCCATCCTGGAGCTGCTGCCTTCTGACTGACTAGCTGGATGCAAAGCTTCTTCATAAGAAAAAAAAACTGCTATGTGCAATAAAAAGAAAGCTGTATTCATCCTGTACATGCTGCATTTTAACTCATGCTTGCCAGTATTTGGGTAGTGATTGTTGGATTCAATCCTTCAAGTAAACATTGACTTGATTTGGGTCTGTTCTGTTTTAATTGTATGTTTTTATAAGTCCTGCTGTCTACAGTCTGCAAGGTACTGCTTGCCAGTCTGTGTCACAGGATTTTAATCAAATCCTTAAAAAAGATGTCTGAAAGTACACATGGCTGATTCCAGCAAAACTTTGTGTCTGCCTTACTTTATTATTAAAAAGACAATCAGACCACATTGCTCTGGCCTTCAGATATACTGAGCGGCAGTGAAATACATTGAAGTGTATTAATTCCTTTGCGAACACTGTACATATCTTGGCATGTCTCGCTTTTCATTGGCTAATCAGATCTTTAACATTTTGTTACATTTCAAGACTTCCAAGTTAAGGTTTTCTTTGAAACCTAAAAATATTAAGCAGTGTTCGTTGTTTTTTTCAAATTTTGTTAATTATTATTATTATTATTTTTTAAACAATCTTTTTCTGTCTTATTTTAGGGTCCTCCAGGTCCACAGGGTGAGAAGGTGAGTTTTAGATGTTTCTATTTATCGAATATTTTGTCAATGGTCTTAATGGAACAGCTTAACGTTTTGACAAAAACAGAAGAGCAGTCGGCTAATTGTGCTAAAGCTAAAGCAGAGAAAATATATTTGATCCCAGCGTCAATCCTACATTAAATGGTTTATGTTGGAACTGTAAGACTACAAATAATGTCAAAATGTTTATTTAAAGTGCAAATAGAATCCATGGCGCTGCAGCAAACAAGTGTGTACTCTGTGAAAACGACGCAAAATGAGGTAGTGAAGGTTTTATAAAACACTAAGTCTGAGACACATGCATGCTGGTGCAGGTATGGTGCATGCACAGAGTCATTTAAGGTTAATAAAGCACATCAAGTTAATGAAAGGCTTCTTTCACAAAACACTCCAAGCACCGGACTTGAAGTGTTTTGGTCATAAGGAAGCTTGTCTCATAACGCATTGTCCAGTTGCTGGCAGCATTCGACTCCATCTGGTGAAATAAATATAAACTAAATATAAACAGCCTTTGCTATTGGTGTTCGACAACCTGTATTTATTAGTGGTCAACACCATATATATATATATATATATATATATATATGTTTGAGAATCTCATTTTTAAGAATAAAAGGAAGTAGCTGTTGAGTTGTTATCTTTTGTTTTGATGTGGTCGACTAATGAAGAATTTGTCAGGCTTGCTTACAACTTTCAGTTATATTAGCACTGAACAAGCTCCCACTACTTTTAGATCGTTCTTCTTACAGAATTACAATTACACTGTAGAAAATCCAGGGCAACAGTGACGGACAAAGAAATGAATGATCTGTAAACACTGAAAAACATTGACTGACCAACCAATTTTAACTAACAATGCTAAGCTTGACATTTGCTTTCTATCATAACTAAACCAAAGGGCCATTTCATTGTTTTGAATCAGTCTGGACTGTATTTGATTATTTATAGTTCAAAATCTAAAATACTCTGACTGATAAAACCCAACACAGTGTGAAGTTCATGAAATATTTATTGTACGATGCATGGCAGTTTTTACCATTAACACACCCGATAGCCAGAGTGTGCAAGTAGAACAGATCCATGGACTTCAGTTAGGGTAAGTTTCCCTAGTAACGTTTGAAAACAAACCAAAGAGGGTGTTAGGTTGTGGAGCAGTGGTCAGTGGCCAGACAGCCATCTTTAAAACGTAAACATAGCTGAGGTCACAGATGTTTTGCCCGTTATAAAGGGATATCAACCCTGTTACATTCCTTTCCACACTCACTGTGGTCATTTATGAAAGCCCACATCTGTGTGGGACATAGGTGGCTCTACTGGTGATATATTGACAGCCAGAGGCACTGCTTAAAGAGGGGCATGTCTTGGTGGCCACATAAAAATTGTTCTGCAAAAATCGATCATATTTAAGATTCAAAGTTCTTTATTGTCATTATGTCACTATGATATTTTGCTGAGACCCAGTTTAAAAGATACACATGTAGGTTGTAGACACTTACAAAATTTTAAAACACTTATAGCAAAAGGGAACATATGTACATGAAATGTGGCATGTAGTATTAAATGCAGCTTGTGCTGAGTCAGTCTGATATGGGCTGATGGTTTGTTTGACTGTCAGCAGGGATGTTTAGTGTCTGCCTGCAGGGGGACAATTGCCTTCACTGCTTTGGGAAATAAACTGTTTCTAAGTCTATTTGTTTTTGATGTGATGTCCCTAAATCATTTTCCTGAAGGAAATGGGACAAACAGTGCATTGGCCGGGTGGGTGTGGTCTATAGCAATGTGTCTGGCCCTTTTCGAGTCCAGATCCAGCAGACGACATCCCACAATCCCCTGCGCTGTCCTCACCACTCGTGCTAAGTCCTTTCTCTCCTGTGCCGTGCAGCTCCCATACCATACCGTTCCACTGAGGCACAGGATGCTTTCAATTTTGGCCCTATAAAGGTTTGTGAGCAGTTGAGTAGAGAGCACAGTCCGTTTCAGCTTTTTGAGAAAGAAGAGCCGTTTTTGGGCCTTCTTTACCAGGTGGGAGGTGTTCTCTGTCCTGCAGGGGTTAAGAGGAAATGTGAATGCCCAGAAACTCTATGCCACTGTATCAGAATCAGCTTTATTGCCAAGTTCGTACATACAAACAAGGAATTTGACTCCGTTACACTTTGTTCTTTGGTTTGTTTTTGCATTACAGAATATACATATTTACAATGTACAATATACACATATATAAATAAATGTATGCAGAGAGGAGCGTGTTCAGTCTTCCTGGACCTCCTGTAATCTACTATCACTTCCTTGGTCTTGCTGGTGTTGAGGATGAGGTTGTGTCTGAAGCATCACTGAGTCAGATTGTGGACCTCCTGTGTGTAGTGGGTCTCGTCGTTGTTGGATATGAGACCCACCACAGTGGTGTCGTCCTCAAACTTCCCAACCATGTTTGTTTGGTAAATAGCAGAGCAGCCGCGTGTGAATAGGGTGAAGAGAGCAGGGCTGATCCAGGAGCAAAGTGGTCCAGGTAAACTAAGGTTGTGGAGCTTCATAGCCAGCATGTCAGGAAGGACGGTGTTGAAGGCTGAGCTGAAGTCCACAAATTGCATCCTAACATAGGTGTTAGGATGCTGCAAATGAGTCAGGCAGTGTGAAGTGCAAACGAGACAGTATCCTCTTTGGAGCGATTCTCCATGTAGGCTCCCAGTGTCTTTGATATATTGCAGGAGCACATATCTGATCTTAGAAGTTCATTTACAAGGTGTTTGTAGTGGCTTGCTCAAATACATTTACATTATTGTATTTGCCTTAATTTAATCTTTCTCTAAGATTCAGCAGGTCTAATGTGACACTGTTAGTTTTTTTCTTTCTTTCAACATCTGTCTAATTTTACAGTATTGCTAATCAAAACAATATAAATTTTTTTCTTTTCTTATCTCTCTGAGAAAAGTTTTTTTTTAATAGACATAGAGCTATACTTTCTCCTTTCATTTCAATAATGCGTTAATAAAATTGAAAAGTTTTTTTTATGAGAAAATATCTGTTGATATCTAAATGTAATGAAAAGTGTGTTAGTAATGAACCTGGCTTTTCAATAGGTAGTGAATTAAATTAGGAAAGATGGGTTAACAAAATAAAATTCCAAAGTTGTCTTCTTTTTTTGAATAGAGACACTGACAGCCTGAGCTGAAATAGCCGTAACAAAGATGGCCAAGGACTTCTAGTATTTGAAGGGTACAGTTAATTTGTCCACAGAGTGTAACTTGGCATCTGCTCCCTTTTAATATGAATTTAAGTCAACCTGACTTTAGGTTTCAGTCCTAACATTCCTCTCTCAGGCTCACAAATCCACAGCACAGAGTGTTAAACGCCACAGTCCCATGCAGGCTGAAACCCACAAATGCCTCACTGCACAATGCTCCATAAAACAACAATGAAGCATGCAAAATAACCACACAGCTTTTTCACAGCTCTGAAGGTCTGGGGACAAACAGCATGCCTGTGAAATAACACCAACATTGATCAAATCCCTGAATATATTTATTATAAAAGTAGGTTTGTGTTTGAATTTAAATTGAAAACACTTTTGAACATTTTGACATTAGTATTGAAACTTAATTTGTTACTCTTAAGAATTCCGGCATTTGAACGTCATTTAATATCAATTTAGCAGCTATAGCTCCTTATAGTTATTTAAGTTTGTTTTCACATTTTCTCTTGTTACAAACTTCAATGTATTTTTGGATTATTAAAGAACATTCGAGAACAAAAAGCGACATGGAGACCAAGAAACAGACTAGGCAGGTTATTGTTAAAGCTGTGGAAACGTTTGAACATCTCACAGAGCTCTGTTCAGTCCACCATCTGACAACAGAAAGAAAATGGGACAACATCAAACCTATTAAGACATTGGAGTCCACCCTAACTGAGAGACCAGTCAAGGAGAGCATTAATCAGATAGAGGCCCTTAGTAACACTTGAGGAGCTGCAGAGATCCACATCTCAGGTGGCAGATTGCATGAACATGACCTGCCATAAATCAAGCCTTTGTGAACTAGTGGCAAGAAGAAAGCTATGCCAAGTCATGTCCTGCCACAAGACATATAGGAGACACAGCAAATATTGTTGCTTTTCCACTGGCTCGTTTTAGGCGGCGCGGCTCCGCTCCACTCAATTTTGCTCTACTCGGTACGGTGCACATAGACGGCGGAAGCTATGGGCTCTGAAGCCCCGCCTCCAGCCATTAGTGTAGTGCACTGTGCTGCTATTAGCGTTACTGTGTTACATCATCACATTAAAGTAATCTGTGTGAAATGATTAAAAATAAAACATAATAATACAAATAAACTAAATTCTAGTAGCGTTTGTATTATTGTATATGCAAGAATGCCTTATTTATATTTTTTTAATGTATAAAATGATCCACTGCCATAATTATCTGGAACACAGCGCAAACAGAACTTTTAAAATAAGGATCAGGGGTTCTGATGTGAGAGGAGGTGTGGCAGAAGAAGCAGAGAGGAGAGACGCTGGTGTCTGGATTGTGAAGCTCCAAAGTTTGCCAGAAGTTACAATTTTGAACTTTATGAAGAGGTTATTGTCTCAGCCATGACAATAATGAGGACAAGGACGTTAAAGCACAAAACCGCAGACTCTGACCGCAGTGAAGATAGTTTTAGGTTGGATTTTGAATATTTGTACTCCGCAGATTCAGTGGGCTCTTCCTCCCGTTTGATCCGATATAGGCAGTCTGATTACAGGCAGCTTCTCTCTGCCAGCTCCCTCCTCCTGCAGACGCAGGTTCACTAAAGGACGGTCAATAACATTTCCGAACCAAACACATTGGTGGTATTGTTTTGTGTGTTTTGAGGGAAATGTGTGTGCATTTGTACAGCTGATTTTATGTGTAATTGGCTGATGTAGGATGTTATTAAATACAACAGCCCGCCTGCATTTATTTCAAAAAGTAAACTTATTCTTTTTCTTTTCTTTCAGCCTTCAGGCATGGTTTATGATTTGTAAATTGCAAAATTATATTTCGGTTAGACCCTCCGGCCAATGTATTCCTTAATGTTATTGTAGTCGCTCTTAAGTTTTACTAACTTTACCTGCACTGCCTCAGCGAAAACCTTCTCATTTCTCCTGGTCCCATGGTGAACAGCAGTTTGTTCACGTCACAAGCAGTCCCGACTCAGCCCCAATCATACCTGCTCATGAGTAGCTACCAAAAAACTAGGTACTGGTACTGAAAAAACTGTAATGGAAACACTTGACCGAGCCGAGTGGAGTTGAGTAGGTCTAAATCGAGTCAGTGGAAAAGGGGCGTATATGGAAGAAGGTGTTCTGGTTTAATAAGAAGAAAAATGATGGTGTGGGGATGCTTTTCTTCGAAAGGAACAGGGAAGCCGTATAGACCTAAAGGAATTCAATTCAGTTTATTTATATACCGCCAATTCACAACACATGTCGTCTCAAGGCACTTCACAAAGTCAGGTTCATACATTCCAATTAATCCTAACCATTGAACAGTGCAGTCAGATTCAGTTATTTATTCAAATTGGATAAAAAGTTTTTCTGTCTAAGGAAACCCAGCAGATTGCATCCAGTAAGTGACTTGCAGCATTCACTCCTCCTGGATGAGCATGTAGAGACAGTGGACAGTCACTGGCGTTGACTTTGCAGCAATCCCTCATACTGAGCATGCATGTAGCGACAGTGGAGAGGAAAAACTCCCTTTTAATAGGAAGAAACCTCCAGCAGAACCAGGCTCAGTGTGAGCAGCCATCTGCCACGACCGACTGGGGGTTTGAGAGAACAGAGCAGAGACACAAAAAGAACACAGAAGCACTGATCCAGGAGTCCTTTCTATGTGAAGGAAAAGTAAATGTTAATGAATGCAGCTCCTTTAGTCGTTTCATCTAGAAAGAAAGAACAGATAAACTCTGAGCCAGTTTTCATGGTTAGAGTCTCAAAGAAAGCACATAGACTTAGTCATAGTAAAAGCTCAGTCAACTGCCATGTCTAGGAGAGAGAAAGGGTTAAACACTGAAAGACAGGGCCATGTGGATCATCGGTAGAGGGTGAGCATTAAGTTGTTGCCAGCAGAAGCTCAGACAATTTCCCTCTCCAGAAAGGTGTCACAGGTAGACACAGAGTCAGGCCAGGTGTAGCATCTACGAAGAGAAACGTCAGAGAACATAAAGTTAAAAACTGAAATAACAGCAAATAATGCAAAATTGGAGAGTAGTGTGAGAATGTAGCGAAGAGGGTGAAAGTGGTCATTATGTCCTCCAGCAGCCTACGCCTATAGCAGCATAACTACAGAGATAGCTCAGGATAAACTAAGCCACTCTAACTATAAGCTTTACCAAAAAGGAAAGTTTTAAGCCTCGCCTTAAAAGTAGACAGGCTGTCTGCCTCACGGACTAAAGCTGGGTTTGGTTCCACAGGAGATGAGCCTGATAACTGAAGGATCTGCCTCCCATTCTACTTCTAGAGACTCTAGGAACCACCAATAAACCTGTAGTCTGAGAACGAAGTGCTCTGTTAGGAACGTATGGAACAATCAGATCTCTGATGTATGATGGAGCTAAATCATTAAGGGCTTTATATGTGAGGAGGAGAATTTTAAATGACATGTCTTGGTCGAAAATAACACCAAGGTTTTTTACATTATTACCGGAGGTCAATTTAATGCCATCCAGGTTAAGTGATTGACTAAGCAGTTTCTTTTTTAAAGACTCCAATCCAAAGATGACAACTTCTGTCTTGTCTGAATTTAGAAGCAGAAAATTTAAAGTCATACAAGTTTTTATGTCTTCAAGACATGCTTGTAGTCTATCTAACTTGTTGGGTTCATCAGGATTTATGGATAAGTAAAGCTGAGTATCATCAGCGTAACAGTGAAAATGTATCCCATGCTGCCTGATAATTTTACCTATTGAAAGCATATATATAGTAAAGAGAATTGGCCCAAGTACTGAACCCTGTGGTACTCCACAATTAACCCTGGAGTTTAAAGATGATTTATCATTTACATGAACAAACTGGAATCTTTCAGACAAATAAGATTTAAACCAGCCTATCGCTGTTCCCCTGGTCCCTACAGCATATTCCAGCCTTTCTAAGACAATATTGTGATCGACTGTATCAAATGCAGCACTGAGATCTAACAGGAGAAGTACAGACACAAGTCCATTATCTGAGGCCATAAGAATATCATTAGTGACTTTCAGCAGAGCTGTTTCAGTGCTATGATGAGCTCTGAAGCCTGACTGAAACTCTTCAAACAGGTCATTGCTGTGTAAATGCTCACACATTTGATTATCAACTATTTTCTCAAGAATTTTAGAGAAGAATGGAAGATTGGATATAGGTCTGTAATTTTTCAAGTCATCTCGATCAAGTGAAGGTTTCTTAAGTAAAGGTTTAATTACAGCTACCTTAAAAGCTTGTGGTACATATCCATTTACTAAGGATAAATTAATCATATCTAAAATGGGGCTGGTAATCAGAGGGAACACTTCCTTAAATAATTTGGTCGGGATTGGGTCTAACATACAAGTTGAAGGTTTAGATGAAGCTAATATTTCTGATAACTCAGGAAGCTCCACAGGATCAAAACAGTCCAAACAGAGATCAGGTTCTACAGTTACTTCCAATGTTGTCTCACTTGCTGAGGATAATGGAAGATAGAAGGAGCTAAGCAAAAGGTTAATTCTGGAGGAAAATCTGTTGGACGCTTCAAAAAACTTAAGATTGAGGTGGAGGTCCACCAGTCTGACTAAGCATGAGCTATTCCACAAAGAAAGTCTTAGTCTCTAGATGAGCAACGCTGGTAGAGGCATACTCCAAAGGACTTGCAGCAGCAATTGTAGTGAAATAAGGTTTTAAAAAGTAATAACTCGCGCCATGTTTTTCAGATTTAATTTTTTTTTAATTCTTTTTCCATTCCCATTCCATGTCCCAGTTATGAATTGTTTTGTAGTGGTCTGTCACATTAAACCCTAATCAAATACATTTAAGTTTGTAGTTTTAACATAACAAAATGTGGGTATGTCCAAGGGTTGTTGACACTTTTGCAGGGAACTGCACATTATTATCAAAACCCACTCAGATTTTGTGTAGATTAATTGACAACTTGAATGACAACTCAATTTTAAGAGTCATGTGAAACAATAGGAAACGGTGTGCATATTTTAACGGAAGCTAAAGTCAAACATAGAGAAAACGATGATCACAGTTGTCATCTTGCCAAATGCCGCACTCCTTGGAAAGGGAGTATTTCTTGTAAGGATGGGTGTCGAAGGATGCTCGTTGTTTTCATTGACCAGAGTTGTATATTAACACTGTGATTTTTTTATGAGCACAATGGCCTGACTCTCACTACCAGATTTACATGACTGTTGAACATTTGTTTTGAAAGCCATGAACTGCAGGGTCCTGTTGAATAAATTGGGGTTCGCTCCTCTTATGTAAACTAGTTCATCTGCAGTTTAATGAAATTCAAAACAACTGTGTGCTCCCTTTCCCACCCAGGACGAACAAAGAGTTTATCGGGGTGGCCATTCTCAACTGTTTTCTCATTTAATTTGGTTTTGGCAAAACAGCTCAATGAAAAATTACAAAAATTCCAAGAACTGTTATTATTTGAAATTGCACAGGCATTGCAGTGAAGATTGTTTTGAGCAAAATTCCCATCCATGTGTAATAAGTTGCTCAGCTTATTATACTACTGCAGATCCAAATCCAATCAAACAAGATGGTTTGAAGATGGCGATTTATCCGATTTTAGACCCATTAGGGTTATAATTTACCTTGTAAGATTTACTCTTTGCTTATTTTAAACAACCATGTGCTTTTGTTTGGGGTTAGCTCTAATGTGATAAAGCCACAGTTTTTGGCAGGCGGATTGAAATGTTTTAACCTTCAGGGCCGACCTCGTCCACAGACATTCACCCTCAGAAAAGGCAGATGGCCAGAAGATCTCTGGGGCAAATAAATCTGGCATAAATGTGGTTCCCACCCGCCCCTTGACCAAAACCTCACAACACCGCTCTCCTTCTCCCCTTCTCACATACCCAATTCATGTCATTCCATGTTATCATAAGTGATTTTACTTTCAACCACAATGAATAGTTGAGGGTTCCTGTATTATTTCACGTTATCAATATGTTCTGAATTATGCCTGAGTGATTTTGGTGTGAGTCTCGACTTATTGTTGCATTACTGTTCCTGCATATTTTGCCCTCAGATCCTGAGAGAAGTTTTTTTTCTTCTTCTCTTTTGCAGGGAGATCAAGGTGACCAGGGACCACGGGTATGCGGTTTGCTCTTACTTCTTTGTGATTAGCAGATGAATGTAACTGTGTCTCCCCCGCCCGGCAGAATTGTGGGCAAAAGGTTTGAAATGCATGAAATTCCTGGGATAGAGTTCTTCAAATGTGGCCAAATACAACAAGCATCCCAGTGCTGCTTGTTTCCACATCTCGGCAGCGGGTAGGCGGACTTGTGAGAAACTTTGGGAGGCTCGCACTACAGTCCCCTTGAAAGTTGAAAAATGCAAATTTTTACCTCTTGTCTGTGGATTTATTTGCAGTTTGTTCCCAGATAAGCTCTGCTCAGTCTCAGTAACAATCAAATACCAACTCTGCTTTCACAATAAGTTTTGATTAACCTCAGTTTTCAATGTGATGTGGCATATTCACAGTTTTAATCATTTCCACCTCTGTAAGTCTGACATTTCTATAAAAGTGCAGCATCTAAATGATGCTAATGTGAGTGCTTTTCCATGCTTCAAAAACTCCGAAATTAATTTATTCTATCTCCGCTGAGCAGTCAGTGCAGCTTTCGCTTTCTCCTCCAATAATGGGTAAAAAATGAGCCCTCCTTCTGAGAAACAGACTGCACAGGTTTGTTTAAAGTAGACTGCATTAAGAGGGGTCACATGTTCTCATGCATGTGCACAACGTCCTCTGTCTCTGCTGTTGTTCATCAAGGGCAGATTGTATGCTAGTCAGAGTCACTTTGAACGCCTGTAATTGATTTATAGTGGGCCAAAGAGCACACAGACGTTGGCACAGCACGAAAAGAGAATTCAGCATCGCAGTTCGTCTTGTCAGGAGAACTCCAGCCGTCTCTCAAATGTATCTGATCCCAATTCAGAGCTGGCGGCCACCCAGACGTCAGTAGTTTGCCGAGGACCTTTGTCGGCCCACCTCCGGGCGAGTTTCACCAGGTTTTCTTTATGATTTGAGAGTCTGTACAAATGACCCTTTCTGTGAAATTCATTTAGTGGCCTCCAAGTGACACATTGAATGTTTCTCATAGGCATCTTTCATGTTATAGCCAACTTTAGTACTGGTTTTCCCAGAGTAAATTCCCATTTTTTTTACAACAGTTAAAACTAAAAGTATTGCTAGGGCTGCATTGATTAAGGAAACAAAATTAGATTTTTATGTTTTTATTAAACTTTACCCATTTCAGGCTTGCAGTTATTATTTTTTACTCTTTCATTTTGTGTCATTTTTGACCAGCATTTAAATGTATGTTGGTCATTAAATCCCTTCGATATTTTGTACTTCTGCAGTTTTAGTTGATTCATCCCTGACTTTTGTGGGTAGAAAATAATAACCATCTTTCACCATACATTCCTACTGAACGTGCATCAATATGCACTAATTTGACCTGTTTTTATCAGAATTTTATGTGGTACACTAACACAAAGTAATGATTATCAAAAATGTACACAAATATAAATAAAAGAAACTAAAGCTGCATTTGAATTCACCCCACTGAATCAATACATAGTAGGACCAAATTTTGCTACCATTACACAAGTATTTTGGGGTATGTCTATACCAGTTTTGCACATTTAGAGAAATAAATTTATTCCCATTCTTCTATTCAAAAAAGCTCAAGCTCAATCAAGTTAGATGGAGAGTATGTGTGAATTTGTACTTTTCAGGTCTTGTCACAAATGAATTGGGTTTAGGTTTTGACTGAATATGATTTTCCTAAGCTATTACATTGTAGCTCTGGCTTTATGGTTATTGTCCTCCTGGAAGGTAAACGGCACCAGTGTCAAGTCTTTTGCAGCCTCTGGCAGGTTTTCTTCTTGAATTCCCATGTATCTAGCTCCATCCATCTTTACACCAATTCTGATAATCTTCCCTGTCCCTGCTGAAGAAAACATACTTTAAAAAGATGCTTCCTTCAGGTTTCACTGTGCAAAGGGTAAAATGCTTAGGGTGATGTGCAATGGTTTTTTTTCCTTCAGATATAATTTTGCTTTCAGGCCACAACTTTTATTTTTGCCTCATTTTACCAAAGCACCTTCTTCAGAATGTTTAGGATGTAGCATATATAATTCCTCATGGATTTCTTTCAAAAAGGACTTTCATCTTGCTACTCTCCCACATTTGCCAGACTCGTAGGGTGCATAACTGATAATTAGCTTACTAATTCTCTCCTACCTGAGCTGTGGCTCTCTCCAGAGTTACTTTGAGCCTCTTGGAAGCTTCTCTGATGAACACTTTTCTTACCCAGCCTGACAGTTTAGTTGGATGACTGTGTCTTTGCACATTGAGCAGTGTTCTGTGAAATATTCAACGTGTGGTTTATTGTTTTATGTTTAAACTTTAAAAACTCTTAAAGCTATTCATCATTTCCATTGTGTTTCACAGTGGTACACTACTCTACTTTGTGTTGGTGTTACATATAAAATCCAGATGAAATACATTAAATCTTCTAGTTTTATCATGACAAAATGTGAAACATTTAAAGGGGCATCAATACTTTTGCAAGTCACTGTATCCCCATCTAGATACTTAACTACCAAAAGAAATATACTAATACACAATAGTAAATAATAAACTATAGGAACAAAATAGTTTGTTTATTGGTACCCATTGGAAGTAGACTTTGACAAAATGCGGGTATAAATTGCAAAAGGACGGATTGATCCGGAGCCCAGTTAGATGATTTATTGTAGGAGGAAAAAGCACTATTGTGAACATATTTAGTACAGCTAGCAAGGTGCTATTTGTCTTTGTGAATAAACAAACAGTGCATTATTAACATAGCATTTAACCATCTTTCTATTACCGCCATGTTGTCCCTTAATAGGTACAATTTAACACACAGTTACAGTCACATTCAAAGCATTACAGGGCGGAACGCAGAGCAGGTCACTCCACAGGAATTTATTATTTACTTTCTCAGAGCAGCATATTGACTTTGTATATTAGATTAGTGAGTAAATGTAGTGAAACAGTGTTTGAAAGATTTTTCTTAATAAATAAAGGCATAGCTGGACAAGAGCTGACCGACCTTCGTTCTATCTATCTGGGTGGAAATGAACCTCATTTCATGGCTCATATTGAGTTTGTGCATAGAGTTGATTAGACCCAAATGAAAGGAGATATAAACAACAGAGCATGTCAAAATAATGTCCTCTGTGCACAGCACAGATTACGCTTATGCAGGATTACATCTAAATCAGCTTTTCCACAGAATAAAACAAAAAACAGATTCCTACTTTTACAACTGAAGACAGTGTGAGAACCGTTCCACGGTGCACTTCCTCTGCCTTTTCCCCATATGTCAGGGTCAGCCATTTGTCTGTCCAGAAAGGTCACAGGTCATATCTAAATATGAGAGGTTAACCAAGCAGCAAATAGTGAATTGACCAGTTTCGACAAACAAATACACGACCACCTTTGAAGCTGCACTTGTGGATATAATTAGCATGAGTTGCTGGCTGCATGCATTGCATAGTGAGGTGTGTGGTCCTTTTTGAGTGTTAGCAGTACCTGCAGCTGTCATGAAATGTTGGAGAACTCATGGGTTAGCTTGGGGAAACGTTTTGAAAGTTTACCATGAAGAATGCATTTTGTTGTCATTAAGCCGTTTGAAATACTTCAAAAGAATACACACTACCTAATATTATAAAAATAATGGTTCAAAGTATTGAACGCATTAATTTATTCCACAGGAAATATATTTGCAATGGTACTTTTGACAACCCAAGTAATCCATAATTATAGCGAAATCAAAACAAAAAAGTCCATCAAGGTTTTTCCATAATAAAGAGAAATGAGACATAGAATGTTGAGCACATGAAGAGAAAGAGCTGTGAAAAGTCATAGAAAGCCCAGAAACCAGCTGAAAACGTTTAGTATTTAGAAAGCAATCCTGCTCTGTCAGCACAAATTTATATTAGCTTGCTTAGTGCTAATTTATGAGCTATAAAAAGATTTCTGATTATCCAATTCAATTCAGTTTATGTATATAGTGCCAATTCACAACACAGTTCTCAAGGCACTTCAGAAAAGTCAGGTACATACATTCCAATTAATCCTGCATTTTGTGGACATCCTGATAGTAAAGAATTACAATAGTCCAGCCTTGAAGTAACAAATGCATGGACTAGTTTTTCAGCGTCACTCCTGGATAGGATATTTCTAATTTTGGCAATGTTCTGGAGATGAAAGAAGGAAATAAATAACTGACTCCACTGTTCAATGGTTAGGACTAATTGGAATGTATGTACCTGGCTTTTGTGAAGTGCCTTGAGACAACGTGTGTTGTGAATTGGTGCTATATAAATAAACTGAATTGAATTGAATTGAAATCCTAGAAACCTGTTTAATATGGGATTTAAATGACATGTCCTGGTCAAAAATAACACCAAGGTTTTTTACTTCATTACCGGAGGTCAATTTAATGCCAGCCAGGTTAAGTGATTGACTAAGCAGTTTCTTTTTTAAAGACTCTGGTCCAAAGACAACAACTTCTGTCTTGTCTAAATTTAGAAGCAAAAAAGCAAGTATTGCACAAGGATGTAATAATGAGTAAAAAAAAAAAGATCTATCTTGCCCTTTGCAACCTTACTGCAGCAGAAAATACTGATGCCATTTCTCGCAGACATATTTTGAAACTTATGAATGTTCCAGTTGGCATGTTGGGAGCTTAATCTGGAATGGGATCTAAAATCATGTTAGCATAAATCAGCTGTGAGCCGGTGTTCTGATTTCTCAATCAGATTTCTTATAGAGAAATCAAAAGATATATCAAATAAAAATCCAAGAGCCAATGACCAGTGAGAGAGATTCAGAAAGACCTGGAGTTAGCAGGTACAGTTTTTACAAAGAAAACAATAAGCTACAGCAGTCTCTAGGCACACTCAGTGCACAGGACTCCACTTTGGAAGAAAAAAAGCATATTGAAGCTCATTTAAAGTTTGGTGCAGGAGACTAGAGTCTGCTTGGATGAGACCATAATTGAACTCTCTGGACTTCTTTCCACTCACAATTTTAGGAGAAGAAATTGTTTGGCACATCATCCCGAAAACACTACACCAACACCAAAGTACACATGGGGGTGTGGGTCGGTGTTCCAGCATACGACACTAACAGATTTACCGACATACAACTGAAGGAAACATGAACGGAGAAACTTACTTAGACATTCTTGATAAGAATTTGTGGACAAAACAAGCTTGGGTTTTCCAGCAAGAAATAAGGAAACTTTTATATGGCTTCAAAGAAAGAAAATAAAGCAGTTAGAAGCACCTGCCTTGAATCCAACTGAAAGTCTTTGAAAACAACTGGCGATCAGATTGCAATGAATAGGCCTCCAGAACCTTCAAGATTTTAAGACAGCTTGTGTGGATAAATGTGTCAAAATAAATCTTATGTATCGCGTAAATGGTACATAAGATCGGTTTACAGCATACAGGCGGAGTCATTATAAAAAGGAATTTCTATTTAATATAATTCATTTAGTGTGTTGAATACAGATTCCCCGTGTCATTTCACCTTGTTACACAAAACTGAATTTATAACTAATTTGTGGTGATTTGGTTATATCTGTGGATTACTTGGTTTGTTACAAACATATGGACATATATTTACTGAGATAAACCTTGATGTATTTAATACTTTGTCCACTGTATTTTGAAAGAATTGAAATAATTTTAATAATCAATTCTTGAGTCTTTAAGCCATTTAAGCACACAATTGTCAAGCCGTTCCATAAATAAATATTCAGAAAATGCCACAGCCTGGTGTCCCTAGGGTAGTTTGGTGAGTATTAGTTTCAGGGGATTCTGGACTGGCCTCGTATCTTACATTTTGTTTACTACAGATCAAGTCCCTGTGCCGCAGGCACATATACAGCAACAGAACTCCCCACGTAATAACTAACATCCGTTTTGGGAGCAAAGCAAACAAAAGCAGTCTGTAAATTGTTAGGATTTTCTGTCAACCACTATGTTATTATCATTCTTACACGTGGACAACAGCATTGAAGCAGTATGGAGACCGAGCAGTAAAATAGTTACTTTTTTCCACATTTCAAACACACCAGTAAACGAGATTGTCAACATAATGTTGACCTGCCCGCAGATTTACTCAAAAAATGCTCTGCTTGCATATGGCCTAAAATGATTGGAAAAGCACATGTATAATCTTGCATATGCTCCACACTGGATCTCATGCCTGCAGTAAGTGTATTGTCTTTTCCCCCTGACCATAATCCAGTGCTTGTTTTTCCCCTTCTTTGTCTTCAAAATGTTTGAGGTCGTAAATAACTTGAGAAATACTTGTGTTTCCATTCCAGTCGCACACAGCAAGGCTATTGTATCCACTGCTCATTTCTGCTGCAGGCATGAATCAAAACAGCTTGCCTTGAAAGCCATATTCCTAATGAGCCATGCTTTTTGAATTATCTTTGGAAAACTAGAGGGATGGCACAAAAGCCATGTTTGGATAAGCCAGATTTTTATCTCAAGCTTGACCACAGAAGAAGATTGATTCTTCACAGGGCATGTTTATGATTGTCTGCCAGTCTTTTAAGGAAATACTTTCATCTGTTCGGTGATGGTGGGTATTTGTGGTAGGGCACAACCTGCAGCATAAAGATATATACCAAGAGAATATGTAATCATTGTGGAACCAGGATGGTGCACTCTTTGCAATGCAACTTAAACTGGGATAAAACTAAGTTTCAACTTGTATTGTTCAAACTCAATCAATCATGGTTACAGACAATAGGCCGTTATGTTTTCGAAGCACAATACGGTGCAAACGTTTTGGGCCATCCATCATTTCTTTTATTATTTATTTTACTTATTACTTATTTTAATTTCCAAGAGCCAGACACGCATGTCATGTAATGTAAGTGAACTTGAGCAATTTGCCTATTTATGTTTCCTTAAGGTCTTTACAAGTTGTTTTTTTTTACTTTGGCTGCTTTTGTTGCTAATTTTCAGTCCATTAACAGATCATTTCCAAATAGGAGTTTTTTTTATGTATTAAGCCACTTGACTCTCAACTGCAAATCATTTCAGATATAAAAAAGCCTCTAAATCTACAAAAATATTGATCAGCACTGAAGGTGATGATCTTGTTTTATGCATATCCACAACAAAGCTGTTAAAATGTTAATTTTGAATTTGAAAAGATTACATTTTCCAATTTTTTCCCTTTAACTTTAATTTTAACTTAAGAAGATAACATAAAATATCCTTACACCAACAGAGACTCCTTTTTTGAAAACCTAGCATATACTAACTAAAAGATGATGGACTGTGAGAATATCTGTAATAGCCACTGTTGCTCCAAAAAAAAGTAGATTTTTGTCACCATGTGCTATCATTTGTTTTGGTTTTTGATGATGGTAATGATCATTTTTGAAGATGCATTGAAGGTAATAGACAACTTCTTATGGATTTGAAGCTGTATGGCCAACAGCTATGTAAGGATGCACAGAATGTGGTCTGCCTAAAGACAGAGGCTGGGCAGCAGAGCTGTTGGGCGGCTTAGACCCTACCTTACCAGTCATTTTAATGCCCTGGGTAACAGCTGCAAGTACACATGCAGCATGCACACCTGCAAACCAGTGAGTGTTTTTGTTTTAATTTACGGTTACTTCCATAGACAATTTGCAGGGTTCATACATTTTTCCTACAGTTAAATTCAAGCATTTTGCAAGGATTTTCATCGTAAATTTTCAAACTTTTCCAGCACCAAAACTTAGAAACATTTTGTATCTCTGTGCACCTTTTTTCATTGACCTTTATAAACCTGGGCACATGCAGTGTTCCCTATGTGAAGGGATCCTATCAACAATCTAAAATACTGTGCAACTGATTAAAATTCTGCAAGTTATAGTATTGATATGAAATGGACATGTAGGGAGAAGGAGCCCAAACGACATCAGAGGCACAGCACGCATGATGGAACATTGCCACAGCTTGGCAAACCTTTTGAGTAATTAAACCATTAGCTAACCACCTTTATTAGCGTTTTTTAATAAAATTATTTTGTTGTTGCATATTTTAAAGTACAGTAGATGACATAAACCTCTAGCTCAATCCATCCTTCAAACAATCAGTTTGCAATTTACCTGCCAATTTGTAAGCTAAATAGAGGTTTTTAACCAAACTGTTAGAGTGCTCTTTATTACAGAATTCTGCAGTTAGAATATCAAGCACTTTTAAGGACTTTATACAAAAATCAAGCTGTTCCCCAACCTTGAAAACACCTTGTTACACTTCAAGCATTTTCAAGGATTTCAAGTACCCGTACGAACCCTGAATATGTCTGAATTGAATAGGACTGTGCTTGCAGCTAACATCCTTCTGGTCAAGCGACAAAGCAGCGGGTCTCTGCAAAACCTCTATCTTGATTCTGTGTCAAAAGCCTAAAGTAGTGATAACCCACTGGTTTGTATTGTGCTTGGTTGAATGAACACAAGCTTGTGGACAGACACTGACTATGTAGATGCCCCATGTCAGGACCATCTGTTTGTTTTCTATGTCTTAAGGATATGACATTCAAATGTTCTTTATCTGCTGCAGATATTTTTGTAGACCTAAAAGTTCTACATTTGTCCTACTTTCCTCCTTTTTTATAAGCACATACTGCACAGTATGCGTTCATTTTCAGGTACATAATTAGTGGGAAAGCCACCAAAGTATTTGAAAGCCCTTCAAACAGCCTAGAGAAAATATGATCATAACCATTTTAATTACAAAAAAAACCTGGCTCTTTGGTAGAAAACAATAGATCTAAGATAACTGGGGATTGTTTAAAATGCTATTATAATAATGTAAATTTAGATGTGAACAAAACGATTTTCAAACATTGTGTTTGCAAAACAATATTTTAGATGATGCTGCCTGAGGTTGGTTAGCTGACTTCATGCTAACATCTGATAAATTTGCTTTTAGGTAGACTTATAACACTCTCACTAACATAATGACAGTAGTCTATATCTTTTATATAGTTTAACTTTCAGTCCCAAAATCTTCATGGAATTGCTTCAGAAAAACAAATCTGTGAGAGCTTAAGAGTTACCATGACAGTAATTGAAACATGCCATTAAACTTTATCACAGTATAAGCTTGATGGGTGTTTGGCAATAACAAAATAAAAGTTTAGAAAAGGAATACTGTTTTGGTTGATGGCTTTGTGTTTTGTCTTAGAGAGGATGGTATAAAAGTGCCGAGCAATCAAAACAGAAGCACAGTATGGACACTATCTCACGAAATGATCAAACCTACGATGGCGCATTTTTTTCACTGAGTTTGAAAAACCATGTTTAGCGGACTAAATGTCACAGAGACTGGATCCAGATCAAAGTTAATATGCAGCTGTAAATCATTGCTTTTTTCCACACAGAGAAGTCCCCATGCTTTCTCCTTTTACTCAGTTTTCATGACTGGATGACATCGTTCATAAAGTTTGTGGAAGGCAAAAGGGAACTATTTGACTGAATTTCCAGTAAACATCTCAATCTGCTGGGCTTCTCTGAAGCACAATAGGCAATAACACTGAAGTTGACCAGTATGTAAAAATTGAGGTGGCATTTTATGATAAGAATATTGACATTTTCTTTTGTCTCAATGACTTTGAGTAAACAAGTACTGTGCTTGTTTACATTTATCTCAAGGTATGAGTATCTTTACTTTAAAAGTTAATACTATTTATTTAAACATTAAAGTTCTATTTCATAGAAAACTATCCAGCCATTGTGAGTGTGTGGGACCCATATGTATTTTGTTCTGGCAAAATGTGTACTAAGTGGGCCTGGCATCACAACCAGCTTCTTGCATAAGACCCAGTTTAGTTGACAAAATACAAACCACATCAGAAAAGTCAGGCTCCTTATGCTGAGTCCGAAATGCATACTTAGAACATCAGTTTAAATTGAGCAACACAACATTTTCTCACACTCTTATGGGATACTTCAAAGGTGTTTTTTGTACAACTTGCACAGTCTTGATGTGTTTTTGTAAGAAAAGGCTTCTGTCTTGCCAAAATACCCCACAGGAGATTATTGTTACATTACCCAGCCAGTACTTGCCAAAAAATCCCTCTTGCTCCTTTAAGGTTTGCTTCCTCACTTTTCATCAATTTTGATCACTGTGTTTCATGGAGCATGCCTAGGAAATGCTCTAATATCTTGTCCTGACTGATATCTTTTCATAATGACATCCCTCCGAAGCTTGGAAGCACTATGCAGACCATGACTGGTTTGCCCTGAGATGCAGCAGAGGAAATGTTAGAAAAAGCCTAAAAGAACAGCCGAACTTTGTTTGGACTTAATCAAAGGCACTTTGAGTTTAAATGTGGTGTTTAATTGTGAACACAACCACATCTTGAGTTTTAACAGGGTTGCAACATATGCAGCCACATTATTTTACTTTTAATTTTTCCTCTTCAAAGATTTCAGTTTGTTTTTCAATTAAGTTGTACCTGTTTTAGGTCACATTAAAGGTGGAAAAAATATTTTAAATGTTTTTTCTATTTTAAATGTTTTATCTTTCTTACATCACATAAATCTAGCATTTTAACAGGGGTGTGAAGACTTTTTACATCCACAGTAGTAACATCAAGGACATTATGTAACCCAGAGACAATTTTATTTGGAGCACATTTTTCTCCCCATTTCCTACCCATATAGGCCCATATGTAAATGCTGGCAGGTCGTCAACTCATATATCAAATCCTTTTCACATTATCATCAGAGATTTCCCCACATTCCACAGTTTGTGAAAGATAATTGTTAGAACACAAGCCGGATTTTTGTCTTTTTCCACCTTTAACTGTTTTTGTTCAGCCAGTGTTGTCATGTGTGTGTTGTGCCATGTTCTGCTGTTTGTCCCTTTAGGGATTGCCTGGTCTCCCTACGCTGGCTGCTTTGCACAGCAATCAGATCCTGACTGTCAAGGTTTGTCTGTGGTGGTGCTGCCTAGCTGCTCGGTCTGACCCCCTCTGAAGCACACACTAGCTGCTTTCCTTAAAGCCTGATGATTGAGTATTCACCGGAAAAACCCCTGTCAGTCGTTTTTCTCTATACCCTTCTGTTGCTACTGGGCTCTTACTTAATGGATTTCTGCTCCGTTTTACATATCAGATCTTTCACTGAGAGCAAAGGTGCCCGTTTACAATCTTGTAATATGTAGTTAATTGGAACAAGACTCTGTATCCTGAAACCGAGACATAGTTTGGCTCATGTCCATTGACACTGAAACGAGTGGAAGGAGCTCTAAAGGGAATACTCAATTATGACCAAAAGTGGCAAAATATTTTTTTATAACTCATGCCCAAGGTTCACCACACAACCTTCAAGCCACAAATTAATTGTTTCACCGGTGGCAATGCCAATGGGGGCAAGCAGAATAATACATGCATTGACAGACGAAGGGTATGAAATCAACCTCAACCCAGAAGTTAACCCATGCTGGTTTCAGTGTGTGCAGCTCACAGGGTTTGACTTGGCAGCAGGCATGATGATGATGGCAGTGCTTTCACAGAAAAGGAGCGATTCTCATTTTTCCAGGGGGGGGGGGGCTGTGAACCCACTTCACACCCCAGAGGTGGCAATTGTGGGCTCCAGCTCCAAAATATAGGCCCGGACTTCAAAAGCAAGTCACTTCCATGTTGGAAAAGTGTGGTTTCGCCTCCATCTGTGAAGGTGCTGTTGGGGGGGTTTCGTGAACATGGGTCTCTCTAACAAAATCTGTTTCTCTTTGCATTTGGCTTCTTCTCCTCCTCCTCCTGCTGCTTCTTCTTCTGGGACCCTCTCCTTCTTCAACCTTCTCTCACCTCTGAACTCCGACTTCTTGACCTCACACACCTGCTCAGATGGTCTTCCCAAAGATCAATCATGGCTTTCTTTCCGCTGACCAGCAGCTCATAAAGCGTCGGCTCATTAAGGTAGTGGGTGTGTCCTCTATCATGTCTCTTTGTCCACTGTGCCAAATGTCACCAAATCATTTCTCTCTGCCTAGAGCATGCAAGCCTATAGATACTGTCATATGCACCATCATTCTCCCTTCTGTTAATGTAAAAGGAAATAAGAAAATGTCCTAATAGATGCTTGTTAAGGTAAAATTAACTATTTTCTTGGCATTAAGAAAAGGAATTTCCCTGCAAGTTAAATTGCTGGATATTTTCTCAAAATTTCTCGTAATCCAGTACAATTATGGACCACACATTTTCAGTATTTCTCTCCTAATTATTGAATCCTTCACTGACAAATATGACCTTTTCCTCTTCGGATTGCATGCATCTTAAAGAAATGATACTTTGACTGTAAATCATTACATTAAAGCACCTTTTCATTGTTTTATGCTAGCTCCAAAATGCAATCTTTCCTCCTAGTTATGTATGGAGGAAGGCCATTGCCACCCACAAAATCATTACACCACTTCGTTTATCATCATTTTACTGTAGTTGCTTCTGTCTTGGTGGATCCAACAATATCACATAGAACTTATGTGGAAATGTTATTTTTGTCATACAGGGAGATCAAGGCCAGGCAGGACCACCCGGGCCTCCGGGCCCCCCTGGCCCTCCTGGACCAAGGGGCCCTCCAGGGGACACTGGAAAGGATGGACCCAGAGGTTTACCAGGTCTAGCTGTGAGTATTGGTTTTTGATAAGTAGAGAAGCTTGATCAATGTGCACTTTATGATTGAATCCCATATACTCCATTACACATCCGTAAATTTGGCCAAATCCTAAATGACCTCTTTTTCCTATGTTTAATTATTTATGTCGGAGGATTAAGCTTCCCAGAAATGTTTTTGATGTAAAGAGGGGGTAAAAATAATGGCACCGCCTGGCTCTTTGCAGAAAGAGTTTTTCAAGATAAACTTGGAAGTGTTTCTCCATTAAAATATGTTTACAAAAACAAAATCCACTTTAAAGTCTAGTAACATTTACTTCAATGTATTACTTTTAGTATTTTTGTTCATTATCAATGTTGATATCATTGTAATTTCATCCCAACAAGTCTAAAAATTACAGCTACCACAACTGCAAAAATGCAAACAACTATTGGAATGTCTGCTTTACCTGTTTACATGACAAATATGAAAATATTGGCTATGCATCTTTACATAAAAGGAATGAGTGATGGTTGATGATGTATTGCCTTAGAAAGAATTGGAGTAGAAATTGGTCATTGTTCTGTATAATGTCAGCACCCTCCGTGCTTATTTGCATTCCCTGCTAACAATGTATGAAAAGCTGTAAAATAAATGTATTTTTTTTTTTTGCAGTATCACAATCCCAGATTGAAAATATCTGAAAACAATAGTATATTTATTCATGTGGGATTTTTCCCACATGAATAAAAATGCACAATCTGCACTGATCTTCCAGAGTCCTGGGTCCGCTCAGCTCCCTCCACAGACTTTGTAGTCTGGGGACTAATGCCCGTTTTCCACTGGCTCGTTTTAGCCGGCGCGGCTCTGCACCACTGGGTTTCGCTCTACTCGGTACAGTAACTGTTGTGTTTCCACTGACCCACCGACCGCTGAAGCTATGGCGACTGAAGCCCCGCCTCCAGCCATGAGTGTAGAGCGCTGTGCTGCGATTAACGTTACTGTGTAAGATTGTCACATTAAAGTAATCTGTGTGAAATGATAAAAAAATAAATAAAAAACAAAAACATAAATGAACTAAATACTAATAACGTTTGTATTAATGTACATGCAAGAATGTCTTATTTATGTTTTTATGTCTAAAATGATCCACTGGGATGATTATCTGGACCACAGCCCAGCCAGAACTTTTAAAATAAGGTTCAGGGGTTCTGATGTTGGGGGATGTGGCAGGAGAAGCAGAGAGGGGAGATGCTGCTGTCTGGATGGTAAAGCTCCAAAGTTTGCCTGAAGAAGTTACAATTTTGGACTTTATGAAAAAGTTTTTGTCTCAGCCATGGCAATAACGAGGACAAGGATTTAAAAGCGCAAAACCACAGACTTTTGACCATTGAAGTTATTTTTAGGTTGGATATTGCATATTCGTGCTCCACAGATTCAGCGGGCTCGTCCTCCTGTTTGGTCCGATGCAGGCAGTCTGATTAGAGGCAGCTTCTCTCTGCCTGCTCCCTCTTCCTGCAGATGCTGGAAATAAATTTCCGAACCAAACACATTGTTTCATGGTGGGTTTGTTTTGTGTGTTTTGGGGGAAATGTTTGTGCCTCTCAACAGCTGATTTTATGTGTGATCAGCTGGTTTAGGATGTGATTACATACAGCGCTCTGCCTGCATGTAATTCAGAAAGCTTATTTGTCCTTTTTCTTTTCTGTCAGCCTTCAGGCATGGTTTATGACCTGTAAGTGGTGAAGTTACATGTTTGACCTGCTCCGGCCACTGTGGTCCTTAATATTATTGTAGTTGCTCTTGAGTTTTATTAAATGTTTGCTGCACTGTCTCAATGAAAACCTTCTAATTTCTCCTCCTCCCTCGGCCAATCAGTGAAAAGCAGTCTAGTCACGTCACACGTAGTCCCTACTCAGCCCCGGTCATACCCGCTCAGGAGCAGGGACCAAAAAAGTAGGTACCGGTACGGAAAAAACTGTAATGGAAACGAGTGGAGTCGGGTAGGGCCAAATCGAGCCAGTGGAAAAGGGGCATAAGATAGCTTTGAAGAATGTTGTTTCTGTGTCTGGTGGACCATTTCTGTGTTAACCTGGCCAGATGTTTGGGATCATTATCCTGCTAAAAGACCCAGTGACTACCCCTTTTCTTTTTTCTGACAGAGATCAGATTTCTACTTAAAATCTCCTGGTATTTTAAAGAGTTCATGACATGCACTCTAACAAGGTTCCTTGGGCCTTTGGAACAGCCCACAGCATTACATATCCTCCACTTCCTTAAGATTGAGCATGAGATGCTTTTTCACATAATTATGCTTTTTTTCCACACCAGACCAATGTGAAGTGTTTGTTGCAGAAAAGCACAATCTTAGTCTCTTCTAATCGAATGACTTGGTTCCAGTTAAAGTTCCAGCAGAGATTAGCAAATTCCACCTTTTTATGGAGAGATGCTTTCCCAGAATTCCTTCAAAACAAGTGGTTGGCATCGAGATAACATCTAAATGATGTTACAGTATTTGACTTTGTGAGCCTAAGACACCACTCTTTGCTGCAGTTCTGTAACAGCGAGCTTTAAGGATTGTTCTTTTACTCCCATCCTCCTCACTATACATGTTGGCAAGATAAACTTAGGTCCTCATCTAGCCTCATTAAATGACGAGTGTAAGGCTTACCAATTAGTATTATTATTTTTTTTCTCTGCTAAATAAATGTCTTAAGGTTAAAGGTTGGATTTTTCTACAATATTCAGTGTGACAGTATGCTACCGCAAAAATAGGTGAATTTGTTTATTATTGTTGCTTTTTAAGAAGTATGGAAGGTAATTATCTATTCGTTTTCACCAGCTTCCACACTACATCATTATGCATGCTTGCGAAAGATGAATGATGGTTCTCAATAACTGAGACATTCTTACCTCTGGTTGTGAACACACATGTGTAGTGGTAGAGTAGGAGCAGAGAAAATAGTGAAAGCAAAGGGCTAAATGGGGTTCACTGAATGAGTCACTAAAAAGTCTGTGGATCTACAAAATTTTGGCGGCTTTTCTTAGAAAATGTCACATTTTTTCCTCGTTAGGTTTAACCCTGTAGTCACATTTAATTTGACTCGACCTATTACTTAGAGGGAAACAGCCATTGGAAACCTTTTTAATGAAGAGTAAAACAACTGCTTGGCATTTTTTCCACAAATATTTATAGATTTTTTTTTAAATCCGCTGAGGGAATAGTTTTATTATTATCCAGATTTAGATTTTTTTTTTTACTTCATACTGTAGAAGTTGCTAAAATGGTCAAGTTTTTCCAAGAAGTTATTCCTCTCCTAGGTATCTTTACTTTTCTTTACTTTTGATTGTTGTACTTAGATGAAAAGGCAAGAAGTGCTTTATATGGAATGTAAAATGACATGTTTCTTAGTAATATACCAAGATCTAAAGGAGATTTGATACGAAAGCAGAAACCAGAATGAGGTTGTCAGACAGGGAAGGGTCCTGTGATACAGGCAACTTTCACTTAAGAGCAATTCTGATTTATCCAATATTATTTTTTACCTTTTTTAGGGTGATCCAGGCCACCCAGGAGAAATTGGACTCATGGTGAGTGCTTATTTTACCTTCTAAAATGACCTTTTTTTGATGTGGTTGGTGCAACAGCTTATTGTGCTTACCTTAGCAAAGTAGCGTCAATCATTAGCTTGAAATTTGATAGCTAGATCGAACAAGTTGTATTTAGCTCTTCTTTAGAGGTGTAGATAATGAGTTAGAAAAAGGCAGCCTAGAATGTAGGGGAAGTTGCAGAAGAGCCATGCCATGAAAAACAGAACACCAAACTTAAGCATAAATGCATAACAAGATAACCATACAAGAAGTTGTTTGATAGGAAAGTTTTCCAGCTCAAATGTGAGTTTATAAGGCAACAATGTATGAGGTGAGTTGTTAAGTGAGGAAGAGAAAGCCACTTTTTTGTCTTAACATGGTATCTAGAGCTGCAAAACGTTTTGAATATTAGTCACCATAACATATATCAATCTCAAAGGGGTGCCTGGATGCAATGTTTAGGTTAAAGTATTTCAATTTAAATGTCATGCATTCACATTCTGCATTTTAGTGACATATTTGGTCTGTTTAATGGACTTTTACTTGCCTTTGATGCCCACACCTAACGTACATTTTAAATAGCGGAGATCCTAATTCTCATGAAAAGCGGTGGGGACTAATGTTAAAGAGAGCAAAGGGCCTGTAGTATAATGATTAAGTTGTTTTTTGATATCACACAGCCCCTGATATTCAGAATCCATCTGTAGCTTAAGATTTGAAATATTCCCATTTTACAGAAAATTCTCAAAATGATTAAAAGTCAATACAAACAGTAATGTTATTTATTATTTTCCTCAAATGAATAAGCTACATTTGACACTTCATTTTCTTTTATTATATTCTTGGTCAATTTAAGTAGATGATGTGTTCCTGTAAAAGTGTAGACATTTAAAGGTCCATGTCTTAGCTACCTGGCTTTATGCGACAGAAATCCCAACCATAGTAGACCCCTTCATATGGATCTCTGTTTCCAGTAAACAGATGAAACCTCAAACAGTTAATGAATAAAATGAAAGGAAAAGGAAACATGTCCAAGAAAACACAAGTTAAATAATTTTTTAATTAATCTTCAGTCTAGCACAAAGGTGAGATTATAAGGCAACAATTTAGCATCTTCTTCTCTTGGGGTTTAATCTAGTTAATGTCAACATTGTCACCCTCTGTTGGCATTGTATAGGTATTACAACGTTTTTGGTTCTCAAAACATATCTGGTTCAAAAAAATATCTAGGATATGATAGCTGGGGTGCTATTGAATCTGTATTTTTGCATAGTAAATGATTTTCACCCTTTACAACAACACTGATGATAAACAGGCTACGGGCTGTTGCAGTTTCTGTCTCGGTTTCCTCGCTGTCTGGGTCATGTGACCTGCTCTGCTCAGACAGCTGTTTGAGAAGTAGAACACTGCTGAAACACTGCCCAGTAAATGTTATGAAGTGCAAAGAAAAGTTCAAAGTTTCTGAAAAAGAAGAAAAGTTGTTTGTCTTTTTCTATAGATGATTAACTAGACCCACATAGAAACAAGTTAAGAACCGAATTATCAATAATCATTATCAAATATTGCATCATATAACAGCAGGAGGAAATATGTTAAGGTTGGCCTAGGACTTGGGTAAACTACTCCGAATAAAAACATCTAGCGCAAAACATGGGTAGGTTGAAGACTTTCTCTGTGTCAAGTCATATTGCTTTAGAAAAAATATTATGCCTTTATTTTAGGTGACAGCTTAGCCACTTTTTCATATCATCCTTTTGTAAGATGTTTATTACGCCCCGAGATCAACTGAAAGGTCCCAACACAAAGTAGGAGTTTGACGTCCTACTTAGTAAGTAGTGATAAAACCGACCATGAACAGTAAAGGTGAGGTGAGATGGCGGAACCTCTGTAGTAAAGTACAAAGCAAAGACTACAGCTGCAGTGGAACAGTCAGCCTGTGTCGGACAAAGCGAAAGCAGTTTCCATCTGTTGTGGGAAATTGGTTGATCAGGAGAATTTGATCCAAATTTTTACATGTTGAGGATGGCACACCACATTGCTTGTATTTCAAGCACTAAATGTATTTAGACAGCTCTCCTGCATGAGGATTGTGGCACAAAGCTCAGCATTACATGAGTACTTCCGTAGATACATTTTTATACACCCATTTGGTTTTGTAACTAAGGCTGTATTATCTGAAAGCATGCAAGGCTCGTAATCTTGGAGAATCGTGTGAGCGGCCAAAGTGATC
This sequence comes from Girardinichthys multiradiatus, assembly GCF_021462225.1. Lineage (NCBI taxonomy): Eukaryota > Metazoa > Chordata > Actinopteri > Cyprinodontiformes > Goodeidae > Girardinichthys > Girardinichthys multiradiatus. Next base: position 21,462,210 of record NC_061807.1, read on the forward strand.
TATAACGGGGACGTTCATGGTTGCTAGTTTATTGTGGACCTATGATCTGAAATGGTCTGTGCATTGCAGTACCTTTCCTAACTGTGCTGAGACAGCATGTTACGGATGACCTGCAAACACTATGGTTGGAACAGAATATCTGTCGCTGTCTAAAAAAACAAACCTGTAGCAAACTGAACACCATTGTTAAGTGAGTTAAGTGGGTCACAATCACACTAATTGACCATGTAATACTGGTGATAATTTTAAAGCGTATAAGTTTGATAAATTTTATTGTAGTATTAGGCTGCTTCGCAGATTCTGTAAATGCCTTTTCATAAATGACTCAGATCAGTATTGGGGGCAAAAAGTCCTGATTGGAACATCTCTACTTTATACATGAAAGCTTAGAAATAAAGTGAGCCCTAGTTAATGTTAAAAATAAATGTTTTGGCAACTGGTAAAACGTTTCCTCTCATAAACCCAAACATATGGGACAAGCCACTATCCAGCTGACAGCAGGTGGATGCTGGTTGCAGTACTCAAGCTAATAAAGCTTTTGATTATAGTCTCCTCATAAAAGCTACGCTGAAAAGGTCAAAGCAATCTCCAGAAAAATCAAAGGAGAACAATTGTTTAAAATCACATGCTGCTGTCGGATTTTTACAAAGGCAAGAATGGAAAGTGATCTGAGAGAAAGGGCCCTTTGATCTCGCAATACATTACCTCTGACCTTTAGGTAAACTCGACAGTGACCCTTTAATGTTTTATTGCCACCCATTCTTATCTGCGTTCATACAGTAGCTGTGAAGGTAGCAACATTTTTTGTGAGTCATGAGAGTAAAAAGCTAAAGTGCAGGGCCTCAGGTGTTCTTCCATAAGTCTGTAGTGCTTTTACAGCTGTTTATGAAAGCAGCAGCTGGAGTTCCTCTCCAAAATGTCCTCTCGCAGAGCTCTGCATAGAAATAATCACTTCTCACTGTTACTCTTTAAATAACGCACAGCATTTCATGAGTAAATACGCAGCATGACACTGATGTATTTTTAACAAGGGATAAAGTCATCATCTGAAAACAGGCCCCCTTGCTCTAAATCAGCAGGAGATCAGCACGAACCAGCTGTTGTTGAAAAGAAAAAGATGCGACACAGTACATTTACGATGTCAGAAGCTCTGGTTTTTTTTAAGCCAAAGGCTGATTGCTTGCTACTATGTTAGGTCAAATAGTGAAGATAAGATTTTGGATAGATGGAGACATTCTTGTAGCTTATTGTTTCTGTCTGTTTCGACTTCAGAGAGAACATAAAAGCAAAGTTGTCACTCAAGAACAAACTCCGGATGTATCCTTAAATCTAAGGAATTAGATGTTCTCAAGCATTTGGAGCAAGGGACCAAAAGATCGTTTACCATTTTCCTCAAGGCAGGGATTCTGGGGTCAAGACTCAACATTTGCCTCCTTCACAGTGTTCTAGGAGCAAAGCACCTAATTTGACACAGCAAACAGTTTTTAATGTAGATGCTATTGTTAAAGAGGCAAAAGTAGATTCCAGAGTTTTCCAGCAGCCTTTCAGGACATGTGGTGCTGGTTAGGGGGATTAAACTCTTGTGGTGCAACAAGGAGAAGGAGGAGGGGAGGTGGCAAGATGACAACGAAGAAAAGGAAATATTTTCAGGACTCAAAGGTTAATAATGATCAGTGCCACAAGCTTTCTCTGTGCTAAATTAAAAAAGGTGTTCAGCTACTCCCTGGAGTTGGCTTGCAGCCTTAAACAAAGTAATTATTTGCATTTGGATTTTGCTTGGAAAAGATTAAAAAAGCCTAAAAAGTCTCCATCCAAAACTGGAAAAAAGCCCTTCTCCATTTTCATTCTGGAATCATTTCCAGTTTAATTCCCACTTTCATCCTGTATCATTCCAGAGTTTACCCACATTGCACAAGTAACTTTTCCGAAATGCCTTTTGTTGATTTGTTGATCTCTTTGACTACTTTTTCATTAAATGTTTATCTAAAACAAGATGTTAATAATCAAGTAACAGGCAACATGTAATTTAATATTTCACATACACTTACTGGTCACTTTGCCCCAAGAGATGTCTTAATTCTCATTGGTTTTTATTCACCAGGATGTTGGAGAGATTCTTCTAAGATAATGGTCATTATTGACATTGTAGCATCACAAAGATTATACAGATTTGTCAGCACATCCATGATGTGAATCTACCATTCCACCTCATCCCAAATAAACCTACATTGAAGGCAACGTATTTAATTGGTTGTTCAGCAAACCACATGGCAACAACTCAGTTCATTTAAACATCTAGACTTGCAGAGGACAGCTTTCTTAAGTTCAAACCAAGCATCAGAATAAGGAAAAAAATGGGATTTAAGTGGCATTAAATATGGCATTCTTGTTGGTGCCAAACAGGCTGGTCCAAGTAGAAGAAACTGCTGATCCTGTGGGATTGTTACTCACAATCAATAGTCTAGTTTACAGAGAATGAGTAGAAAAACTGAAAATATCCAGTGAGCAGCAGTTTGATGAATGCAAATATCCTGTTAATGACAAAGATCATAAAAGAACAAGAAACCAGACTGGTTGGGGGGGATAAAACGGCATACTACTTGTTACAGCCGAGGTATGCAGAATACCATCTGTGAAAGCACAACACGCAGAACCTTGAAGCAGATGGGATACAGCAGCAGAATATCATACCTGGTGCCCCTCTTTTCATCTGGGACAAAAGTGTTTAAAGTGCGCCTCGGGGACCGATTGCGGCCCCTGGACTGGTTTTGTGTGGCCCCTAACTTCTATTCTAGAACAAACCAAATTTGGCTCCCCAGCACTGGTTGATTAAATTGTTCTTACAGTGGAAAATGACATAAAATATCCGTTTTTTGTTTTATAATAAAGCTTTCATAGTAAATAGGATCACATCTATCCAGTGATTTTTACTGGAAAGCCGACTTTGATTAATTAATTAAACTTGGCTGAATACATCAAGCGTTTTGAAAGAAAGAGTGACCCAAATCCTGTTCTTATTGCTGAAAATAGACTATGTTTGTTGAATCCAGCCCAAAAGAGTTTGCAAACTGGATGCCTTTCTTTTAATACAGCAAACGTGCAAAATCCTTTTAGAGTTTTGGATCTGCAATGATTTACACATCCCTTTTGTACAAAAAAAAACTGATCAACTTCATTGATTGATTAAAATATTGTATACTAAGTTTATTATTGGGCAGGTAAAAAAATGGTCTCAATATAATTTTATGCGATTTCTTTATTTTTTTGGTACTCTTGACTACAATGATTTTAGAAGCTTGGACACCACTGATCTGGGAGAGGAAACTGAGGCTAAAATTCAAACAGACTCACCAAAATTGGTCAATAAAAGATTGTAAAAATGTTTCCTGGTCCACTCAAACTCAATTTTAGCTGCAAAATTCAGAATTTGGCAGGAACAACATAAAAGCATGGGTCCATCATGCTCTTTGCCTGTGGTCCGAGTTGTTTTTGGTGTAATGGTGTGGTGGATATTTTTGGCAGACTTCCAAATTTAAATATTTGGTCCCTTTAGCACCAATTGAGCACAGATTAACTGAGAACTGTTGTTGACCTTGCCTACCCCTTCATGTACCCATGTTTTGATGCCTGCTTCTAGCTGGATTAGGCACCATGTCACAAAGCTCAAATCATCTCAAACTGGTCTCCTGAACATGACAATGAGTTCACTGTACTCACAGTCCTTGGATCTCAATCCAGCAGAGCACCTTGGGATGTGGTTGAACAGAAGCTTTGCATCATGGATGTGTAGCAAAAATATCTGCTGCAGCTGTGTGAGGCTGATGCACAATAGACCAAATTCTCTGAGGAATGTTTCAGACACCTTGCTGAATCTAACACATAAAGAATTGAGGTAGCTCTGTTGGCAAAAACGGGTCCAACGTAGTACTAGCAAGATGTCCTAACAAAGTGGCTGGTGTGTGGAACCTAAGTGCATTTTAAAAAAAAAAACAATAACTCAGACTAAGCTATGCTATCGACAAGAGCTCTGAGCTGCACTCCAGAGTCCCAAAGATGGAGCTTTGCTCAGTGACAGTGATCAGCAGAAATTTTCTTTTCTTTAATTGCTGTGCAGTTTTTCCATAAGCAGAGGATTTAAGTGCTGCAGAGGTCAAGAGTGGGAAATGACCTGGCGAATGCCTCATTGTCTGCCAATTCCAAAGCCATGAATGGAAGTACGAAACATTCAGTGCTTTGTATATGTGCTCGGATGCTCGACTACAATAAGCATCCTGTTGTACATTTTATGATTGCTCAATGAGGGTGCTAAGGTGTAAAATGCTAAGGATACTAAATAATAAAGTATTCTTTTATTCAAAGTTTCATTTAGCTTCGATTACTGCTACTACCAAACATAATTTGAGCTCTACCTTGATTTGAAAAGAATCCGGACTTCCTTGAGGGCACTTGACTTTCTGAAAAATCCCCTTTCCTCCTTCTAACTCTTGAGTGCTCTCAGATGTAGCCAAGTTAATTAGCACTCAGGCAAGTGGTACAGGCTCCCACATACCTACTGGGTCATAAAGATGTTTACCAAGCCCTACTGAGGTTAGCAAACAAAATCATTTAAAATCAAGGAGGAGGAAAACCTTTATTCTCTTGGCTGGATAGAGTAATGAAAGCTCTTTACTAAGGTTTTTGTTATAGGTGTAGGTGGAATGCACAATAAAAGAGCTGCAACTGAGCGGGCCTTGCCTGTGTATGTGAGAACTTGCTGCTAACAAGACTTTAAAGGGCGAATGTTGGGGAAAATGTAAATGAGAAAATGGGATACCTTGAGCTATGTGATGAACGCTTTGCTTCATCAACAAAAACTTAACAAGAAGTGATCCAACAAGCAGCTCCTTCCCAGAAAGCCAATCATTATTAAGTCATAACTTGGCGCCAACCAAACCATGCTTGATTTGCACAGACATATGCACTGACAGACAAACTTTTCAACTTTAATATTACCTCATTGGGAACTTTTTCTCGTTATACAGGCACACCAGAGTTTTAAACTCAGTCGGGGACCATATCTTTTTGACATTTATACTGCATCAATGCAAACAAGAGCTAAAACGCTGCTGCTGTTGAGGGCTTGTGGGGCAAAGGGTCCATCTGGGCTTAACTGAGCTACAAACAAAGTGCCAAATGGCACAGTTTCGCATGCCCAAAGTGAGCAGAAAACTGGCAGATAAGGAGTGTCATCGCAGCCAGAACTAAAAGGTGTTAATGAACTGCTTTGATACGGCAAGTGTTCAGTCTTCTTTTTACAACAAAACTCAGGAGAAGGCTGACGATCTAACATGGCTTCCTGTTTAACAGCAATGAATGGCACTATTCCAAACACATTCATCACAGATTTACATCTCAGAAACGTGGCGCCCATTTTTTGCGCTTTCTAACTTATTATCTCTGTAAGGGTTTCCAAATATTGGCCCATTTAGGTAATGAACTTTTCCCTTGTCTTGGCCTCTCCACTGGGAGTGTGGAGCGGCCAAAACGAGGCACGTTTTTCTTGTTTCTAAAATGAACAAAGACGGAGATTGTCATAAAAGATAAAACCCTAAGAGTTTTAGTAATCCATGGTCTCATTAGGGATTCGAATTTAGGTTGCAATTCCATGACAAGAAAGGCTCAGAGTGAGACAATTTTCAGTCTTTGCCGGAGAAATGAAACAAGGGGTTGATTGTGATTCAGTTCTGCCTGCAGGGCGTATGCTCACTGCATGAAATCCTCCCATGAGTTTGCCAGTCTCGCTGCTGGCTTTGAGGAGCGCATTATTTAATCTGAACATGGCTAATTTTTTTTCTTTGCTGTATTTTTCTTCTACTCAATCTCTTTCTGTCTCCCTTATCTTTTACAGGGACTTGAGGGCCCTCAAGGGCCAAAGGTAAGTTATTAAAAATCACTTACTTATTCTTTAGATCATTCTTACTTATTTAAAAATTGGGGTTCAGCTGCCTTATTTGGATTGCCTTGCAAAAGTACTCTTACCCCTTTAACGTTTCACACTTTCTCCCTTGGCAACCACAAACATCAACAACTTTACTGGGATTCATGTGATTGATGACCACAAAGTTGTGCATAGCTATGAAGTTGAAGAAAAAATTTTTTTTCCAATTTTTGCAGATAAAAATAGTAGGTGTTCATAGATACAACTCTGTATGGTATTCTTTTTTATTTTGTGCCCATGGATCAGTACCTTTTAGACCTTACAATTATAACTTCATGTGTCCACCAACTTTCCAAGTCTAGAGACTGAAGTTTTTGCCCATTTTTCTTTGCAAATAAGTTCAAGCTGAGTAAAATTGAAGAGCTTCTTGCAAAAGATTCTCATTTGGATTTAAGTCTAGATTTTAAATGGGCCATGTAATACATGAATATGCTGGGATCTAAATCAGTCTATTGTAGCTCTGGCTGTATATTTGGGGTTGCTGTCCAACTGCAAATAAAATGTTCCCCCTAGCCTTAAATCTTTTGCAGCCTTTAACAGGGTTTTTTTCAGGATTGAACTGTATTTATCCCCATCTTTCCATAAATTCTGACCAGCTTCCTTGTCCCTGCTGAAGAAAAGCATCCCCACAGTATGACATTGCCATCACGGTGTTTCACTGTGTAATTGGTATGTTCATGGTGATGTCCAGTCCAAATTTGGACTTTGCAAGAATAATTAAAAAATAATCTGCTGCACATAACCAGACCACCTTTGGTTTATGGCAGATTCCAAATAAGACTTCTCTTGGCCTTCTTTCAACAACTTATTTCTTACTTACTTATTGCCACTCTTCCACAAAGCTTGTGGAGAGCATGACAAGTAGTTGTTGATAGACTTTCCCACCTGAGCTCTAGATCTCTGAAGCCCCTCCAGATTGGCCCTCTTGGCTGCTTCGCTAATTAATGCTCTACTCGCCCACCTTTCCAGTTTTGGCAGATGACCATCTGTTGGTAGGTTGGCTATTGAGCCACACTCCTCCTTATCCAGATGGTGGATTAAACAGTGATCTGTGAGATATTCAAAATTTGGGAAATAGTTTTATGACCCAACTCTGCTTTAAACTTCTCCAAAACTTTATTTCTCACCTGTCTGTTGTGTTCCTTGGTCCTCATGATGCCGTTTTGTTCACTAATGTTTTCTGACAAACCTCGAAAGCCTTCACAGAACAACTGGATTTATACTAAGGTTAAATTACACATATGTGGACTCATTTTTCTAATCAGTTGACTGACTGTGTCTGAAAGCAGTTGGCTGCACTATATATTTAGAGTAAAGTAAAATTCTAGTCTGTAGTTGTAACATGACAAAATTTAAATAGTTCAAGATGTATCAGGCACTCAAACTACACTTCACCCTAAAGTAGATTTCTGACATAAACCAAAAGGTTTTTCTTGCTTTAGAATAATGTTTTTGATTTGACGGTAACTAGGTTCAGGTCACACAAGTGGCTGTAAAAATATGTTGGGTGTTTAGTATATTTACCTGGTGACTAGAGACAGAAGAGCCACAGTCAGGTCAAGTAAACATGAGGAGAAAAGGGCAAAAGAGACGAATGAGAGATGGAGAACAGAAAACCTGGAGTTAAGTGCTCCGATACAGACTGATGTGGGAAACAGATGGAGGCCGTATCCAGCGATCAGGTAGCTGCCAGTGTTTGTTCAGTGTAACCCAATCAGACATTTCCTGTCTGCGCCGTCATCTGTCGACGAGGTGGGGGTGTGTACGTGGAGGGGTCAAAGATGATCCACCGCCACGTTAATGACTCATAATCCAGACCCCTAGGCTGCTCAATTAGATCTTCTGCTGTTTGGCAAAGGGGCCACATGGAGACCCCGATCAGGTTTCATCACCTCGGTGGCTGTTTGGTTGCCATTAAATGATAAAACACCCGGCATGAGTCATGTTTACTCAGTACTTTTAGGGGAAAGAAAACGCAAGAAAAAAATTCAAAGACTCCCTTTTATTGTTCCTGCTCTCCAAAATTTATAACTAGAATAACAATAAGGCATTTTTATCAGAAAATAGCTGACATAAAACCCAGTAAGATGTGAAAGAAACTTCATAAAGAGATTAATAACATTTTAGTAAGTAAAAGCACAGATGTACTGACTTTCCTCAAAGTCAGAACTGTGGACAAGATCAATCTAACAAAGCTAATAACCTACAAACATTTGTACTTTTCTTGTCTTTATTAAAACTAATTGAGTGATCACTCAAACAGACAGCAAGCTGGAAAACATATTTAACTTTATTGGAATCTCCCTCAGACGTTTCCTGTTACTGCTGATGAGACTTGCTCAGTCAGGAGGAGGAATTTTGGAGGATTCCTCCTGACAAGGCTATTTGAGTTTATACATTTTTCAGAGACGTTATCAACTCGAAAGCCCCCTCTTGACATAAGGCTGAAGCATCTAAATTAGGTTAAAATCGGAAGTCTGACTTAGCTGCTTCATATCATTGTTTGAGGTTACAGAGTGTAGGAGTGAGAGGGATCTTTAGGGGTGTTTTATTTGTGACAGGACTCTTTATATCTTCTGCAGCATCATCAGTTTGGTTTAGTTTGCTTTTTTACTAGATGTCGCTGAACCCTATGTATTGCTAATTTTGGTGCTTAGGGTCATTGTATTGTCTGAAATTTTCTCCTCAAATTTTCCAGACCAACAAGACCCTGAAGTAGTAAAGATACCTCAAGCTGATGGTTGATTCAAGGATCTTAGACTGATTGGTTCTCTTAGTTTGGGAACCTAAAGCGATATAGAAAAGATGTAAATTGAGCACTAGGTGTGTTGCTTTGAAAGCATTATATTGGTGCCCCTAGATGCTTTTCATTTGCAGAATGCCACCTTCCGAGAAACTGAGATGTCGAAAATTAAACTCGTCATGAAGTTGTTATGGATTCATAAAAAACAATCTATCTGGGGATAAACATCTCAGCACCCAACATTTAACACCTAAGCATAAGCAGCTGTTTAAGAAGATATCCCTTATGTCATTCCAGCATTACCTGTGGATGATAAAGAAAACTAGGAAAATACAACTGATTGAGCATCATTAAGTCTAATTTTGACTAAAAGCAAATTCTTGTTGTATCTAAAGGTGCAAAGATTTAAAATAAAGTTTGTATTGCTGGATGCATTGATAAAAATATATCTAAAAAAAGCCAATAAGCCTTTGTTTTTACTTGCCAGGGTTCACTCGGGCCTCCTGGTATCCCTGGTATTAATGGACTGAAGGTGAGCGCTCACATCTAGAGAAACAGTACACTGTATGATGATGTAATGTATGTTTTCTTTCTTTTCTTTATACTGCCAGGAAACAAATGCTGATCTGCCTTATTTTTGTATGTTTTAGAGAGATATATAACATTTAGTAAATGAAGTTCCAGGATTACCTTTCTACATTTCTGATAGTACAGTATGTTTGATCTTCAGCCAGATTTTATAAACATGTCAAAAACAAAACACAGATGTTCACACTAACACATATATTTTCCAAAATGGAGATTTTATGCTGTGCATGCACCCCCCTGTAAAAAACCAAACAGAGTTTTTGGTGCGAAGAACTGAGCTTTATAAAATTAAGCTTTAAAAATAGGAACTTTTTTAAAACATTGGTTGCTGGTGTGCCAATGTGTCAAGAAGTTATTAAGTTATTTAAGAGGAAATTGTAAATACTACCAAAAAAGAATGGAACTGCAGTTTTTTTGAAGATGTCTTTTGAATCTTTTTTTTTTATACCTGTGTCCTGTCTGCCAGAGTAGCACTCAGAATTGTTGTCTGAGTGCCAAGAAGATGCCCAACAGATTTACTTTCACAAGTGGAGCATTACGGCTAATGCTTTAATGCTCTGCTTGATATTTATTTGAAAAAAAAAAAGAAAATGCCATTAGAAACTGCTTTGGTATTATTTCCATTGTTATGGAGACGGAAACGAAAATGAAAAAAATAAGAAGCACTAAAGAGAGAGAGGTGGGGCAAAAAGGAATAAGGGAGAGAAAAATAAAAGAATGGAGGAGAGAAAGAAGGATGAAGAGATTACAAGATAACACCCTGCTTGCTTCTTCACCTACAGAAACGTATATATTACATTATTGTTACCAAAAAGGTCACAAGAAGGCCACATGAATTCAAGATGTATTTAGTGGTAACTGCTGCTCAATATAGAACATTTGTGTATCTGTTAACATCTGAATTTAAACACCTGTGAGTGTAAGCACGCTTGTGTATACAAGGTTTCTCCATACAAATATGCAATAGCAAGTGTGAGGAGCAACAGACCTGCCCCCTGGACCTGAGACAGACACGGAGGAAATCCGAGCCACATACATCGAAAGGCCCCCAGAACACAGGTACCTCAAGAGAACCACTGCCGGGTCTACCGCAACCCCCCCCAGAGAAGAGCAGGGGAACTACCCAGCAGCCCCAGTGCAGAAGCTCTAGGGAGCTGCAGCGACAAGCCCACAGGCCCCGCCAGCACCCGTCTATGCCAGAGTAGATCCAGCCATGGACCCAGAGATCCGACACCGCGGGACACATCTCTCCCCAAGCAGAGGCCTGACAGGGCCCAGGCCCCAGCAAGCAGCCACAGGAAGTGAGCCGGCACATACCAAAGCACCCAGGTGCAGACACCGAGAACCACAACTACAGAGACACCAGCCACCGGCAGGTAGTGTGGCGTGGAGGAAAGAGGCCCCACATTTGATGGGAGGGCCTAAACTGATCCAGAAGAGGGAGCTAACCTGGCACAAAAACAGGGACACACAGTCACAATCGCACATTCCCACCCTGATGCGTACAAATAAAAAACACTCACACCCACGCACCCAACGTAAAGACACACAGCAATTGATGTCATACACTCACTCACACTCCCCATACATACTCTGTACTCCCAGGTCCAGGTGCTGAAAACCCATAAGGGCAGATAGCCCCTGGACCCAGGAGATGGTCCCCTTCCCTCCGGGGTGGAGACAGGCAGACCACCCCAGCACCAGCCCAGACTAGTGCCGGCACCGCCCGAACGCAAACAACCCCTGCCCAGACCCCGACCTCCCGCCCTGACCCCAGTTCTCAACAACCCCATCCTCATCCGGAGATGGGGCCATGTACAAAAGAGGGGTCTACCTGCTCCAAACAAGCCCACCAACCAGAGACACCACAGGATGAAACTGCCCCAACCCCCCAATGAATTCTGATCTAAACCCCATGAACCCTCCACCCCTCATGAACCCTAACATAAATTTCCCCACAGGGCCATCCCCAACGCAGACACAGATATCGAACACATGCCCCGAACCCAAACGCCATGAATCCCCTCCGCACAGGAGAACACCCCCACCGATAAGCTCCATCCCCAAAAAGCTGACGAAGGTACACCCACACAGCGCAAGCTCCCCACACAGCCCCGCTCCAAGCATCCCCGCTGCATCCTGCCCCCTACCACACAGCACGCCGAGATGGCAAGGCAAGGGCCGCGCGCAACGCCACCCCAGCCTCTGCTCACAGGCGCAACAGGACAGACAGCATCGAGCATCGTGCCCATAATGGAACCCCTGACCCCACACCAAGATGGGACAAACTTACCCGGTAAGAGGTCCCCCAGCCAGCAGCAAGCACTCATGTTTTTTGAATCTTTAGCAATGTGGTGCTTTAGCCACACTTCATTTGAAAGTTGATGTTGTTAATGTAAAATACGTGTTGCATAATGTTTTAATAAGATTCTCAAAGACTTTACAGAGAGATCAAAAATATAGAAACAACAGTCAGTTCAAATAACATATTTTGAGTAGCATAGCTAGGGCCTTAAAGGTTTTAGATACACATGAGGTCTGCAATAAAATGTACATAAGCGCTTTGAAAAGGATGTAGTATTGAGAGAATAAAAGAGGAAAATAACTAAGAAAGAAAACTATTTTATTTAACAAGTTAACATGTTCACTTAGCTTCTTAAAGGAGTTCCTTATTTTAGCAATGCAAATTACAAGGTTAGTCGATCATTTTTTCTTTTTACATTTTCTCTCTACTTGATTTGAAAAAAGAAATTGTGGCTATGATTACATTTGTTTCAGCATGTTTTACAAAGCTAGAAACTAAAGGCTTCCCTGTAAATTCAACTAATTTTGTATCATATATAACTTTTTTGTTACAACTTTTTTGTTTTTTGTCTGAAAATCCTCATGTACAGCATGGATTCTTGGCAAAAAAAATGCCTGTATGATCGGCCACGTGGAGCTCTACTCATATTAGAAGGGCTCTGACATGGATTTTGACTATTTTAAACAATTTTTCTATTTAGGAGAATACCCCTGGGCTGCATCTACAAATCCCAACCACAGAGTCTTGTCTTGGAAGCCTGTGAATCTGTTCACATGCTGAGATCATTTCTGTAATTCGCTTTCAAGTAAAGGAGACGCAGTGCAGGTGTTTCACAAAACTGGGAAAACAGAAACACCAAAATAAACAATAGTTTAAGTGATGGGAATTCATGAGGAGGTGATGTGAGCAGGGCCATCTTTTAAATCTCAAGCACACATTGGTAACAAAGTAAGAGCAGAGGCCTTTGTGGCTATAATAGTAAAGAAGCTTAATTTCAGTGTGAAAGGCATACAAACCCTGGAAACAGCTAAAGCCGGAGGCTTAATTCCACACTTGTGAAATGAGTTGGGTTTGCCAGCAGCCATGAAATAGAACTCTAGAGCTGTGCAATTCATCTATAAAACAGTCTGTTATGGTATGTAAGTCTCATTCATGCAGAAAGTTGAACTCTGAGGCAGTCAAAGCCCGATCGCTATGCTGGTTGACTGTCAGACATCATATTGATCTGACAGCGATACCCACTGAAAGGGAGGGGGGGATGCAATCTGTAAGGCAAACCTTATCAGCATTAGTTTTTAATCAGACTCCATCATAGTTGTTGCAGTACAGCATCATCATTATGTCAATGACTCCCATATGTGGTCTGATGAAGTATCATCACTGCTGTGGTGGTGGTGGGGAGAAGAGCACATGAATCATGCACACTGATCTTTACCACAAGGCTTCATTAAATTAAGGCACTGGGTTAAAAATGAAAACAAGGATGAGAAACACAGGAATAACATCAGCGAACATTTTATTTATGGCGATGAAATAAAATAGCTTAATGCTACCTTAGCATTTTCTTGAGGTTTGACTAATTCAGAGCTATTTTCTAACCTCCCCCCCACTTGATTAAAGCGGCCTGTCTGTCTTTAGAAGTAGCCACTTCTCCAGAAAAGGTTATGATGTGGTATGTTTGCAAAGGTCAGGAGGTTAATAAGTTTGAGCAACAGATGCACTGAGGTCAGTTTCACCGCTTTGAGCAGTGAGATTGAAGCTTTACACCAACAGAACCAGATGGAATTGGATTTCCACATTTACTAATACCCAAGAACCAAACAGTGACTACCTATCTATTGGTTAACTTTGTTAAATTTTGTATTCTTTTATTTTAAGGACTTTTACACTTAATTGTACAGGTCCTTCTCAAAACATTAGCATATTGTGATAAAGTTCATTATTTTCCATAATGTCATGATGAAAATTTAACATTTATATATTTTAGATTCATTGCACACTAACTGAAATATTTCAGGTCTTTTATTGTCTTAATACGGATGATTTTGGCATACAGCTCATGAAAACCCAAAATTCCTATCTCACAAAATTAGCATATTTCATCCGACCAATAAAAGAAAAGTGTTTTTAATACAAAAAACGTCAGCTTCAAATAATCATGTACAGTTATGCACTCAATACTTGGTCGGGAATCCTTTTGCAGAAATGACTGCTTCAATGCGGCGTGGCATGGAGGCAATCAGCCTGTGGCACTGCTGAGGTCTTATGGAGGCCCAGGATGCTTCGATAGCGGCCTTTAGCTCATCCAGAGTGTTGGGTCTTGAGTCTCTCAACGTTCTCTTCACAATATCCCACAGATTCTCTATGGGGTTCAGGTCAGGAGAGTTGGCAGGCCAATTGAGCACAGTGATACCATGGTCAGTAAACCATTTACCAGTGGTTTTGGCACTGTGAGCAGGTGCCAGGTCGTGCTGAAAAATGAAATCTTCATCTCCATAAAGCTTTTCAGCAGATGGAAGCATGAAGTGCTCCAAAATCTCCTGATAGCTAGCTGCATTGACCCTGCCCTTGATAAAACACAGTGGACCAACACCAGCAGCTGACACGGCACCCCAGACCATCACTGACTGTGGGTACTTGACACTGGACTTCTGGCATTTTGGCATTTCCTTCTCCCCAGTCTTCCTCCAGACTCTGGCACCTTGATTTCCGAATGACATGCAGAATTTGCTTTCATCCGAAAAAAGTACTTTGGACCACTGAGCAACAGTCCAGTGCTGCTTCTCTGTAGCCCAGGTCAGGCGCTTCTGCCGCTGTTTCTGGTTCAAAAGTGGCTTGACCTGGGGAATGCGGCACCTGTAGCCCATTTCCTGCACACGCCTGTGCACGGTGGCTCTGTATGTTTCTACTCCAGACTCAGTCCACTGCTTCCGCAGGTCCCCCAAGGTCTGGAATCGGCCCTTCTCCACAATCTTCCTCAGGGTCCGGTCACCTCTTCTCGTTGTGCAGCGTTTTCTGCCACACTTTTTCCTTCCCACAGACTTCCCACTGAGGTGCCTTGATACAGCACTCTGGGAACAGCCTATTCGTTCAGAAATTTCTTTCTGTGTCTTACCCTCTTGCTTGAGGGTGTCAATAGTGGCCTTCTGGACAGCAGTCAGGTCGGCAGTCTTACACATGATTGGGGTTTTGAGTGATGAACCAGGCTGGGAGTTTTAAAGGCCTCAGGAATCTTTTGCAGGTGTTTAGAGTTAACTCGTTGATTCAGATGATTAGGTTCATAGCTCGTTTAGAGACCCTTTTAATGATATGCTAATTTTGTGCGATAGGAATTTTGGGTTTTCATGAGCTGTATGCCAAAATCATCCGTATTAAGACAATAAAAGACCTGAAATATTTCAGTTAGTGTGCAATGAATCTAAAATATATGAATGTTAAATTTTCATCATGACATTATGGAAAATAATGAACTTTATCACAATATGCACATTTTTTGAGAAGGACCTGTATTTATTAATTGTACCAAACAAATTGACTATGTTCAGGGTCACATTAGCAAGAACCATGCCCTACCAATATGTGTTCACTAGTGTAGTCTAGGAGAGGAGAGGATGAGACAACAGATGGATCCGAAAAATGAGCTCCATCTAGGGTAACCTTTTGGTTATTGTCTTAAAAAGAGAAGAACCTGAGTAGGAGTTATTTTCAATAGGTGATTTGTAAAACCGAGGAGCCACATATAGTTAGCAACAGAAAAAACTATTTAATTTGAATTTAATTGCTATAAATTACTAAGGTTAATTAAATAGAGCTACACGACTATGAAGTAAGGATTGTCAAAGTAGTAAGGAGGATGAGTAGGATGAAAAGGGGTTGTAAAATGCAATGCTTTATGCAAAAATGCTTTATGCAGAAAAGACAAATTCCCCTTCTAATGGAAGATCTTAGTGGCTCGTGTGTGTGGGTGTGTGTGTATGTGTGTATATGTGTGTGGTTTGTTTGTGTGTGAGCCCATTTATATGTAACATTGTGTGGATCAATCCCTGACAGGACACCAACATTGTGTGGACATTCACCACTGTGTGGACATTTTGCCTGGTCCATACAAATGGAAATGGGTTTTATGGGTTAATGGTTAGGTTTAGGACTAAGGTATGAATTGAGTTTAGGTGTAGGGTAAGGTATTTACTGGTCAGTGGCGGATGCTGGTCTTTCAAGGAGGGGAAGCTCAATTTCAAGATCGCAGATTCGCTCATTTCGCTGTCAATCAAAAAGAGCCTCACACAGATCATCCAATCATCATGCAGAAGCTGAGCGTCCGGGCCATCCGAGGCCAGCCCACTGCCCCATAGACCCCCAGAGACGCTGAGCGTCCGATGGGCGAGACAAAGCCCAGCATTTTTGCTTCACTATTGAACTCACTGTTTAAAGCGCTGTGAAGCTATGGGAATGAGTGAGAGGAAAACCACGTCATTACCAGTGATAAGAAACTGATTCTGAACAAAAGTTGAGCGCGTTGTAGCGCATATTTAGTCAATGACATGTATACACAACAGTATATATTTGATCACTTATTTTTTGACATTTTAGGGGAAGCTGAGCTTCCCTTGCAGTCTTAGAGCAATCACCACTGATACTGGTAGGGGTTAGGTTTAGGTTGTAGCAATGAATTGAAGTCACTGCAAGGTCTCTGTGCCACCTTTCCCAACAACGCAGTTTGGAACCCGTTACAGTTCCCAAAAGTGATTTTGAACCGGTGACACGTGTTTCCACCAACGAAAAGAGGTTCCAGAGTGTGAACTCTGGTTCAACTCGGGCACCGCATAGTACTTGGTTCTTCTGCGTGAACCGTAATGTCACTGTGGGCTGGTCCAAGCAGCAAGTATGGTGGCAAAGAGGAAGAACATTCCATATAAACATTATTTATGTTTGTAAAAACACACTAAATACGCATTGTATAACTACCCGTTTCTGTTACACTCAGGGATGTTGAACATATGCAAATTAAAACATTCTACATACCAATGTGTGTTGCACAGAGTCGCTGTCTCCTTTTCCGTATTAAGTGTAGTTTATGAATAATCTCATTTTGCATTAAAAGGTACACTGTGTCAATACCAAGCAGCCTGGCTATGTTTTTTACAGTAAGGTAGCCTGCTACTGGAGGTAAGACCAGATTGGTATACAGATACAACCGAAACAAGTAGAGAAATAAATCTGCAACCTAATGCATGCCATCAGTTTTAACTGTTATCTCAAAACATCAAGTAGGCAAAATAAATGGTAAATAGAACAGATGTTGTCTTTAATTTACCTGAATTTTCCGACTGAGGGAAAATAAAGGATATTTCTATTCTACTCCATATGTGAGTGAAGATTTTTTTTCTGTGTGTGAATTTCAAAATGTTTTCCAAATATTCCAAAGCTGTTCTCCGCATCTGATCAACTGTGAACAGTATTTTTGTCAAAACAACTGTTAGTTTAGCTTTTTAACTACGGCCCATGTTTTGACTCCCATTCTTTCTTAGTAGGTATCCTTGGTGACACATTTCGAATGGGAGTGTTGTTGAAAAGCACGCATTCTCGCCGAACGCAGTACGCGAGTAACAAAACATGACCCATAGTTAAGAGACTTAGTGGACCCCTTGCAAACATGGACAAGTTAACAGTAGAAGCGATTATGTCTTTAAAGTTTATTTCCATTTTAGGAATGGAAACAGAACATGCACTGTAAATGTGCCATTTTGAATCTCAAGTCCTTAAACTTCAGTTCAAATCTTTACAAAAAGCCCACTGAATATAGCTGCTGTGTGTTGTGCTGTCAATAGGGAGATGTTGGCATCCCAGGACAGGACGGAATCCCAGGCGCCAAGGTCTGGTGCAAACGTTTTCTGTGTGCTCTTATTCTTTTAGTTCTGCTTGAAATATTGCTTTACTATTTCATCTTACTTTTTGCCCATTGTTTGACTTGTGTGTTTGTGGTGCAATTTGTTTAGGCAAATATACATTTGGAATTACTTTTTTTTCCATCATTAAGCATGAAGACATCATTGTGGCCCATGTTACTTGTAAATATTGCAATGTAAATATTGAAACTTTGAAACTACAGTTTGCAGTTTCATAAATGACAATATTACAAATGACATTTTGGAAAACCTGACATTCATAGGTGTTTCTGTTATCTAACATGAATTTAACCTCAGACACAATATAAACTTGCATAGTTTAGTTTAGACTGCAGCCCAGCCCAAACCCTACGTGACCTGTCCTGTGTCTGATTCTCTCCTTTCTTTTCCAACAGGGTGAAAAGGGAGAACAGGGTGAAAAGGTAAAGTAATAACTCAGATCCCCACACATCCTTCTAAGTATCCCACCATGTGTTAGAGTAGCCTTTGTGGTGAAATGATGGCAGCTCTGCTATTACGCCTCACAACTCCGGCTTGTATTTTCAAAGGTGACTACCATCGAAGATTTGGCCATTAGTTAGCCAGTGATTAAATGAGTCATAAAACTGCACCCAGTTTCTCCAGTTCTGGGCAATGGCCCTTACAGGTTCCAAAAAATAGCCTCCCAGAGGAAAACCCGCTTTACTTTCTCATTCCTTGATTCAAATGGAGCTATATAACTTGGTCTTGTTGGAGTGGGAGGTGTAAACACCGACCAACTCAACAGTGATCAGAAAGGAACTGATGATTCATTGTGCTTTATTGACCACAAGATTGGCCTTCGGGCTCTTGTTTTAAATCAGACTTGTTCTCTACCGCCAACATACCTGGTTCACTGTAATAATGAGGCTTTGTGGAAACAATCTCATAGCAACCGCTGCTCGCGCATTATGGATGTCCTGTGGAGAATTAGCTGGATGCAAATAACAGCTCAATGTGCAGTTACTGAAACTGCACCCAGTAGATTCTAATAATGCAGGATCACGTCAATTCAGAAAGTCATAAGCATAAATCAGTGGTCTGAGAAGGTAGATTGGTTTACAGTGTTTCAGTTTGAGATAGAATTAAACCGGTTTCCAGGCCTTCCCACACACAATACGCTGCTCTTTCAGTCTTCACTTCATACCAGGATTTTCCACACCTTTTTGTGACCCTCTGTAAACAGGTTATGTCTTCTCAAAATAACTTGTGTGTCTTTGACTAGTTTTAGAAAAGAATGGTACTTGACTTCTAATGTCTTTTTGTGAATACAAAAACAAAACAAAAAAAACTTTCTGTGAGTGAAGTTTTAGAAATTAATTTATTTGTTCAGCAGAATATAATTTTAGTTAATTTCCAGAGCTGTCAGACCTCTTAGAGGGTCCGAACCTCCGAGCTGAGAATTGCTGAAGTAAAGCCAGTATTGTCAGTATAAATTGTAGCCTTTGGCTTTGTTCTCCTCCTCAAGAGCCAGGCAGCAAATTCAGGAAACGAAATTGTTATGATACTGACTCCATGCTCGTAGACATTTTGCCTTCCAACATATAGATTTCTTGATGGAAAAACACAGATGTCAAGGAGACAAACTGCTACAGTAAGCTTTTTTTTTTTCTTTAAGTTATCCCTCAATAATTTACACAAGGAAACATGCTTTGATATCATACACACAGACCTCCTAAGTCATTGTATGATTTGTGGTCTAGAAAAAACCATGTGGATTTATGAAAAGTGAAATGATCAGTTTGCTGCCAGACAGACCTAAAACTTGGTCCAAATACCAGAGGCTTTCATGTTTTAGAGGAGCCTAATATGTTAACATAAACTGTTGTTTTTTGGCTATGACTATAAACCAATTAACCAGCAGACAAAATGAATAACATTCTCGACATCTAACTTGTGATGCACTGATTCTGTGTTACAATTGTTCAGTATCTCAAGGTTCTAAATGTCTATAGTTAGATTTTCTGCAGAAATGTCAACAACGTTTGTGTTAGTAAAGTGTATATGCCTTTAGATAGACTTGTTTTTTTCTTGTTTTTTTTATTATTTCCTTTCAAAAACTCTAAATTCTTCTCATCATGCCAGTTGTTTGCATACTGCTGTAATTTAGCTCCTATAAGCTTGCTGAAAACTGGCATTTAACAATAAACATCTAGGTTCTGTGAATATTTTTCTGAATATTTAAGTGAAAAATGACAGATTTAACTATAAACTTTATACGACTGTTTTGATGTATCCATTATGTTGTTCCCAAACAAAAAGCGATTGAAAAGGCAGATCTTCTTTGGAGATTTAGATGTACTTAGGCTACGGACATGTGAATCATGCGATATAGCCACAAGCTTTGGGTGATTTTTACCCAATTAAAAATTACATTTTATAATTATCTTGAGAAGAGAAATTAAATCATAGGCTCACAAGCAAAGCGTTTGCTCAGGTAATATTTACTGAAAAGTTGAAAGCACAATGCCAACATGGCAGTAAAGGGTTTCAAAGGGTGAGAATAAATTGTGGCCTATAACACACATAGGGAGCAGTTGATTGGTTGGCTGGGCACCACCAGTCTAGGTTGTTATAATTGAAATTCGTACATTTTTCTGTCATGGATGGTACGCTACTACAGTGTTTTTTGACTATTAGTTATATGGGACAGACAGACAGACAGACAGACAGACAGACAGAGAGAGAGAGAGAGAGAGAGATAGATAGATAGATAGATAGATAGATAGATAGATAGATAGATAGATAGATAGATAGATAGATAGATAGATAGATAGATAGATAGATAGATAGATAGATAGATAGATAGATAGATAGATAGATAGATAGATAGATAGATAGATAGATAGATAGAATGCTCATCAAAGGTACTTCCTTTACCTTTTAGACCTAGATGACATGTCAGTCTTTTCCATAGACAACTCTTTACCATGGTATCAATTTTTGGCAGCGGTCAAAAAGGTGTACTTACAAAATACGATTCTAATTTTTAATATTTTAATCCAATGGCAACTTTCTAGTTCAGATGAAAATGAGAAAAGCAGTGAAACAACACAGCTAGCCATTTCGCTATGCATTAAGCACAAATAGAAAACAGTGCTAGCATTTAGAGCCAAGATAGTGAATTTAGTTATCCATGCTGCAGCTGTCAATGCCAAGAGTTTCGGACCCCCGCACTACTCCACAGAATGCATTACATCACCTGAAATCAGCCATACTTGAAACACATGTGATCACTCAGTGACCAAAGTGAAGATAAAGGGCCATTACCATGCATTTGTATGGTAATGATACTTAATTTTGGCTCCAGTGTTCTTGGTCTTTTCCTCGAGCCTCCATTACACTGTTTACCATTGCAGTCCGTCACAGACAGAAAACCTATCCTACCGTGTGCCTGTTGAAACAGCCATGTTTAAACATTCAATTTTCAGCCGTGATTAATTCCTGCATTGTAAAAAGAGCCGAATATGATTTTATGTGATCTCATCGCAGGGCGATATGGGTGAAGACGGACCGAAAGGTGACATAGGCGAGAAGGTATGTAAATTATTTAATTTCTTCTCTTTGTTTATGTTTTGGAACCTGCTCAGAGAAACAGTAGACAGTCTCCCTTTGGCAAATAAACATTACTCAAAGTTAATGTTAGCCATCTGAGATGAGCTCTATGAAGACCACAAGAGGCAGCTGAGGTCATGTGCCATCAACAAAACAGTTGTGATGGCTGAATGAAAGCTATCATCCCAGTACTTGATTTGTCATTGTATTATATGTGAACTTAATTTCAACAGTACACTGACGCTATTTCTTTTTTTTCCCCCATTTTTCTGGAGGGACCATTTATCATAAAGACAGCTTGTCAAACTGAGATCCATTTTCAATAATAGGCAGAACCGAGCTTTGGTGAAGGGATGAATATTTCTGTCCAAAAAGCTTTTGTTTTCTGTAAAGGCTTCTCTTATATGAGTACTGACATCATGTTCAGAACTATTATTCTTTCTATCTGAAACTCACCATGTCGCCTTTGCTGTTTTTATCATGTTAAAGCAGCATTCATGAAAACAGACTGCAGCCTTATTTAAGTTTTATAAGCTCACAACAGAAATTTGGACTCTTTCCCTCTGCAAACCTGCTTTAAAACATTTCAAAAATACATTATTGATTTGAATAAACCATTACATGAAAATGTTGATTCAGCTCCTCACATTTCTGGGAAAGAATAAAGATTTTTCAAAGATTGCCAAAAAAGTGGTAACACAATTGCAGCTCTAAGACAGGCAGCCCTAAACACTTTGATGTATTGTGGACCGGAGATGCTTCCCTTTTTTTGCTCTGAATACTGCTAGGTATGAAAACAAAGTGTAACTCATAGACCAGAAGCCGAGTGGAAGCAGTGTACTCAAAACATCACTGCCAATTTATTGCTGTTCAGCGGAGAACATCTTTGATAACCTCTCACTTTATGGGCACTGTGGTTTTTAAAAGGCTGCCGAACCAGGCAGCTGAGAAGGATACAATTCGAGGGAAACAGATGAAAGATATCATCTGTGGAAAATGAATGAACAAAACGAGAAGGTAGGCGTACGGTGATAAAACTTTGCAGCTCATGTGACGCTTTGATCTAGTGTACCTTAGTGCAATAAAAGGGGAAAAAGTGAAAGTTTTTTCTCTGGCAGAGTTGAACTTACCATCCATCTTTCAAGTGTGTACTCCAGGGAGAGTTACTGTAAAGAATTAGAAATACAGTTTTCATAAAAAGTGTACACACAGACATAAAAATGACTTGGGTAAAAAAAAAAAGAAATACTTTGTCCACCTATATAGTGACATATATCCTGAATAATTCAGCACAAAAACAAATATGTTCTGGGGAAAAAATATAATAAATAAAATTAAAAATGAGCAATACCCTGGTTGCATAACTATGCAAGGCTTAAACTAATCTCTTATTGAAGCACTTTTTGCTTTATTCTCAGTATTAAGTCTTAGTATATATCAGTAGTATATCAGCATGCTACACCTGGATTTGTTAATATATGTCCACTTTACAATGCTAAAGTTCTCCAAATCTCTTGTTCACAGCCCTTTTTAGGTGACCCCACAGATCTTCTGTCAGATTTGGTTCTGGGTTCTGGCTCAGCTGTTCCAGAACTTTAATTTTAAATCTGCGAAGCCATTGTTTTGTTGATTTGGATGTTTGCTTGGCCTCACTGTGGTGCTTTCTAGCAGACACCTGAAGATTTTAGGGTAAAACTGACTGGTATTTGGAATTTGACCATCACAAAACCCACAGTTCTACTTAAAGAAAAGTATCCACAGAACATAATGCTGTAACCACCGTGTTTCTCTGTGGATATGGCGTTCTTTTGATGATGCACAGTATTATTTTGAGCCCAAACGTTTTGGTCATAATAGATCAGTCCACATTCAGCCACAATGGTCTTAGGGAGTTTAGCCAAGCCGGCATGTTTTGTTTGTGGGAACAGGATTCTGTCTTGGAACTTCTTCATTCCAGACATAAGTAGAAAACAGGAGGTTGCTGTAACATTTACAAAACAACCAGTATTAGCCAGAAATTTTCTGCCTCTCCTCCTGTGTTGCTGAAGGCTCTTGGGAGCCTCACGGACTAGTTTCCATTCATTCAAAGTTAGAGAAACATCCAGTTTCATTGATGCCACTGTTTTCCATATTTTCTTCAATTATCAATAATTTTCTCCTATGCCATGGTACATATATAATGCTGTGGAAATGTTTTTGTATTCCTCCCCTGACTGATACCTTTGTACAATGAGGTCTTTGATCTCTCTGCAAAGTTTGACTGTAGCTAAAGGATATAGATCAGCAAAATTTACGGAAATCCTTCAAGGACAGTTGATTTTTGATGTTTTTCAGTTGAGTTTAACAGGGTACATAGGTCACATTAAAGTTTGAACAAATTTTAATATACTTATTTTTTCACAGAACAAAAATCAGACATTTCCACTGGAATATGTACACTTTTTAGATCCAGTTTTTAAGCTAAAATGGATAAGATTACATCATCTCAATCTGTCAGAATCAGGTTAGATGTTTAATTTACATGGCGCACAACATATGGAAAGAATAGCTTCAATCAAGATACTTTCAGATGAGTTTAACATATGTCAGATTGAAATTCAGGGCAGGAGAAGAAAATGTATGCTCAAGCAGGGCCCCTGTCATCAGAGGTTTTTGTCTGATCAGTTGCTCTTCCACCATGGTATTGTTGTAGCACTGCTGGTTGAAGAAACCAGAGAACAAAGACATGAGAGGGGTGGAGGGCATCCTCAGTCCTCTAGACTAAGCATGCCAAAGTTAACAATGCGCAGCACGCACTGCAGGAAAAAAATGTGGAAACACTAAGTGAGAGGTGAGACAGCATATGCTTTGTTATGTTGAGCTTAGAGACCTCGGGGAGCACAGAGCGGTGAGGAAAATGACAGAGTAAGCAGTCAGGCAGCGGTTTTCCTGAGACAAGGGGAGACTGGTTATATGGGGGGGGGGGGGTCTGTTGTATGTGTAGGTCTCTAAATGATGGGTCAGTTTCAGTTAAGCTTGTTTTTGAAGATAAAACTAAATATGTTGAATAGGCTATTTTGCATGAAAACGATTGGCAAAGACCGAAACAACAATAGGCTAGATGGTCATCAGCATGGACAAGTTGCTCATAAATGTTCAGCAGCAAAATAATTCTTGATTATTCTTGATGAAGCTCTTATTAATTACCATACTGAATACCAATTTTAAAATGTAATTTTCACTTGTAATAATCCAGATTGCTGCTAATTGTCAGTTAGCAACCACATTGTTCTTCACTAAATATGATCTCACAAAATGCTTTGCTTAAGACAAACTAAAGACGCACTGATCTGACTTTTGTTGCCGATTTCCACTTTTTGTATAGCTTTGTCCTTCTGAGACTGATTTTGGCAGATCTGTCTTTAACAGCTATTAGTAGATGTAAAAACTGCATCCAAGACATTGTTTACCTGCCTTCCTGCCATGAGCGGTTTTTAATAATTTATAGTAGGAGCAGAGGCGACATTAGGGAGCAATTTCTGTAAAAACATTATTTTAAACCAGAGAAAATGTCTATGAAGATCACTAGTTCGACAAGCATGACTAAAACAGCCATCCGTGCCTAATTACGGTCATTATTTTCAAATCCAGCATGTTCCATGACAGACAGAGGTTAAAGCATTGCTGTACCTCATTCAACCTGTTCATAATCTGTTTTAAGTTTTCCTTTTAAATAGCTTTTTACATCGCTGTGCTTCCTCTGACTTCATTTTAAACACCACACTGATACTGATAACACGTAACTTTAAGTCTCCTTTATTCAGTAACAACATCCACACTGAAAAGTGTTTCCATTTGGTTGCTGATTTCTTGGTGCATCTCTACTTAAAACCATAAGACAGTGAAACAACAAAATTTGTTTTTCTGCATTCATTTGACTTAATGAATATGTTCTGTTCTGATCCAAGGGAGGGAGAATAAACTCATATAATTTATTTGTGAGGCAAGTCTACTTATATAGCAGATTTCATCAACAAGTCAATTTAAAGTTCTTTACATGATGGAAAAAGTACTCTGCAGTAACTAAAAACATAAAAAAGTGCATGGCAGTAGCGTGAAAAAGAAAACAAAAGCGAAGAAAAGTTAAAAGTTAAAACTACATAAAACTAACTGCTAAAGAAATGCAATAAACATTTCAGAGAGAAATCAGGCCTTTGCAAAAATAAGATACATTCATTTTAAGGCTTTTTAGAAGTCTTTAAGAAATGTGGATGATGTTAAAAGTACAGTTAACCTCAAGTTAGATTGCAATTCAAGCTGTGAAAGGTGTGTTTCTATCCAATTATTTGTCTTTACAAATATTGTCAAAACATGCTATTTCTAGGCAGAAGCTGATTTATAAAAAATCATTTTAGCTGGATTTGGGAGGGAGTTTTACTAAACTAATGATTATTGTTATGTTCATTTAGTGAATAAAATGTTATTAGATCATTTTCAGCCCAGATAAGAAGAAAAATACAAATACATTAATAGTAAAAAGCAGCAGATGAAGCTCACTTAGCTTGGGTTTAAAACTGTAAATGTCAAATTAAATTCATTCCACTAAAAGTTTTTAAAAAGTTATATTCAAATTTTTTTTATTCTCTATAAAAGAAAAGATAAAAATGTGCCAAGGATTATATTATCTGTGCCAAACAACAGATATTCCAACAAAAAAATAATCAAGTGTTATCAAGCAACAGTGGTTTGCAAAAGTATTCATGCCTCTTAAAGTTTTTTTACTCTATAACCTCAAAATTCAATGTATTTTATTGGGATTTTATGAGACAGAGCGCAACAAAATTATTGTGAACTGGAAGGAAAATTATACATGACATTCATGTTTTTTTCCAAATAAAAATCTTAAACATGTGGCGTGATCATTTCTATTCAGCCCCCTGAGTCAATGTTTTGTCAAGTCTCTGGTTGTCAGTGGAATTTAGTTCTGGACTTTGACTAGACCATTTGTTGACCTGCAGGAGGTGAACCTCCTTTTACGTTCATCCATTTTCCCATCAGATTTGACTAGTTTCCATTAAAAAAAGCATCCTCACAGCATGATGCTGCCCCTACCATGTTTCACAATGTGTTCAGGGTGATGTGAAGTGCATAGCAGGCTAAAAACTTGAATTATGGTCTTGTCTGAGCAGAGCACCTTCTTTCACATGTTTGCTGTGTACTCTCAAGGCTTGTGGCAAATCTTCAACAAGAGATCTTCCGTGCTTTCTATTTGGCACTCTCCAACCTGAGCTATGACATCTGCAGCCCCTCCAGAGTTACCATTAGCCTCGTGGCTACTTCTCTGATGTGCTCATTTTCTAACCTGTCACTCTAACTCGACAGCCATGTCTTGACAGCTGTCCACTACTTGTTGTTGTTCAATCTCATAAAATCCAAAGATACTGACGTTTGTGTAACTTGACAAAATGTGTTCCACCACTGTTAATATTTTACATACACACAGGACATTACGTGCTATGTGAGAAAATAGCTGTTTCCAACTGTGTCTGCATGTCTCTCTCTGGCTTCATTTAAAACAAATTATTACCGCAGCTAAAAGCTTTAGTTCTGAGCCATTTACTGTCTAAGTATTTAACTAGGTGTGAAATTAACTGTGACTCATCTTGTTTAAAAGTTGCAGATGAAAAAAATAAACATTTAGGGTTTTTAGAACTAAATGAACCCTATCAAAGTGTTGCTTTGGTTTTTTTTTCTGGAAGTTCCAGTTGTTTTGCCACACTGCTCTTAGCAGTGTGGCAAAACAAGTTTTACATCCTAAAGGTCTTGAGTACTGGCCCACATTTGAAGTACTGGCAGGCTACTTCTGCCTTCCAAACCTCACATATATTCTAGCTCAGTGAGTGAGGCTGATACTTAGCTTAGGCCAGTGGATTTGGTCATCTCTTCTAATGGCCATAATGTTGAATAAGAGCCATGTTTGAGGGCTGCAGTAGCATGACATGCGTCGCAGCTTCGTATTGGCTTCACTGCTCCCAAATTAATTCCCTCCATTTCATTTGCACATCTCGCCATCCAAGCAAACAGCTGGTAAATGGCCCAGTTTACCAAGCATTATGTATTATGAGACCTTTGGGCCATTATCTTTAAATGCCAGTGTGTGGCGACAGGTCTAGGTGCCTATAATGAAGGAGTTGCGGTGACAGCTCTCCATCTCACTCAGCCCTGTGGTTAAATCGTAGTTCTGCATCCTCCACTTGGTAATTGGACCAGATGGGACGTTTCAGCACTCTCTCTATTCGCCACACCTCAGCTCACCTCCCAGCTCCACCACTTTTTCCATCTCATAAGGCGTACATTTGGAAGAGATTAAAGTATGGTCATAACGCTCGCTTTGCTCTCAAGCTCAGTGTCGCCTGTGTTAGATCTGTCGTGACAGAAGCGGAGGAGGGTGCAAAGTGTTAATCGCCTGAATCGGATCCTCTGGTACCACTACAAAAGTAATGATGGTTCCTCATGTAAAAAGGGGCCTATAAATTCATATTTCTCCACAATTGTGTTGTCCTGCTGTGATTAATTGTGGGAAAAGCATTGTTTATGCTGCAAACATTGCAAACATGTTTTGCTTATGAGCTTTACGAGATAAGGTATTTTCTTGTTTCTACTTTATATGCGATGTCACAATGAGAAACAGATGTGAATATTTCTGCCAGCAAGCAACAGGTGAAAACCAACCTCGGATTTTTATGTTTGTTTTGCATTTGATAAGGCCGTTCTATAAAGTTTACCCGTTTTTGGTCAACCACAACATAAAATCTGCCCCTTAAGCATGGGGGAAAAGCATTTTTGTTTGATCATGTAAAATTATTTAGAATCCTTCTTTTTTGTGCCATAAAATGTAACTTGAACTTAATTTTGCAGCAAATCGTAAAAATTTATTCTCTTAGACCATATACCCTGAATGCAATATAGAGTAACTTAAAGCATGTTTTGAGATGCTCATACAGGCGTCCCCGAGTGTGCAAAAAGAAGCGCAGCTGCAAACAGTAACGCAGTTTGTTGCGATGAAGAAAAAAAAGGAAAATGAGCTGCAATTAACCACTGACTTGAGCACTATGCATCATAATGATTCCCATAAAAAGCTGAGGGCGAGATGCATTCCTGCTGTGACTTCTGAGCGTGAGGCGTATGCGTAGTGAAACCGCAGAGTCCACACCAGAGATGAAGGCACCAAATCTCCTCCTCTCTGCTCCGTTTTCCCACCGACTGCCCATAATTACACTTATTGGCCCCTTGTTTTATGTCTGCTTTAACTGTACACTGCAGTAGTAATGCGATGCGTAGCAGAGGGCCTTGCTTCTCGATGTCTGGATGACTTTGTTGGAAGAAAAAAATGCAACATAAGTAGCTCTGTCTCCATCCAGTTCAATACATTACCTGGAGAAATTAACATTTTGAACGGTTACAGTACATCTATCAAACCTCTAACCTCCTTTACTGTGGATTTTTCTATTATAGTGTTAGGTTTCATCTCTCATGTCATGATCACTGAGCAGCTGCACTGGCATTTTAAAAACACTGAAATGATTTCCAGCTCTGAAGCATTTCTTAAATGCTGTATCAGAGGTCTGTGGGAAGGTAAACTCTGCTGTCATTGTTTAAAACAGCAAACCGCCTTCTTTCTAATTGGATTTCTTCACAGTTTTCACCGCAAAAATGCAGCTGTTTCATAATTTTGTTCAGCATTGTTCAGTAAATTAGCTTCTTTTGAAATTACTTTTAGAACCTTTGTCCTGATATGTAAATTCTTCTGTTTTAACCTTACAGAAAGCCCGTGTGATGCTTAAAGTACAATCACACAGTTAGGTTTCAGTGTTATCTCTTCATGTATTTTCATATATATTTTATCTTAGGGTGATGCAGGCTCCTCTGCAGCAGGCATCAAGGTAAGTTCTAAACAAATTCTCATGTTTTTTTTTAGTATGGCTGCTGTTTGTGATTCTCAGTTGGACTCAGCTGCACTTTAGGGACACTTCACATCAGACATTAAAATCAGTCACAAGGTGAAATATATTCCCAGGGTCTTTAAGAGTTTTTTGTGATACATCACCATCACTGTGTGATGTAGCATGAGATTTCCATGACCAAAAACTGGACCTATACAATTCACCTGGTGAGATTGTAGTACTTCATTTTGGTTATGGCCCAATATCTGTGTCATTCGTGCCTCGTAGCAGCAGTCATACCGCATCAACACAACTGCATAGCTTGGTAAAGGACTGTACTTACCTTGTTAAAGTGAAACACACTGGCAACACTTCCAAAGATATATTGTAATGCTTTTGGCACCGGGGCTCCTATGTCAACCACTCGGGCTACAACAAAAAGAATTTCACCAAGCAGCCAAACAAACATCCATTGCTCCATTCAAATACATACAGTGTCATGACCAGGGTCTTTTTACACAGAGATCAGTGTGTGTTGTTTTCCCTATGAAAATGTGCTCCCAGCTCACGAGAAGCGCACACACCTCCAAAATGCACATTAACATGTTGCTGAGAGACAAAAATGGAAGACATTAGTTTTTCAGGCTGCAGTTTAAAGACACAATTCAGGGGTTTAAAGCTGAACCTACCTTCTGGAAACCTGATCTGAAGAACATAATTATGATGAGGTTTTCAGGTGAATAAATGAGATGTAACTATAAAGGCAAAATGCATCCGCTTTGTTCAAAAGTTCAAATCTCAACAGACTTTCTGAATACCTATCAAAGTTTTTGCCTTTGAATTTGATCTGCCTTTCACTCATTTTCAGTCCAGTCTTTGTGTCTGACCATAACAGAATGTTAAAGATAATATGATGGTTTCTATGCCACAAAAGAATGAGAAAAGCTCTTTTAGATTCAATGAATCTCAGATTATGTTTAAAAAGTCTCATTTTGGTGAAGAATTACCATTCTTCAAATTATATATATTATATTATTTTTAAATGATATAATGCAATCTTTTAATAAAAAGGAATATTGAATCAGATAACTTGCGTGTCATATTTTCTAATGGTTCTACCAGCCCCTTAATTTGGTGTAGTATTAGTCAGTAGGTTATCAGTTTTAACCTGACTTCCCCATTCTTCACGTTGCCTTTGGGCAAAACACTGAACTTCAAGTGGCCCTGATCTGCTAATCAGTGTGTAAGTGTTTGTATGAATATGGTCTTTCA
Source organism: Girardinichthys multiradiatus (assembly GCF_021462225.1). NCBI lineage: Eukaryota > Metazoa > Chordata > Actinopteri > Cyprinodontiformes > Goodeidae > Girardinichthys > Girardinichthys multiradiatus. The sequence continues at coordinate 21,492,496 of NC_061807.1, forward strand.
TAAACACCAAAAAGGTTCTGTATAAATGCAGTGCAGTTCTGGTTAAACGTGATCTGGAAATGAAGCAGCTAAGAAGAACACAGTTTTATGTCTTACAGGGTGAACCAGGAGAACCTGGAAGGAGTGGACTGAAGGTAAGATTTTTTATTTCTTTTAAACTAAATATTGTCATGAATGAACAGAAACTTGCAACAGACAGGTACTGTCTGTGCATACTGATATGTCTGTTCACAGCGTCAATGCCCATACCTAGACGTACTCAATAGAAGGGGAAGCTTTTATTCCAAGATATTTCAATTAAAGGTTGGTTATTTCAAAGCCTAGTGGAATCTGTTGTGCAAAATCTATGTTTTTTACATTATGAAGTCTCAGTTAAATCTGACATCTACAGATGATTAAATATTTTAGAGCTGTAATTCAGTTTTCACCCATTATAACCTATGAGAAATCATACTAACACTTGTCAGTATGTTTCCCTTTTTATTCAGGATTTATTTAGGTTTGTCTAACTCTGCCAGGCTCTCGCACTAAGTAGCTTTGCAATTTCAGTGCAATTTAAAAGCAAGGTTTGCTGCTATGACATCTTGTTTATGTTTGTTTATTGCCTTTAGAGGCAACAGTATTAGGTGCTTTGCAAAACTTTACATAATTGCATTACCGAAAACTCAATTCTAATATAATTTTATGGGCACCCTTAAACTTTTTCACGTACTGTAATGTTAAAACAACAAACTGTGATTTATTTTAGTGGATTTATAGACCAACACAATGTGGTGCAAAACTGCGATGTTGAAGGTAGCAGACATATCATATTGTTTTACAAATGAAAAACTGAAAACTGTGACATGCAGTTGCATTCATGCCCCTTTACTCGGATACCTCTAAATGAAGTCCAGGCCAACCAATTATCTTTAGATGATACCTTATTAATAAACAGAGTTCACTAGAGTGTAATTTAATCCTTCACAGAAGACAAACAGGACAAACAACCATGCACACACATTCAATGCTAAGGGTAATTTAGGGGGACAAAGACAGCAATAAGCATGTGCCAACTGCCTGCATCAGTCAGTGCATTTGACACAGCGCCATTGGTGGTGAGGCACAGCCACTCACTGCGCCACTTTTTTTTTTTCCCATGCATTTGAATCGGCAATGCATACATTCAAACAGTCAAATGGACAAATTGATTTTCTCTTATGATTGCTAGTGTTTTACTTCTCATGTGAGGCACTGCTTCCCCAGCATGTGGAAGAAGGTTCTTTAGTCAAATGAGATCAAACTGAATTGTTTGGCTACACATAACTCTGAATACACAATCTCCATGGTAAAATTTGGTCCTGGCACCATGCTGTGGGGCTGATTTTTTCAGTAGGGACAGGAAAGCTGGTCAGAGTTAAGGCAAAGATAAATGGAGCTAAATACAGGGGGAATTCTGGCGGAACACCTGTTAGAATAAGCAAAAGACTTGAGACTGGGGTGGAGGTTCACCTTCCAGCAGGACAATGACCATGAACATGCAGCCAGAGCCACAATGGACATACACCAAAGGCAAAATATGGTTTTCTAAAGAACTAATTCAGAGGCGATAAATACAAATGCATGCCACACAATGTATGGTTTTCTTTCTACCAGAATTCTCCTCTACGTTGTGTTGATCTCTCACAAATATCCCGAAAAGTACTTTGAACTTTGTAGTTGGAACGTGACAAAAGGTGAAAAAGTTGAAGGAGCCTAGTTGAAGGGCAAAGCATTTTTGATGGCATCGTATGTCACAGTAATGACAACTGTTGCACAGCAAAAGAAAAGCTATTTACATTTACATATTTAAGACCTAATACTGAAATTGTGTCAGATATTCATTGTTTTATTCATTTTTAAATCCTGTGTGTTATTTTATATCCAACCTATTTGTGCAGACACACCAAAAACTTATTTCCAATCATCTTTAAAATGCTTAGATAAAGACGTTGCTACCCATTAGAACATTCCCATTGGATATTTGCCAATAACTGCTGGTAAAGTGTTCATCCACAAGAAAGACTTTTATTCATTAATTTACAGTCCCTTTCAAAAGCCACAAAGTAACTTTACAGCCTCCTCTCTGATCCCTTGAGTGTCGTCAAAGATGATCATTCTCATGCAGCGCTAATCATTTCTTTTTCAGAAGCCATGAATTCAATGGGCCTAATTGAGCATTAAATTATTCTCAGTCAGAATTTTTATCTTTGAAGTCTCACAGATTCCTCAAAAAGGACGTGACCTCTGAGTTTTTTGTGTTTTTTTTTACCTAAAGTTGGATCTTTAGCTGTTCACCACTGAAACTTGTGGAGTTTTCAACTTTTTTGTAACATAAAAATAGGGAAAAATGTCAGCTCCTCAAGCTGCCAAACTCTAATGATCCTGAGGCCATTGCAGCTCTCCCAAACAACTTTTGCATCCATAACCCAACATATCTGACAGTTTTTCCTTTTTAGGAACCAGAACTTTTCACACCTGTCCGAACCAATATAATCAGACTGAAACTCTGCTGCTGCTTGTGAAGGGTTGAGTGTTATAACGAGCACTAATCAGACTGTCAAGCTACAGCTGCATGAGCTGGTATATAAAAAAAACATGCATGTTCCTTCTTTTCTGCTAATGCTCCCCCCGCCCCCCCCCCCCAAAAAAAAGCAAATGACAGTCCACTCAAGCCAGGACACTGTTTTCCAGAGCTGCCGCAACTCGATAGACAGTGAAAACACAAACAGGAAGTAACGTGTAGAGCCTAATGAAAACCCCAATGAGCCTACAAGTGAGGCTTGACTCAGCTTAGCTTGGCTCGGCTGTAACATGTCGCACTCTTCCTATGTAGGGAGAGCCAGGACTTCCAGGGCTGCCTGGACTCCCAGGGATAAAGGTAATTGCTTCGCTGTTTTCATCCCCCCCTCTCAGTCATGTCCACCCGGTGTTGTCCATGTCCATCCTCTTCTGCCCATCTGAGAGAGCTCAGAGCAACTCAGCTCACCCATTGTTATGGCTCATATATGACACTGAGGTCTGACAATCTTGCTTTTTCCATGTTTTGAGGGATTTGCACGCAGATGTGAGTGCCCCATCTGCAGCACCTGCAGGACCATCTACAAGTGCAGTAAAAACTTTGGACTTTAGAGCTAAATTCTACAGGATAGTTGTATCATTACGAATTAATAAATAGCATCAGATTTGCTGGAATCGTAGAGAGTCACTTCAAATGGTTTTGGAAAGTCAGCTGTTAAAAGGATTGTTCAGATGGTTTCAGTTTGGGTTCTAAGGAGAGGTTTTGAGTAGTTAGTATTTGACTTGAAGTTGATGACTCTTTGAATGTCTTCAGCGGGTGTGAAAATAAACATCAATCATTTAAATTTTCCCAACCTGCTATTTGTTTCAGACAAACGTTTGGCATATTTGTTATAGTTACTAAAAAAATGTTTTGCTAATTATCTATTTAAATTTATGTGAAAAGAATTGTAACAATAGACCTTGATGGTGTACCTACACATATTGCTATTTTCTTGTGTGTGCCATTGACGGTACTAAGTCAATTCACTCCTTCCCCAATCTGTAGAATTAATTTATACCCACTAGTTGCCATTTGGTCCCTTCCTACAGGTCACACTCATGTGCTTAAACATTGCATATCAGCTTATTCCCCTCCATATTTGAGTATTTTCGATAAATCAGTCATAAAAAGGCTGAAATGTCACATGTCATATTTTTTAACTGTGCATTATTTTTTGAAGATTTTATATTGCACTGAAATTCCATTGATCATAATTATGATCCCTGTTTGTGGCATTAGATTCCTATGAAATATGACCCCAATCAGAACTTAAATAACACTACATGTTCCCCTGCTGGCAGACAATATTTATTAAAGTCACATTTCATTTCAGCATACATTATCGGGTTATAGAAAATGTATTTAAAATGTTGTTCATAAAATGTCTGAAAAAGTCTTGCACAAAAAGACCGAAACTGCAAAAGTTGAATGATCAGCAACTGCTGCTGTAAACAAAACATTGACTGGACTCCCAGGGATAAAGGTAATTGCTTCGCTGTTTTCATCCCCCCCTCTCAGTCAAAAAGTAAATCCATGCTGCTAAAATGAACAGTTGTTGAGATATATGGTCATAAATTGCACTAAAAAGGCATTTCCAGACTACTCCTTTGCGCATTTTTTGACATAAAAGGGGAACCCTGCATGTAAACTGACTGCTGCTACAATGGCTGACAACACAGACAGCAGCAAATAATCTGATGTTTCTTTATATATATTTCAATCACTAGCAGAGAGAGACGAAGCACAGTCAGAAGAAGAAAGTCTTTGTGGATGCCGGAGCGCTATATTAATAAATACACACATATGTTTATATATACACATGTATATATTAGCAATTGTTTTCATTAGATCAATTAGATCAGTTACTGGGTTAACTAAGGTATTATAAACCAAGCAATTAAACATTAAATGCACCAAATTAGGCGACAAATATAGCTTTGCTGCTCTCAGTGAACTCACCCATTGTAGAACATAGCACATGAAAGTATCTGGATACATAAAACGAAGAATTTGGCAGTTTAACTGGTTCCAGTTCCACAGAATGAGTTGTTTTGGACTTCCTCATTTATCACTGGCTTTTATTACGCGATCTGCCTATGGTTCTTGGAGCTCCTGCGGACTTCGCAGCGGACTGGAGCAGTGCGGATGTAAGCCGGAAGGGCGCAGAAGTTCGCGGCCGGACCGGAGAGCAGCTTGAGATACAGTCTAAATCCAAGGTTACAGTAAATATGGCACTGAGTGAAACAACCGGAGGTAAAGCTGAGGACCATGCTCCATGCAGCAGTAGCAGCAGACACAAGGGATGAGTCAAGATCTGAAGACACTATCTGGTGTGTCATTTGTTTAAACCTCACATTAGAATCTTTAAAGAAACATTTATTTCAATATATTGAATGCGCGTGTAATTTATCTTAGTTTAATAATAATTTCTGATTATTAACCTTATTAATAATAATAAAATAATAATTTGGAATTTTTTATTATTAATAACTGTCTAAATGTACTTTTGTAACAAGAAAGCGTTCTTCCCTGCTGAGCTTTGATCCGTTTAACAACAGCAGCAACAACCTTTTCTTTGACGATCTTTTCACATCAGATGCACTGAACAGACTCTCCTTCAACATTCTCTTTCGTCTGTCAGATATCCTGACCTCTGACATCATTTCTCTTGTGAATTCAGAGGTTTCTTGTTGAAGCAGTTTGGCAAGAAGTCCTCCGATTACAACTGGCTGTCCTTGGTGGGACCAGCCCATCTGTCCCTATTTAATTTTCCAGCTCTGATCCAGGCAGCTCTGATCCTCTTCACTTCAGGAAAGTAGTGCAGACTAACGGCTGCTGTCGTAGTATTGTTGCCACCACCAGCAATGAACTCTTTAACCATATTAACGCTGTTTATCATTGACTTTCACACAATGAAGATGGGAGACTTCACCTTAGATGTCAATTCCGGACGACTTTGGACTTGGAAAATTGAACCACGATATATGCCTATTTTGTGTCACAATTGTCTTTTATCACGTCTTTAATCCTAATATGTCAATTACTGCCCAATTCCTTCAATATGAAGATGCTTTCTTTCAATTTGTACATTTGTGGGAAAAGTGTGTCACAGGCGCTTTCAGCTCATTCCTAACTGCTCTTGAAATAGTTTGGTGGTTTTTGCCAACCAATTTACACCAACAGTGTCTTGCCACATTTCTAGCCACTCAGGTGTAGTGGTGCCCCTGACAGGTCAGTTATAGGTAATCAGTTACTGATAATTGTTCTCTGGCAGTTACAGAACTGCTTTGTTTCTTACTTCAAAATAAAAGAGTCAGACATAAATGGTAAATGGCCAGTACTTGTATTTCACTTTATCTATTTCCCGAGGACTCTAAAGAACTTCACTCTACAATCAGTCATCCACCCATTCACACACTGACAGTAGTAGATTACATTGTAGCCACAGCTGCCCTGGGGGCAGACTGACAGAAGTGAGGCTGCCACCTCTGACCAACATCAGCAGGCAAAGCGGGTGAAGTGTCTTGTCTAAGGACACAACAACAAAAATCGACGGAGCGGGGGTTCGAACCAACACAAAAAAATTACAAGTTGACAGCAACTGGAAAACGTGTCTCTAGATGGGTTTCACTTTGAAAAGAAGTGTAAATGACCATGTAATGCAAACATGGGAACAGTTTAGAGGTCGATAAAAATATGGTTCTGATTAACAGCTGTGAAACATTTGAAATTTGAATTATTTCCATTTTCTAGAAATCCTCTTTGGTTTTGAACCCCCTCCATTTAGCTTCTTCCTCCTGGAAAAACTTTGTCTCTGCTTAATCAAATTTGGACCTTCAGAAAGTTATTTAGATATTAAGATATTAATTAAGTCCTCATAACCTCTCCGCAGCATACTAGCTAAAAAAATACAAACAATGTTTTTAAGGGGAGGACTTTTAATTAATCGAATCTTTAGAATAGTTTTTTCATTATAGTTTGGAAAGCAATAGCACAGACATTAAACTTGCAACCAACACATAATAACTTACAGCCTTCTCATGTCAGTTTAACCACACTAATGTATTTCAGGACCATTGACTTGAAAAATAACGTGTAAATGCTATGATTGCTCACACAGGCATGATGCTGATGCTTGTTCCCGTTTTTAGTTTGTGTTTCTCCCTTTCTTTTTATGCCTGCAAAGTGCTCATCTTGTTAAAAGAAACCTTCATTTCACATTTTGTAACCTGTTTTTACTTAGCAGGCATGTATGTTTGATGGATTCTAAGAAGTTCTGCTAACGTGGCACTTAGCAGGTTCTGAGCTCGCCTTGCACTTTATTCTTCCTCCACACTCTTCACTGTTTGTACAACCCAGGTTTAACAATAAATAATTGCCCATTTCTTCATCAACGGCTTCCAGAGTACCTGAAGTACCTCATTAGGAAATTTGGTTGTTTAGGCTCTAATAAAAAACATGTTTTATAACCAAATGCAGTTTAAATTAAACGCCACATTTAACCACATACTGGAAGCCGAGTAAAAGTGTTGTGTCCTGTTTTTGCACACTCTACCTCACTTTTTAGGGTCATGATGAGTGTCTATGAAGACCAGTTGTATCATATTTTCTGGTTCATGAGAAAGAAAAATGTTAGTATATGTAAAATTAAAGGAGCAATAATCAAATTGCCTGTCTTTGTGATTTATGCATGCAACCCTGTCTGTGTGTGTGCATGTGGGATTGTGCGAACAGCAGTAAGTGCATGCCTGTCCTTATGAATATATTCAGCCACTCATCTTACGTGTGCTTTTTAGTGCTCATCAGAAACGCCCAATGGAAAAGTGAGTAATTATTACTCTTTCTTTTTGGGTGTTTTTCAGGGTGAGCCAGGATTTCTCGGTCCCCAGGGAGAACCAGGGCTTCCAGGACTCCCAGGAACTAAAGTGAGTGACTTCAGATTTCCTGACTGATCCTTTTCATGTGTCACAGGGATCAACTACGAATGACATCACACTCTGTTATCAGAACTGCTAATACCTTATTGTCATGTCACCAATGTTATTAAAAGTCCTTCTCCCCTAAATGCCACATTGAATTGGTCACAATGAGCTAATCCTCCACTGCTTTCTTTGAGTCATGATATTATCACACTGTGGAGCCAGGTGTGATGTCCCTGCTTTTAAGATCTATTCTCTTTGCATCACCCTCTATTGCTTCAAGCAACATTTTGTTAGATTTTTAGGCAACTAAAGGCAGAAATGTAGTTGGACACTAATTACTGGGTTCTTATTACTATAAAATCACTATACTGTAAATAAAGGCTTTGCAGGTCCTTTTCTGTAGCTGCTGATTTTACTCTCTTGGAAGAGGATCTGGTGCAGAGAGGTTTTCCCCTTGTATGCCAATAACAACAGTGCTCAAGGTTTTACTTCATACTGCATGTTGGGTATCTAGTGCAATGTTTCAGTGGGACAAAAGAAAAACTTTGCAGACCTTACTTATCTTCATCAGCATAAACCTGGGATGGTACCTAATTTTTAAGGGTGCAACAGTTTTAAAACAGTGCAAAATTCTTGAGTCATTCTTTTTTCTCTAGTTCTTCCCTCCTTGCAATCATCTACAAAAGGTATGTAAAGTTGCAGCAAGTTTCACGTCCACAGCTGCCTTTCTTGCAGCAGAAAAATGCATTTAATTTAGGAGGTTTTAGGTTGATGCACCAGAATGAAGGGTTTCTTTTTTTTTGGTTTTCTGTAGACATGAGGATTCAGTGATGTGTGGATGACAATAGATGGGTTGTTATGGGGGTAAAGCTGTGTGCCCAGCTGCCGAAGAGGAGGCCAGCCGACTGAGGAGGCACAGAATGCTGTGTGCTTGGAAACAAAATTTAACACAAGTGGATCTTACCTGCAGTAACAACTGCACCACTCTTGTGTTTTTGTCAGTCTCTATAACAGTACATCCTGAGCATCAATGGATGTAGTGGAGGTACCGCACCAGCCATTGGCCAGAAGTGAAGTTGCCTTCCATGGTAACTGAACACTAGTGTACAGACATTTATTACTGAGGAGCTGCTGGTTACTGATTGATTTGGGAGGTCCTCCTGCTGCTTAGGCATCAGATGTTCCCCTCTCAGATGCAGTTTGATCTCATCTGGAAGGAAGATTCAGCATTTGCTTTTGCTGAAGTGGTCCTAATCAATAGTTTTCACACTTCATGAAGATATTTCTTCAAAAGTCTTTCTATGGAGTTTTTTTTTTTTCTTCCAGAACCTACCAGTACTCTTCAGGACTGTTTATTTTATCAAGGCACTTTAATCTGACCAGTGAAATATTCAAAAATAAAACATGCTCCAAAGGCCAAGAGAAGATCCATTGTTGGGTCTACTCATAAAATATCCGTTATCCAGAACAAGACTATCCTAAGAGCTTAAATCAAATGCATCTGGACTGCTTATCTTGATTTTTGAAAATGTTTCACCTCTCATTCAAAGGACATGTTTTTAGTTTTGAGCTTATGGATGAGAGGTAAAATATCTTCAAAAAACAAGAGTCCAGTTGTCCTCTAACTAATCACTAAGAACGTAACAAACTTTAAATCATATCTTTGGGTAATTTCTTACTCTCAGCTCATCACAAAGAAACAGTTCCCAATTTATTTAGTCGTATCTAGTTAAATTCCCACAGATAAATCATTTGGACAGAAAATAGTATTTCAGCACCAACAAGGTGGCTCCAAAAGGCCTAGGTGGATATTTGGCACACTATAGACAATTCACTAGAGAATCATGCATCTCTGACGTACTGCATCAGGGCTTGCTGGATTTTATCCTTTTTGGCAAAAACTAATTAAAAGCTGTAGCTTTTAAGTACTTATATTGTCCTCCATTTTTAGGACACACTACACATTATGCCAGGAAGGTCATGTATGTGCAAGAACTAAACTAAATATTTGTAAATGAAAACAAAAATAAAATCAAAAACAGAAAAAGTCCAAAGTAGATTGTTGAAAGACCTTCTGAAAGCCTTGATAACTATTAAGACCATTTTAAACAATTTCAGGAAAGACTGACTGCTTGGAGAGTAAGTATAAAAAACAGAGAGGAGGTTGAAAACTTTTACTGAGTAATGTAAATGAAGGCACAACCGTACAAATCAAAATAACGTTGCTTCATAATGGTTGTCTATTGGAAGAGAAAGACCTTTTTTCCATCTACACAACCAACATTTGTCTGTAGAAAAGGAAATTCACATGAAATAAACTGACATCTTTATAGTATCTGAAAATCACACTCAAACTAGTCCAAACCAGTCAAACCAGTCAGTGCTGCAACAGAACCTTTGGATTGTGGATATTGTATCACATTAAGACAACTAAAGGTTGCTTCTGATGGTTAGAAGATACTCTAGAGCAGGATTGTTCAGAGGCGCTCGTCAAAGGCCAGGACTCTGCATGTTTCAGGTGTTTCCCTGACTCAACAAGACTAAATCAAATGAACAGTTCATTTCTGTAGACGTAGAAGACATACTCAGGAGGAAATGTATCCATTTGATTCAGCTGTGTTGGAGCAAGAACATATCTAAAACATGCAGGGCACCGGCCCAGTAGTACTGGAGTTAAACACCCCTGCTCCAAAGCAGTTCGTCTGACAATAAAAACACCCAGAACCTTGTTCAGCTCTTTGTTGTTCTACAAGCAAATGGCTTTTGAAAATCATGTTGTTTGTTTTTTTTTTTTTTTTTTTGGGAATAGGGCGAGAAAGGTGACCACGGACCAGCAGGAAAGGGAGAAAGAGGAGAAATCGGACCTGCCGGGCAAAAGGTTAGGAGACTAACCCCATACATATGAACCACGTTAAAATAAACACTGCTCATATTTGCGCCTTTGCTGCCATCTAGAGTCTTTCTTTTAAAACACAGTTTATCCTGTTACAGATCCTAAAAAGTAAAACTCATTATTTTATCAAGATATTCAGAAATGCAATTTTTTCCAACAATGAAAGCTGGTTTAACCATCATAATTGGTATGTTCAATGATCTCTAAGGAGCTGGAGTTAAGTAAACCAACTTTAAATGAGTTTACCATTTTGTTTATGTCTGCCAATGACCCTGCTGGTAGCTTAAGCTTCAGTCTAAACTTGAAGGACTCATATGACTCTGGTACCAATTCTGTTGGGAGCCTAATAGTGGAACCCAGGCTTTCTGTGGGAGAGTGTTCAAATAAACACATCCTCTGTTTCTCGGCAGTAACATCACATTAAAAGCTGTTTATTTTTTATTTAAGTTGGCCGAGTCGGTCCCTTAAGAGGAGTCTGGGAAGTCTATGGAAATTCCACAGTGAAATATGCATTAGATGTCCACAGAGTTTTGTTTCAATAGTTAATTTAGACAGAACTCATCAAGCAAGTTTGTTTAATAACTGATATGTATAATTTTAATTATTTTATTACCCATGGCAGGGTTCGCAAGGAGAGTCTGGTATGACTGGACCTAAAGGGTCAAAGGTGAGCCTAGCACAGATGTTTTCTTTGAGTTTGTGAATAGCAGTCATGCATAGCGCCTTTCACAACTAGCGGTACCCCTGCTTTAAGATGTGTAAAAAGCTTTAAAATAATCAAACACTGAAAAGTTTTTAAATCCAAGCCAGTGGAGGAAAAGTCCAACGTTAAAGAATAACTGTTAGAATAACTGTTCATCAAGATAATGAATGCCAAAATGATTGACAGCTTTTCGTTAATACTTTGTCCAACCCAGATTTGCCAGTAGGACAGCGCTTCATCTTCTGTCACATTCAACAAGCTTGGAGCACACAGACAGATGGAGCTTTGACCTTTCCTCTTTGCAAAATCTCACTACATCATGTAAAGTCCAGGCACCTCTCTCGGCTTTCTGTAGGATTTCTGTCTAGGAACTGAGATGTTCATGAAATAAGGTTGATTTTTCTGTCTGGAAAACCATTTCTTTCTTGATTTGTGCTGTGGTTAGGTTATTTTTTTCCCCAAAAGACCCAAGGATGAACTATTTTCATTTTTTTACAGAACCAACATGTTTAGTTTTTTTAATGTCCTGGTATTTCAAAGGTTTTGTGATTCCATGTACCCAGAGATTTTGGAAGACGAACAGGCCAACAGCATCACAGATCCTCTACCAAACTTAACAATGTGGGTGAGGTGCTTTTCCACATACTCATCCTTTGTTTCATGCCAAACCCACCGACCGTTTTTGCTGCTGAGAAGCTCAAATTCATCTGGCCTCACCACAGGGTTTCAGTTAAAGCCCCAGAAGAGTTTTGCAAACTACAGATGTTTACATTTGTAAATTTTAGCAAAGAACATGTTTTCCCCCCACCATGCCTCGCAAACAACCAGTGACATGTAGATAGCATATAATGACACTTCTGACCCTAAGATGCTACTCTTTGTTGCAGTTCTCTTCATAGAAACAGAAAGTTGTGAATGATTAACTATAAGTTACTACACACTGATTAACTTTGAAAAATTCTTCAGTTGCATTTATGTTGTGTTCAAAGCTTTACCTATTTTGTTTTATTTTCTTCTATTTTTATTTATTTATTTGAGATGATATTATGCTACCAAATTTTTTATTTTAAGGCTGTATACACATCTTTACCAGGAGTATCTTTACCAGTGTGGATGTGACCGTGGCTATTTTCTGTTATGGAACATCTAGTTCTGATATCTTTAACTTATGAACTTGGGGAATATGTGTTTCGTCAATGAGGTAATGCTTCTTCTTTTAAAATGTAATCATATAATAAATAATATTGTATAAGATGATTATAGTAAACAAAGACAAAGTTGCAGAATAAAACAGTAATATTCATAGACATGTTGCTGGTGGAGTGTACTGTGGTGATTATTTAAATACTAACGTCATGATCATTTTTACCCGTACAATGTTTTCAAGACATGCACAGATGTACATTTTTATTTGTTCTTCCATGTAAGGGGGATGCCGGAGATAAAGGAGATTTGGGATCTATTGGCCCAAGGGTAAGCACTTATTTTTCTTTTGCCCTGAATTGTTTATTTAGTAATTCTGCATTATTTTACTAAAATGCTGCTCCTCAAAAACCGTTCTCCACGAGGGGGCAGCAGTTACCTTTTACTCAGAGTTAGACACTGATATTAGGAAGTGTCATTTAAATGTGGTAATTGGTGTATGCAGGGTCCACCAGGGCAGAAAGGAGACCGAGGAGCCACTGAAATCATCGACTACAACGGAAACATTGAAGAGGCCCTGCAGGTTGGACAAGTTATTGCCTAACTCAGCACATTGTTATTATGCTCATATCTATCAGATGAAAGGGTACAATGAAAGATCACTTTTTGTTTAATTTGGCCTCTCGATGAAGAATTACGAATGCTCAGTCTTTAACTCCAGTTTCTTTAACTTGGCATTGTTCATAAATTAACAGACCAGTTTCATAAGCGCAACTGAAAAAAACTGCTGACACAACAGTGACCTGTGTAATCTTATCTCTCACCTGCCTCCCATTCCCACTCTTTCGGCCCACTGCAGAGGATTACCACAATTACAGTCACGGTAAATAGGCTGTGTGTTTTCTGTGTATTGTGTCGTCATCACAGCTGATCCATCTTTGTCCAAGCATGGAGCGGACACAACACCAACGCTGGTTTGCACTGCCCCGTTTGTGTTCATGCTCCCTCGTCCAGTGACATGTTTGCTTTGTTGTGAATGATGCAGTGTCCTGTGTCGCTGTTGTGTTTCTGTGTAACAGTCCTTACAGTAAGTGTCTGAAAAATATCATTTAAAATAAGAATTTGTTTTAAACTTAGTCGGCCTTCTAGTCAAACTCTGCATTCAAGATAACTCTTATCATGTTAAATGTTGCAAGAAATTAGAATTAAAATGCCTTTTCAGGCAAATATTTTAATACATAAGATAAGATGCTTCAAAGATCCAAGTTCTAAAATTTTCTGCATTCCTGACAACTAACCTAACAGCCTAAAATACATTGAATCTCTCTTTATCAGTAAGTCGGTATGATAAAGTTGCTTTTAGATTTTTCCTTCCACAAAGAAGATCAACTACATTCACAATGTCATAAAACAAAAATGTCAAATTTATTTTAAATAATTACAAATAAAAAGCTTAGTGTAACATGCTACTTTAGAAATAAATTACACACAACAAATGCTTTTGTTTCTATAACAAAGCATATAGAAACAAAATATCGTAACAATAAGTGATCTATGTTTAGAAATTAGTTTGCGTGGTTTATGAAAGCTCAACTCTATCAGTGTACGTTTTAAAGGCCATGTTCCACCTAATTTCTTTAAAACAAAAAACAAATGAAAAGTAGACAAAGCATAAAGTGAAAAAATATCTAAAACTTCAATGAATTTAGTCGAGGACACATATATTTCATCATATTGTGATTGTCCGTCTGCTGGGATCTCAGAAACACTCCTCTTTGGTATCCAGATTAAAAAATAAAATTAAGAGACAGCAAAATGTTTAGTTACTCAAAATGTTATATTTTTAGAAATGTGTTTCAGTAAAATTAACCTTTTTAATCCAATAAATTATTAACAACTTTCTCAGAAATTCCAAATAAAAACTTGGTAATTTTGAACATTTATTTGCATTAAAGGACAAATGGCCAAAATAAGAAAATAGGGGGAAAAACAAGGCTTTGTTTTAAGACCCCAAACAATACGCAGACAAGTTCATCTGCATTTTTATACAACACAAAACTAATGTTTCAGTTTAGGAAGAATTCAGAAGACAATATTTGATGGAATAACGATCTTAAAGCTCAGTTTTCATGCATTGGTCCATGCTGTCCAGCAGATATTGTTGTTTCTGTTGGATTCAGGTGATCAGTTAATCAGTGCCTCATTAAGTTAATGTTGGAATCCTACAGACTCTGGAATAAAATACCTGTCATACATGTAGAGGTGTTGATTTCTGACTCCAGAGATATTTAGCAGTGGTTAATTTTCTCCATACCTGTGTCTGGAAAGTGATATAATTTCAGGGACTTGTGACATCCATATTGTTTGTTCTCCTCATCACCGCCTGTTAAATCTCCTTATAGGTTCTCATGATTTTCTGAATTATTGCTTGTTTAGGAACGTCCCTCACAGTCTTGATCGTAAGCCATTTAGAAGTTGTGTTTGCCTCTAAGCCTGCATCCCCATCACAGTGTCCTCAGCCTTCAGCAACGTTTGGCTTGTGTTCATCATATTCATTTTTAACTAATTTGATTTGTTTTTTCAAAACCAATGTTTTAACTGTTCAACAAGTGTCAGAATCATATTCTACATTAAAAGATAATCTAATACATAGAGGTGGGATCTCTATCTGGTTTACGTCTCATGTATTTCTTCTGAAGTTAATAATCTCAAACTTGCTTTTGTGTTAAACATATGGATGTTTTCCATTTCGTAACAAAAATGTTTTCCTTTTTTTTTTTTTTTAAATGGCAGAGTATTGGTTATTTGTAACATTATAATGCAGCACTCACATTCTAACAGCCAAATGTGATTTTTGTTACTTTTATAACTCAACTGATCTACGCATGTGGCTTTCACTTCAGCATTCAAGGTGCAAGACTGACTTCTAATGTCGTGTCTAAATGATTTCATTGTGACAACTTCTCATATTGTTTTTATTTTTCCATTTAAAAACTGTTGTATGTTTCAATCAGTCACATTTGACTGTTAAAATATCACCTAGAGAATATATAGATTTTTCTCAAAGTTGAACAGACTTATCATCGGTTTCTACCTTTCTGTCGCTGTTTCTGTATAGGGTCCTCCTGGGCCGCCTGGACCAATAGGACCCCCAGGCTTTAAGGTAACCATTCTCAGCATTTTCTCCTGTCATGTTTTATATCTTATATCCTTTTGGATGGTTTGGGTGTCACCTGTACTAACACATGCTGTATCGTAGTACTTATTGTGCAAGATCCAAACATCGAATTGAATATGGAATATTTTTGTAACAATGCTGTCTTTTTGTGTGGTCTCAGGGAGATCGCGGTTTGCCCGGTCTTCCTGGACTCGATGGAGAAAGAGTAAGTAGAATGCTTTCTTCTGTACACAGAGGGATACATTTGCAAAGCATTGTAATTTTCTAAATAACTTGGGCATCGTTGTACTCGCCATCTTCTCCATTTCTGTGCCGCCTCGCAGATTGCACCAAATACATGCAATGGAGTTCAGCAGATGTGAGAAATTGGGGGGGAAGTTTATACCAGGCTGCAACTGTCCTCTCTTAAGGCGCAAATAACTTAGGGGTAGAGGTGTTCATAAAGTAGGAGAATAATATTTTACAAAAGGTGCTCCAGGTCTTCCCACAATCTTCAAATGAACCGAGCGGGGTAGAGAATTATCAGTGTGTTTCGTAACCACGTATCTGGAAGACAGAATCAGTTTTGCCTTTCTTTACATCCCTGCCTTGTTTTTTAAAAAGTCCCAGAAACAGCAGGTTCTTTGTCTATTGCTTCCTCCTGCTTAGAATTTACCACCAGCTTTCAACACATGGTAATTATTGTATGCAAGCTCTGTGTTGCAAGCAACACTGTTTTTTAAAAGGGCATGCTGTTTTTTTCTGAACGTAATTTAGACAAAT
Organism: Girardinichthys multiradiatus; assembly: GCF_021462225.1. Lineage (NCBI taxonomy): Eukaryota > Metazoa > Chordata > Actinopteri > Cyprinodontiformes > Goodeidae > Girardinichthys > Girardinichthys multiradiatus. The sequence continues at coordinate 21,508,678 of NC_061807.1, forward strand.
GTAGTAAAAAACAAATACCACAACAGAACACCTCATTTTAAATGTTAATAAACTGCATTTTTGCAGAGATGATATTTTCTCAATAGCACTCCCCTTTTAGTGCAACTCTTTCTTTATGTGCAGTTTGACAATTAGAAGTTTAAACAGTGGTTTAGCACGCATTTTGCACATGAAATAGCTTTGTGAAGACACCACGGAAAATGAATTCACTTTGAATAAGGTTTGTGTAATGTCAAGTAATTTGTAGTATGATGAGTTACAATTCTCATTTCATTCATGTCTGACCTCTCTTAGGGCTTTAAAGGTTCCAAAGGAGACATGGGAATGCCCGGGGCGTCAGGGGAGAAAGGAGGCAGTGGTTTACCTGGCTTACCTGTAAGACTCACACAGACCATCAGAGTAGCAAAGGTTTCAAATGTGTCTTTATTCAACATCTTCAAACTCTTGATCTCATAATTCTTGTTCTTTATAGGGTGTTAATGGAGCAAAAGGAGATAAAGGAGATCCAGGACTTCCAGGTCCACAGGGTCCATCTGTGAGTAGCGTGTGTATAATAAAAACGAATTAAATAGAGTCGGTATGACAGATGCTGGTTACACAGCCATACAGGTCACTACTGTTATCAAAACATGGCTTTCATTTGAAGACTTTTGTAATTTAACTACATTTTCAGATAACTGGTCCTCCAGGGCCACCAGGACCCCACGGGCCCCCAGGACCTATGGTGAGTTTTGGGATTTTGTACACTGAAAGTATTTTCTGCATACACGAAATGAAGTCAATAAGGTGAACCTGTTGAACTCTTTTTTTCCATTTTTTTTTTAGCAGTTTGTTCTTTGTTTTTTGTTTTTTTATTAACGCCAAGACTGTATTGTATGTAAAATGCTTTGTTCATGTTTCAGCACGTTCAGACCAAGATGACAGACCTGACGTACATTTAGCTGATACACATCAGTTGGAATCGCCTGTGTAATAAAAATAGTATCGTTCCGCTTTTATAAGGTCACTCGGATCAAAACATAAAAATAACACACAACTTGTACGTTCAACTTGTTCACCTCTCCATTTCATGTCTTCAAGGTTTCCAGATAAAACAGTCTGATGTGCTTAAATCAACTAATTACTGTCATTATTCATATTACTGTGTGGGTTAAAATGTCCCCTTTGAATGTTTTTCAGGGACCCCATGGCTTCCCTGGCCCTAAGGTAAATGTCATTTAAAATAGAGAGATGCAGACTTATTTATACAGTTTAGTGCAAAAATTGTTCATACCTTTGGTATATTTAATTATAAAATGTATGTCTTTTAACCAAGAACTTTTTGTCAGAATGCGACAGGCATCACTCAGAAGACAATAAACAAAGCAGTATTTATTTCAAGAAGAAATAATTCACCTGTTTTAATTTACATTTTAATGTACAGTGACATGACGAAAATTATTTACGCTTGTCTCAATAATTAATGGAAGGTTTTCCTCCACATTACAGCATTCAAACCCTTCTTATAATTGCTGAGCAGCTTTTTCCATGTTTCCACTGGTATTTTGACAGTTTATCTTTGAGGTTGGAATTGGAACATTAGGGTGATGGCAAGGAGGCCATCATCCTATTGTTCCAATGGGCCACTTCAAAACATTATCCACTCCAAAAACGTGTTTAAAATTCAAAGATTCTATCAGGGGTATAGATAATTTTGGACTTAACTGTAATAATCATCTTCTGCTTCTCCGTTTTGCAGGGAGAGCCTGGTTTACATGGACTGAAGGGCATGAGAGGGGAACCAGGACACAAAGGAGACCGTGGACCGCTGGGTCTCCCTGTATGTTGAGCAGCGCAGAACACAACATCTTTTAAGAAATTCACTCCTTCGTTAGATTTTGTTTTTTTATTTTATTAAGGATTGGGTACACATATGAATGTATGTTTGTACATGCGTGTGTCCAAAGTGCCTTTTCCATGTTCTGTCTTCATTTTCATTTGCCTGGACTGACTACCTTAGCCAAAACTCCCTGTGATTTAGTTGTTGTGAGCCCTGCCATCAACCTGTCCTAATAACAGTGTTCATCTGGTACTAATCCCGCCTTGTTCATGTCACTCATACCTCCATAACCACACAGGGAGCCTCCGGCTTGGACGGCAAGCCCGGAATTAGGGTGAGTGTCATGTGATCAAGGGGCTTCACCACCCAACATCAGTCTCAATCTTTCTTTCTTTCTCTCCCTCCATGAAGTTAATTTTTTCTTCAGTTTTTTCTTGTCACCATATTATTTGCACATTGTTCCAAACTGCAAATAATTTAAGCTTTTTTATATACTTTTTATGTTATCAATCTTCTAAGTTAAATGAAGGCACAGAAAGCTGCTACACAAAACATTTTGAGACTCTTGTTTTGTCCTGTGTCACATTAACATACACTCATACATTAACTGTGTCAGCGGTGTTGTAAGCATCCTTTGTGGCCACTGCACGTCTACAAGCTGTGTGTGCTGGTTGTAGCTCAGTTCCTATATAATTACTGTACAATTACACTGTTTGTGCTAATGATTTCATGAAGAAAGACCCGGTATTATTTAAAATATTCAAACTCACCCTGGCAACACTACTCTCTGCAGGGCACAGACGGACCTCCGGGTCCAGCGGGTCTGGCCGGGCCGAAGGGTGACATTGTAAGGCTGAGATTCCATTCTTAAGTTCTTAATTGACAACTACTTAAATGCAAAAAAATGTGTTAACCTAGATTTATTTGTAACAGGGTGAGAAAGGTGCACCAGGTGAGCCAGGACCACGAGGACCGTATGGACTACCAGTAAGTCTCACAACATTATCATGCAATTCATAGACATCAGGCTACAAACAGGCTTTAAAATCATGTCTGGAACTGAATTTCCTTGATATAAATTTTGTCATTATAAGCATTTATAACAAAGTAAGAGTCTGTGCAGTAATTTGCACTAAAAGGAAAAAGACAAATCAGTTTTTCTGGGTTATAACAACATAAAAGAAGCAAATGAAATTCTGTTTGTTTTGGTCACTCACATTTGTATTATATTGTCATATTAATATTTGCAGACATAAAAAGCAAAACTGCTGTTGTTTGGGACGACATGTCATAATACACATAGTTTTAGATTTTACCCTTTAATATAAAGTAATTAAACAGTTTGAAAGGTTTTCTCGTTGGCTGAGAATTTCTTCATGTATTTGCTTCTTGCAATGGATTGACACTGTATTCATAATATTGATAGAATATCAGAATTTGTGAAAGTCAAGGCTTTGGCAATAATAGCATTTTAAATTTTCTTTTATTTCCAGGGAGCAGCTGGAACACCAGGTTTAGATGTAAGTTGGTCCGACGTCTTTGGCTTATAAGTAGAAACAGCCTAGCTTTACAGGGGAAAGGAAATCTTTATGTTCAAATAATTACAATGAAACCAATATCCAATCTCTTCCTAATGTTTCTGTTTATGTACAAATCAGCATTATTCCAGAAGCACAGCTAGCTGATACAGGAAGTTAGAAAAGAAGGGATTTTAAAGTCCAATGAACTTTGATATAAAAGTAAGGTTCAAAGGATTGTTTGTGTGCTGTTTATTTATTTTTACTCATTTGTTTGTAATTGTTTTTCTTCTAAATTCGCTTAATTTTAGCAATATTACTGTAACAATTTTGCCACCTGAAGCTTGTAGCTGACATTTTTTCACCATAATTCTACTTGTACACGATTGTTTTTGGGGTGTTAGGAAGGATCCTGTATAATTTTCTCTGGTTTTTGCAGGGAATTACCCAAACCTTTTTAGGTTATGTTGTGAAGAAATGGTCCTCCAACTTGTATTTCTTGCATATGTGAGCAGTATTAAAATTAATTAGGCAAATTAAACTCCTACTGCAATTTTCAAGATTCAGTCAGAGTCCTCCAGGATATCACCTTCACACTAACAAAGTTTGGTGGAGATTAAAATAATTCATTGAGGAAATAAGTCCTGTTCACAACTGATAATGAAAAGGAAGCAAATATTGCTTTACATTACTAAAACATTACCCTGCAGATTTTTTCAGAAGCTGACATAGCATTATCTAGAAAGCTTCTTCTTGTATAAATTTAAAATTGAATCATGTACAATCAAACTGAACAGCTTTTTCTTTGGTCACAACCTTTTTTTGGTATAAATAAATGCACATCAATGATCATCTTTCATTACCTTCAGATTCTGTTTGATCCTGATCTTGTTTGCTTTGTTTGGATGAGAAAACCCTGATCTGTCCGTTAAGGCAGAGTGATTAAGTAAATTGTACCTTTACAGGGGTTGCCTGGATTAAAAGGAGATAAAGGCGACGATGGGGAGAGAGGAGAAAAGGTAGATGTAGATATGGTGTAATGGCTTAATAATACCCATAACCCAATAGGACTGATGTCAATGGACAGTGTGGAAATCTTTCACAAGTATTTGTAGCTGGTTTTTTCATCCCCCAGTTTGGGGTAAACTTTTCCCCTCTAAAGTACAATGTAATTTAAAAAAGAAGTGTCCTAATTTACGTCACTTGCCTTTTTAATCCTAATGAATTTTCTTTATGTTTGCAGACACATAAACTATCACCCCCAGTCCTCTCAAACCAAATTTTTGTTCTCCCCTTTTCAATAGTTTTACCATCTCATTGTTTCAAATCTAACTTCATTTTCAGGCATCAAAGAGAGCGATCAACATATAAATCCAAACATGTCCATTGACAACAGGCTCTTCAGTGTCATATATGTGTTGTTTTCCATGTTTTCCATGCATGAACATAAAGTAACACATTTCACTTCCCTCATTTCTTGAGCCTGTTGCTAACCTTTCCTTCCCTTGTTTTTGCACACTTTGTTTGTCTCTCTTATAGATATATATTTTTTAGACACTGGATTTAAGAAGCTATATCCGGTTTCCCTGCCATACATTGCATTGAGTCTTGCTTCTTGTTTTCTAACATAGAACAGATCTGAATGTTGTATCTCTTTCAGGTTCTTAACACCAGTAATAAGATGTTGACATACACTCATCATAGACATCAGAGATGTAAGAATAAACTGATTTGTACAGATCCCTGTAATCGTTTGAGTACATCAGTTCATTGATGGAGCATCTGTGATTAGATGCACTTTTACGATAAAATCTCGATGCATATGTTTTTACATTTTAATCAGTGAGTTCAGGTTTCTGAAATAATTATCTAGAGTCAGCAAGCAGGTTAATTTCATCAGGAATTTGCTTGAAATTAAGCTGAGAAGTCTTTAGTCTCAATCACAAAACAGTTCTGTGGTGCAGTCTCAAAAACATGGTGGAATCACTAATAAAAACAACCACATTCTGTGACTAAGGGTTCAAAAATGAAGCCAACTTTACAGAAACAAAGGGGGTTGTGGTGTGGAACTCAGAGGCACTGACTTTAGGCATGATGCATAAAATGCATAACAGACATCTTCCTTGTGCCATTCTTTTTATCATTCATAATCTAGAAAATACATGTTGCTTCGGACTGCTGAGTTGTTAAAGTGCATCTTCACATTGACTGTGTCCAACCTGTCCTTGGAACAAGCCCAGTTGTACACCAAGAATGAAGACACAGCCCTTGCTGTAAGCATACAGAGAGCCTTTATTAGCATCCCAAACACTCCATGCTACCACAGACCCTCCTCCAAAGAATGCTTTGAAGGTAATAATCCGTCTTGAGACCCAATAAAACCCATGTGGATTGGTCAAGCACTCTCCCTTCAACCCCTTAGCAGCTCTGCAAGGGTAAAGATCTGGTCCACTGCTCAGCAGCCAGGATGAAACCTGCAGTAAAACACCAGCAGGGCCATCTGGTCTCCTTTCATCCAGAGTTTGGACCACCACAGTTTCATTCCTAAGAGTTTGGACCACCACCCCAGTCCACTACTTCACAGGTATTGTACCAGTACTCCATGTAACATTGAAGCCTCAACAGCTACACAATGTCCTGACCTTTTAGAATTCGGGGACAAGTCTTGTTCACTTCTGGCACCCTGCTGCCAGGGAGCTTGTTAATCTTCTTTGGCAACCTCAGCCATGCTGATGGACACTTGTTCGCCGATTCCTCATATACTGCCTCTTCCAAGTCTACAGTCCCTCTTTCAAACACTAGTCGTTCTGAGCCATAAAATTATTTACTAAAACTATCTTGAGGCCAACAAAAGCTTTTTCTTCACAGGCTTTTTACCGATCCCTCTCCTGCCCATGTTTTTGCCTCTACAACTACAGAAGCTACTGTTCTTCGGGGCACCCAGTACCTGTCCGCTGTTTAGGAGTCCCCACAGACAACCAAGCCCCGAACGCCTTCTTCTTGAACTTAATGTCTTCCATCACCGTTGCTGTTTGCCAAAAGATCTAGTTCCTGCCACAGCATGCACAACACTCTTCAGACTATAATAACTCATATTTAGATCACTAACCTGTAAGTGATTTTGTCATTGTCCACATGGTCATTGAAGCTCCCAATAATCATAACAGAATCCCCAGATGGCACCCCTTCTAGGGAAACATCCAGAGACTGAAAACCACACAGAGGCAACACTTCCCCTGTCTCAGCTGGGGACTTAAAGTTTTTAAGACTTACGATATTCAGTCATTATTGTTCTGATAAAGCCCTTATCTACCACTTTAAATACATGTCAGTGAAGAGTGTGTGTCAATTAGATTATTAGAATGATGATTTGAAGTACAACTTAGAAACTATACTCGTGCTAATATGACTCTTTTTAAAATGTTTGCATTTCTTAGTGTTCATTTATGACTTTATAGAAATATGGTGTCACTTAATTCTAAAGTGATACAGTTTGGACTTTTTCTGTTTTTTCTGGTGGTTTTCTCCCTGCTAGTCTTTCTCATCCTTCGTGCCCTTGACACCACTTTGATAAAGTGTTTCCCACTCTACCTTATTCCCTGATTTTTGTTCCCCTCCTTTAAAGAATATCCAATTCTGTCTTGTGTCCCCTCCTATCTAACTTATCTGACCTTGTGCCTTTACTCCTTTTTGGGTCATAGACTTCCTTTCTTTAATCTCTCCTCATAGCAGTCGTAATTGTTGATAAAATGAAGTTAACCTGACCGAACCCTTGTATCCACAGGGGGAGAAGGGAAAGAAGGGCAAAAAAGGGCCTAAGGGCGAGAAAGGAGAACAGGGTGCCCCAGGATTAGATGCACCCTGCCCATTGGTATGTCCCAACTGTAAGCTGGAGTTTGCCTACCAGCTATGTGGAGCGGTCGCTCTAGGCAAGGATGGAGCTCACTTTAAGTCCATTGACTCCCAACGTCTTGCTCTTAAAGTCGGGAAATCACCAACAAAATTCTGAAATACTATAGTGATCATTTTGAGTGATCAAATTAGATACAAAGACTTGCAGTTAAATCCCAAAAGCATTCGACTGGGCATGAATGTGGAGTCGGAAAGCTTACAGGGAAGCTCCTCCTTCACACTCCCTACGAGTCTGTTAAGGCGGACTGATGCAGGGGGTAAAGGTCGTCCACCTCTCTCCCAGTAACACTCCTAGGTCATCTTTGCAAACAGGGTTTCCGGGGATTTAAGGGTGAAAAGGGGGAACCAGGGCAGCCAGGTCTGGACGGGCTGGATGCCCCGTGCCAATTGGTACAGTATTTCTCTTTTTCCTAAACCTCTTACCTGTGCATGCCACTCACCTTCGGTCCATTAATAAAAATTAAACACACTCATGCATGAAGTGAGAGCTTGACAGGCATGATCACTTTATTTAATCGCAGTTTCATTTTCCATTTTAGCCACAAACACTAACCTCTTTACTGCAAACAGCCTCTTTTAGATGACACATGTGAAATATACAGAATTAATTAATTATACTTGATTCATTTGGTCTATCCCTTTAACTCATTCCTGTCTTCCCTTTGAATAAAACTGGAATAAAAGGCTAAAAATTATGTGTCCACCCTACTGAGCCCTCCTTTTAACCTGATGCTAACACAGACCTGCTTATACTGATGAGTTAGCCATGCTACAAGCGCATGGATCCCTCTCTCAATCCGTTAACTCTCTTATCCCTTCCTGTTCTTGTACCAATTGGGCCAGACCACTACAAGAAAACAACAACAAAAAAACATCCAGTTGGTTGCCACTGCAGACCTGCTGCATTTTATACCATTTAAACTGATTTGTTTGATTTTATTGACACTCATGTCACAGAAGCAACACTGTATGATGCATGAACATTGTGCTACAATGGGTTGAACAAAATTTGGGCAAGCTCATATATTGTGCTTTGCCCTTAACTTTTTTTTCCAATCATATTTTGTCACTTTATACCAACAAATGTCAATGTATTTTATTAGGATTTTATCTAATAGGAAACACAAAAAAAGCACCCAATTGTAAAGTCTATTTAATAAAAGGCGATGGCAGCATAATGCTGTGAGGAAGCTTTTCTTTATCTGTAAAAGGCTCAAAAAGACTTGAGATTGGAGCAAAGGTTCACCTTCCAGCAGGACAGTGACCCTTAACATACAGCCAGAGATACAATGGAATGGTTTAGATTAAAGTTTATTCATGCATTTGAATAGAAAAGTCAAAGTCCAGACCTAAATCCAATTGAGAATCTGTGCCAAGACTTGAAAATTAATTTGACTGACCTTCAATTGGCTCAAATGTCTGTGTCTTGATGTGCAAAATGGTAGACATAGCCCAAGTCTTTGAGCTGTAATTGCAATTTAAGATTGTATTGAGCAAGGGCAAAAATGCATGTCTCACTTTTCAGATTTTCATTGGTTAAAAAATGTGAAACACTTTATTTCCTACCACTTAGGCAATACATAGTGTTGGTCTATCCTGTAAAATCCCAATAAAATAGATTTTTCAGCTGTAATGAGACAAAAGGTGCATGAATACATTTGCAACATTTGCACATACATTCAATGGGACATAGTGTATGGAGCTAAATTGGGGCCATAAGGTTTGCTCAAACAAAAAAAAATTGAACCTGAAAAATAAAAGTTTGTTCAAAAGAAAACCATTTGAACCTGAAAAATTATTTTGAACCTCCCCCCCCAAAAAATGTAAAAACTGTAAAAAAAACATTTTGCAACTGAAAAAAACAGATGTGAAACTGGAAAAAAAAAAAGTTCAAAACTACTTTTCAGATTCAAGTTTTTTTTTTTCGAACTTGCAGATAATTTTTTTTCGGCTTCAAACTTCTGGCCCTGTTTTGGCGTGGGGGGCGGGGCCTCACATCACTGGGGTGCAGAATCATAACTGACAGCTCAACACAGCGGCTGAACTGTTGCAACTGTTGCATTCAGGGACCGTGGGAACTGGAATTATCTGTAATACATAATCGATATTCTATATACAGGTCCTTCTCAAAAAATTAGCATATTGTGATAAAGTTCATTATTTTCCCTAATGTCATGATGAAAAATTAACATTCATATATTTTAGATTCATTGCACACTAACTGAAATATTTCAGGTCTTTTATTGTCTTAATACGGATGATTTTGGCATACAGCTCATGAAAACCCAAAATTCCTATCTCACAAAATTAGCATATCATTAAAAGGGTCTCTAAACGAGCTATGAACCTAATCATCTGAATCAACGAGTTAACTCTAAACACCTGCAAAAGATTCCTGAGGCCTTTAAAACTCCCAGCCTGGTTCATCACTCAAAACCCCAATCATGGGTAAGACTGCCGACCTGACTGCTGTCCAGAAGGCCACTATTGACACCCTCAAGCAAGAGGGTAAGACACGAATAGGCTGTTCCCAGAGTGCTGTATCAAGGCACCTCAGTGGGAAGTCTGTGGGAAGGAAAACGTGTGGCAGAAAACGCTGCACAACGAGAAGAGGTGACCGGACCCTGAGGAAGATTGAGGAGAAGGGCCGATTCCAGACCTTGGGGGACCTGCGGAACCAGTGGACTGAGTCTGGAGTAGAAACATCCAGAGCCACCGTGCACAGGCGTGTGCAGGAAATGGGCTACAGGTGCCGCATTCCCCAGACCTGGGCTACAGAGAAGCAGCACTGGACTGTTGCTCTGTGGTCCAAAGTACTTTTTTCGGATGAAAGCAAATTCTGCATGTCATTCGGAAATCAAGGTGCCAGAGTCTGGAGGAAGACTGGGGAGAAGGAAATGCCAAAATGCCAGAAGTCCAGTGTCAAGTACCCACAGTCAGTGATGGTCTGGGGTGCCGTGTCAGCTGCTGGTGTTGGTCCACTGTGTTTTATTAAGGGCAGGGTCAATGCAGCTAGCTATCAGGAGATTTTGGAGCACTTCATGCTTCCATCTGCTGAAAAGCTTTATGGAGATGAAGATTTCATTTTTCAGCACGACCTGGCACCTGCTCACAGTGCCAAAACCATTGGTAGATGGTTTACTGACCATGGTATCACTGTGCTCAATTGGCCTGCCAACTCTCCTGACCTGAACCCCATAGAGAATCTGTGGGATATTGTGAAGAGAACGTTGAGAGACTCAAGACCCAACACACTGGATGAGCTAAAGGCCACTATCGAAGCATCCTGGGCCTCCATAAGACCTCAGCAGTGCCACAGGCTGATTGCCTCCATGCCACGCCGCATTGAAGCAGTCATTTCTGCAAAAGGATTCCCGACCAAGTATTGAGTGCATAACTGTACATGATTATTTGAAGGTTGATGTTTTTTGTATTAAAAACACTTTTCTTTTATTGGTCGGATGAAATATGCTAATTTTGTGAGATAGGAATTTTGGGTTTTCATGAGCTGTATGCCAAAATCCTCCTTATTAAGACAATGAAAGACCTGAAATATTTCAGTTAGTGTGCAATGAATCTAAAATATATGAATGTTAAATTTTCATCATTACATTATAGAAAATAATGAACTTTATCACAATATGCTAATTTTTTGAGAAGGACCTGTATATGTAATTGGTTTTGAAAGATAACATGCTTCACCGATAAAAGCAGCTTACGTGAATACACGACGCACATCTCAGAGGAGAAAATATGATTTGTACAGCATTTTAAGTCCGTGTTGGAGATTTCCCATGCTCTCAACATAAAGCAAAATAACCGCCAGACTAAGCAGCGGTATGAAACCAGATGCAAAACAAGCCGGTATTTTCCAAATATCCTTGCATAATTAAGCCTGGACTTGTTTTCACATGGACTGGACTCGGGTTTCGGTTTCTCGTGCATTTTTGATTAAAACGTGTTTGGTCTTCATTTAGTGAAGTGACTGTGGCATACGAGGCAACCGGGAAATCCGCGGTGGACTGCTGGCTTAGGCATTTCTTATTTTGTGAATGTTAAGTTTTTAATAACTGCCTTGCACAGACACAGACGTTGGGCCGGTGGTTCACTTCAGCCTGTGAACCACCGGCCCACCGCCCTGCACAGACACAGGGCGAGCGCGACATCAAGTACACAAGAGGCGACAGTTTCTGGGGCGCTGATATTTTGCTGGACCATTGTGCCCTAAACTATGCCACATCAACCTGTTAGGGATTACCTTTATTTATATGACTCATAGCTGTTTTTCCTATTTATACCATAATGATATAAAGCATAAGTTCTAATGTTTCCCTTTTGTTAGAATAGGACAAAAATGCTCATCGACACACATTACTAGGATAAATGGCCCAAGGTTTGTCATGAATGACCTGTGGCTGGGGCACTGGGGTTGATTGTGGAGCAGCCGGTATAACTGGTTTGATTAGAATGCAGCAGCACACTTAGATTAAGTATGGACACCCGCTACTACACAACATACCAGATAGACACCACAATGGTGACACATAGTCTACTGATAATCACTGAGGGAGGGCACATCCATTGCATTGGAGTGCCAGATATAAAACTATATGTAACCTTCTTTCGGGGCTCTTTGTCATCCTTTTACAGACGGCGACGGTACGACACGAGAGCCTCGGCGCTAATCATTCCTCTGCCTAATTTAAATTAAAGGAGCTGAAAGTTAGAAACTGTTTGAGAGTCGTTCCTTTAAGAGTCATTGTTAGATATATATTGTTAGATATATATATATATATATATATATATATATATATACAATGTATATACAATGAAACTGAAACACCTGTTTTTAGACCACAATAATTTATTAGTATGGTGTAGGGCCTCCTTTTCCGGCCAATACAGCGTCAATTCGTCTTGGGAATGACATATACAAGTCCTGCACAGTGGTCAGAGGGATTTTAAGCCATTCTTCTTGCAGGATAGTGGCCAGGTCACTACGTGATACTGGTGGAGGAAAACATTTCCTGACTCGCTCCTCCAAAACACCTCAAAGTGGCTCAATAATATTTAAGTATGGTAACTGTGCAGGCCGTGGGAGATGTTCAACTTCACTTTCATGTTCATCAAACCAATCTTTCATCAGTCTTGCTGTGTGTATTGGTGCATTATCATCCTGATACACGACACCACCTTTAGGATACAATGTTTGAACCATTGGATCCACATGGTCCTCAAGAATGGTTTGGTAGACCTTGGCAGTGACGCGCCCATCTAGCATAAGTACTGGGCCAAGGGAATGCCATGATATGGCAGCCCAAACCATCACTGATCCACTCCCATGCTTCACTCTGGGCATGCAACAGTCTGGGTGGTACGCTTCTTTGGGGCTTATCCACACCATAACTCTCCCGGATGTGGGGAAAACAGTAAAGGTGGACTCATCAGAGAACAATACATGTTTCACATTGTCCACAGCCCAAGATTTGCGCTCCTTGCACCTTTGAAACCGACGTTTGGCATTGGCATGAAACCTCCCACACTAAAATGACAGGTGTTTAAGTTTCATTTTCCAACCCCTGTATGTATATATATATATATATATATATATATATATATATATATATATATATATATATATATATATATAAAACGGTGGTTCACTTCACGGGCTGAAGTGAACCACCGTCCCACTAAACCAGTGGTCCACCGGGGAATTCCCCGGTTGTCCCGTATGCCAGTTTGCCCCTGGCTGTGAGTCACTTCACTAAATGAAGACCAAACACGTTTTAAGCAAAAATGCACCAGAAACCAAAACCAGATTCCAGTCCATGTGAAAACAAGTCCAGGCTTAATTATGCAAGGATATTTGGAAAATACCTTCTCGTTTTGCATCTGCTTTCATCTGGTTTCAGTCTGGCGGTTCTTTTGCTTTATGTTGAGAGCATGGGAAATCTCCAACACGGACTTAAAATGCTGTGCAAATCTGTTAAGATCATATTTTCTCCTCTGAGATGCGTGTCTTGTATTCACGTAAGCTGTTTCTATCGGTTAAGCATGTTATCTTTCAAAACCAATCACATATATATATATAGAATGTCGATGATGTATTACAGATAATTCCAGTTCCCACGGTCCCTGAGTGCAACAGCTGGGAATATGTTGTTCAGCCACTGTGTTGAGCTGTCACTCATGATTCTGCACCCCAGTGATCTGAGGCCCCGCCCCCCACGCCAAAACAGGGCCAGAAGTTTGAAGCCGAAAAAAAAAATCTGCAAGTTCGAAAAAAAAAACTTGAATCTGAAAAGTAGTTTTGAACTTTTTTTTTTTCCAGTTTCACATCAGTTGCAAAACTTTTTTTTCCAGTTTTCACATTTTTTGGGTGGAGGTTCAAAGTCATTTTCAGGTTCAAATGTTTTTCTTTTGAACAAACTTTTATTTTTCAGGTTAAATTTGTTTTCATTTGAACAAACTTTATGGCCCCAATTTAGGTCCATAATAGTGGGTAAGAAAACATTTAGATGTGAAATTATATTTTCATTCAATTAAACTTATTTTTATGTGAAGATGTATTTTTGTGTCTCCAGTTGCCATTTTTTCAGCTTACTGCTGTTTTTAAACTCAGCCCAGGGTCAACTATAGTAACATCCAACAGCAGAATCACCACAACGTGCATGAACAACGTTTTTCAGTGTATTTTGTGCATAGGTTCATTTTTGAGTAGAATGAAATGTATTATGTTTTTTCAGACTAACAGTCAGAAACCAGCTAAAATTTGATAAAAAATATGAAACACCCTTACTTTACCAGGTAACAGGTAAATTTTTATATATTTCACTTCCAAACACCCAGACTTCTCTAAATTTATTTAAAGTGTCCCTATCAGTCATTCTTCAAGATTTCTGCAATTATCCAAAAACGTTTTCTTTGTGTTTTGGCTGCTTTTTCTTTTGTTTCCAAAGGCAGAACCTTACCATTTTGAAAGTTGTAAAATGGAGAGAGGCTAAATCTGCGTTATCAAAAGAATAACAATATTTATATTTATGCTCATTTCAGCTTGTGGTGCTCATCCGTGTCATAATAAAGCCTCCAACAATCAGCATGAATGTACAACAAGTAAAGGACAGAAGAAATGCAAAAGAACCACACAGCTACATTAAACAAGTAGCGATTAATGATTTAAACCTGATGACATATTTCCTGTTTTGATATAAAGTGGTTAATAGAATCAGCCATTAAAAATTGTGACAGAGAGCCAAATGAAATAAATTGCTGAAATTATGCTCTAATTTTCCTCAACAAAATGATTTTCACCTTTAGGTGCAACTGCTGGACTGAAAATAAGTGAAAAAGCATCCAAAGTTCAAATAAACTTTTCAAAGATCTTCAAAATGTCTGACGAACCATTGATTTAAATATCATAATAAGGTCTCCAGAAAGTCTACTTACTCGAATTCAAAAAGAAGAAAAAAAGTAAGGATAGTTTGTAATGTTCATTTTTTTCTCAAAAATAATGTGAACGTCTGGAAAATACACTAACTAAACCTGGTAAATTGGAGACAATATAATCAAAAACATTTTGTTGCTGTCATTTTATTAAAACGGCATGTCTATTCAACAGAAGTGAACTTTATAGATTTGTGTTTACTGCTTGAATTCTTTTTAAGAATAGTTAATCTTTTGACATATATGAAGTGTTGCATAAAGTATAAGCCTTCTAATCACAGTATGTAATAGTTAAACATAAGTTAACAGTCAATTATTGTTTCAGTTCTAACTATTACTTTTCTGTAAACAGGGTCCAGA
The DNA here is from genome assembly GCF_021462225.1 of Girardinichthys multiradiatus. Lineage (NCBI taxonomy): Eukaryota > Metazoa > Chordata > Actinopteri > Cyprinodontiformes > Goodeidae > Girardinichthys > Girardinichthys multiradiatus. Next base: position 21,523,732 of record NC_061807.1, read on the forward strand.
TGGATTACCAATGCCTGGTTGCTGGCAGAAGGTGAGATAATCTCAGGCAGTAAATTTCAGCAATGTTACAATTAGTATAGGAAATACAGTGAGCTATATTTAATAGCAAACAGAATTTTGCATTAAAAGGCTTATATCATTATTTTTTCAATTTTACATTCTATTTGTGTTTGGGCTTGAAGCATTCATGTCCGAAGTGGAGAAGCATGTAGAAAAGTGTAAAAGAAAGATGCCTAGCACAAGGCAGCGGAGCTCACAGCCAAAAATGTTTGAAGTGTGATGAAGTTATATAGGAAACATTTAATTTGGGAATCAGTCCATAACAGAATGGACACCCTAGAAAAAAAGTCATACAAAGTCTCCAGATAGACTGTAAGCTCATCAGTGTCACTTTGTCAAGGAAGAAGGAGCAAACCAGGAGAAATTATTTTAGGGAAGCAGTAGCTTGGAGACTCAACAGACAATCACCTTTCCCAAGGATATACAGTACAGACCAAATGTTTGAACACACCTTCTCATTCAAAGAGTTTTCTTTATTTTCATGACTATGAATATTGTAGCTTCACACTGAAGGCATCAAAACTATGAATTAACACATGTGGAATTATATACTGAACAAAAAAGTGTGAAACAACTGAAAATATGTCTTATATTCTAGGTTCTTCAAAGTAGCCACCTTTTGCTTTGATTACTGCTCCACACACTCTTGGTATTCTGTTGATGAGCTTCAAGAGGTAGTCACCTGAAATGGTTTTCCAACAGTCTTGAAGGAGTTCCCAGAGATGCTTAGCACTTGTTGGCCCTTTTGCCTTCATTCTGCGGTCCAGTTCACCCCAAACCATCTCGATTGGGTTCAGGTCTGGTGACTGTGGAGTACAGGTCATCTGGCGCAGCACCCCATCACTCTCCTTCTTGGTCAAATAGCCCTTACACAGCCTGGAGGTGTGTTTGGGGTCATTGTCCTGTTGAAAAATAAATGATGGTCCAACTAAACGCAAACCGGATGGAATAGCATGCCACTGCAAGATGCTGTGGTAGCCATGCTGGTTCAGTATGCCTTCAATTTTGAATAAATCCCCAACAGTGTCACCAGCAAAGCATCCCCACACCATCACACCTCCTCCACCATGCTTCACAGTTGGAACCAGGCATGTAGAGTCCATCCGTTCACCTCTTCTCCGCACAAAGACACGGTGGTTGGAACCAAAGATCTCAAACTTGGACTCATCAGACCAAAGCACAGATTTCCACTGGTCTAATGTCCATTCCTTGTGTTCTTTAGCCCAAACAAGTCTCTTCTGCTTGTTGCCTGTCCTCAGCAGTGGTTTCCTAGCAGCTATTTTACCATGAAGGCCTGATTCACACAGTCTCCTCTTAACAGTTGTTCTAGAGATGTGTCCGCTGCTAGAACTCTGTGTGGCATTGACCTGTTCTCTAATCTGAGCTGCTGTTAACCTGCAATTTCTGAGGCTGGTGACTCGGATGAACGTATCGTCCGCAGCAGAGGTGACTCTTGGTCTTCCTTTCCTGGGGCGGTCCTCATGTGAGCCAGTTTCTTTGTAGCGCTTGATGGTTTTTGCGACTGCACTTGGGGACACTTTCAAAGTTTTTCCAATTGTTCGGACTGACTGACCTTCATTTCTTAAAGTAATGATGGCCACGCATTTTTCTTTACTTAGCTGCTTTTTTCTTGCCATAATACAAATTCTAACAGTCTATTCAGTAGGACTATCAGCTGTGTACTGTATCCACCTCCTGCACAACACAACTGATGGTCCCAACCCCATTTATAAGGCTTGAAATCCCACTTATTAAACCTGACAGGGCACACCTGTGAAGTGAAAACCATTTCAGGTGACTACCTCTTGAAGCTCATCAACAGAATGCCAAGAGTGTGCGGAGCAGTAATCAAAGCAAAAGGTGGCTACTTTGAAGAACCTAGAATATAAGACATATTTTCAGTTGTTTCACACTTTTTTGTTCAGTATATAATTCCACATGTGTTAATTCATAGTTTTGATGCCTTCAGTGTGAAGCTACAATATTCATAGTCATGAAAATAAAGAAAACTCTTTGAATGAGAAGGTGTGTCCAAACTTTTGGTCTGTACTGTAAATGTGAGCTCAGTCTGTCTGTATTTCTCCACATTAGAGAATATTAGCTTATAACAAAAACTGCAATTCATAAACAATAAATTTAGGCAGCATTCGTGCAAACATGGTAATTTCGTCTTCCATTTTGACCAACATTGTTACTACGATTCGTTGGTATACACCACAACTCGCATTTATCTCAACAGCTTTGTCACCAGAATAGCCTATAATTGTATAAAACATTGTAGTAAATAGAAGCAACCAAAGTCTTACCTTTCAACAAATAGTTAGTTTTTTACGTACATGGGATTAACTACCCTATAGTAATTTAGCTGTGAAAAGGTTATTGAAAATCTGCCCTTTCTCACACCACTCAGACTATATTGGTCTGTCTTCATTTAGTTTTCTCACATGTTTGGGGCTAAAAAGTCACTTCATGCTAATGCTACACATGTGGTAGTTGAAATAGAGGCCAACATACACACATACAATTAGTCATTCATTTGGCTCAGACACTGAGAAAAAACCATAACTTTGCTGCAACTAATTATGATACTGGATGAACATTTTAAGAGAAAAGCTATTGATTTGAACATGATCCATGGATGTTGATAATTTTTACTGACAGAACACATAAAAGGAAAAATCACAGTACAATGACACATTTTTTTACCTGAGAAACATCACGAACAAGGTTGCCTCGATGGTTTGGCTGATGACTTTGCTAGAGCTATCTGCTATCACCATTACATAAAATCTGCTGTGTCTTTGTTTCTCTGCTTTCGGATGTTCCTTCCAACTCAAGATTCAAATCGTTTCGTAACCCTGGAGCAAAGATTGCTTAAAACATTGACCGTTTTTGCTGTGTAAGAAGACATCTGCCTTATTTCACAAATCTTACACAATTTCCCTGAAGAGCAGGATCTTTGGAAAAAGTATGACTGCTCACTCCATCTTTGACTGTTTTGCCACTAAGTAATCCCATATCCTGTTTATATATTCCCATCAGAAAGGTTGACACATCCACGTGTGCTAGTGCTGATGCCATTTTAGAGAGGTGTGATTATAGGGGCTCAGAGAAGTGCATTTTGAAATTACTTATCCACTTAAAAAAATTGAAGAGCAGATTTTAGATTTTTTAGGTTTCTAGATGTAAAAAATTATGGTATTTGCCTTTTAATCAAAATGTTCTTAATGGTTCTTTCAGTGATTTTGGTTCTACTTTAAGAAATGTAATTGTTTCTTTTATTTTGTTGACTCAAAGACAGCTTTTCTTATGTGGGTTTCAGCTTCTTTGCGTTTGCATGGGATCTCTGATAAATTAAACAGAACAATATACGAGTGCTGAGTGAAATAGCCCACTATGTGTTAAAAGTGAAAGACCTACTCAAAGTGATTAAAACAACCTGTTTTTTGTATGTTTTTTTGCAGTGATCACTCTAACCTGAAACGCATGGAGTTTGTAAATAATGCTTCTTATATGGTATTTATAGTTTTTTTAATGGAAAAAGTCAAAAAGAAAAGATGTCTATGTGTGCAACAATACAAAAAAAGAGATAACCGTCTGTAAGCTGCTTCTACTCACATCGCGGTGTGGAAACAAAAACACGCGTGTGTGTCCCGCTGTCTCACATCTGCTTCGTAATGGAGTTCAGATCCTCGGCTGCCGACAGAACTTGTGTCTTTAGATTTTTGCATGGCTCGGACTGGTGCGTGGCAGTCCCGCCAGATCCTAATGGTTGGAACGAATGAGATGAGAAGAAGTGGAGTTGGGAAGTGGAGGAAATGGGATCTGGACTGGCTTCTTAACACAATGCTAAATGTCGTGTGCTGTTTTGTCTCCATGAGCTCACCAACTATTCATGCGGCACCATGCGCTCAAGGACTAAAAAACATATGAAAAGGGAAAAAGACTTCACTGAGCTGACTGAACATTGCTTCCTCCCCATCCCTTGAAAAAGCATGAGTAGTGTACTATATTTAAATGTAATGTACATACATGTCACTGTTATGTGATTACTTCATAATTTGTGTGGGAAAAAAACCCCAGAAGGCCCAAAGCTCTGAAATGGTAACTTTTTTTTTCTTTTAATCTTCTTAAGGGAGTCACACCATGGCTTGTAGCCTGAGTACCCTCCTTCCCCTTCTGATAGTAAAGGTGTCTGTAATTGTTTTATTTGTGGCGAGGCCTGCGGCACCAACAGTTTTAGAAGGCTTTTGCCGTTGCACTCATGGGGCTCAGCATCGTCAGTGTGACGCCTCCTCAGGGTCGCACATCTCTGGATCAAGATCGGCAAGGGTCTCTGCACTGGCAGGAAAACCAATCAGTCTGGATTTGGATTGGAGCCTGGACAGGCGTGCTTGGTGAGCACGGGAATGGAAATGGGTTTTGCAGGAGAGTCACTCTTCATTCTCCCTGTGAGATTAGTTGGGAAACGCATTGAGATCTGAGAACGTTGATATAATGTGATTTTTTTCTTTATTCTTTTTTTTTTATCATTTTACTAATTTTTTACACATCATTTGTATTTTGTGTATAATAGCCTTTGGTGCCTCAAGCTTTTATTCATTCCTTTATCAAAATAGTTTATACCTTATTTTTAACCATTTAAGTGGTGTTTATTTCAGAATGAAGGAGACATTTTGTTTGGGGAGGACTGAAAAGACATTGCGCATGGTTTTCATTTTCATTTGTTTTGTCACCAAGAATGACTCTACCTGATTATACAGTAAGATGGCATCAATTTCAACCATATATCCATGAAAGCTGCAGAGTGCTTGTGTTAAAGATTGTAAAAGTGAATGGAAGTAGCTAAAAGTCTAACTTTTCTACAGTTCGCGTTTTACTTTTGAGGCTTAACTGCACCACAGTAATGCAGCTGCTTAAACATTATTCCTGGAAAAAGCTCTGTCACACTACTCAAGTTCTAGAAGTCTATAAGGTACTCTTGGTTTAAAAAATACGCTTGAAAATATGCTGAACTTGTTGCAAGGGATCTCATGTTACAGTATAGTCAAGTTTGCTGCATGAATACTGTTTAGAAAATGTAGATTTAAAAACAGAAACTTTCTTTTTTGATTAAGTGTATCCAAAGGCTGTTTAAATAAGATTTATCTAATCCCACAGATTTCTAGGTCTAAAATTAGGAGAGGTTATCATAAACCAAGCTTTTTTCCTCCTATTCATCTTGTATATTGTCTTAAGTATAGAGTGAAAACATCTAATAAACTACAGGACTTTTATCATCTTCCACCAACACCAGTCTGGCCAGTTGTATCACATTCCTCATACCATGGAGCAAAAATAATCAGAATTTTTAGATTTATATATTTTATTTCACACAAGTCCATTCACCTTTTCATATTTCTAGCATTAAAATGGTTATTTTAACATTGTAGGTGCTATGCAAGGTAATACTGTATTTTTGTTTTCTTCATGTAGAGTGGAAAAGCATTACAAACCCTTCATCTATGTTACATTTTAAGATGTAACAACTAGTGCATAATTGTGAAGTGGAAGGAAAATGGTTTTTAATTATTCTTTTTACATATACAAGCCTGAAAAGTGTGGCGTGCACATGTATTCAGCCTCCTTATTTAATTATTTGCTGAGCAACCTTTCTCTGTGTCTTCAAGCCTAGAGCCATCTAGAGTCTGAAATATTTCCCCATTCTTCTTTTCAAGCTTATATTTCACGAAGAGCATCTGTGAACATCAGTTTTCAAGTACTGCCAAAAATTCTCAATTAAATTTAAGTCCAGCCTATACTTACAGATGAATATGCTTTGATCTGAACCATTTCGTTGCAGGTTGACTGTAGGTTTTTAAGGTGCTCCTGCAAGGTTTTCTTCTAGTTTTGCTCTGTATTTAGCTACACCCAGCTTCCCATTGATTCTGAGCAGCTTCCCGGTCCTTGCTGAAGAAAAGCATCCTCAAAGCATGATGCTGCCACCACCACGCTGAGCATAGTGTATTCATGATGTTAATTTACTGCATGTATAATTTTGCATGTAGGCATATAAGGTGAACTTTGGTCTCATCTGTTTAAAGCACACGGTTTCACCTTTGCTATGTCACCAACGTGACTTTTACCAAACTGCAAAGAGGAATTATTTTGGCTTTCTTTCAACAATGTCTTTCTTCTTGCCACTCTACCATAAAGACCAGATCTGTGCCTCTCTATTTCCAGATGATGGACTGAACAATACGCCAAAACTTTTGAATATTGTTTTAAAACCTAATCCTACAAAGAATGTCTCCTCAACTTTAACTCTGACATGTCTGGTGTGTTCTTTGGTCTTCATGATGCTGTTTGTTAGCTAATGTTCTCCAGCAAACCTCACAGAACAGCTGCACTTATACTCAGATTAAAATAACAGCTGGCTTTTGAAGGCATTTCGTTGCACTGAATAAAACTAGGTAGATACATAGGCATGGCACACTTCTCAAATGTTTTTATTTAGAAAACCAAATGTAGTATACCATGTATCCACTTAACAGTCAGGTACTACTTTGTGTTGATTCAACACAAGAAATATTCCCAAAAATATTAAAGTTTGTTTGTGATTGTAACATGACTAGATGTGAAACAGTTCAAGGGGTAGAAAAACTTTAGCAAAACGCTGAATAATCAGATCTTTTTACTGTTAGAGCGGATGTGGTAGCAGCAAGTGGATCGTGGTAAAAGGTGGATCTGTACAAACCAGTGCTTTTGTTTTTAATCACACCAGCAGCTCCAGCTAAAAAAACTAATTTCTTTACAGCTGTTGGATTTTTATGTATGTCTGAAGAAGGGTTTCTTTTTTGATCATTTATTTGTGTATTTGTTTCAGTATACTAAGTGGTGCATTATTTATTTTTCTACAGTTTTGTTTTTGTAAATGAATACATTTTGTTGGGGTCTGAGCAGCATTCCTTGTTAGTTACTGATGCCAGTTTTGTGTTGATATGAAGGAACTTTAAGCTCATGATGAGGCATCATAAAACACATCTGCAAATGTAACATTGGTGGAAATTAAGAGGGCATTTGCATGTTAGTGTGTGCTTACTGTGTATTTACTTCAACTTATAGGCCTTACATCACAAGAGTAAATCTGCTTTGTCTAACTTTTTGTGTCAACTATGACGACACGTCAATTATATATTCATGACAGCCTTTTCTCACATTTTTTTTCCTTTTTCTCTCTGTTTCTTTACATTGAATGTAGTTTGATATATATGTATAGTGAAATATTAATGTACTGTTGAGATGTGTGCTCATTTGACATAAAGTGCAATTTATACTTTGGTTCATGCGTGTAACATCAAATGCTGCTTAAATATCACACTACAGTGGTTTTCTTTAGCTTCATTTGTTCAGCCGTGCGACCCTGTATACCACTACCTGGACATGTGGAGGAATATGTAAACAGACTTTTAATTAAATCTTAATTTACAGGATTTTTGTTTCAATCTCTTTTTTAATTGATATGATTGCACAAAAACCCCAGGTCAGCGTTCCTCTAAGAATTACAGAGGCCCTGAAAGGTATGTGTTTGATTTCTATCTAAGTCTAATCAAAATGTATATGTGGTTTTCATGATTAAACCTTTTATATTTTGTGTTTTGGATTTGTTTTGGAACAGATTTTTTCCAGGTGTCTTTTTTTCTCAGTTTGGCCCCTAAAGGCAATCAAAAAATAATTAAATAATGGGCAGATGTATTACATACTCTTTTTCTTGTATTTAACTCATTTGGTCTTTGTATATTTTATTTTATTTTTGTTCTGAAATAAAACTTTCTGACTGTCAGTCAAGATCAGAGATTGACTTTATGGCGCCTTTTGTGGCAAAAAGAAGAATTACAACATGCCAAACAATTTGCCTGAAAATAACCCCTCTTTCAGGACTGAATGAAAACTATTTTTCCCTTCATCCATCCACCCATTTTCTATACCTGCATCTTCCGTACAGGGTTGCAGGGGAGCTGGTGCCTTTCTCCAGCAGTCTACGGGGGTGAGGTGGGGTACACCCTGAACAGGTCACCAGTCCATCGCAGGGCAACACAGAGACAAACAACCATACGCACACCCATTCACACCTAAGGGCAATTTAGAGAGACCAATTCACCTAACAGTCATGATTTTTGGCTGTGGGAGTAAGCCGGAGTACCCGGAGAGAACCCATGCATGCACGGGGAAAACATACATGAAACATTAACTTTTTTTTTTTCAGAATTTAAGTCTTAATAACAAGAGGGAAAGTATAACTGATCAGAATTATTTATACCTTAACTGTTTCATGTGTTTTTCAATGCCAACTAAAAGAATAAATACAAAAGAAAGTTTCAAATATACGCCTGCCTTTCTGTCGTAAGTGTACTCAGAGGAAAGTATGGTCAGACTTAGAAAAAAAATATGTTGCTAACCTTTCAGGGCTTCCACTGGGGGCACAGCGAAGTGCAAACATTTTTCATTTATTTAAACTTTCCAAGTGAGAAAGCAGATACGAGACAATGAAGTTGCATCCACACTGTTGCTGCTGCATTAAAATGAAAAGCACAGGGCTTTTATTGGATTAATATATCATTATCCACACTGCAGCCAAACTGAAAGAGAAATCTTATCATGTATCAAAATTCTGCTTAAATCACTAAAGTAAGGCAACACAAAGTGAGATTTTGGACATTTTTTACGCTGTTTTCTTATGTTAAGTTTCTGTCCAGCCTTTTGCTTTATTGCTGGAATACCAACTTTATGTATATTTCTTGATCTAACATTGTGTATTTTAGGTTGATTTTTCATATGACTGTGCTTTTTGAGGCAAATAAAATGTCGTTTAATAATTTAGTTTCTTCCCCTTCACAAATTGATTCTCTTGTTCATAGTGTTACTTCATCATTGCGTGATGCATTAGACAATGCAGCCACCTTGAAAAAGAAGGTAATTATTCATAGGAGGCTAGCTCCCTGGTTTAATTCAGAGCTGCGTACTTTAAAGCACAATGTTAGAAAATTGGAGCAAAAATGGCGCTCTACACACCTAGAGGATTCCTACGTAATCTGGAAAAATAGCTTACTGTTGTATAAAAAGACACTTCACCAAGCTAGAATAGCTTATTTCTCATCATTAATAGAAGAGAACAAGAATAATCCTAGGTTTCTCTTTAGTACAGTTGCTAAACTTAGACTACACTACTTACCCTTTCTTATCTAAAAGTCTTGAGAAAATAGTTGCTAATCAAATATGTGAGCATTTACACAGCAATGACCTGTCTGAAGAGTTTCAGTCAGGCTTCAGAGCTCATCATAGCACTGAAACAGCTCTGCTGAAAGTTACTAATGATATTCTTATGGCCTCAGATAATGGACTTGTGTCTGTACTTGTCCTGTTAGATCTCAGTGCTGCATTTGATACAGTCAATCACAATATTCTCTTAGAAAGGCTGGAATATGCTGTAGGGATCAGGGGAACAGCGCTAGGCTGGTTTAAATCTTATTTGTCTGACAGATTCCAGTTTGTTCATGTAAATGATAAATCATTTTTAAACTCCAGGGTTAATTGTGGAGTGCCACAGGGTTCAGTACTTGGGCCAATTCTCTTTACTATATACAGGGGTTGGACAATGAAACTTAAACACCTGTCATTTTAGTGTGGGAGGTTTCATGGCTAAATTGGACCAGCCTGGTAGCCAGTCTTCATTGATTGCACATTGCACCAGTAAGAGCAGAGTGTGAAGGTTCAATTAGCAGGGTAAGAGCACAGTTTTGCTCAAAATATTGAAATGCACACATTATGGGTGACATACCAGAGTTCAAAAGAGGACACATTGTTGGTGCACGTCTTGCTGGCGCATCTGTGACCAAGACAGCAAGTCTTTGTGATGTATCAAGAGCCACGGTATCCAGGGTAATGTCAGCATACCACCAAGAAGGACCAACCACATCCAACAGGATTAACTGTGGACGCAAGAGGAAGCTGTCTGAAAGGGATGTTCGGGTGCTAACTCGGATTGTGTCTAAAAAACATAAAACCACGGCTGCCCAAATCACGGCAGAATTAAATGTGCACCTCAACTCTCCTGTTTCCACCAGAACTGTCCGTCAGGAGCTCCACAGGGTCAATATACACGGCCGGGCTGCTATAGCCAAACCTTTGGTCACTCATGCCAATGCCAAACGTCGGTTTCAATGGTGCAAGGAGCGCAAATCTTGGGCTGTGGACAATGTGAAACATGTATTGTTCTCTGATGAGTCCACCTTTACTGTTTTCCCCACATCCGGGAGAGTTATGGTGTGGAGAAGCCCCATAGAAGCGTACCACCCAGACTGTTGCATGCCCGGAGTGAAGCATGGGGGTGGATCAGTGATGGTTTGGGCTGCCATATCATGGCATTCCCTTGGCCCAGTACTTGTGCTAGATGGGCGCGTCACTGCCAAGGTCTACCAAACCATTCTTGAGGACCATGTGCATCCAATGGTTCAAACATTGTATCTTGAAGGCGATGCCATGTATCAAGATGACAATGCACCAATACACACAGCAAGACTAGTGAAAGATTGGTTTGATGAACATGAAAGTGAAGTTGAACATCTCCCATGGCCTGCACAGTCACCAGATCTAAATATTATTGAGCCACTTTGGGGTGTTTTGGAGGAGCGAGTCAGGAAACATTTTCCTCCACCAGTATCACGTAGTGACCTGGCCACTATCCTGCAAGAAGAATGGCTTAAAATCCCTCTGACCAATGTGCAGGACTTGTATATGTCATTCTCAAGACGAATAGACGCTGTATTGGCCGCAAAAGGAGGCCCTACACCATACTAATAAATTATTGTGGTCTAAAGCCAGGTGTTTCAGTTTTATTGTCCAATCCCTGTATATGCTTCCAATAGGTAAAATTATAAGGCAGCATAGAATACATTTTCACTGTTACTCTGATGACACTCAGTTTACTTATCCATACATCCTGATGAGCCCAACCAGTTAGATAGACTGCAAGCATGTCTTGAAGACATAAAAACTTGGATTACTTTAAATTTTCTGCTTCTAAATTCAGACAAGACAGACGTTGTCGTCTTTGGACCGGAGTCTTTAAAAAAGAAACTGCTTAGTCAATCACTTAACCTGGATGGCATTAAATTGTCCTCCGGTAATAAAGTAAAAAACCTTGGTGTTATTTTTGACCAGGACATGTCATTTAAATCCCATATTAAACAGGTTTCTAGGGTTTCCTTCTTTCATCTCCGGAACATTGCCAAAATTAGAAATATCCTGTCCTGGAAAAATGCTGAAAAACGAGTCCATGCATTTGTTACTTCAAGGCTGGACTATTGTAATTCTTTACTATTAGGATGTCCACAAAATGCAGTTAAAAGCCTTCAGCTGATTCAAAATGCTGCAGCAAGAGTTCTGATGAAAATTAAAAAGAGAGATCATATTTCTCCTATTTTAGCTTCCCTTCACAGGCTCCCTGTTAAATCCAGTATAGAATTTAAAATTCTCCTCCTCACATATAAAGCCCTTAATGATCTAGCTCCATCATACATCAGAGATCTGATTGTTCCATACGTTCCTAACAGAGCACTTCGTTATCAGACTGCAGGTTTACTGGTGGTTCCTTGAGTCTCTAGAAGTAGAATGGGAGGCAGATCCTTTAGTTATCAGGCTCCTCTCCTGTGGAACCAGCTCCCAGTTTTAGTCTGTGAGGCAGACACCCTGTCTACTTTTAAGGCTAGGCTTAAAACTTTCCTTTTTTGGTAAAGCTTATAGTTAGAGTGGCTTAGTTTATCCTGAGTTATCTCTGCAGTTATGCTGCTATAGGCGTAGGCTGCGGGAGGACATAATGACCACTTTCACCCTCTTCGCTACATTCTCACACTACTCTCCAATTTTGCATTATTTGCTGTTATTTCAGTTTTTAACTTTATGTTCTCTTACTTTTCTCTTCGTAGATGCTACACCTGGCCTGGCTCTGTGTCTACCTGTGACACCTTTCTGGAGAGGGGAATCGTCCGAGCTTCTGCTGGCAACAACTTAATGCTCACCCTCTATCGATGATCCACATGGCCCTGTCTTTCAGTGTTTAACCCTTTCTCTCTCCTAGACATAGCAATTGACTGAGCTTTTACTGTAACTAATTATATGTGCTCTCTTTCAGACTCTAACCATGAAAACTGGCTCAGAGTTTATCTGTTCTTTCTTTCTAGATGAAACGACTAAAGGAGCTGCATCCATTAACATTTACTTTTCCTTCACATAGAAAGGACTCCTGGATCAGTGCTTCTGTGTTCTTTTTGTGTCTCTGCTCTGTTCTCTCAAACCCCCAGTCGGTCGTGACAGATGGCCGCTCACACTGAGCCTGGTTCTGCTGGAGGTTTCTTCCTGTTAAAAGGGAGTTTTTCCTCTCCACTGTCACTACATGCATGCTTAGTATGAGGGATTGCTGCAAAGTCAACACCAGTGATTGTCCACTGTCTCTACATGCTCATCCAGGAGGAGTGACTGCTACAAGTCTCTGACTGGATGCAATCTGCTGGGTTTCCTTAGACAGAAAAACTTTTTATCCAATTTGAATAAATAACTGAATCTGACTGCACTGTTCAATTGTTAGGATTAATTGGAATGTATGTACCTGACTTTTGTGAAGTGCCTTGAGACGACGTGTTGTGAATTGGTGCTATATAAATAAACTGAATTGAATTGAATTAAATTAAATACACCAAACAGCAAGTTTGCTTTTATTTCCAGGGTTTGATAGGTAATATTCCTCTTTATGTAATGATACCTAACTACTGAATTCATTAACAGCATAACTAACCAATAGTAAAACGAATCAAGATCTGTTTGTGTTGAGTACGCATATTCCAGCATCTATAATTTGAAGTAAACATGCACTGGTGCAGCAAATAGATGCATTTTATCAAGGTATTTAAAATGGGAAAAATAAAATATTTACAGAAACTGGGGAACTAAAGCGAACCACACAATTTTACCTTATTGGATAAACAACTGTATTTAAAAATAATTTCAATTTGTAGTTCTGTATACAGACCTGTGTTAGAACACAGATAACAACATATTCATCATAAAGTATGCTTGATTCTGTCGTTTTTAGTCTGCATCAATAAAATGAAAACAACCATGACCTTGTGATTGATGACTTTGTAAAATGGTCTGAGGGGTCTTATCGTAATACTAATAAAAACTAAAGATATGATTATTGATTTTAGGAGAAAACCTTACAAGAGCAAAGTCACTTTGATCAAAGGTCAGGCCAGTGAGAGTGTGCATTCTTACAAATACCTTGGGACTATGTTGGATGATAAATTCAATTTTGAAGCCAACTGAGAGGCAGTGTTTATAATGTCATATCAGTGCCTCCTGGAATTAACAGATTTTATTAAGTCTAGATTATTTCAGTTTTATGGTTGTTAACCAATTGGTTTTATAAAGATGTTATTTCTTGCGTATTTATTTATTCTATTTTTAAGTTTTGCTCTCCTCCACTGTGTCCCGCATTGATTTGATTTATGGAGCTTGGAGCACTGTGAGCACTATTATATTAATTTCAATTGTTCTGGTTGTGTTAAGTTGATTGTATGAATGTTTTTACCCACTGCAAAACAAATCTACCAACAAGTATCAATAAACTAATCTTCATCCTTAAAACTTGGATCTAGTATTTTAGGAAATTACATAAAAACAATAATAAATTTAAATGATATTTAACATTTTGAATTACAATTACATCTTAAAATTATAGTAAATTAAAAAATGACATACTGATAAAAAAGCTGATTTGGTGTTAAATAAAAGAGTCTCGCCAAATATTTAAATCATTTAAATCTCCATCTTTACTTTGTAGATTTTTTTTTAAATATAAAAAAAAAATACATTTTGATAGTCAAAAGTAGTGTTTTACAACCAACAGAGTAATTACCACACAGACATTAGCTGAACATGGGACATTGTTTTTGATCAGCTGAAAAGCATGTATCTCCAGAGTGTTGGCTGGATTAAATATCCTACTGCACAGATTGTCAGGGGATTCATATTATTGCTTAAAGCAAGTAACAAATTAAAGCAGATGCCAGAAAGTAAACAAGATATTATGAATAAAAGCATTCTAAAATTACTAAAGTACTGTTTAGTTAATTGTCTATTTTAAATTCATGATCCTCTTTTAATTTTTTACTTATTCTATATTCTTTCTTTTACAATTTTTTTAATACTATTATCAAACCATACAATTTAGCTGAGGCTATATAACATGTAAATACAAGTTTTTAGGATACATTCAACCTGTCAGAAATCATAATAGATGTACATATTTATTACACAAAAACACATAAAATTAAGTACAAAATGTAATGGGTTAATTTAATTTTGCACAATTTTTCTTTTTTCCCGCTGCTTGGCCTTTTTGGCTTTCCATATCTCTGGCAGGCGTTTTTATAACAGCACGAGCGTCGGATGTGGCGGACTCTCCCGTGCGCGCGTGTAACACCTTACCGGTGTATTTCGGCTGGAACAGATGGTCCGCGAGCTTTTTCTCTGCTGCACGAGATAACCATGTCGGTTGAAGAGTTGGAGAAAAAGAAGACGATAGACTTGCGAAAGAAGTACATTGGGTGAGATATTATACTTTGATTGCAGATCGTTTCATAACTCTTTTAGTTACATAAACGACACGCTGCTTATGTAGATCCATAATCTCGGCTTCGGTAGGGTAAAAAAAAAGAAGTTATATTTATATGACTTTTACCTTATTATCATTAGTAAATCTGGCAGCAATTATTACAACCAAGACAAACCTTTTTGTCACTTTGGGATTTTATTTAACACTTGTATATATTTTATATTAAAGAAACGCTGAATCAGGTTGCAACAACTTTTTGTTTCATTGCAGGCCATCTTGTAAGATCTTCTTCAGCCATGACCCTATCAAGATTGTACAAGCCAAAGGCCAGTACATGTATGATGAAAAAGGACAGCGCTACTTAGATTGCGTCAACAATGTGGCTCATGGTAAGGAGGCAAACATTAAAACACACGTTTAAAGCCAAAACGCTATTTCTTACAATTATAAAAGGCAAACATCAATATACCATGTAATATGTATGCAAAAAATTATGTAACTAATGTTTCTGACTTAGGAAATTCTGCTCTTTCTTTCTCCCAATCATCTGCTCTAATTTTCATGAAAATCTTCAGTAGACTGATTTAGGCCTCCTGCTTTTTCTCCAGTGGGCCACTGTCACCCAGAGGTGGTGAAGGCAGGAGCTGAACAAATGGGATTTCTCAACACCAACACCAGGTTCTTACATGACAACTTGGTGTTGTATGCCCAGAGGCTGCAGGCGACTCTACCAGACAAGCTCTCTGTGTGCTACTTTGTGAACTCGGGGTAAAGTATTCAGAGACATATTCTTTCACACCACAAACAAAGTAGATGGCTTTAAAACTGGATTAGTGACATTCAGGCGTGTTTTATCATTCGGCAGTAAAGGTGTGGAAGACATAGAGTCGAATAAGGTACAAGTAGAAGTTAAAAAAAAAATTTGAAATTTTGAAAACTTGTGAATCCTATTCATTTATAAAAAATAAAATTTTCATATCATAGTATAAGTTATTTGAAATGCTTTAGTTAATATTATAGAAATATTATGGAGCAAATGACTCTTGGTTTTACTCAAGAGATATTGTGGACATGTGAACCAAGCAAAGGTAACTTGCACATTCAGCATTTGTCACTTCCTAAAGGTCTGATTTATCAAACTGATCCAGGTCACTATTGTTACTTATTTACACCTCTAATTTACAGTACTGCAGCATTAACTGCCTGAATTATCTAGAAGAAGGCATTTATGTTTTAGATAATGATCCATAAATGCTCAATACTACACGGAAGACATCTCAGAGATGTGAAGTTGTACACCTGACATAAGAGAGGCCTCATTAAAGTCTTTAGAGGGCAAAAACTGAGTCTACAGTGTCAGCTGGTAGATTTTGTTCTAACGCTTGTTAGAAAATGTAAACGTATTCCTTCAGTTCTTTGCATAAGTGTTCAAAGCCTTTCAACTGTTTCACATTTGTTCTCCTTACGACAAACTTCACTGCTTTTTTAACCGGATTGTATGTGATGGAGTATGATTGTGAAGTGAAGGAGCAATTTTTACAAATAAACTTGAAAGGACTAGACAAGCTTTCTATGCCCCCTATATGACTTCTGAAAAACCGCAAGCAAACATACTTTTTTTCCCAATTTTTTACAACTCTGCAAGACAATTGATTGTCCTGTTGAAAGAATCTCTCACCTGAGCTGTGGCTCTCTGCAGCTCCTCCAACGTTTCAGGAAACCTTGTGGCTGCTTCTCTAATTAATGCTTTTTCTGTCAGTTTAGGTGGATCGTCATGCTGTGGTAGGTTTGCAGTTGTGTGATCTGAGTTCAAGGGATGGAATGCGTTTCACACTTTTATCTGTAAAAAACAAATATGAAAGCAATGTGTCATTGTCCTTTAACTTTGTATTGGTCAATCACCAAAAATCCTTGTGAAACACATTGATGTTTGTGGTCGTAATTTGACAAAATAAAAACTTCAAGAGGCACACATTTTGCAAGGTATTATAAATGTATAAAAGTAAAATATGCATTTTCAATTTTGATATTTTCAGTTTTGATATTTGGAACAATGTAAAATTTAAACTCCATTTTGAGGGTCTAAAAGTGCATAAGCAATTATTTATTTTTGTACTTATTTGGAATGAATAAACTGCGAATGACGTCCATGAGGCTTCACCTGTGTGTTTTGTGGTGACTGAGTAACTTAATGTAACCCTTTGCCCCTTCAGCTCTGAAGCCAACGACCTGGCCCTCCGACTTGCGTGGCACTACACAGGCAACAAGGATATCATAACACTGGAAAAGTAAGACCCGCTGTATCTCAGTGATAATGTATGTTATGATAAAACAGCCACGTCGTCTTACATCAGATTCACAGTAGCCACACAAACCACATGACACTCTAAATAAGGGGTGTCACACTCGAGGGCTGGTGCCCTGCAAATGTGGTCCTGGTCCAACACACCTGAATCAGATGGCTGAATTGCCTCCTACACATGCAGTGAAGTTACACACTAATGACCTAATTATTTGGTTGAGTGCTGAAGCAGAGGCACATCTAAAAGCTGCAGGATGCCGGCCCTCGAGGACTAGAGTGTCACACCAGCGCTGTAAATGATCCTCTGGTTTGTGTTTACTCTTTCTGCAGTGCGTACCATGGTCACGTGTCATCGCTAATCGACATTAGTCCGTATAAGTTCCACCAGCTGTCAGATGCTGAGCAGAATCAGTTTGTCCACGTGGTGAGTGGGGTTTTGCTCTCATCTCTCGCTTGCCTGCGCGTTATTAAAACACCATAACTCAGCTCTGCTCTGCTGCATCGTGGCAGGTCGCGGAGTTTTCAGCTTACACATGGGCGGAGAGAAGAAAGAGAGACGGGATTGAAAATGCATCCACAATTGTTTTTTACTCTAAACTAAAAAAAAAAAAAAAAAAACTCTTGTTCTGAATTAAAGGTACTTATAAGTATTACAAATAAAAATTAGGATGAATGACTTCCGTTTTCCAAGTCTATACAGAGGGACTTCTGTAATTTCTAGGTCCAACAACTTGTAGATAGAGAGTTTTGAAATATACACTTTATTGCTTGAGTCACTCCACCAAATCAATGAATTCCAGTGTTACAATCACTACCATGACACAGGTGTATAAAGTTTGGTGTGGAGAAACTTGACTGGCCTGCAGTCTGGACCTTAACCTTCTTGAACACCTTTGGGATTAATTAGAGCAGAGAACACACTCCTTACCCTTTTGATAGATGTTAAAGTTGCTAGTGCTGGCAACTGTGGCTGCATCAACAAACTGGATCTTTTAGATTAAGAATAAGATGTCATCAAAGTTCAAGTACATGTAAAAGTAGACAGACAAATACTTCAATTTAATGTATATATATTTTCAGGGTCTATTCAGTATCTCAAAGTCAAATGGTGTTTTCAGTTCTTCCTTCTTTGGGTGCTTCTTCTCTTCCTTCTTCTTGCACTTCCTTGTGTCCCCCCTCCCTCCATTATGGTCTTCATTCCTTCCTTCTTTTCATCTTTGTGTTCTTACTTTTTTCTTTCCTTGCTTCTTTTGTCCTACCTTAGTTCTTGTATCCTTTCTTCTGTCTTTCCTTATGTACATTCTTCTTTTCTTATGTCCTTGTTTTGTGTTTAATGTGTGATTTCATTCGTACGTCCTTCCCTCCCTTCCTTCCTTCCTTGTGTATTCTTTCCTTGCTGTAATTCCTTGTGTGATTCCTTGCTTTTCTTTCTTGCCTTGTATCTTCTGTTCCTTATGCCCTTCCTTTCATTCCTTTCTTGTGTTCTCTCTACTCTCCTTCATTTCTTCCTGTTTTATTCTTTGTTCTTCTTTTTCCCTGCATCCTTCTTTCTTTCCTCCATTGAATCATTCCTTCAGTTTTTTCTCCTTTCTGTCCTCCCTTCCTTCCTTGTGTCCTGTCTTCTTTCTTTTTTGTATTTTCTTCCTCTCCACCTTATATCCTTTTTGCTCCTATTAATTTCCTGTCTTTCTTCTTTCCTTCCTTAAATGTCCAGTTGGACCTGAGAAACCTCAGTGGGACTCTGGCTTCACCGATGTTACTTATGTTACAGGATCAGATACATAGAAAGTAGAGCTGCATGGTATTAGAAACTAATGTGATACACAATCATTGCTAAATATTGGAGTAACCATATCAGTTGCTATAAATGCAAATTTTCCTTCGTCCTCCCTTTCTCTGGTGTGTTTTCAACATTCTCTGACCTTTATTTTTTAAATGTTGAGGGACTGAATATTACAATGACATGCACAGGGTACATCAGTGATAACCCGTAATATATTACCCAACAAATATTGCATTGTAAACAATACTTTGTGATATTAATACTTGGGATTAAGTCTGGACAGGAAATAAATGAAAAAGCAGCCAACATGCTAAGAAAAGGAGTTCAAAATAAATACAGTCAAGACTAATTTAAAGGCTTACAAGAAATTCTACATCCTAAGAAGCAAAATATAAAGAAATCTGGGTTGGTTTTCATAATAGTGTGTAAACACTGAGCCAAAAGGTGAACAAAAATGATATTTTGACCAGATTAAAAAAAATCTACAGTTGTAATTATCTCAATGACAATTTCCATGCAGGCTCCAAGCCCAGATGTGTACAGAGGCAAATACCGGACAGACCACCCTGATGCAGCTACAGCGTATGCAGATGACGTTAAAGATATAACAGATAATGTCCATAAAAAAGGACGTAAGGTATGTTTATGTTTAATGTTTTTGTGTGCCTAGACCTCTAGAGTGCTTCATATGTAGTACATAGTAAACTGTGTAGTGTGAATTAGTGAGTTTTAGATGTGCTCCTCAAAGTGCTTTCCTCTGATTTAATGAAACACCTAATGTTATTTTTTGCAACAGCATGAAGTCCATGTTACCTGTTGGCATATTCTAGCCTGCCCCTTCATTACAGCCACAGTCTTATGTAGCTCACTCCAGTGAAAACAAAATGAGCACACTTGAAAGAGGGAGGCGTATTTATCAGTCTGGCTTTAGATATATGGAACTGATATGTTTGTCTCTTGGGCAGATTGCTGCTTTTATTGCTGAGTCGCTCCAGAGTTGTGGCGGGCAGGTAATCCCTCCAGCGGGTTACTTCCAGCAAGTGGCCGAGTATGTATCCTACATTATTGGTCATGTTTACTCTGAAAGCCATGGCTTTGTGTGCAAAAAGCAACAATGCCATATAACATTTCAAATGTCAAGTCTTGTTGTGTTTGTCTAAATTGGCTGAATGCATGACCCTCCCCCCCACAGGCATGTCCATAAGGCAGGAGGTGTTTTTATCGCAGATGAGGTTCAGGTGGGTTTTGGCCGAGTTGGCTCTCACTTCTGGGCCTTCCAGCTTCAGGGAGATGACTTTGTGCCAGACATCGTCACAATGGGGAAGCCTATTGGCAACGGCCACCCCATGTCATGTGTGGTCACAACCAGGGAAGTGGCCGAGGCCTTCATGTCGTCTGGAATGGAGTACTTCAACACAGTAAGAGCTTATTGTAATAAGAAAGGGAAGTATGAAACAACACAGTGATAAATATTTGTTTGTTTTTTTTAACTCTGTTTAATAGATTAAAATTATGTAGCAAAAAATGTTTACATGTTTTTAATAACATGTAATATTAGTTTGGTGGTAACCCCGTGTCGTGCGCGATTGGACTGGCCGTCCTGGATGTGATTGAAAAAGAGGATCTACAAGGAAACGCACTGCATGTGGGCCAGTACCTCACTAACCTACTGGAAAAACAAAAGGAGAAGCATCCCCTGATTGGAGACATTAGGTGAGGCAAATGCACAGACTTTTCTCCACAATACAGAAAGGTGGTGCTTAATAAAACAACAGAAATAACAGTTTCGTTGTCAGTATGTAGAAAATAAAACTTGTTCTCCATTACTTTATATTTATAACCGTCTTTATCATCTTCATTACATCTTTTTTCCTTTTAACGACAATGCTGCATTTAGGAATATAAGGTATAACACCTGTAAATTAGACATGGCTTCAAACTGAACATAGAGGTGTCACTCTCTGCAGGGGCCGTGGTCTCTTTGTTGGGGTGGAGCTGGTGAAGGACAGGGAGAAGCTCACTCCAGCTACAGCAGTAGCCCAGGAAGTCATTTATAAGTAAGTTTTGAGTGTGAAGCCTAAAGCTTCAGCCTTCTGCTTACACTTTGTCAATAATTACAACAGAGCCAACGTGAAAAATAGGAATATCTTAGTTATGGAAAGCAAGAAGAATTAGTAGATTAAAAAAATTGACAGATAAAAATAAAATTATATTATTACTTCCAATGCTAAATTATTAATAAATCATTGTGAAATGGGTTGATTAAAAATGATGTTTCACCATCAACCATTACACAACCCTGGTTTGATTTTTGATTTTAAATAAAGAAGATATCACTTTTTGCTTTGCATGTTTCAAAATAAATTCTTGCTCAACTGTGAGTTTGCCAATGAGTCTGCTATGTTTGCAAACCTTTTACGATATGTTGAATCCTAGCTAGAGACATTTGCCTCAGAAACAAATCTGCCAATGGTTCTTCCAGATAGTCATTCAGGATGGACAGTTATTGATTGCTCCCAGTCAGCTTTGTCAAGAAGCCAGTGCAATAATAAGCTGAATTTTCAGATTGTAAAAGGTAAAAATGCAAAAGCTAAAACAAATAAAAAATAAAATACTATTGATCACTGTATGAACCTGATGTTCAGTGATGTTTCACAGATTTTTCTTAGCAAATGAATTGCTGTGGGAAAATAAAACAATAGTGGTTCCTGCATTATTGTTCTGCTCTTTATGGAGTAACACAAGCATAAGAAGCTGATATTAGCTGGGCAGTTAGCTCAGGTAGAGCCTGCAGTCTGCTTAACAGGCAACTGACATTTTAAAACCGCATTACAGTATAAAAGGTGCTCCTCACAGATTTTTTTTAGGGGGCTCCCACACACATTTGTCTTCTCTGTATACAGGAGAAAAATGCGGGACCCTTTTTTCTACAGGCTGTCCAGCAGTCCTAAGCAACATGTGGGGCATGTTTTACTCTATGTGCCATAGAGCTGGCGAAAACTCTGGTCATTCTGGCACAGGGTTGTGATTTGATCATCATTTTGACAGCTAAACCAGGAAGAGCACTGTGCTACTGATTACTCTAAAGAACAGGTGCTTAGAGGATATTACTACCCATGCTCTGACTGAAAAGACAAATGAAAATGTCTGCTTTAAAATACGATGTTTGTTGCCATGCCATCATGTACTGTATGGCTGTATAAATAACTAGAGTGAGATAAATGAAAGATACATGCAAAATATCCCCAGGTTAAAGGAACAGCACATCCTTTTAAGTGCTGATGGACCTCATCGCAATGTACTGAAATTCAAGCCCCCGTTGTGCTTCACCACAGAGGATGCTGACCTGGTGGTGGAGAAGATCGACCTCATTCTTAAAGGTACTTGTTTAATAACCGAGGAAATTCAGTGCAAGAGTTCAGAGGTATTATATTTTGCTGCTTCCTTTTTTCCAGAGCTGGAGGAAGCATTAGGCTTGAAGGTAAACAATTCATTGAATACAGAAAATGAAAAGAGAAGAAGAAAGGTAAGGTTCTGTCCAACTCTACGGTTTTTTTACCTCATGCATCCAGCTTCACTGACGTTAATCTGTGCTTCATTTGTTCTCAAGCTGTCGACAGATGAAAAGGAACACGGAGGGTTAAATCACAGCAATAAAGGAGTAGAACAAACCAAACATAGGAAACGAATGAAGACATAAAGATGACTGAAAAGACTTAAAGGTGTTGGGGGGGAATGCCTCAGGATTGTTTTTACACTAATAAAACTGCAGCACCTTCTCAGGTGTTGGAAACGAGAATATCTTGAAAGTTAAAATTATGATTTATTGTTAATACAAAACTCTCATGTCACCAATTGCCCTATAAATCCTAAATTAATTAATAATGATGCATGTGTGTAAAATGTGATGTGGTACTTTTGGCAACAAAACACCTCATTCTTCCTTTTGAATGTACAAAATACTTGTATAGATGGGTGAATACAGATATATTGCATCACATAAAATATTTCATATCACATTTGAATTAAAATTATTTTTAAACCTGTCATCCTGTGTTCTTAATATGTACCCGCTCTGTTTCTTTATTTTACTGAACCTCCACCAAACAGGGACACTGTTTGACAAGTCTTCAATTATTTAACAATGTTCCCATGTTCCACACAGTCTGAATTTGGCTCCTAGTGTGTTACAGGTGAGTACAGTGACGTGCAAAAGTATTGATACCAGTTTTTCAACATTTTTTTGCCAATGAAAGTTGGAAAAGTGGGGTGAAGCATATTCAGCTTCTTTACTCTGATACCACTAAATACAGCCTATTGGAAACAATTACCCTAAGAACTAACTTAATTATTTAATAAAATCCAAGTTTGTAATTTACTCTCCCCAAATATAGCCTTTATAGAAAAGCGGCAAGATGAAAGAAAAAAAAAAAAAACCGTTGGATTTTCAGTGTGACACAGACCACACTGCCTTGAAAAACTATTTACCTCTGTTTGGCATTTTTTATGTTTTGTTGCCTCAATCTGGAATTTAAATGGATTGTTTGAGAGTTAGCACCATTTCATTTATAAAACATGCCTACAACTTTGAAGATGTGCAATTTTTTTTTATTGTGAAGCAAACAGCAAATATGACAAAATAATAGAAAACTTCAGCGTGTATAACTGTCCATCCCCCCTAAAGTGAAAACTTTGTAGAGCCACATTTTGCAGCTGGAAGTCATTTGGAGAAGTCTATGAGCTCGCCACATCTTGCCACTGCGATTTTTACCCATTCCTCAATGTAAAACCGCTCCACCTCCTTCATGTTGGATGGTTTTTGCTTGTGAACAGTGATCTTTAAGTCTAACCAGATCCTAAATTGGATTGAGGTCTGGACTTTGACTAGGCCATTCCAACGCATTTAAATGTTTTCCCTTAAACCACTGGAGTGTTGCTTTAGCAGTATGCTTCCAGTCATTGTCGTGCTGGAAGGTGAACCTCCGTCCCAGTCTCAAATCACAGGCAACTGACACAGGATTTGCTCAAGCATATTTAGCACTGGCTAGCTGAAAAGTTTTAGTCTCATCTGTCCAGAGCGTGTGTCAAATACTATGCATGTGAGCGATGTGTTAAATACTAATTTTCAGAGCTATACACAAAAAATCTGTAGATTTCTTCTAAACCTGTTTTAACGTTCCCAAAACACATGAAAATAACATGAAGAACGGAAGAAACCTATAAAGAATGCCAAAAGTCTATAATTGGTGTTACAGGGACGAATGACAAAGATTCAAAAAGCACATCCCAAAAATTACACAAAACTTTCCAAAGAAGAGGCAAAGAGAGACATCTGATCCAATTTCTAGGCAGGGTTGAGATAAAAAGAACACCATAACGTGATTGTTGATAAAGTAGAACAACAACCCCCCTGGTTAAAAGGCAAAATTAAAAAAAACTTCCCTTGTATCCTTCAGACTGATGATTGTGTCATATAAAGGAAAGGTAAACATGCAGAGGAATTATAAATCACCTCAAATGACAGATGTAATGATACCTTGTGTTACTTTCATGGCTGAGATTATTTCTTTTGAAAGTCATAAATCCAGTGTTCATTTTTGTTACTACATAAAAATAATACCCAAACCTCCTAACTCACTAGTAATGCAGTCATTAAGTGCAGATGCCTTTTTATGTTTTTATACAATAGTCATGAAAATAAAACTATGCATTTGTTTGGAGCCATAACTGCTTGGGGGAAAATCCTTTCATTTTAAAGTTACCAGGGGGCGTCTATATTTCTAATTCTTTCCAACCTTCGCAGACTAAAGTGACCAAAGTGAAAAATAGTGAAGGAGTAACATCACACCGTTGTGGAAGAATCGTGACAATACACTTGGATGTAAATGCAGAAAGAGCATGCAAAAAAGATCCACCAATCAACTAACCAGAGATCAGAAATGGCCCATTTTCCCTCAAATGGTGATCAGAAGCTCAAATACTCAGATTTCTTTTCCCTATTAATTAAATGCATTGAAACCAAGAGCTCCCACAATTTTCAGTCTATAAATGCATCAACCAACAGCTTTTTCTTTGATACACTTAAGGTCCAGGACATACATGGAAATAATACTGTAATGCCTTTATTTTCTGTTGACTTCAAAGATACTGACTTTATCAAAGAACCCACAAGACATTTTCTCTCTTCTGTATATTAGTCGTCAACCTATAGGAAAACTAGAAATTATCACTGAACAGGAACAACTCACTGCTGGTTGCATCTCTTGCAGTACAGGCAGTTGAATCTGGAACATGTCATTATATATTGCTTTCTAATTAAAGTTGAGAGCTGTCATGATGGCCGCAATTAAGAAATATCTGTATTTAAGAAAATATCTAAATAACTTAAGTATTGGGGAGGAACATCAATGCCTCTAAATTTAATAATTAAAATGTGAAAGACCTTAAGGATTTGTGTAAATGACGATTTATTCAACCTTATACAAATACAAAACCTTTCAAGTTTCATGATCATGTTCGTTTATTTTTATACAAAAACTGACAAACACTTTCAGACACTCAACAAAATAAACTCAATAGTTCTAATTCTGTATTTAAATTGGTGGCAGGATCCCATCAACACTCAGCTTCCTTTCCACAGTTTTCCCCCAGTGATGCCTAAACATTTCCCCCACACTTTATATCTCTGGCATGTTAGCAGACAAACATACAAACAAATGTGAATAGCCAGTAACATTTACACATAGCCTAATACAGAGGTCTGATAATGCCTCAAGATTTTTTTGAGTGAGGAGGGTTGGTCTGGTTGCATTTCTTGAGCAAAGTCAGTGCTTTCAGTCCTTATTGGTTAAGATTTTGTTAAGATTCACCTTTACTTATGACTGATTCTGTGACTCTTGAAATTTCTGTTTCTCCATGTCCTTAGCCCATAAGGTACCCTCTGAAAAGATAAGAGTAAAATTAGCACAGTCTGGCATACAATGACCACATTCTTAACCTTAAAAAAAGCGTGATCACAGATTTCTAAACGCTTTTAACAAAAAAAAGAAAAGAAAAAGTACAATCCAGCAAATACTGAGCTTCAACTTACGGCAGTTTCATGCGCATGAAGACTCTGGCCATGAAGAAGCTGAGGAGGACGCTAACAAAGCCGATGAAAAGCAGCAGGAAGCGGTTCAGTTTGGGAATGTTTGGTGCATTGGAGCGGTCCAGGATTATAAAGCCCAGGCCTCCCATAGTGAAGAGGAAACTGGAGGCCAGTCCTTCCATAATGTACTGCCCATTAACTCTGAAACAGAAAGAAGTCCAAATTAGCTGAGTGTACTTGGTATTTTTTCCATTTGTTTAAATACTAAAGAGTTATCGTTATACCTGTATGCCAAGAAAGCAACTGGTCGCTGGTGTCCATGTTCATCCGTCATTGAACCAACACTTGGAGGTTCAACAATAACGTCATAGATGATACCTGTAGGTTGGACAATTAAGAGATCAAACAAACTTTATAAGCAAATTAAAACAGAATTAATTCAGGAATATTATTTCCAAACACTGTTTGTGTTTATTTGCAGGAATGAGTATCTATACCAGCAGGTTTCTCAGAAAATTTGAAGATTACACAAGACCAATAAAAAGGGATTTTTGATACAGAAACCAAGCAAAACACTACTGCTTCAACAGTTCAGTTACTGACATCCTCCACAATGAGGGTAACTCATAAAGGTTCATTGCTAAAGAAATTGGCTGTACTCAAAACACATCAAGAAGAGTAAAGAGGAAGGGAGAAGTGTGGCAGAAAAAGTCAATCTGACTTTCTATTAGCAATTACAAATGCAACCAAAGCAAACCTTGGTCAAATAAAAATCAGCATTAACAATTCTGTTGATATATATTGACACTGTTAAATAAAGACAAGCTAGCCGTCTCTTAGCTTGTCGTTAGCTTCAGGTACCTCCTGTGATGAGAAAGTAGGACACAATGACGACCGCATACACGGTCATAGCCGACGGCATGTGAAGCCATGATGGTTTCTTCAGTTTGATATTCGGACATTCGAGCACAGCAAACGGAATACTATATAAAGTCTCCATGATGAAGGAAATTATCTCCCTTCTTTCCAGCGACACAGCTTCCACCGCTGTCTGGAGTACGCCTGCGCACTAACTTCGTTGACGTGTCCCGGAAGTACATGTATTTCTTTTTATATAATTAGTTTTATTCATTTGAAATTTTCAACATATACACAGTGTCTTTAGTACCACAAATAACAGTAGCGGAATAAATAAAATAAAAAGTATAAAAATACATTTTGCAGATTCGTATAACGTATTTTTACGTCACTTGGAGACCGTAAACAGAAACGTCCCCAGAAGACACTCGGCTAGCAACTGTACTTTTGGCTGAAATTGAACACGTATATAATTGTTCCGTAGTACAAGTTTTGTTTTTTTCCTATGGGAATGATACGTTTTAAACATATAGAATCAGGCTTTTGTTTTCTTTTGACTGGTTATCTTATATATCCATATAAAAACGGGTTTAGAAACTCAAATTCAATTCAGGACTGAAGGGAATGTCAGCACACGAACAATACAGGTAATGGACAAACCTGAAAGCCACAGACTCCGAATATTTTCATTTCAGTCAAATTTGACAAAGTTATTCAAACACATACTCCGCTGCTTAAGTAAAATTGCCTATACTCTATACTGCTCACTTGTTACCACCGTACAAAAATCAACACAGCATCCCTCTTAAAATACCGAGGGATTACCAGTCAGATGCTTGTCACTGCAGCAGTTTGCATGTCTGATATACTTCTAAGAAACAATGTTTAATATTTTATGCATCAAACAGCAGTATTATGGTGCTTACCTTTCCCAGCTTTTCCAGATATGCGTTCAACGGTTAACTAGTTAAAATCCTTGTCTAAAATATTCTGAGTTTATTTCCATTTTTCATTTGGGCTATAGTGAAAACGTTTAGCACATATCCATTTGTACCTCTTCATTTATTTACTGCAAAGCTTTATTTGAAGTTTGAATATTTTATATTGGATCCAGTGTTATATCGAGTCCACTGAAGGACAACATTAACTTATAGATATGGAGTTTTACAAAATAATCTACATAGTACACCAAATCACTACAGAAGTGTAATCAATACTATCGACACTGGCAGAAAAAAAACAAAACTGTGGCAATGTTCACAAGTTAGGAACAAAGTTATTAGTAAAATAATGTTATTCTTCTGGCATACCCATCATTGTACTGACAATGCCTGAGTAAAAGCTAACTCAGTTAATGATTGACATGAAGATTTTTTTCACGAGTTGATATGTTGATTTCTGTCCAGAAAACTGGATCAAACAGCTCATTCTTAGCTAGTATCTGCATACTTCCAGAATATACACAGACTAAACAAACCACAACTTATAAGCGATTTGTTGGTCATTTTTTTGGTTTTATTGTGGCAATACAAATACAGATTTTACTTCGATTTCTGGCTCTGTGCTTGTGCCTTGAGCACCTTGACAACGATCTTCTGCTCCTCAATCAAGAAAGCACGCTTGATCCTGAAAGAGAAACTTTAATTAATTATTCATTCAAAACAACTAAAAATGTTTCGTCCATGGCAAATTAGTTATGAAAACAAAAAAACAAATAGCGCTTAAAACTCTACATCACAATATTACATAAGTTTGAAGAAGATTTGGTTTAATATGGACATCAGACCACGTTCTCGGCACAAAAAATCCTAAAAAGAAAGTAAAGGCCTCTTACCTGTCACGCACACACTTGGCGCACATGGAGCCACCGTAGGCCCTGCTAACGTGTTTCTTGGTCTTGGACAGCCTCATCAGAACCTGAGGTCTAACAGCACGGATCTGTAACACAAACATCAATCATAAGAACAGAAGCACTGGCTTATAAGAAACCACCACAAGTACAGCACTCCATCAAACTTCAGGTTCACACTCTAAAAAGGATAACTAGTCAAACTACAGTGGCGGATATCGGAATAGTTGATGTAAAACAATAGTAATAACAGATTATCAGTAACCTGACAGAAATATTCTTCACCTCACTGGCTTCATTTTAATTTTTTTCAGTCTGCAGTTTAAAAAAAAAGAAGAAACAACAATCCCTGAAAGTCACAATGTAAACAGCCCAAATATTTACAACAAGAACGGAAAAACTCTTAGTATTTGAATTTGTATTGCAATATACCTGCAATACTCTTAGATCTACAGTACCAATGGTGGTCCACAATATAAAAACATAATACTACGTTTAGCGAAATGCTAAATCTGTAGAGAACACTCGCCTTCTGTTCTTTCTGCCAACAGCTGGGTCTGAAACATTTTATAGCCCAAAGCCCCGTTTTATCTTTAAAAATACGAACGTAGATTAGCATTCATTGTAACAAAGTGTCTTAAGGGCAAATATGCTGCAACAAAGGCAGATTTTTTCACCCTAAACATTTGTAGATGTATACAATATTCATTTGGAATTTGACTAAAATTACACAATGCTTGTAACCCAAAACCTTTTTGTAGACAATCGCTGATAAAAATAAGATGTCTTGAGGAAGCTTAGGTCCTTCAGTGTTTGCAGCAAGATGCTGCATATCTTCTATAAGTCTGTTGTGGAGAGTGTGATCTCTTCTACCATCGTCTGCTGGGGAAGCAGCATCAGAGCCAGGGACTTAAAAAAGCTCAACAAGCTGATAAAAAAGGCTGGTTCTGTTCTGGGGACATTGTTCAAGTAGGATTTTTCATAAAATGAAGAACATTATGGAGAACCCTGAGCATCCTCTTCATGAGACTGTTGGACAACAGTGTCTTGAGTCAGACGCTCCTTTAGATCTGCTGTAAGACGGACCACTACAGGAGATCCTTCCTGCCCAAAGCAATCAGCATCTACAACGGCTCTTTGAAGAAACCTTCATAATATGAACTGCAACATTTCATTTCCCTTTGGGATTAATTAAATATTATTGAATCGACTCAAGAGGTGGAGATGTACACGGAAATTCATGCTGCATGCACATACTACAAATACTGGCTTTTAACTGTAAAATAACAACAGGACACCTGATTAAAGGTGATTTTTAAACCTACAGGATAGTTCTTCCTTTCACCACAGGTTATTTCTCCATCTGACACGAGTTTGGACTCACATGAAGCAACATTTGTTTTTTACCCATTACAATCCCAGGTAGCCCTGGGAAATGCTTCTTCCACATTCCTACCATTGTTTTTGAGCTGTCCTAAATCTTGAGACATATTGTTCACATCTATTTGAACTTGAAACAATTTTTTTAAATAAATGTTTTCATTTTTCTTAAATTGAATTATAATGTATATACTTTCACGTGTTTCAGAAGATCAGCAAAACATTGCATACTGTGTTGGAATTTCCCAAGTGTCCCAACTTTTTATAGGAACACTGGGTTTTACAATAAGGTGCTTAGTTATAGGCCAGAAAAACGTGATCATTCTTTTAAAACGGTATTCAAATCATGAATCCTCGCAGAGTTTGAAAAACACATCGTGTTTATTGCATTTCTATAAATACGAGTTTACTTTCAAAGTTGGGAGTCAAGATTTAAATACAAATCTGACCAATTGCAGTCATGGTTCCTTATGACACTGAAACAGAAAAAGGCAACATGAAAAATGACACAACTTCCATTTAAGGTTTTGCACAAATGCCCAAAAGCGTAAACTAATGTCCTACTAAGGATTAGAATTAAAACACCTTCCTTATAGTTTAACTTTTCTACTTTTTACTCCTGATGTTGAGTGATGCCATTATTTTAAGGGCCAAACCCTCCAGAAATACGCATGTAAATTCTCATCATATTGTACACATGGTATTTTTCAAACCGCAGAATATAAATGTTACCACATTTATAGAGTGGGATGCAAACTGATACACAAGTGGTTAAAATCACTAACATATCATTTCCACTGAGTGCTATAGATTTTGTATTAGGAACAAAAACCATTTTATCTTCTACTATAATAAAGTCTGTATGTTTAACATTAGTTTTAAAATAAAAACATTGGTCTTCACACCATGCATGAGGAAAAGATGAGCCTGCCTTCTGCTGCTCATGCAAGTTAAGCTGACTTTTAGCTGGATGTTCATAGTCAGCAGAATGGTCTGATGTATAAGTTTTACTTCATGGTTCTTTATCACTTTTCAAGGCCATCATTATAGCAAAGAGTCTCTTTATTCTCAGAAAGACAGCCAAAATAATCCTTAACTTTTTGCCTGAAAGTGAAAAGCGTCTATGGCGTAAAGACAGCAGATGAATTAGTACAATTTACTGCAAACATTTTTTTGTTTTTTTTTAATTACGTTGCACTACAAACTTTTGAATTACCAGCTTACATTATTTTCTGTCTGTTAAAAACAACAGTGTGTTGTTGTAAACAGTGTGTTGTGCTACAGGCTGTCATCCAGCATCTGAAATCATTTAATAAGGAGCTGTAGTCAAATCTTTTTACTTTGGTAATCACTTGTTTTAAAATGTCGAGAGCGATCTTAATGCTGGGTGCGCCATGAGCCATGCACTGCAGACAGAAATGAGGCCATCACAGTCACAATATGCTAAATTTGCTGATTTAGAACGGATTTAATTTGTTTTAATTTAAATATTTTAGTCTGCGTTTAAAGGGTTCGGTATGTATCCTGGTTTTAAAGTCACGGTTCAATGTGCTTTGGTCAAGAAAACAATAAATAAATAAAAATTAAATCCATGACTTGTTTACTTCATTCAGCAGTCAGAGAACATTTGTCAATTTCTGAAATTTGATTTATTATATTTTAACATTAAAAAAGTGGAAAATACAGAACTGACAGAAGATGTGGTTGTATTTATTTTTTTTTCTTCTCAAAAAATAAAAGTAGTATAAGCAGGTCTAGCCAATGGCTGGATAGGCAGATTACACAACAACATAACCACTTAAAAATGGCAGTGGTTGATGTTTAGACATTTTTAATAAGACTATTTGAGAATGAAACATGTTGGGATCACTTTTGAGTTGTATTGACATTTAGCCTTGCCTGAATGCAGCATGTCCAGCTGTTGGGAAAATCTGCTCTCATCAACGCGCATTCCTCTCATAGGTGTGTAAGGAGTTTGGGCTGATTGCATGCTACAGGTACCCATAATGGAGTCAGCTGATTTTTCCTCAAGTATCTCTGTTGTTTACATTTGGATCGAAGTTGTTTCAGGCGAACAATTTAGCTTCGTGTAGATGGAGCTATTGTACATACATTACCACAGTTTGGTCAGGGTTTGTTTGTCCATCACTGTAGCTGAATATGAAACTTCAATGCTCCCAAACGGCAGTCTTTAGACAGAGCTTGGAGTCCTCCAGTTAGTTTTAGGGTCACTTTTTAAGGTTGGGCGATGGACTTAGTTCTGTACAAACATTCTGCATGTATTTAGGTTTTTAACAAGTCTGTATCTGTTCAGTACGCATGTGCATTGAACTCCTTGCTAATAAAACAGATCTAATATGTTTGTGCATTTTAATAACTCAAATTGAAAACCATATCATTATATCATTACATTCATTACCATATCATATATATATGGTAATATTTAGGTCAATTTAAACTGTATAATTTTTTCTTGTGTTGCTCCAGGTCCGAGTATCAGCTCATCGAACATTTCTACTCATTAAAAATTAGCAAAGGGATGGATATCTATAGCAGGAAAGATATTCTGCTGCCATATATAGTATTTTAAAGTATTGTACATCACAAGCCCTCCGTCCTTAGGCACAAAATATGACAATGAATTTCATGAGATGTACTTACTCCACGCAGTCTTCCAGGGCAGATGCCACATGCTGACTTGGGGGCTTTGCCAACCTTCTTGGTGTACAGGTACACAATACGGTTACCAGGAGTCCGGGACCTACAGACCAACCAGAAGCTTCATTACTACAAGCACTAGTTACGTTGCGGGTGTAGAATCCCTCCAGCATCACCAAAAGTAGCAGCGTGCGGCTCACTTACAGTCTGGTCTTGTTGGAAGCAGTGTTGTAGGACAACCTGCGGCGGTAAGTCAGGCGTTGCACCATTGTGAAGCTGCCAAAGTTGAGTTGAATGAGAAAGTGGTTCTAGCTAAACTACTGTTCATTACGTTCATTCACGTTAACAATTGTGACCAGGACCAGTTTACAGCCGCATTTTACGTTTTAAAGTCAGGTTATGTGTACTGTGCTTACATTCGGCACCAATATTTGTAGTCATCTTTTCTTATTATACCCCAACCACCAACCAGTTAGTCTATTTAGCCACACAGAGCGGCCTCATCCCGACACCGATTAGATGGAAGAAAACGTCTTCGTTAACCCATCTAACTTAGAAAATCATCACCTCCTTGAATATAAAAGCTTATTGTGAGCCAAATGACATCTTAAAATTGATTAAACTATTTTCTAAACCCGAGGATTACAGTCGATTACTATTTTGTCATCATGCAGAAGAAAACCGAAGCCGCCATACCTGCTTTCGCCGTAACCGGAAGAGGAAGGAGCTAGGCGGATGTTTAAGGTTAAAGTTCTGAAATGGAGGGCACTTTTCTGCCACCTGCTGGCGAGTTGGTTTGTTACTTTTGGCTAAATAGCTCTCAACGCAAAGCCCGTTTCTATTTGTTTTATAACGCCTTAAAATATACATAATAATATTAAATCCTTCTCCAACAAGACAGTTAGAAATATACCCGTGTTACCTACAAGCTGGTCTGTTGTATGTACGATATTATTGTCACGTATTTTATTGCCATGCCTTGGCTTGTGTGGCAGATGTTGCAAATGCACCTTTTTATTATATATGTGTATATTGTACATTGTAAATATGTATATTCTGTAATACAAAAACAAAACCGAAGAGCAAAGTGCACCGGAGTCAAATTCCTTGTTTGTATGTACGAACTTGGCAATAAAGCTGATTTTGATTCTGATTGTTTGTTGTTCTTTGTCCCATTTTAAAACATGTTTTCCTGTTTCCCAGTCATATGCCTTTGTTTATGCTTTTACTGGCACTGAGTACTTTCTTTGTGAATGTATTTGTGACTGAATGAAAAGAAAAAAAGTGTACTGCAATGTAAGCCTCTATCAGTTTACGAATATATAAGGTTAATCAAATTAACCACAAAAAATCATCTTTAAATGCTCTTACAGGAGACATAAAAATCAAAAAAGAAAATCAATGTTTACTACATTATTGTTAGGGATCTAGGACAAGCGAATAAACAAATACAGTTTGAAGTAAAATAGACACTGTATAAATCATTATCATTATTTCACATTTGAGGTATCTACTGTTTTTTAATGCTCTGATTTTTGCCCTAGTTTAGTATCATTCAGTGGTATTTTTTTTAGACAATGACAGTTTAAAAAGAATATTTTTTTTATTGACAGACTTTAAGTTGAACGTTTGTTTTGATTTATTCACTTTCGTACAGGATATAAGCACCTCACATAAAATGGGATGTAGCCCTCATACATTGGCGCCTTTTAATTTCAGTAAAGAAGAAAGTGAAATCAATACACTTTCCAGTAGATGGCAGTAGAGAGCCGATTTCTAGCTTTGTGAAAAGCATGTTTTTCGTGTAACATTGGTATCCAGATGTAAACCTGAAATCAGATCACAGTATAAATATTCCAAAAGGTTTTTTAATATTTAACCTGAAGTTAGTCTGTATCTCTGTGCAAGCAAAGGTTCATATTCAAAATCCATGCATGGTCATAATACTTTGCGTTCAAACTTTATTTATTCTATAGTATGTCAATTATAAAACAATTAGATAGACTGATAAGTAAACATTGTTTTTAAACAACAGTTTCCTAAATAAGTATTTTTTAATGCCGTGCCTAATATTAATTTGTTGTGCGAAATGTCATATAAAAATATACGTGACGTAAACACAGTTAAGAACAAACTGATCAGACTCCTGCTTCAGTTTAAAAAATAGATTTTGCAACATATGGAAACTAATAAAACATACCTATACTTTCTTTTGGTTCAATTTACAGTGTTGGATCCTGTGCAGTTAACCTTAAATGCTTTCTCATAGTAAACACTTGTACAACCTCACAGAATCCCTCTACACAAATGACTGCATCTCAGCGACCCGTCTGTAAAACTACTGAAGATTGCAGATGACACCACTGTTATTGGAACCACCGTTTCTCAAAACCTGAGATGGTCCTCATACATAGACAATGTTCAGAAGAAGGCCCAGCAGAGACTGTACTTCCTTAGGCAACTCAAAATGTTCAATCTTCCACAGGAGCTGCTGGTCATCTTCTACACTGCCATCAATCAGTCTGTCCTGTCTTCGTCCATCTCAGTGTGGTTTGGCTCATCCACAAAACAGGACCGGTCCAGACTGCAACGAACAATCAGGTCGACAGAGAGAATCATAAGGGCTGACCTGCCCTTTATCCAGGACTTATACAGGTCCAGGGTCAGGAAAAGAGCAGCTGAAATCTCTGCAGAAACCCCAACTACCCTCCACACAACCTGTTTAGGCTTTATCTTCAGGTCAGCGCTACAGATTATAGTGTTGTCCAGTGTCTTTCACACGCCTGTCATTTTGCACATAGACCAAAATGTTAAATGCTGACCAGAGCACCTTCTCCCACATGTTTGGCTCCCATTCAACAATTAGTTTCTTCTTGCCGCTCTTCCGTAAAGCCAGTCCAGGTTATTTGATACATGACTGATCGTTGTCCTGTCAACAGATGCTCCCACCTGAGCTCTGGATCTCTGCAGCTCCTCCAGAGTTACCATATGCCTCTTGGTTTTCTCTCTGATTTAAGCTCTATAGTCACTTTAGGTGTACTATAACACCTGGTAGGTTTGCAGTAGTGCAAGTGATAGTAAATGGGGTTGAATAGAAATGGATGGCATGTTTTTATTTAGAAAATGTCTTCCAGTACATAATTGTGAGCTACATTGCGTTGGTCCATCACATAAAATCCCAATAAAATACATTGAAGATTTTGGTTGTAAAATAAAGATAACAACAAAAAAAAAAAAATCAAGGAATAAGTAGTTTTATAAAAAAGTAAAGTGGCCTTTATTGTATTGTAAATGTGCAATAAACACAAATTCAAACAAATAAATCTTTTTTTTTTTTATCTTTATTGATCTCTGAAGTTTGAAGCTGCTGCTTTGCGATCAGGGGTGGATTTGATTAAATGTAGATGTGAGGGGATCAGGGATCAACCCGTTCTCCATGAGATTCTTTCACAAAGACACCAAAGAAGATTTGTGCCAGGACGTACAGGGGCTCAAGCAAAAAACAATTAGTAACATCTGCAGGCCTCCTTAATTTCTCAAGAAGTAATTATTCTTAAAGGGTTCGTCTCAGTTTTAAATACAGCAGTTAATGCAAAGAAATATCAATAAATTCACGATGGACAGATTTTGTTATGTAAGGCACATAATGTCTAGTCACTGAATTCCAGTTTTGTATCATTCAGTTTCTTTAAAGAAAATATTTCACCTAAAGTCCACTTGATTACACAAGCCTCTCCAACCTAAGACCCACCCCACACACACACACACACACACACACACACACACACATCTCTCCTAGGGCCTCCTGTGTAATCTGCTGAGATTTAAACCTGCTGCTCCGGTTTAATAAATCCACTGCGATTAAAACAGGATTACAGCTCTGCTTTTGCCTTCCCAATGTCATCATCTCACGAAACATTTTTTTGTATTTCTTTACCCCCACCCACCCTTTCTCCTCTTGTCTGGGTTTTGCCCAAGCTTATACTGCTTTCTCCATCCTTCTTGTCCCAGACAGACAGAGGGACAAACACATGGGCGCGGACTTTGAGCTCCTTCCCTCCCTCCTCTGTTAAAACCTCATCCCTGCAGCCGTGCAGGTCGGCCCATCTGTGTTGCTGTTGATTTATGGATTAACCTTATAATGCAGCATACATCCTGCATCACTGCTTTACCACTTCTGATGAGACTTCTCCATGACAGATAACAACCAACAGGTGTAAACCCCACCCTGTAGTGTTCTGTGGAGATGACTATGTGTCCATAGATGCAAAAGATTATAAAGGCAATGGGTGCATGTTATCCCATCACATGGAATGGCTGCTGCAAGGTCACCAAAGGTCAATTGGTGTTAAGATCCTTAGGTGTTTGAGTTTTGGGTTTATTTCTTTTTTTTGTTTGTTTGTTTGTTCATCCACCATTCATACATGCAATTCTTCTGTCCTTTTCAGATAGACAGACGGACGGACAGATAGATAGATATTTAGTTTAATATAGAGGACTGTTTTTAATTGATTCTAACTATCGTCTTCACTGGAAAAAAAATGCTTCATTATTCCTACCCTATTTACCTCCCACTGCTTGTACCTCACTGCTGACAAATCCTCACAACTATGTGGGGCACAAAGGCTTGGATTTAGCTGCAGGGCCAAAGTTAGGATGGGCTGGGTAGGGGGAGGGCAGGGCAGGGCCAGCATGGAAATTTCTTTTGCTTTTGACAAAGAACTGCCACCCTCACCCCATCGTCAACCCCCCCCCCCCCCCCCCCCCCCCCTGGTGCTGCCTACATGACTGATGAACAGTCATCACTTTTATGCAGGAAATGCTGCCAGATCAGGACCAGCCCGTGATGCCGGGTAGAGCAGACGCTTGTCTGTGCACAGTGGGACCATTGTTGCAAAACAGCTGACAGCTTGGATCTGATACCATTTGATAGGCAAAAGTATTGACAGATCTAATTTGAAAAGCTCCTGGGTCACTTTTTGATGCTGATGTGTCCTGATCAGGCAGGTTTCTACATTAAAACATCATTAAAATCATGGAAGGCCACGTGTGAAGGCCTTTCTTTTTTTTTTAAATAGTTTTTTATTGGTCTGCAATAAACCTACCTTAAATGTTGAGTTTTTATCAGGTGTAAGTGGAAACACATCACAGTTAACCGAAATAAAGGCTTGAAAACATCAGTCTTTATGTAATTAATCTATATCATGTATTTCATTTAGAAAATTAAGTTACTGAAATAAATGAACCTTTCAGTTATATTCTATCAAATAATGAAGGTATGCGTCAAATCCACCTGCCCATGTCCATTTTTTAATCCATCCATGTCCACTGGACACAGGCGCCAGACCCCCTGACCAGCAGGTGTAGGGAGGGATGGATGGATGGATAGATGGAGTGGGAACTATAGAAATTTCAGTGTGACATAGTGTTGAATTTTCAAATGAAAAATGTGTAGTGAGCATGAAAACTAAGGGTCCATGTAGTGGATGTAGTGTTGCTGTCAAATTGAATCACTGACCAACAGAAAGATATGTCTGCTCGGACATATTTATTAATATTTATAAGACCTGCAACATGCAGCATAATCAGAAAAAATTATTAATAGCACACATCTGTCAGTGTAGCCAGAAAGCCTTCCACCAGAACACACCAGAAAGGAGGGACGTCACCAAATATCAGAGTACTGATTAGATGACATAAAGCAAGTTAATATGTTTAATCTTTATGTTTCCTGCTAGGTAACAAGAAATAGCTGTAGAAAAAACCCCCAGAAAAGCATAGAAGGCGAAAATCAATGAGGTCCTTGACACGTGATTTATTTTTCAGCACCAGGCCAATACTGTCACAGAGTGTGTAAACATCGCATGTCTGTTTCCCTCTAACACAGTTTAACCTGCCTGATGCTAAGTGGTTGAGGTTTTATTTGACATGACAGGGGAAACATGCAGCTCGAGGGACTGTCAGGGCTTTATGCAGTATCACATCCATCCATTCATCTGTCTGTCTATCCATCCGTTTATCCACCCGTTTAAACGTCCAAAAACATCCTTCTTATTTTAATTTATTTTGATTTGTGTTAGTCATTCTGACCATGAATAAACAATACACTGAAGTCATACAAAGAAAACATTAAACATAAAACAAAAAAGAAATTAAAATTTTAAAAAAGAGGACAGCCTAAGCATCCGGGGATCGGGCCGCTTAGGTCTCCACCTTCATCTGCCACCCAATCCTCTTTGCACCGGTCCGGTCCCTCACGGATCCCCCTGCAGGTGGTGGGCCCACTGAGGGATGGCCTCACGTCTCTCGTTTGGGCTTGGCCCGGCCTCGATATATTAGTCCTCATGAAGGATTCTTGAACCGTTCTTTGTCTGACCCGTCACCTAGAGCCTGTTTGCCATGGGAGAGCCTACCAGGGGCATTTAAGCCCCAGAAAACACAGCCTCTAGGATCATTTGAGCACTCAAACCCCTCCACCACGTTAAGGTGGCGGTTCAAGGAGGGGCTTTTCCTCTTCAGGTTGGAGGGGAGTTCCTGCCTTGAGTGGAGGAGTTTAAGTATCTCGGGGTCTTGTTCACGAGTGAGGGAAGAATGGAGCGGGGCATCGACAGACGGATCGGTGCGGCTGCCGCAGTAATGGGGGCACTGTGCCGGTCCTTTGTGGTGAAGAGAGAGCTGAGTCGAAAGCGGAGCTCTCGATTTACCGGTCGGTCTACGTTCCTACCCTCACCTATGGCCATGAACTTTGTGTCATGACTGAAAGAACGAGATCCCGGATACAAGCGTCTGAAATGAGCTTCCTCCATAGGGTGGCCGGGCACTCCCTTAGAGATAGGGCCATCCGGGAGGGGCTCGGAGTAGAGCCGCTGCTCCTCCACATCGAGAGGAGCCAGTTGAGGTGGCTCGGGCATCTATACCGGATGCCTCCTGGACGCCTTCCTCGGGAAGTGTTCCAGGCACGTCCCACCGGGAGGCCAGGACACGGCCGAGGACACGCTGGAGGGACTATGTTTCTCGGCTGGCCTGGGAACGCCTTGGGCTCCCCCTGGAGGAGCTGGAGGAGGTGTCTGGAGAGAGGGACGTCTGGGTGTCTCTGCTCAGTCTGCTGCCCCCGCGACCCGGTCCTGGATAAGCGGAAGACCGCGAGTACGAGTATCAGTACGAATTTATAAAAACTCCTCATGCAAGTATTTGATCCTATTCTCACATTGATAAATCTCTCACAAATACAGTTGTAATAATATCAGCACAGCACATGACCAATGAAAATCAGTCCTTTATATATATTTGTACTTACTGAATGGAATGAAATGCACATATTTTTTAAGTTTGGGCCTTTCTATTTGAATTCCCCTCTGAAATGCTGTCCAAATTCTTTCTGTGAAAAGGTATTTGAATATTAACTGGTAGCGTTGTTAAATGTGTCTCGAAGGCTACAGGTTTATTGCAGTCCTTCATTCTGTAAGGTGATTAAACTTTCATGTTCACGGTATCCAACACTATTTACCAAGCTGAAGGCTGGCTTTTATATGATTAAGATATGGTGACTAGGTATGTCGGTAGGCTAGATACAATTTGGTGCACTTGATTTCCTCTATCCAAAGGGTAAGAACGCAGCATAAAGGTGATCGACTTCCTCCATCTGAGTTCATCTTTAAGAAATGGAGCCACAGCTTGCAGGTAACCTTGAAATGACCCAAGGCGGACACTCGGAGCGCTGAGATGGAGCACATCCACCTGTTCCGTCATCAGAGGAGGGGGATGCTGCCTTTGCTGTGTAACCACGGCAACTCCTCCCTCTTAACTGAAAACATCACAAATCCTCATCTGCGTGAACCAAACACCCAGCCTGCCGTTTACCTGGCTTCTATTAACCTGTTGTTATTAAGCCAGCCAGATCACATGGTCAGCAAACCAAGAACAAAACCTTTTTCAGCAACTAGAGGTTTGGTCTGAGCTCATCACCGCCAAGGATGCTGCTGATCCCGCTGCTGTGAGGCTCTTTCTCTCTTTCTCTCTCTCTCTCTCCATGTTTACAGAGCTCCTCCTCTAACGTCGGCGCTGGGTCACATTTTTTGTGCTCAATGAGAGCAAGAGGGCAGTGGAGAGGATTTCCTAATCACAACGTGCAGCCGAGCCGTGCGCCTGTTTTTCTGTCGCCTCTATCAAAGGTAAGACATGACTCTGGATGCGCGTCCTGCGCCTCGCCAAAAAGAGGGAAACACTGACATTGTAGGGCTCTTTTGGTTCAGCTTGGAGGAAAGGATGGTTAGTGGTTTACGCTGAAAGGGCGAAACTGAAGGGCATACAGGGGAGTGGAGAGGGGAAAAAAGAAGAGTTGAGCTGTGAAGGCAGCAAGCATCTCTGCGAAGTCAAACAGTGCGGGCAGGACGCGTGTGTGCGGGGTGTTTATGTGCCTTTACCTGCAAGGCGATTCGTTGTTTTAGTATTTTCCAGACTGCAATCATATCATATCTGTAAACCGCCAGCCGTGATATTTCACGATGTCTTTTTCCAAGTAAAAGCAGCAAATAGAATTTTTGTTCTCAAATTGTTGGCTGATCCGGTAATGATCATCATGCTGATGCATACACTTCTCTCCCTGTAACTAATTTATCAACTTCATGTGAGTTAGAGCTAATTTTAAAGAGCAATCTAGCTGATAGGCTGTCAAATGTTAACAATGGTCCTGGTGTGGCCAAGCAATATCAATTCGTTCAGTTGCTATAATAACCACAAAATGTATTTGCCTTAGCAATTTTTAGCTTTGTCATACAGAACAATAATTAAATAAATTAAATAAGCTACTAAAGTGCATTAATGACATGTACACAGAATTGCAATTCTTGTTTGCAAGTGTTTAAGTTCAATCAGTTACTTAAAAGTCAGTCTACTTTTTCTGTCTCTAAATGTTTAATATGAATTCAGCTCAGGTTTTCTGTTAGTTTGTTTTGTTCTATTCCTTTTTTTAATCTGCAAACACTGGACTTTTATCTGTTTTATGGCTGTTTCCTTATCATTATTTAGCCCAGATAAATACGTTGAATACGCCCTGTTAAAATTTATAATTTTAACAGGGCGTTTTAATTAACTGAAAGTTGTTCTATCTGACTAAACTAAACAAAGAGATAAGAGTTCAGACGACAAAACTGCGATGCACTGTGACTACAGACATCTTTCTGAGATCCAGCAATA
Organism: Girardinichthys multiradiatus; assembly: GCF_021462225.1. Classification (NCBI taxonomy): domain Eukaryota; kingdom Metazoa; phylum Chordata; class Actinopteri; order Cyprinodontiformes; family Goodeidae; genus Girardinichthys; species Girardinichthys multiradiatus. The sequence continues at coordinate 21,565,554 of NC_061807.1, forward strand.
ACTTCTTCAGCAATTTCATCCAGAAGTAGCTTTTCTTTTGGATCAGACCACACATGCTTTAAAGAACCTTTGTGGCCCATGACCTTGTCGCCAGTTCATCCTTGCTATTTCTTTGGACCATTGTTAATAGATGCTTGCATGCTGCTGCCTGGGAACCCCTCGCAAAAGATGCAGTTTTGAAGATGCTCTGAACCAGTTGTCTAGCAAAGCGTGATCAAATCCTTATGCTACAATTTTTCCTGCTTCTAGCACATCAGTTTTGAGGATGAACTGTTTACTTGTCGCCTGTTACATTTAAAACTAAAATCTGTTTTAGGTCAGTTTGAACATCTATGTTTGGTAAAAACCAGAATAAAGGCCTCAAGGATTTTTTTGGGGTAATTTGTTGTTTTCTTTAAATGTAGAAGTTTTCATACACTATGACTAATATGTCTTTAAAACATTTGGGAGAGCCCAGATGGGTGATTTGTTTATTATTACGAACTTTTATTTAACGAGGTAAAGCCTAATTAAGATTAAAAATCTATTTTCCAAGTGGGAGAGTGCACCAGTCCCTCATGCAGCAAAGTTTGATGTCATGGCTCTGCTTGGTGCACTTCTCAAACTAGATGTCATTACAAGTAAAGATCATTACCTAGAAATATTAATGAAACATCTCAAGACATCTGCCAGAAAATTAAAGCCTGTGCACAAAAAAGTGGACAATGACCCTAATTTTACAACCCAATTACCTACAAAGTGGCCTATGGAGAGAGGCCAATCACACAATAGAACATTTGTGGTCAGCTCCAATAAGGTGTTTTTAAGCAAGGCATCATGCCAACCTGACTCACATATACCAGTTTTGTCATTAGGAATTTCCCAACATTTCAGCAAACTTGTGAGAAGCTTGTGGAAGCATACTGAAATATTTGACTCAAATCATACAGTTTCAAAACAATTTTATCAAATGCTAAGGTGATTTATGTAAACTCCTCAGTCTGAAGAAATTCTAGTTTCACCTGTTTATCCAAACCTTTAACAGGCACCATGATGAAAAGATAGGTAGTCTTATGAAATGTATCCGTCAGTGGTCATAATGTTGTACCTGATTGGTGTATAAAGGCAACCTTTTACTTTTCAATCACATTTTCTCTTTGTTTAGATGGAGGCCAGTGTTATCTTTTGAATGACGTCTTAAATAAAACATTTGGCTTGGGGTATTCACTTTCTATTTCTTTTCCATTCTTTCAGTGTTATCTTGTGAAGCCTGATATGATGACATCATTTGGCAAACTGGATCCTGGAAAGCACCGAAAACCTTGTCGTCTTATTTGAATCTGAGGGCAATACAATGCTTTCCTACTCAAAGCTCCCAACTACCTGTTAAGAGTGAGGACACAAAGAGCTGCAACGACATGGCTTTAGATCAGCCTGGCATGGACTCCGTGGACAAAAGGTCTGCAAAAGGTCCCGGCTGTAAGCACTCGGGACGGAGGTATTTGCGGAAAAAGCTCCGGCCTCTGCGAGTTTTGGGGTTGGTCTTCAGCCTGGTGGCTTTAAGTGCCATCTCTATCAGTGCCTTGAGCAGGAGTTCAGATGGGCTCAGCGAGCCATCGTTCCCCCAGGTGGCTCTTCAGCAGTCGGCCCCACACAGGACTCTTCTTTTCACCCCACACCAGGGGGACCCAAATGTGTCCGTTGACATGCCCATAGCCATGAAATCCACAGCAGATGACAATATGACACATGGGGAGTACCCACAGGACCTTTTTACCCTCAAAGAGCGGCGCCAAGGAGCAGTGGTCCTCCACATGTTTGGCATGATCTACATGTTCATTGCCTTAGCCATCGTGTGCGACGAGTTCTTTGTTCCAGCGCTGACGGTAATCACAGAGAAGTTCTCTATCTCAGATGACGTGGCAGGTGCCACATTCATGGCGGCGGGCGGTTCGGCCCCGGAGCTCTTCACCTCCATCATTGGAGTCTTCATCTCGCACAGCAATGTGGGCATTGGCACCATTGTAGGCTCGGCTGTCTTTAACATCCTCTTCGTCATCGGGATGTGCGCCATCTTCTCCAAAGAGATCCTCAACCTGACGTGGTGGCCGCTCTTCCGTGATGTATCTTTCTACATCCTGGATCTGATCATGCTCATCATCTTCTTCTTGGATAACATCATCTCCATCTGGGAAAGTGTCACGCTACTCTCCGCCTACGCTGCCTATGTGATCTTCATGAAGTTCAACAGCACGGTCGAAGGCTTTGTCAAGGGTTGCATGCAAAAGAACCAAGTAGTGGAAGTGGAGGTACAACCCAAGGTGAGTTGAACATATAGTTTTATTTGAGAGGTCGGTGTGTTGGCCGTTTCACCCCTTCATCATTTTGTACCTTTGTAGTTAGCCACAGCATGTTTCCTACAGACTTTACTACATACAATAAATTAAAGTGCATCTGAGATTTGTGCATGTTTATGACTGTTTGTCTTCTTTATCGGCGAAAAAACAAAATCACAGATTGAAATAAACTAATATGTAATGGTTCAAATACATATGTATGAAATGGCAATGTAAGTATGGTATGGGTGTACAAATTGCCAAATTGTTCGCTTTAAACATTTCATGTATTTGGTCTGAAGTAGGTTTATCTTCAAATGAAAAAATAACAAAGCCATCTGTTAAGAAGAGAACTCAGCATCGCTCAGATCTCCTCTACTGGATCAGCAACTGCCAAACATGCACATTGCTCATATATCTTCCTTCATTACTTTTAAAACAACAGAAAGTCAAGAATGGAGTGCTGTCAACAGCTAAGCAGACACTTTCACATCGGTGATTGCCTCTACACTGCTGTGAAGAGCTGGCAAGCAGTGTTCCACTGTGAGATTAATAAAACAAAGTGAAATGTGTAATTCTGGGTTAAGCTCTACACATTATGTGTCAGTCTGACAAACAAATCCCTTTGAAAATCTGAGGTCTGACTTTAACCCTCTCAGTTGAACAGTGTCCTCAAAGCTCGTTTGATGAGGTCAACCATATTGTCTCAAGTTTTTGTCCTTTTTACTATGCAGTATCGGTACGTGACATTTACTCTTGTGCCACTCCTTGCTCGATAAAAACTAAAGCTAGAAAAATCATTATATCATCAGTCAGAAATAGCATCATTCTGTTACTTTAGCTGACACAGTCCTCCTCAATGACACTCGAGGGCAAAAGACACAGCAGTGCAATTTGATACTGGTGCAGTGATTATCCTAATGGATTTTCCTTTGTGACAAGAGATGGAAATTACATTTTCAGAAAGTTGTATTTAGAACTGTCATTAAATTGGGATTTATTTTAAGTACATGAAGGATTGTTTTTTTTTTTTTTTGAAAACGGCAGGTCACACAATGTTTGAAAAACCCTCTGGAGGAAGCAAATAGCACCATATGGTGGCACAGCCCTGTCAGTTTTACCTTTATGCCCTGTTATATTGATTTGCAACACGAAGAGAGAGAGAGACTGTTAGAGAAGACTCACACGACCTTGAAATGCAATGAATTCTGGGAGGTTTGGGCAAAGGAAGCATGTAGGGGTAGTCCTCTTGCAGCCGACTCTTTAATTTGCCTCTGGTATACTAAACACATGGCCTCAAGTTCTGCACCGCTGTTAGGTATTATTTAGTCAACTCAGAGGTAAGAACGATACAGTCATAGTTACTTGTGACAAGGGTAGCCCACTTTGCAGTGAAACTACAAAGTTTTGACACCCTATCTCTTTATTTATATACACAGTTCAACAGACAGTTCAGACAGGGTGTATGTGTGTGAGACGGAAAGGAGGCTGGTTCACACAGAGATAACAATGATCTCACACACACAGGGAGGAAGGCATAGTGCAGGTGCCTTGCAACCCAAGGTTTTTACATGAGTGATAACAAGTCCTCACACCCATCCAACAGTCCCTCCTTTTATCACAAGTAAAAACATTTAATATAAAAACGAGTAAGAAAAATACTTTGTATGAGCGAAAACCCACGGACGGTAAACAGATTATATTTTGTGGGAAATACTCATACGGCCCCGCCGCCCTCGGCGACCATTAAAAGTTAAATGTTGATTAATACTTGAAATCATAAAAATAAAATAATGATACTTGAAATCATAAAAATAAAATAATGATACTTGAAATCATAAAAATAAAAGAATGATACTTGAAATCATAAAAATAAAAGAATAATACTTGAAATCATAAAAATAAAAGAATAATACTTGAAATCATAAAAATAAAAGAATACTTGAAATCATAAAAATAAAAGAATAAGAATAATACTTGAAATCATAAAAATAAAAGAATAATACTTAATTAATGAAAACAGTGAAACATAATAAAGGAATTTAAAAATCTGCCCTGTTTATGTCATCAATGTACTTTTTCTCATTTCACTTAAGCAACAACTTCTTTCGATTTTCTGCTGTAAGGTCATTTTATGAAATACAATGTATGAGTACATTCAGGCTTTTGATGTGATTTATTTATAACATGTCATCATAATCGTCCCCTTCATTTTCGTGCATTTCTACCTAGTTCAGTGTTGCATATGCCACCATGAACAATACCAGAAATTCTGTAGGAATGGATGTGCATCATGTTCTTCCGTCAGTGTTCTGAGATGGGTCCCGTCTGATGTCCATCTCTTCTGGTTCGGTATCACCTCCTGTGGATCCTGCTTTAGATAGAGAAAGAGTCCTGCTACCAGAATTAAGCTCAGGCTTATCAGTCCTGTCCACAAGTTACAGAGAGCCATTTTATAATTGGGCACAGATCAGCTGTTTTCTTCACCGGTTTGAGACGCTGGGCCATCTTTGAACCCGGACTTCCTCTGCTACCCCGTCGGTTGGTTTGGCTCCTGTAACGGCAAAACTGGCTTACAGTGGCTTTTATGGATCCAGGAAGGCCTCTCTGCTATTTTCAGAGATGTGGGCGTTGTCAGGAGTATTTGAAACGGCCCTTTACACCAAGGAGTGCTCCAATCCTTCCGGTGGAGTGTCTTAATCAGGACCAGGTCTCCAGGCCTCATTCTGTGGGATAGGAGCAGAGATTATCGGCAGACCACTGGACATTTGTTCTTCTTTTGTCTGCAACATTTTATTCATCCACTCAGCTAATGAAGGTTCCTGTTGTGCTTTCTCTATTTCATTCATGTCAGAGGGCAGAGAAAACGGTCTGCCATGTACTATTTCTTTGAGAATACAAATTCACATCAGCAACTTGGTGTCACGTGATCTCAGGCTCAGAACACAGTGGGTGGAGTTATACAATGATGTACAGTAGGTGGCAAATGGAGTAAGACCAGTTTGATTTGGAGTTATTCTCATCCATAATTTAACCAGGGATAGGCATCCGGGCCATGGCCTCCCTGTTTCTTCCATTGTTTTCCTTAATCTTTAACTGAAACCCTAATGCTTTAGAACTTAGTTCTATTAATTTATTTACAAAATGAGTTCCATTATCTGACCTTATAATCTGTGGGATACCATATGTGGGGAAGAAATGTGTCACTAGGTTCATCTATTACAACTAGGCAATATTTCTTCCCCCGTGTTTGCAACAAATTATGCATGATCTGCAAAAATGATTTGCATAGTCAGAAATATTTATAGTGTAGCATTAATGCTTTACCAGATGTGACATATTCCCCCCTTGACACGTGGGTCTTCCCAATGTGTCACTGTAGCCGCTGTGTTGTATAAATATTTTGGGAGGATTGGTTTATCTTCTATCTGATAGATGTCATCTTTTCTCTGTGCTCCTCTCTTTAGCCAGGCCTTTATTTCTGTCTCGGGTGCTGACTGTTGGGCGTCTTTCAGCACGTCTGTGTCTATAAATAGCAGATCTGACATTTTCTCTTTAATAGGTTGAAATGAGTTAGTTCTGTCCCTGATGATGTTTTAAAACCTCTATTTTGCCAAATCTTAGCATGGTGATGTACTGATCCGAAAACGTATTGGCTGTCTGTGTATATAGTAAGTATTTGTCCCTCATGTAATTCACATGCTCTTACTACAGCATATAATTCTGCTGTTTGGGCTGAGCATGTATTGGGTAGAGATTTAGTTTCTATTATCCTATCGATGGTTGTTATTGCATAACCAACTCTATTCTTTCCATATTCATCTTTAGATGATGAGCCATCTACAAACACAACACATGAATCTGGTATAAGGGTTTGAGAAATGTCTTGTCTGGGTTTGGTGTCTTCTTCAACTTTTGCTTTATAAGAATGTGGTTTTCCATCTTCTGCAGTAGGTATTAGAGTACTTGGATTTAAAGGGCACATCTTTTTAGAGTTATGTTTGGCTGTGATAATAATAGCGATGTCAGTGTGATATGCCTTGCATGTAGCGTCAGGTGCTTCTCTTAATATTCCTGACTTCAACATATCTTGTATTACTGGCTTAGTACCTTCTTCAGCTTCTGGCTTTAAGGGGTATTGACGGACTAATGGCCTTTTTTCAGATATTAGTTTAACCTTGTATGGTGGGAACCCCTTTATAAGCCCTACATCAGTTGATGATTGGGACCACAGTTCAGGTGGGACAGCAGCTAGGGCAGGATGCATGTTGCTCTCTTTGCTCTCAGCTAAGCCCTGTATTTGTCCCTCTGCCTCATCTAAATGTATCCTTGGATGGACTTTGACTGTCCACGCCAGAATGAGCTTCCAGATTCCTGTATTAGGATCTACCTTTGACTGTCAGTGCTGTTCCTGCAGAGGTTTAAAGCCTCTGTTTTTCCAAATTCTTATTATTCTTTTTTATCATATTTTATAAAGTAAGTCCTTATTACATTTAAAAATGAGATCACTATTTTTGGTAATTGCTATTATTATAAATAATGCTTGGTTTAGTTCTTATTAAAAATAAAAATAAAAACTCACTCACTGATGAACACAAAAAATGAAGGGCATATTATATCTTATAATCTTAGTTTATCTTACCCAGTTTTATAGATACAACATCCAGTTTCAGTCAGCTTTGTATTTAGTTCAAGTAACTCAAGTTTGTTTCAATTAACTAAAGTTTTCTCTATTTCAGTCCAGTCCAGTAATTCTGTTAAGGTTAATTTAATCTTATGTTAAGTTTGAGTCTAATTCAATCATTTTGAACCTGACTGGAAAAAGTCTAAACATCTGTTAAAATCTTTTTGTTTTACCATAGAGAACTGACCTAATATTATTATGGTACTGTTGAGGACTCTAATTTTTACATAACATGAAACAGACATTTATTTCACAAAAACAGAAAGTCAAACACAGACATTTGGCCACATGAAAGTTTAAATAACCTGTTTGTAAAAGAATTAGGAAAAATTCAAGACGGATCTATGAACTTTCTTATGGTTATCAGTATTTTCAGTAGAGGTAGAACCTTTGCCATCTTTAAATGATTTTTTGAAAAAGATTCTGGAAACCTTATTAAGATATAAATTTGGCAAAGATCATCAGAACATCAGACCTTTATTAGCGCTTTTAATGTCCCTCAAAGATGCATTACAATGAAATCAGTCATTCCCATTCACACACATTCACACACTACTTACTTACTTCTCTGTCAGAGTAATTTTATTTGCAAAAAGTTGAACATAATTTGACTTCTATTATTCTTAAAATGCACATTGTTTCCTCATAACCCCTTTTGTTTCCACAAGGTCTGTTTTGAACGCTTCAATTCTTTTTTTTATTCACCAAGAATCAATAAGGTGGTCTTAGTGGGTCCACCTTAAAGGTGTTATCTGTTGGGTGTCATGTTATCATTGTCAGGTCAGTGAGGTTCATAAGTCAGTCAGAACCTTGGTCATTTGTTCTGTGCACATAATGTTTCATAGATCCAGCCTATGATTAATCAGCAAAACGTCCACCTATAGGAGAAAAAATGATTGTTAATGAATGAGCTGCATTTCCTAGGAACACTGTCTTCCTCCTGGATGAGCATCACCTGTTGAAAAACTTTCATCATTGTTTGTTTCACATATTCAATCACATCTTTATATTATACCAGTAGGTGAAGTTGTTAGTATCTCATGTAGACTGACATATACTGTTGCATTTGGAGAGGATCTCAGATTAAATAAACATAGTTAGAGCTTCAATCCAGGTTCATTTTGTGTCTGCAGACTTTAGCCAATTTTTCTTTTCTTTCTTTTTTTTTTTATACATAAAGAGCAAGATTCAAAACATTTTCAAAAGTCAGATTCAAGCACACAATCACCATATTAAAAGGCTCTACTTCTAGAGAATCACTAAACTTCTGGGGTCCGGTTTTGGCCCGCGGACCTTGAGTTTGACACATGCAGGGTAGAGTTACAATTTTTTTTTTTTTTTCAGACCTTTCAGCAGAGACAGGCTTCTGCTGTTTGCAGAAGTTTTATCTTTGTTTTCAGGCAGCTGCATCTCTTTGTCAAGGTCGTTTCACAGAGCTGAAATTTAACTTCTCTCAAAGAGGAAAAATGAAGAATGCACACAATCTGAGCCAAATATGGAATTATTTCCCTGTAAAATGAATCTTTTGCATTTTATCATGATATTGTTAGTAGTATAACACCATAGAATGATTTTTAAAGCACCTGTTTCTCACTAATGCTTGCCTACAAAATCTTTTACTCTCAGATTACTTCTTTAACAACATTCTGTTCTCTCTTCTCTAGTCATTGTTCACTGGGTTGTCCAGTTGGACAGTTTCCATGTTGTCCACATTGTCACCTCCTCTTTTAACTTCTTTTACCACGTCCTCTAAAACCATCTCTTAGTCTTTATAATTTAACCTGGGATGGGTGGCGGTCCGCCCCCCCCCCCTTTATTTGTTTTCAGTTAAGCTGAAAGTTTTTTCCTGTGCTTTTCTTAAGGCCTCAGTATTATGGCTATGTCAGTTAAAAGCTGCTCTTATTGTTGTTTTTTTAATTCATCTTTTTGTTTTAATCTGTTTATCAACTGTGTGCACTCAGGGACTGAAAAGTCCCCTTTGAAATTATAATCTGGCAAGGTTTTTTATTGTCTCTTGAATCTTTTGAATGCATAATCTCCAGTTTAAGATCCCCGTGTAGTTTTAGGATTTCAGTGATAATTAAGTTACCTGAAAATCCGTATTTTTATGCCATCGTGTACATATTTCTGTTAAATCAGAGCTTTTTCTCTGTTCTTTCCCCATTGTTCTTTGTTATTTTTCTCTTTTTAGTTTTCATTATTGCTAATTTTAGATCCCCTTGTAATTTTAAGACATCCTTTGTATCTAATTTGCCCAAAAACCCATGTTTTTTATTTTTTATTCCATCTATGACAGATCATACCTGCTCCTTTTACATAGTTCTCCATAAACTTTACCTCCCCTTCTAAGTCAATTAGTTTACTTTGTTTCTTCCCCATTATGTTTTATGTTAGTTTAATTATAGTATAAATGTCCCAGATAAAAGGTCACTGGCATGAGACTTTAAGGAGAGGACATTAACACGCCCTTCTACTGCGACTAATTCGCAGCGGTGTTAATTTTCTGGAATGAAATCCGACCTGAATCTCCAAAGTCACCAGTACGTAGTTTTAATCTGGGCAAAAGAAAACACAGGACTAGCAGAATCCTGCTATGATTCTATTAAAATGCTTAGTCCTCCATACACACACAACACAGTCACACAGTTAGTTTCAGGTACCTTGTAATTGTTCTAAGTTAACTTGGTGTTATTTTATGAGCTCAATTTACTCCGTTCTTTTTACTTTTATAGCGCTTATTCTATTCCCACGCAGAGGAATAACCCTTAGTCGTTTTATTTGGCCCCCTTCTTGGCGGGGCCCTACCTTAATTTGTCACTATTCCTTTCACGGTGGAATAAAACCATCCCAATGCAGCGTCCTTACCGGCGACGCACTACCAACGACTTTTAAGTACTTTTCTTCTTTTATTTATATAGCGCTTACTCTATTCCCTCGCAGGGGAATAATCCTCAGTCGTTTTCTTTAATCCCCTTCACGGCGGAATTGTACCAAATTTGTCACTATTCCTTTCACGGTGGAATAAAACCATTCGAATGCAGCGTCCTTACCGGCGACGCACTACCAACGACTGTTAAGTACTTTTCCTATGAACTGTATTTTAAAACTGTCTCACCTCGGAGTTGACTTCTTGGTGACTCTTTGGACCCTGTGAGAGTCACCCCGCGCAGAGAAAGGCAATAACCCACTGGCCAGGTGTGAATTCACACACACCGGGACTTTCAGCCACTCCGGCTAAAGGAGGCTGTGCAGCGGTGCTTCGCTCGACGTCAGGCTTCCCCCACGGATCCCAGAGTCACTGTTAAAGCAAAGAGAAATAAGGTTATTGAATTAATCCGGCTTCGAAGGACCAATAAATGTTAGGTATTATTTAGTCAACTCAGAGGTAAGAACGATACAGTCATAGTTACTTGTGACAAGGGTAGCCCACTTTGCAGTGAAACTACAAAGTTTTGACACCCTATCTCTTTATTTATATACACAGTTCAACAGACAGTTCAGACAGGGTGTATGTGTGTGAGACGGAAAGGAGGCTGGTTCACACAGAGATAACAATGATCTCACACACACAGGGAGGAAGGCATAGTGCAGGTGCCTTGCAACCCAAGGTTTTTACATGAGTGATAACAAGTCCTCACACCCATCCAACAACCGCATATTTGAATTAAAAGTATATAATTAAGTAGAAAACAAACCTTTAATTTCATCAGACATGCACTGTATTTGACCTCTTTTTTCTGCTCCCCTTGTCTTAAGGGTTAAACATTTTTTTGATTTCATACAGCAGTGATGGAGAGTGGGACAAGAGGGTAAGGACAAGGATGTGTTATAGTACTGAAAAGAAAAAGGTCTGGAGAAGGGTCTCATTGCTGTTTCCCTTCTCTGTATTACAGTTATGCTCTTGGTATTTCAGGTTAATTTAAATTAATTTTCAGCTACAATTTTAATGCTCTTGGCATGTTAGTTTTGGTCTTCAAATTATATATTTAACCTATCTGATTTTTTGGTTCGACTAATTATCCAGCATATTCTTTTATACTGAATGTCCCTTAAGAAGTTGTGCCTCAATCTCATGCTTCATATCAGTCTGCTTTATCATTTTCCAAACCAGTTGTGTGTTTGCAACAATCGTCCTGTTGGAGCACCTTACTGAGGCGACCGTGGCTCAGTGGGAAGAGTAATCGGCTTGCAATCCGAAAGTTGTGTGTTCAATTCCAGCTTCCTGTTAATAAACATGAATAAGGCACCTAACCTCAAGTTGCTCTGTGTATGAATGTGTGCACATTTTATGAGTGCAACTGGGTGAATGTGGCTCTAGTGTAAAGCACTTTGGGTGGAAAAGCTCAAAGTTTAGTTCATTTAACTGGACCGTTTTTAAACCATCTAGCTGCCGTATAAGTTAAAGAATTTCACTTTTCTATCCACACTGTGCTATCCACCGATAATGTTGGCAATAGAACAAGCTCTTAGCATGATCCCGCCCCTGCCATACTTTCTGATTGGTATGTTCTTAGTATTGAAAACGTAACCTTGACTCCTCTGAACATTTAATGGCCAAACAACTCAATCCCTTTCTTGTCTGGATATAAAGCTTTTCTCCAGAAGGCATATGGCTTTTCTGTCTGGACAGCTGCAGATCTCAGGCGAGTTTGTAGATGTTAGTTTTGGAGGAGGTGCGTCATTCTTGGTCAGCACTCTAAATCTGTTTTGATGTTACACTCACTTCACTGTGGGCATTGACACTGGCGTTCTTCCAATTAATGAAAAGCTTGAGCTGACAATTTGGGTCAGGCAGGTGAACCTTAGACCCAACTGGGTGTTTCAGGGAAACAGTATTCCCAAACCACTCAGCAAAACTGGTTTGGAACTACCCTGACCTCATTCCTTTTGAAAATTTTGTTGCCAATGCTTAAAAGCTGGGTTTGTGCCAGAACACCAACCATTTTAAATGAATATAAGAAAATTAGGCCAATATCCAACAAGAATTAAGTCAGAAGATTTTGATGGCTACAAAAAGAATGTGGCTGAAGTGCAACTTGGTGGTGTATGTGTACGTTTGAACCTGTGTGTAGAATTTAAACCCACGTGGGTTACTGATAATCCACTATAAAGAAAAACATGTGCAAGTAATTGTTGTTTTTAGAAAATATTGAGAATGCATTGTACCCTCAAACAATGACTGAAAGTTAATATTAATGAAACATTAATGGGTCATGATCAGTGTATATATATATAAACCTCTCCCTGGAGCTATGGCTAAGGTAGCCTTGCTTTGTCAAGACAGTATGATGTCAGTTTAAATGTAGATCTGGTAGTGCAAAACTTGGTTTTCTAGGATTATTATTATAGTACACCATGATAATGGTGTGCTATCAGCAGCTGGTGAGGCTATTGCTGAGTCTGTAGGTTGTCTGCTCTGTAATTGCCACATGTATGCTTAGAATATAAAAAAGGATCCAGACATACACATGGAAAGCAATGTGATATTTTGCAGTCATAAGTAATTAGCCGAGTTTTGTTCTGCAACTGCCACCTTTAATCTCATTACATAACTGCTTGTGCTGCTTACTCTTCTAACATAGTTTCCTTTTACTTTTCCTTATCGGTCAGAAATAGATACAATTGTTTCCATTTTGTCTTTTACAAAATAAGACCCTGCCTTTCTGCTAAACCTTTAAAACTGCAAGAGTGATGCTTGCTTAACTTTTTTTTTTTTTTACCTAATGGCTAATGTACAGAATACCATTCAGTAAAAGACTAACAGACTGATCATGTCTGAGTTCCCTGCAGCAGCAGTAGTAAAACCATTCAGGCTATTGTTTCATTTGCAGTTCAGCAGTCTCATCAAGAGCAATCAATGATAATCCCGTTAATACAGCTTCATGCTTCATAACACTATGCATTTAGAGCTACTACCAGCAACAAAGACAGCAAATGGATTGTTAGGTTAATCTTGGTTGCAAAAATAAACTTGCAGTGCAGTGCAATCTATAGCTACCAGCTAATGACTCGATCAGGTTGAGGTGGGAAATGAACACTGCTTGCACTACTGCTTATATTGTGAAGATCAAGAAGAATCAATATGAGAAAATGTGATTATTTGCTTAAATTCTTTCATATTTCCCTTTTTTTTTTGACTGTTTTTCATTTTTACCAAATCATGGCTAATCAGTAGCGAAATGCTCCACAAATTTAAAATAGTGCTAAAAACTTAATAATAAAAGCAATAAGATGAAAAAAAAACCCAAGAAACCAAAGACATTTTAAGATTTTATAAACTGATATATGAAATGAAAATTAAATAAAAATAAAAATGGATGAAAATAAGACAAAATTGCTGAAGGTCAGGCTCTATTATGTCACTATAAACCTTTCATCCAGTAAATGTTTGACTCTCAACCAGCCTATCTCTGATCTGATCTAACCTGAAAATATTGAAAGGCTGACAGTGTTTAATGACTGATTTAGAAATGGCATTTTTGGATTTAATGTAAAAACCTATGCAACACTTTGACCTACTCAAAGTTTGTGACAGGTGATATCTAAATAACTGGTGGCAAAATAACTTTTTCCAACTGCTGACCTAACTTTTTAATATTGTATTAAAGACACTTAACTTGGGAGTTTTAAATATGGCGCTCACAATATTTTGATTGGTTGCTGGCAAGGGCATAACTGTGGGTCTAGCATTGGAGCTCTCTTCCTAGTTGTTTATTTATTTTTTGTAAAAGGGCTAATTTCGCGTTCCTGTTTAAGAAATTCATACTAATGCTTTGTCTGTGATTTACCGAACCTTTCTGTTTTCTTTGTATTTACGCTGCAGTTTTTCTGTTCCACATCAGTTCAGCAATTAATAAAAGCTTACTTTTACTTCATATTTTTTCTAACACAGAACCAAACATTTTTAGAGCACCTTCAAATTTATGAATGCTGCATCATGGTGTTTCAAAAGCTTCACAATAATTTGACTTGGTTTTAATTTTCTGTTTGTAATAGTGAAGGATGAAGATTAACAGTTTATAACTGATGAAAAAAAAAAAACATTTGGCTGAAGCAGATAATGACACATTTTGTGATATTTAGAAAAAACTTTCTGCTCGGTCCATTGGACTAAAGTTGTTCTTAAACTCAGAGAAACTACAGGGGTTGGACAATGAAACTGAAACACCTGGTTTTAGACCACAATAATTTATTAGTATGGTGTAGGGCCTCCTTTTGTGGCCAATACAGCGTTAATTCGTCTTGGGAATAACATATACAAGTCCTGCACAATGGTCAGAGGGATTTTAAGCCATTCTTCTTGCAGGATAGCGGCCAGGTCACTACGTGATACTGGTGGAGGAAAATGTTTCCTGACTCGCTCCTCCAAAACACCCCAAAGTGGCTCAATAATATTTAGATCTGGTGGCTGTGCAGGCCATGGGAGATGTTCAACTTCACTTTCATGTTTATCAAACCAATCTTTCACCAGTCTTGCTGTGTGTATTGGTGCATTGTCATCCTGATACACGGCACCGCCTTCAGGATACAATGTTTGAACCATTGGATGCACATGGTCCTCAAGAATGGTTCGGTAGTCCTTGGCAGTGACGCGCCCATCTAGCACAAGTATTGGGCCAAGGGAATGCCATGATATGGCAGCCCAAACCATCACTGATCCACCCCCATGCTTCACTCTGGGCATGCAACAGTCTGGGTGGTACGTTTCTTTGGGGCTTCTCCACACCATAACTCTCCCGGATGTGGGGAAAACAGTAAAGGTGGACTCATCAGAGAACAATACATGTTTCACATTGTCCACAGCCCAAGATTTGCGCTCCTTGCACCATTGAAACCAACGTTTGGCATTGGCATGAGTGACCAAAGGTTTGGCTATAGCAGCCCGGCCGTGTATATTGACCCTGTGGAGCTCCCGACGGACAGTTCTGGTGGAAACAGGAGAGTTGAGGTGCACATTTAATTCTGCCGTGATTTGGGCAGCCGTGGTTTTATGTTTTTTGGATACAACCCGGGTTAGCACCCGAACATCCCTTTCAGACAGCTTCCTCTTGCTTCCACAGTTAATCCTGTTGGATGTGGTTCGTCCTTCTTGGTGGTATGCTGACATTACTCTGGATACCGTGGCTCTTGATACATCACAAAGACTTGCTGTCTTGGTCACAGATGCGCCAGCAAGACGTGCACCAACAATTTGTCCTCTTTTGAACTCTGGTATGTCACCCATAATGTTGTGTGCATTTCAATATTTTGAGCAAAACTGTGCTCTTACCCTGCTAATTGAACCTTCACACTCTGCTCTTACTGGTGCAATGTGCAATCAATGAAGACTGGCTACCAGGCTGGTTCAATTTAGCCATGAAACCTCCCACACTAAAATGACAGGTGTTTCAGTTTCATTGTCCCTGTATGTTTACTGTGACTCAAATAAATGTGCTTCTGTTCTCATCTATGTAAATTACTTTTTTATATTTTACTCTCTCACTCTCTCTCCCACATCTGAGGTTCCATTGTCATCATTTCTTACATTTCTAAAAAGAAAACTGCTATAAAATTGATTTTCTTAGATTTTAATGGAATGGTAACCCCCTAAAAATACATTATTCTGGATTTGTCTTTGACTCTTACCTTTTGTCCTTTTATCAGTACTAATATTACAGTTATTAATAAATGTATACATAAACTGGTATTATATATGTATTACATTGAGTAAAACTGTATCCTTGTTTAATGAGTTTAGTTTATATAACATTACATATTACATGTATTTTTCAGAAAAATAAAACAGTTAACTAACTAATGGTCCACCTGTGATTAATTGCTGTGATTTATTTCTTATTAATTCTGCACCTTTAAACAACCCAGAGCTGTATGTTTAGGATCAGAACATATGAGAGAGGGAGGCTTACTTTTTTCTTTCTACCATGTCTTTCTGGCATCAGAAGACATTTTCCTGTTTTATGGAGCAACACGTTTCTGTCTACATGTAGAACTGGACTATAGGACCAGCTGCAGCCATGAGATGCAATGTATTGATCTGAAATACTTTTTAATGTGTATAGTAACTTTAGGATTAAATGCTTTGATTTTTACTAAGGATCAGATATTTTTCACATTGGTGTTCCTAGTGTTTTCTATCATGGCCAGGCCATTTAACTTCACCTGTAGCTCAGGTGAAAGTCTCTCATCATGACCCTGATGATGCTCATTAGTGAACCTCCACCTCATGTCTTGCTGGGTGAATCAGTGATTAGCGCTAGCTTACAATTAGCCCATTCTGAGCCAGCTCTCAGGTTTTACCGCTAACTTCAGAGTGGGCTAAGCCGCTCTGCTTTCACCTGTTGCTGGGCGCACACACCCACCAAGCTCCCACTCTCTGGTTGGCTCCGCGGCTGCTCTGAAATGAGCTGTCTCCCCTATAGTAGCCCTGTTTGATGCGCTTAGAGTAACTTTTCGGGTGATTAATAAGGCATGCCAACGCTTCTGGACTGAACAGCAAATTACGAGTCCGCCGGAGCCTACAACAATGGCTTTTTTGAATCTGGAAATACATCGAGACTTTGTAAAGGCTATGATTTGTTTACAGTCTTGTTTATTCTCTGGGTACTATGCTGATGTCTCGTCCACAGATCAGTCAAGTCGCACATCCTTTTTGTGCTAGCTGCAGATGTTTATAGGTCAGAGAGGGCTTCAGCGTAGTCTCCTGCTTAATCGTTGCACGTTCTGCCACACTTAAGCTCCTTAAACTGCTGGGATTGTCCGTGATGTAACAAGACACAATCCAATCGTTTCCGCATCGCCTCTGATCTCAGAGGACTTACTATCATTGCTGTACATCGAGTGTGAAAGGAGGCTAGCTATTGCATGAATGCATCTCCCAGCCAGCAAAAATTCTCTATGCACAGACTCAATGTCACATTAGAAATACAGTCTCAATCTTTACCCTTGAACATGGAAGCTCACTAAACGTGCTAAGAGTTGACTTTGTGGCCACTTGAATGTATCCGTTTTTTTGTTGTTGTTGTTTTTCAAATGTCCTGTTGTGGCATTTCTGGCATACCATTTAGAGCAGCTTGTTGCCTACTTGTGCCAGGGGAGATTTGCGCTAAAAAAGTATAACTCAAGACGGAATCGTAACTGCGTGATTGACGTTATTAAATCAAGACTTGGTGGGTGATGTGTAGAAATAGGTGTGTTTTTTTGGGTTGGTGTTTGGCACCTGTAGGTGTACAGTTGTTTGAGTGGAGCCCCAGGCAAATAGACACAAGACATCACCCCAGGGCAGCCATACACCTCGCACAGAGGTAGGTCACCAGTAAAGCATGAAAGCAGCAGCCCCCAGGCCAAAGAGGCACAGGGTGAGATGTGGGGCACTGAGCCCCCCCGACCCAGCCGCACCATCCCATCTCCTGTTGTGCTGGCCAAGCCCAGGACCCAGCCTTCCCGGCGACCCTGGGCCCCCACCAACCCAAGACCCAAGATCCCAACATACTGGGCAGGCCTCAACCCACTGCGGCACCAGGAAATCAGTAGGACCATGATAGGAAGGGCACATTACCATCCCAGAAAGTCTCTGTTTTGATACATCCCTTTTTCAGCAAAATCCTGTCATAATGGCGTGTTTAAGACTCTGATATCACACAATCACGAGAAGGAGAGAGTAAGTTTAGAAAACAGTTTATTCTTAAAGCTCGGTGTGTGGATAAACAGGAACCAGGACTGGGTCAGTGGATCAGACTGGAGTTTATCTAGGCGTGCGGAAAAAGGAGATAAACTTAGATGGGCACAGGCACAGGAAAATAGGATCTTGCTGTTTAGTGATTTCCTGAGTGGGTGGCTGAGCTAGACAGTGGGGAAAATAAGTCCTTCTCCACAATGTCTGTGGTTGGCAGGCTGTGAGCTGACTTGTTCCAGTAATCTCCAGTGGGTGTTGTCCCCTTTCTGCGGTGAAGCTCCGCTGTGACTTGTGGGGACGTTGGAGGGTGGACAGGCAGGTGAATGCTCCTCTGAGTTAGTCTTGGTGAGTCGAAGGACCGTAAGTCGAAGGCGTCGCATCTTTGAGTTTCCACACTCCTTCAGAAACGACTCGAAAAGGCTGGTGCAGATAACTCCATGAAACACCTGACAAGGCAAGATCACTGAGTGAACAATAACGGGCTGACACAGCAGCAGATGTTGGTTCTACCGAGATGGAAGGTGCAACCTCTGATGCATTACTAAGCTATAAATAGTATTACAGAGGCAAGATCTTCCATCAGGATGTGCTTCAAAGATTGGTTGCAAAGCAGGTCCTGTGCACACAAGTGGGAGGCTGTTTATGTTCCCTCCACTGAGGATTTGTCCAGTTGTGTTGCACACATTGATGATGCTTCACACTCACCATCTAAAATCTAATGCTTCTGTTTGCACCTTTGTTCTTTTTTATCCATTGTAAGTAAATAAGCAATAATAGCAGTATAACTGTGCCCTGCCTGGGCCCCATTTTTAGCGCTTTATCAAGGTCATGTGAGTCTTGTTTAGGGGATTATCATCCATTATGGTGGATGACTGGCAAATTTTCAATAAAGTCCAGATGGGCTCTGCCAGCTACATGCAAAACACAAGCTACATCTGTTTTTATGGCCTTTTGGAGAGATTGAATGAGTGATAAAAGCACTTGTCAAGCTAATATAATTTAAACTGCTGAAATACCAAAATTCAATCACATAAAAAGGGACTTTTGTAAACATAAAAATAAATAGAATGTTTTATCCTACATTTTATCACAGGTATGCAAAGGTTAGAGTTATTGGTTCAAAACCCTATTTTTCTGTTTTTTTTTTGTAGTGCATGTTATCATCCTTCACTGGGCTGCATAGGTTTATACAAAAACTCTCCTCCCTTAGAAAAGAAAGTAGTAGATGTGACCTTGGTCTAAATTAAAGGCTAAAAATATGTCAATGTTTTTGTGTGCTTCTGAAATGCCGATGAGGCAGTAGTAGAAATACAACATAATACAACGTTTGAAGTATTTAATGGCGTACCATTAAATTGATGTTTCAATTTGTTGAGAAACGTCCAATCTGAAGAAGCTTAGACGAGTAGTTTTATGGTAAGACCATGAGTCATTATGTGCAGATTTAATTCGGTAAAAACCTTTTAAAGTTTTTTGTACTGTTTATTTTCCAGAAACATCCTGAAGAGTTTTTTTAAACATTTTTGTTAAATACACTAAGGCCCAAAAAGTCCCAAATACTAAATAAGCAGGAATATATACCAGGTATGACTCCTGATCAACTTCTCCCTTCTCCCCCAATTTCATAATGATGCATTTATTTTGTGGCTTCCCACTTCCATTTCGTACCAGTAAATAAACCATTTCGTATCAATATGCATACGTAAATGCATCCATATACATTTTAAATGTTTCAAAAATTTAATAAACACAGGTAAATTGTTAAAGATGAAATCTACTAATTAAATATTTAAAATCCTTTGTTTTTTTATTAAATATTATTAAATACACATGCTTCTGAGAATTAGATTTTTCTATATATTTCATTACTAAATATGTCCTTGAAAAACTCTGAGGTACACAAGGTAAACCAAGGACCTCTTGGGATGATGATTATAGAACCTGGGAGAGTTGGGACACCTAAACAGAACCAAGAACACGACAATACTGCCAAATGCTGTGATCTGATTAGTCTTTCTATTTTACACTCAAGTCTCTTCATCAGTAGGAACTCAGTTTTCATGTCTAAGAAACACGAAAACTGTCATAGTGTCACCCTCAGATATTGTCTCAGAGGAGGAAAAACAAGTAAAGTAAACCAAAAACGTCATACAACCACCTCTGGATTAACACTGGTCATTCCAGTAGCATCAGGTGTTTATTACAAAGCCGTTACTGTTTAACTGCTGCCTGACTGCATTTTGAAGGGCATCTGTTGACATTTACGTTATGAATTTAGCTACAAAACCAAAGTCTGCAGTTTCTCTGTTGGAAGGTTTTAGGATCAAGCTACATGAACAACGGATAACTAGCGGAGAAGGTGTTTTGCCAGATTTCTAGTAAAAAGAATGTGTATAAGAGTACTAATAATAGCATAAAACAAGGACAGAAAGACACAGCACAATACACATTACACAATGATTGTTTTAGTTGGAGAATGGATGCCAAAACAATAAATAGAACCTAACTTAAGCTGAATCTGAATAGTGGAAAAGTTGGAGAACTTCATAGGTTCCGAAAGGTTCCGAAAGGTTCCAATAAAACAAAGGAATTGTTTTATGAACTTACCCAACAGAACCAGAATCATATAGTTTAAAAAAAGAACGTTGTGGTTGTGATTTCGTCATGGCAACGAGAGGTACCGGTTTATTCATCTGCTCCAGCTTTGGCTCAGTTTTGAGACTGGTCTTAAAAGCAAAACAGAGGTTATTTTATTCAGGCACGCCTAACAGTACCTCTTGCAACCTGACTATTAAATTTGGTTCCCTCGAGTCATACATCAGACAGAATGTAACAAACCTGGGAATAATTATGGACTACAATTTTAAATTTAATTAGAAAAATCAGATCTGTTTTGCAAAACAAAATTGTTTCAGTTAAGGCAAGTAGCAAAACTTTAGCCATTTTTGTCATGGCATAACCTACAGAAAATAATAAATGCCTTTATCTCAACTCATCTCAATTACTATAAAGCACTTTATGCTCGTGTCCCTCAAGCATCTCTATCACGTCCTCAGCTTGTTGAAATTGCTGCTGCTCGTCCAATTACTGGAATGCAGAGATATGAACACATCTCACCTGTACTGGCTCCCTGTGCCTCACAGAAATAATTAAAATATTTTATTGTTATCTTACAAATTCTTAAATCATCTTGCTCCTCTGTACCTCTTAGATCTACTCCAGTCCTGTCTTCCTTCACGGGCGCTTAGATCAGCCGACCTTCTGCTTTTAGTTGTCACCAAAACCTAAACGGAAATTTAGCGGAGATCAAGCCTTTTCTGTTATGGCTCCCAAACTTTGAAACGCACTGCCTTTAAACGTTAGTAAGGCATCTTTGCTTCCTGTTGTCTTTTAAAAGTTAGTTATTTGAAAGTATCTTTTAAAAACACATCTTTTCTCAATAGCATTTGACCAGTTGTGATTTGACATGCTCTTGTAATGTCTCTGTTCTATTTTATGTGTTTTAAATGTCTGTTGGTTGTCATGCTTTTGTATTTTATTTCTTTATCTTAGTATGTACAGTATCATGGCAAACCTGCAATTTTTTATGTCCTTATAACAAATTGGATTTGAGTTTGGATTTTGAACACACAGATGTGGAGAAATCTTTCAAGAAAACCTGCTTCAGAGTGCTCTGGAACTCAGACTAGAACGACAATTCATCTTCTAACATGACAATAACCTGAAGGACACAGCCAAGATAACAAAGACGAGGCTTAAGGAGCAGTTTATCAATCTTACTGAATGGCCCAGTCAGAGCCTGGACCTCAATCCAAATAACCATCTCTGGAAAAACATAAAAATATCTGCCTGCCTAACTCTGCATGCAACCTGATTGAGCTTGACAGGATCTGCAGGAGAGATACCCAAGTTATGTCAAGCATGTTGAATGGAGATCCTCAAGAAGACTTACTGCCACATGTGCTTTCACAAATTATTAAGCCATGGGTGTGAATACTTATAAAACACTTGATTAACCAGCTTTAGATGATTAACAAGCTTTCTAAAAATCAGTTTTTCCCTTAGTTACTATGTATAGATGAGACTCGAATCTGTTGTAGATTAAATCTTAAATCTGTAAATTAACAAAATGTGGAAATATTGAAGGGGTGTGAAAACCTTCTGGTGGCACTGTATTAATTAATACTTTTGTGATCACTACATTTCCAGCTTTAGAGGCATTTTTTGATACAAAGGCCATTTCAACATGTTTGGAACTCCAAATAAGCTATTTTAGTAAAAATGACAGGACTGGGTTTATTTGTGAGACTTTTATTCAGTGTTTATTCATGTAAGTTCTCTGCTTTATTATTGCAGGTCTAAGTGCATAAGTTGTGCTTATGTGAAATTAGAGAGTCTGAAGATAAAATGTCGATGCTTGCAAGAAACTAAAAGCCTTATTGATCAAAGCCTATTTTGGAAAGCGGAGTCGAATTAGGATAATGTAACAGCACTGTAAAAGCATCACGTGAAGGACACAGAGTTCCCTACCTTGCAGACTAATGCTCAGGCCTGGCATGACGGAAAATGTGCATATGGTTGGACTTGGCCAACGACTGGTGGGCCTGACAGGCTTAAACCGCTTCCTCTGAGGAGGGGGGATTTTTGACCCTCATCATCATCAGCCTCTCTAAGCTGCAGCAGCTGAACGTTACATCAGCCGCAAGAGATGCCGTTCACGTAATACCCGTAATTTGTGAAATGATGTCAGCGCCACTCAGAGTGTTGGTGGATAGATCTCCCAGCTGCAGACAGACCTGATATTACGCATGCCATTGCCAGGAATTTTAAAGTCAACTCCAAGAGACATAAACTCTTATAATCAAAGTGAGTCTCCAATGAGGCTTCTGTCAATCTGCCTCTCTTTCCTGTTTTACATCCAGGACAGTTCACTCTTTTTATGTCGACCGCTGATGCAGGAGGCTTCCATCAGCTCAAGCCCATCTCCTCCCAAGCCCACTAAGGTGACCTTGAAACGGCTCTATCAGCATTCTGTATTATCATCTGTATTAAATGTCCACCATCAAAGTGAAATACAGGCAGCGAGGTTCGTCTGCATACCTGCAGCTCTAGGCTCTCTATAAACATCATCTGGGTGCTTACTTGTCTGCAGATAGGACATCATTTCGAAGGAATGTGGATATACATGCTAATCCTTGTAATCCTAAACTAAAGTTTTTTTTTCTTAAAGGTCTTGTGCCACTACTGGCCTTTATTCATTTGTATTTAGATAGGAAGAAGCACTGAGAGAGAAGGGGAATATACTGTTGATGGCCCAGAGCTGTAGCCTGTGCATATAGTTAGCTGCTCCATCACTGAGCCATGTGGCGCTCCTCATAAACTAGAGTTAAAATGGGTAAAACCTAAAGAATTTCTTTTAGCAGCCGACTATTAAGATTGTATTGAATATTTCAAAATGTCAAACTGTCTGGGTAGAAATGTAGTGTCTTTAAAATTAACCTCTTATGCTTAATTTTATTTTAAACGTCCCCCCGCAAACATTGTCCTTCTGACAAAATTTTACCACAGCACCAAATGTGCAGTAATCCCCAGTTAAAAATAGCCCCGACAAATGCCCTATTTATTCCTGTTAGAATAACATTTACTAAAAACAACGCTGTCCAGCTGTTTCACAGCAGGAGGCTAAAGGGCATACGCACAGCTATAGCTGTGGACATTTAGACAGAGCAGGACTGAATGGGTCAGTTGCTGTTGATGGAATCAGGAATTATGAATTAACACTTACACAACGTCTGTTAAAAGATTTAGCAGTTTAGGACAAGATTTGTAACTTTAATGAAGACAAAGCTGGTCCTGCTGACAAACAACAGCATCACAATTTAAAGGTTGATTGTTTAAAGTAACAAGAAGAAAATGTACTTAGCCTATCTGTCACTAGGGTATTAAAAAATAACAACAATACTACTTACAATACTACTAGTAATAAAAGCCGTTTTGTATGATGCCTGTTTTATGTAAGAAAACAAAGGTTAGAATATATTACAAACTCTAAAATTCTCCGAGTTACATGCAGTAAAAAGGCGACATTACAAGTCTTTGTAGGCAGTGGGATCTAGCATATAATGTAAGTTTCCAAAAATACTAAAGGTATTGATTTTAATATTGTCATTGAAACTTTGCTCTAAATTCGTTTGGTCTGCCATACTGCTTGTTGTATCTTTCATACAAGAAACTAAAGCTAAAAATAAATGAGCACCTCTTAGAATAACCTCAATTACATGCAGTCAGAAGACAGAATTACAAGACGTTATAGGTTGATATACAGTATAACAGCCATTTTCAAAAATAGCACAGTATACTGTTATTAAAAGCTTGCTTTCAATTATTGGCTTATCTTCTTGCATGTAGCAGTGTGTCTGTGTATTGTATTGTGTGTTGAATCTTTTGTAGAGGAAAGTATAGTTTCAGAAACAGACTTCTTTGTTTAATGAAAATCCTTTTAAATCTAAATTTGCAAGGGGAATGAATAATTTTGTGCATAATTCTATAAAGGAAACTAAAGGTAAAATATAATGGAAACCCTTTACGTACTTCCCTACAAGCCTTTTTTGCATAATTGAACAGTAGAGCTTTATATACTTTATTATTGAAACTCTGCTGTAAATATTTGGACCGCCATACTGCATGTTGCATCTTTTATCTACAAATGTAAAGCAAAATGTTTCAGAAACCCTTAAAATGCCATAAACTACAAACAGTAATAAGACATTTATCTTTGTCCTTAACACTGCATCCAAAAATAGCAACAGTACCATTTCTAGTTATGTCTTTAACATTTGCACACATTTTAATGCTGGCTACATTACAATCGGCGTCGTTTGTTTAACAAATTATTGTGTCAAATATTTTGGACCAACCAAAGATTTAATCAAACTCAAAGTAGATTGTAGTTCTCATTTAATAAAGTAAAAATATGACATTTAAACTCACCATCAGTGGTTAGTCTGAAGAATAAAACCTTTTGGAGCAGATATGTTGTGCAATTCAACTGCCTTTACTTTACTGTAAAATGTCTAAATTATTGGCAGTAATAATACCGTGACTATGTTATAATTTGGGTCAGGCTTAACAGTATCAAAACACGGTGCTGCCCCACCCTGCTGTTTATTCAGCCAGTCGTTCAGTACATTC
This sequence comes from Girardinichthys multiradiatus, assembly GCF_021462225.1. Classification (NCBI taxonomy): domain Eukaryota; kingdom Metazoa; phylum Chordata; class Actinopteri; order Cyprinodontiformes; family Goodeidae; genus Girardinichthys; species Girardinichthys multiradiatus. The sequence continues at coordinate 21,590,416 of NC_061807.1, forward strand.
CCAAGTTAATTCAATGCAATGAAAACAAACTTTGCACACCGGCACAGGACAAAGATTAGTGAAGGCTTACCTAGTTCATGTAGTTCGTGTGAGGAATGAATGTAATAAATAAATGAAAGTAACTCTGGCACAAACACTGCCAGATATATTTACATGGGCATGATTTTCCAGTCAGTGTGTTCACTACCATCCTGGAGTTTGTAACCCTAATCTTAAAACATGAAGTCATTATTTTTTCCAGTGAATCATGCTGAGATGCTAGAAGATGCATTAAATAATCGTGTATCTGTTTGTTGCACAAAAGGTTAGCTAATAGATAAAGACAATTTTCTAATAAACCCAATTTTGCATTACTGCATTTACCTGCAAAAGTGACACAGCAGTTTTTTTTTTTTTTTTGTACTTCTAATTCCTTTAAATTGTGCGGCACATTGGCTGAGTACAGGGAAGCATGTGTCCAGGAAAGTACAGCCTTGTGGGAAATCAGTCTGATGGCAGCTCCTGTAATTAGTTCTGCTTGTTAGGAAAAATGAAGGGGTTTCTAATTAGCAAGTGGATGGCTTCTTGACTTGTTGTGCATCTTTTCACTTCTTTCCTTAAAAGATCATCATTATCGTCTCTCAGGCAAAACGGGAGCGCGGAAGGGCGGTGCTTCTCCATCGTGCCACTCGACAGTTTAGCTCCAACGCAACGAGTCTAGGTAGATGAATCTCAAAGGATGTTCTGCCACGCTCTGACGGACAGGCTGGCTGCTGTGAGCTATGTGTAGGCAAATGCCTGGAGCTGTGCAGGATTGGGGTTTTAAAGTTTTAAGGTTTTTGGCAGGGGTACTGTTGAATTTGCAGTCATCTGATGAAATCTAATTCAAAAACGTGATCAGTTTTGAGAGGGGTTCTGGTTGGGAGATTTTGTCTTTTAGATCAGGTGAGCATCTCAACTATACGAACAATCTTTGTACTAAAATAATCTCACAAATTGTTGGTTTCAGTTTAGTCATTACCAAAATAAAATTGAGGCTTTTAGTCTAAAGCAAAAAATGCTATATTAAAAAAAATTACTCCTCAAAATGGCAAAATTGTCATGTAATATTTTTTGATCTGACACTAATAAAAAGTTATTTCAATATGCTACAATCAGTGGTCCCGGCTTCATCTCTCAGACTAGATTAATCTTTGAGTTATGCAATGTCCATAGATATAAAGGCTAAAGTCAGGCTCACAAGGATCTGAAAATAATGCTTGATGTCAAAAACATCAAATAACTCACTAAATGTATCTAAAATAAGCAAGATTGAGCAAAGATCCAACACAGTTAACATAAAGGTAAATATAGGTATAATGTATAGGTGAGAAACAAGCCTGAAATCATTTGAAAATGACCTAATAAGACATAAAAACAACAGCGATAGATACGGTTTAATACCTTACCTTACAATTCCTTTTTTTTTTGTCACATTTGTATGAATTTTAATATCAATCAGAATCTGAGTGAATACAAAAACATATTTTTCTAATGATAATTTATTTTACTAAGTGAAAAAGGCTATGCAAACCGACCTGAGCCTATGTGAAAATGTAATAGCCTCACTGGGTAAATTACGAATTATGTGTGATTAATTACATTCTTTGAAAAGCTGGGTGCATTTTTCTTGCCACACCCAGCCCTGATTTCTTCTAGACATGTATAATCAGTAAATCACCTAAAGAGAACTTGTCTGACAGCATGATGTCGGTTAAAAGATCTCAGAAAGCACTATATCATGCCCCCAACTTAAAGAAATTCGAGAATAGATAAGAAGCATAGTTAATAATGGGTTAAAAAGCCCTTTGTGGGGCTTTGGGACTCAAACAAACCATTGTGAGTCTTTTTCCTCAAGTAGAAAAAAAAACACACAACAGTGAGGAACCTTCCAAGAATTGGCTGGCCTACCAAAATTAAAAAAGCAGGAAGTCACAAAATATCCCAAAACAAAATTTAAAGCACTGCATGCCTCATCTGCTTTAGTTAAGGTCTGTGTCCTTCAAAAATAGGACATGAAGTTGACAAAAATGACATCCATTAGTGGTAGTGTAATGCATTTTGCTTCTACTTAGGTTATCTTTATGTGATATTAAATGTGCTTTATCTGAAATATTACAAAAGTGTGACAAAAATAGAAAGGCCTATGAGACACGTGAGCCGGGGGGGTGGGTCCACATCACTGTCTATATAATTCCTCCATAAATTCACAGTTTTACGCTCTTAGATTTAATATGTAAAGACCTATAATTTACCACTGATATTCAGCATTCAGAACTTCCGGCTCTGCTGTCAGCTTTTCATCAAAATCCACACAAAAGTTCCCAACATTAAGCTGTGGGGAAATCGAGGAGTGAAAACTCAACAGAACCACTCTGTTTTTTCTCTTTTTTTTTCGCATCCAGTCACACTGTTAATCAATAAATCTGCATAACACAGTGTCAACACGCACACGGCCACCGAGGGACATTTATCACCCTAGGCTGATCTGCTTCCAAGAAAGATCCTGCCGTGACATTATGTAACAGCTCGGCTACACTGCTGATGGTATTAGGGAACAGAAAACTCCAGAGAACATACTAATCTTCCTCTGCGATTATTAGTCATACTATTTAACGCCGGCTTAATGGGGAAGCTCATGGCAGAATTTCCATCCGGCACATTCACCTGCTCTCTCCTAAACCTCCTGACTTGCTTTTGAGCTGGATGCTATAGAGTGAAATAGGTAATTATGCCGCAGTGTGCAGGGCATTAACCCGGAAATTTGAAATGGGAAGAGGGAAAGGGGGTTATAATAACTCTGTGGAAAATCTCCGGATTAGCACAACTTCTGCTGAATATTTTTAAAGAATTATTTTTTTTTCTTTGCATCATTCTCGCTTCTGTAATTAACCCGCGGAGGCAAAGCTGATACATGGTAAATTATGAGCTGTTAAACAGAAACACTGATATGCAGTGGAAGCTGGCATTCTCTGTGATTTTTCTCAAAATCCAAATAACAAGGAAAAGTTTGAGCGAATTCAGTCTAAAACTTCATAATTGCAGATAATCCAGTAAAGACGCCACAAACAATTTAAATTGCCTCCTTTAACCCAACAATCTGTTGGGAGTAACACTAACACCCTCTGATGTTTTCACCTCATGAGCTGGAGCTCTCTGCGTCCATCAAAGGATTTGGTATTCAGTGCAAAGCAGTGTCATTTAGCATACAAATGAATCACTGAGTTAACAAGCAATAAGGCCCTGTCTTGGAATTTGTGCATTTTGAAACACTAAAATCAAACTGGATTAGTTTCTGAATTTCATTGGACATTGGGGAGCCTTATCAGCGAACACCAGCAGCTCCACGTTCTGCACGTTCCTCTTTGAAACCACGTAGGCAGGGAAACAATGCCTTGATATTCCCGGAGTCGAACAAAAGCTTTTTTTGTGTTTTTTGTTCCACTTGCATTTAGAGATGGAGGGCCTCAGGCAACTGTTGTTTCACACCCGGGTTTTTTGGAGATGGAATAAATGTACTTCAGTCAGTCAGTCGGTTGGTGAACGTCTTTTGTTTCAAAAATAAACTGTTGCAGCATTTCTACGTGCCAAAAAAAAAAAAGTCCTGCTGAGAATGACAGCAGTGAAAAAATGGAGGGATTGTTAAAAGACAAGAGTCTTTTTTGGCATGTTGTGGCACGTTCTTTGTGACAAAGTTATCACATTAGAAATAGGCAGGATGCTCTAATTTTACTTTCTTGCTAAAAGATGAAAGCCCAACTTGTCATGTCAATGCTTGACAATAACCTTAAACTAAGTGATCAAAGAAAGTATGACATGTTGATTTAAAAAGCCTTAAGAGAGGAAGTCAAGAAGAATATCTTCTTTTTGTGTCTTGACAGGAATAAAAAACAGCTTGCCTTTAGTTTTTAAACAAAACATAGAAAATGACTGAGCTTCCCATTTTCCCGCGTTTAAAGTTCCTTGCGAAAGTTCTACTACCCCATGAGCCATGTCATATTTTGTCACACTAAAACATAACATTTTAATGTATTTTATTGGTAATTTGAAGTTGTTTGCGTACACAATGTAGTGCATATTTGTAAAGTGCTAAGAAAAAGATACATAGTTTTAAAAATGTTTACAAAAAGAAAATTCTGAAAAGTTTGGTTTTGATTTCCCTTCAATCCCTTTTGCTCTCATACCCCTATATAAAGACTAGGGCAATCAATCTGTATGTAGTTTTCTCTCATTATAGATACAGCTGTTCTGTGAAAGACTCAGAAGATTCATAAAGAACATCAGGGAACAAACAGCACCATGAAGACCAAGGAACACAGCAAACACGAAGAAAGCTGTTGAGACATTTTAAGCAATTCTAATTCTAAAATAATATTTAACTTGAACTCAGGTGGGAGAATCTGTAGGCCAGACAACTATTAGCTGTCAAGAAAAAAAAAAAACAACCTATGAGCTTCTGTTTCTTCTTCTGAAAATGATTAATTGGAAGAAGTCAGGAAAAAAATCCCATTGCTTAGCAGTCAAAAAGATAGATGTTGTTTGCAGTGTTCAAGCCATATGCACTGCAAATTCTTTGCCATTCAAGGCATCATTCATCAGTGTTTATGCATCATCAGAGTCAAACTGAGGCTCGAGGACATAAGGTTGAGCTCCTTGCAAAACAAGTGCGACTTGAAAGCTTTGAAATCTGTCAAAAGTTGCTCATACAACATAATATCAATTGTTTGTGCCTCTTGCGATGTCATCAGCCCAAATACACACAAAGCAGAATCAGCAGAAATATTTCCAGTGCGCTTTCTAAAAATGTTGGAAATTCATCATCAAGCTGCGTTTTAATATCAGTGATCATTTGTAAAAACAAACCACTGGATATCATCTTTAGACATATGGAAAAGATCTTAAGGGTTGTTTTATTTATTTCTGCAGCTATATACCTCCTCATCTGGTCCCTGGTTTCCCCAGAAAACATGTACTTTCATCAAATTACCCGATTTGATTTTGCCTTTTGTAATCTTACAGACACTCAAGTTTTTGAGGACCATGTCCTTCAAGGCTTTCTGGTGCCTTATAATGACAAATGGCTTCTTTTGACCTCTATGCTTTAAAAGTGTGATTGGTGGAGTGTTTGTACCGAGAGAAGAATTTCTATCATGTTTTCTCTGAAAGTAGGTTTTATTCAAGGTATCCACTGGCTTTTAGTTGCATCTCCTGACTAAGTCCTTTCATTTCTGTTTACTCTGTTTGAAGGGGCAAGCTTAAAAAGTCTGTTTGTGGAAAATCACAGAGGCTACAGAGATTTAGGCCACTCTCAATGCTGCAAAATGTTCTTGTACCCTTCTTCAGATTTGTGCCTAAACAAAATCTTGCCTTGCTAGTCTACAAATACTTGTTTTTTTTTTTTTTCCTATATGTTCAGTTGCAGAGCAAAGATTTTAAACCTCTTCTTTTTACTTGTCTTCCAACCAGCTTAACGTTCTTGAAAATGGTTGTGATCAATAGATCTTTATGTTATTTATATGACCTTTACTCCTTTTTGACTAATTATCAGTCTGATTTTTATTCCTGTCACACTTGTTCTTGAGAAACAAAAGCAGAAATGTCAGATCTGTCTACAAACAGTAGACCAGTATTTAACAGTAGAACATAAACTCTAATATGCCAAGTTTCCAGCTAATAGCTCCTAGAACATCACATTGTTGTTTATGTTCTATTATCTGTTAAACTGTGTTATTATTCATAATTTTCATTAATTTGACTAAATAAATGCAAGTGGTTCTTTCTGTTTGTGATTAAGTGCCTAAAGGTCCCATTTAAAATTGGTTCTTTAGAAGGTTATCTGTAGACACAGCACTCCTTTATCCCTTCTGTTTCAGAGACTTTATAGGCTGAAATCAGTGTTTCCCAACCATTATATTGGGGGGGCATCCTGCTCCTCTGACAACCCTCCTTGAAGATCAAATCAATTGTATTTTCTGCATAGTGTCAAGTTATAGCATAAGTCTGTTAAAATGACACTTCCTGTAAAGAACAAACCTTTCAACGAAAGACACATCACACATTGTGGAGTTCTGTGTATATTTGGCTTAACATCCAATCACAGTCATCAGAAGGAGACAAAAACATCAATGTGTAGTTTGTTTAAACTCCCAGGGTAGTCCTCTTCTGCTCCGGGTCCAAGTATGGAGAGCAGCCCAAGGACTGCATGCCCTGCACCAAAATACTTAGTTTAATGTCGACAGCATTATTGACAGCTATGAGTACAAGAAACCCTTGACCACCATGATTCCATCCTACACCCCTATCCCTCTAAAGCTGCAAAAACCAAGGACCAACATTTTTAGTGACTTATTATAGGTCAGAGTTAAGTTAAACAGAGGTTTCCCTGAAAATGGTCAGGAAACTGAATAACAAAACAGCCAAAGTCCAAAACAAAAAGTGAAAGGGCATTCTAAAAAGCCTGGAAAACTGTTACTCCACACCACCAAAGATTACAAGAAACTGTCTCACTAGAAGCAAAATATGAAGAAATAGGTGATGTCTTGGGAGTTTTGCACAGTATCTTAAGACCCTGCAATCTCTAATGTGTGTAGGTTTCTGTATGCAGCAGTAGGCTGCATGGGGGGAACCATTCATTAGTTTGATGCAACAAAAGCACAACTCCAAAAATACTGAGGCTTTTGCGACGAAAAAACTAAACTCATTTAATTAGCAGAAATCAAAATTTGATTGTATTACAACAGTAGTTAAATGAAACCATTTTACAATCAGTTTAAGAATTACCATAGACATTTTGTATTTTGTGAGAGCTTGTAAATGTACTTCACACACCGTTCTTCTTCTTCGTTTTATTATAATTATCATTATCATAACTGAAATGTCTGATACGATAGCTGACATTTCAGTTTCATTCAGACCTGAATGAAAACCTGAAGTGACATTTCTGAAGGAATTTCAAGGAAATTCAAGTAGATGCCATTCGATCCTGCTCAGCTTGTGACAAACACAACGGGCAGCCACAGCAGTAGGGGGAGAAATCTGTCCCTCAAAGTCTTGTCCACTAACATAACAGTCAGTCTTCACTGTTGCTGTGCAGTAATGTCTATCTCTTTGCTGTCGTTTCATGTAGTCCGTGTGGTTATGTGTGTGGCGTGCTTCACATGTTTGTCCTCTTTTCTCTTTCTCTCCCTTTACCCCCTCTTTTATTTCCTCTTCTCTTTGTGTTGGATGAGAAGGCAAGCCCCGGGGCGCCAGAAGACGATGGCAAGTTGTCGGTAGGTCTTGTCTGACTGACTTTTTGCCGTCTCGCCTCTGTGTTTGTCCCTGTTCCCTGTATGGATGTTCTTAGTGCAAATCTTGTGTAACCTTTCTCCCACCACACTGTGAACGAAACATGGTACACTGCTGTTTCCAACCCTCAGCCTCCCTGTGTGCGAAGAGTAGCGCCGTCTGTTTTCTGAAGCCCTTTGCTTTTTCCTCAGTTTGCCTTTGCACACGGCATGCAGAAGGCAATTAAACAGGGAGCATGTGTCCCGCAGTCTGCAGACTGTTTTAATGCTTGTGTAAGTGCTCCCATCCAGAAAGCAGGAGGAGGAAAATAAAATCAAGCAGCAGAGAAGCCACACATCCACGAGCCCTACCAGTCGAGCATTGTCTCCCTCGCCTCCCGCTCACACCCATACGGACTTGTGAATTAACACCTCACACCTCCGGTGCCTACGCATCACCTGCGATCACCCAGAGGCAGACACATTTCCAACAGCTGTCACCTGTGACGGAGCCTGATTTGTTTCCTTTTTCTCTAGCTCAGCTTCTGCTGCTGGGGGTGACCTTGGCGAGGATTTGTTAAGGATAGGATACTGAACTGTCACTCCAACTCAGCATGCCTGTCTCAACCAGCAGGGGCTTATGTTTATAAGAAGCTGTAGTGCTTTATGATTTATTTCCCACTCAGTTTCAGGTTCTACACAGGGGTTTTAGGGAAAAGAGGATTATAGGGACGTTTTTCCAAGGTCGAAGCACATTTATGAGTAAATGTTGCAGCGGCACGGATCCATTTTGTGACTAGAACTGCACAGCAGATAAAACAATGTTACTTTTCCTACTAAAGTAAAACAAATATGGTTGCAAACAAATCCTTAAAAGTCCCCTGCAAAAGCATGAATACCCCTCCAACCTTTTCATATTTTGTGATATTACAACCATAAACTTCAGTGTATTTTATTTGGTGCTTTTGTAATAGACCAACACACAGGGGGACCTCATTGTGAAGTGAAAGAAAATGATGCATGTTTTTTTTAAATCTTAAAAAATAAGAAAAGGTGTGCTTTTAAGCCTACATGCAAAATACCATGTGTGGAAAGAAGATAAGACCCTGGACACACCATGCCCATCATGAAACATGATGGTGGCAGTATCATGCTGTGGACATGCTTTTCTTCAACAGGGAAAGAGAAAGAAGGAAAATCTGTCCGAGGTTGTAAAATGCTAAAGATTGGGGCCAAGACTCAACTTTCAGCCGAGAAAAACACCCCTAAATATAGAACCAGGGCTACAATGAAAAAGAAATTTAGGTTAAATCGAAGCATATGTTAGAATGGACCAGTCAAAGTCCAGACCTACTGTAAATCTAACTGAGAATCTATGGCAAGATCCATTACTTTGTGTTGGTCTTTTATGTAATATTCTAATGAAATACCAGTGTTTTTGGTTGTTACGTTGGCACATGATAAAGTTCAGGGGTTAATTCAATTCAATTCAGTTTATTTATATAGCGCTAATTCACAACACATGTTGTCTCAAGGCACTTCACAAAAGTCAGGTACATACATTCAAATTAATCCTAATCATTGAACAGTGCAGTCAGATTCAGTTATTTATTCAAATTGGATAAAACGTTTTTCTATCTAAGGAAACCCAGCAGATTGCATCCAGTCAGTGACTTGCTGCATTCCCTCCTCCTGGATGAGCATGTAGAGACAGTGGACAGTCACTGGCGTTGACTTTGCAGCAATCCCTCATACTGAGCATGCATGGAGCGACAGTGGAGAGGAAAAACTCCCTTTTAACAGGAAGAAACCTCCAGCAGAACCAGGCTCAGTGTGAGCAGCCATCTGCCATGACCGACTGGAGGTTTGAGAGAATAGAGCAGTACTAATACTTTAACTAGGCACTGTGTGTCAGGTTCTTATAAGAGAAGCTAATATTAAAAGCTAATATTTTATCGCATTTGCTGGACTTTGACTGGGAGATAAAACTTCAAACTGACAGAGCTCATTAATAGTAGCACCATATTTGACTGACACTTTATCTCTTCTCTCATAGGCCAGACCTCGCCTGCAAAGAGGAGGTAGCTCTGCCTCTCTGCACAACAGTTTGATGAGGAACAGCATTTTCCAACTGATGATTCACACACTGGACCCTTTAAGTGAAGGTAAGACAACTTGTGCAACAGAAAGAAAATTTCTAGCTTTAAGGAATGAACAGCAAAATATTAAATAATTTTGTATGTTCAGACTGAGCAAGCCTGGCATGTGTCATCATTCGTTTAGCTCGCAATCGTGCCAACAAGGAGCAGCACCAAGTGTCCTAGAGCCAAGTTTACCTCTTGCAAATCCAAACTGAATCCATCAAACCTCCGAAACACCAGTGGAGACCCTATATAGTGTATGTCGAGACTGATGTATCCCCTTTTAAATAACTATCCAGAACAGGCTTGATGCTGCTCTACAGCACAGCTGAGCCGGTAGAACATTTTTCTTTAATCCAAGATGATGGTCTGTTAGCTAAGATAAGGAAACAGTAAAACAGCTGTGTCAGGAGGAGGGAATACATTTGTGAATTTATTGCCATATATGCTGCATTATCCCATTCATGTCCCACCATGAGAAGATGAAGGTAAAATTAGAAAGCTTTCTTTATTTGTAACAGACAGCATGAAAAAATTTCGGAAGTTTGTCCTCAGACTTTTATAATACAGTTTGGCACTTAGAAATCTACTCTCCATTTACAGTGCCGTTTAAAAGTATATATAGCGCTTGAACAACCCTAAACATCTGTGTTTTCTAGGGGTTTTGTGATAGACCAATACAAGGTAGGGCAAATTTATGAAGTTTAAGAGAAAATGATATGTGAATTTCAACATTTATCTCTCCACATAGGGAGCACAGCAGAAAAATATGTTATGCTGAGATAAGAATAACTTTTTTTTAACTAAATGAAAAATGCTATGAATTTAACAGAATTAGTGTAAAAATGGGAAAAACCTTAAGTCTCTAGACATGCATAACTGGTGGAGACATACAAAATATCTGTGGTTGTGATTGCTGCAAAAGATAGTTTTATTCTATTAAATTTTACACTTTTAAGAGTTTATTTATAATAGATTTTGAAATAATTTTCCTTCAGTGTCACCGTTATACACTTCTTTGTGTTGGTCAGTCAAAAAAATCCCAATGAAACACAACTACGTTTGTAGTTGAGAAGTGACAAAATGGGGAAACATTCAAGGGGTACAAATACTTTTGCAAGGCAGTGTATGTTTTACGGTTGCAGAATTCACGATTCTTAGTATGACAACACAACGTCATACCTGACTGGATGAAGTCTCAAAAGCAGTCATAAACCAAGGTGATTAGGCTGCAGAGTTCTCCTGTGGGTGCATGAAATCACATTAGGAAATGTCTAATAGTCTAAAGACACTTTACTCCAAGAAACTTTGCTTCCCTAAAACTCCAAAACATTTCATGACTCATTTCAGGAATGATTCACAAACGTAAAAGACGGGCCATTGTAACATGCATTATTATGAATTTCTGCAGGGAATACAAGGCAACTTGTCACGCTGTACATTTATCCTTTCATCATAATGAATAAATGTGTCACAGTGGTAGATCAGATTATGTTTACGTCGAGTCATATATTTGCACAATCCTATACATCATTAATTTTTAATTCTAATCCGATCTTCGCCGAGGTTTAAATAATTAAATTGGGACTTTTTTCTTTTGCACTTTCGCAGCTGAGTCAACCGCTTTTGGTTTCAGTTCCTGTTAAACATTGGACTTGTCAGGTTCAAATTAAGTGCCTGTGAGCTGAGGAATAGCTTAAGACTTTAGCAGCAGATTCAGTATGAATGCAGAACAAACCCTTCCAGACTTGACTGACCGGTCTTTTGCCAAACGAATGACTAGAACTCAATGCAGTGAAACAGCAAGTACAGTGTGACAAGACATGCACAATGAATAAATTACTCAACAGAACAAAAGCAACACCTAAGGCTTCAGCTCATTTGAATATATTAATTAGGAATTTCCATGTAGTAGTTTGGAAAGATTCCTCATACTCCAGACAATATATATAACAATTAGTTTAGTCTTTTTCAAAGGTTTAACTATACTCTCATGTGTGTTGTTCTAAAATGCTCCTTTCAAAGTGTGCAGACAATACGTGGGGCATATATTAAATTGTTTTGGCATATTATACACGTTTATCAAAGTAAATGATAATTTTGCTGATGAGCTCACAGCAGAAAAACAGATAAACAAGCGCATTCATTGAAGATGGAGACCGTGCTACTTGTCCTTGTGTGTGTTCTTAGAGTTTAAGAGCAGTTCATCAGGGCTGCAGCGAGCTAGCAGGACTTCATCCATCCATTTTTTATAGGCCTCTCTCAAAATAAGCTGCCTGTGGCTCCATGCTGAACGAAAGTCTGAGGTTGTTTTTCCTGAGCTTGGTAGTGCTTTTCTTCTTGTCAGACTTTTAGAGAGGGGTTAGTTAGTATTATTGTGTTGTATATGTGTGTGTGTTTGTTTGTGTCAATAGAGATTTTACTGCTTCGGTTCTTAACTTTGCAGCTCTTTACTGTCTTCTCACATCATTGGACCTGGGCTCTGGACGCTAAAATTCTGTGGCCAGTGGTATCCAATGTGTTTTTTTTTTCCTCTCCTGGGGCTAACAAAGCCACACATTGAATTCAACATGCAATACTGTGTAAAGTCTTGAGCCACTCATTATTCTATTCGTATTAAGCTTGTAAGAGGCCAGACTTTTTTGGTCACTATAAAATGGTTCTGAGAAGCAGTTTTTTTAGATTTCTAGAGGTCTTTATGAGTGATCGATTTTTTTCGGATACTTCTTTTGTTCACTTTTCCACTTTCTGGATTTTCTAAACATATAGGTATAGGGACTGGAAAGAAAATGAATGAAAATGCTTAAAAGAAAAGGTATATTGTGGCTTCAGAAAGCCTCCAGAACTATTGATGAAGATTACTTTAAAATGACTCTGAGTTACTCCGATCCGTTGGCAGTTCACTCCTGTACAATTCATCTAATTGTACAAATGGGCAACATGGATTTATAATCTTACCCTGAAATTTTGTGGTTTTAAATGACTGAAATTGACTTTTATAATTAATTTAATTATTAAAAAAAAATCTATCACTGCATACAGTACAAGAACATTCAGGTCTTTACAAAGTAAATGACTGCTCTAGAAATAAAACTTATTCATTATCAGATAAGCTGGATTGGGTGCATCAAGCAGTGCAACTGTGCTACTAAACAGTACCCAGTCATACTTTAAAACACAAACACAGCCTTAAAATGATGCTCTCAGAACCAACAGTAGAAAAATAGTTGAAACAGCTAAAGTATCAGTTCAGTTTGTCGTGCAAGTAAAGCCCTGTTTGGGTTAACCAGATGGCTAATGTGTGTGTGTATGTTTGCGTGCGAGTGTGTGTCTGTGTTTGTCAGAAATTTGATTACTCGTAGTCTTGTCTAATGTCAGATTTGTTTTGTATAATTCTTCCTTTTTTGTGTTCAAAGTAGAAAAAAAGCAGCCAGGACATTTCTGACTACAGTACAGTATACAAGTGATATCAGAAAATGTTAAATTCATTGAAAGGTTAATTCACTTCAGGAATTCAGTTCAACAAGTGAAACTCATGGACTATAAAGACTCTTCACACAGATTGATATTTTTCAAGTGTTTATTTGTATTAATTTTGGTGATTCTAGCTTGAAGAAATTGTAAACCCAATATTCCGTTTTAAAGGAAAGGTCAGGCCAGTAGAATATCTCAAAAACCAATAAAAAAGGATTGCTGGCCACTGTTTTCACAGTTGTCCAGCAGACACTCCTTGACACCCTGTGCTGTATTCAAGAATATTACTTAGAAGAAGTTGCCCATAAGTTTTTTCCGGGTGATTTCAATAACTGTTCATTGAAGAATACATTTTGCACATACTATCAAAATTTAAACTGTCATTCTAAGAAAAATAAGACACTAGACTTACCTATCATATGGTAGGCTATGCCAGGTTTTTAAATGTTTTTTAAATAATATTGGACTATATCAAGCCCACCAAGACATTTAACATATAAGTCGATGTAAATGACGGGTGTCATGCATTCAATACCTGAAAGATTTCCCTACTGGGACAATGAAGTATCTGTTTATTGTATTCTGACACTGACTGTTGGGTTTTCACTATACCTGTAAGTCATAACCATTAAAATAAATAGATATAAATGCTTGAAATATATCATATTGTGTGTAATGAAGCTATATAAGATAAGAGCTTAAATCTTTGAGTTGAATTACTAACATAAGTGTTTAATAATATTCTAATTTATTGAGATACACCTCTCTTAAGTTTCCATAATTTTAATAAACTACTAACACAAAATTGGTTTGTTGACCCCGTTTCAGCATTTCTCATCTTGAAATAATACCAGTCAATGATTCAGTGCTCACACTCTCACTAAAGATCATCTGGATTGATCTTGTCTCTGTTTCTGTTTTCTTCTTATTTCTCTTTCTTTTACTGTCCCTTCAGAATTTGCTGACTCTGGTGAGTTACTCCTCTAATTTCTGTGTCCCTACCCCGTCCTCCTCCTCCTCTCTTCCCACCCCTCGTATACGCCAAACAGCAAATATGTTTGTTCTCATTCCAGCATCTGGGAAAGCAACTCTTATCTGACGTGCTCTCTTATGTATACATCTCCTTAACGCCTCTGTGCTGTATGTCAGCTCTGTCCCTTAAATATGTCATTCTCTTCTGTGGATGCTTTCTGCTTGGAAACCCCCTCTGTGATCATTTCTGCATTGTTTTTCCCCATCGTTCCCAATCCTCTCTCTCCTCTTTTGAGTTTCTAAAAGTTGTAGCTTGTCGCTGATGTGTTCTGTGAGGACAAACATAAACATACCTCAGCTCCAGGTTTGTCAGGATATTTAGAAGAACCAGATGTTTTGTTGTTTCCTTTATCTTGTCAGATTTGAGGTAAGTATTTACTGACCTCATGCTTTTTCTTTTTGGAATCCCTGTCATGAGAATTTAGAGTCAATAAGAACTTGACAGAACAATCAATAGAGTTTTTTATCCCTTCAGTAGCTTTTTTTAATTAAACTGTTATTGACTCACATTCACCTGCTCCTCAAGGTTTCTGTGTTTACTCAGCATAGAGATTTTACCCATCTGCTTGCCTCGTGCTCTTCTGACTTCAAATGTCTTTTAGTGCTGCGACATACTTAAAAAACATAATGTACTGGGACAGTTTGTTCTAGGCTTAAATTTGAAATTACTCCATCCATGTGCAGTTACAAACAAAATCACTCAGGAAGGCCATCAAATATTGAACGGCACATAGATTTTGGGAGCGAGCGGGAAGGGGTGGAGCTCACTCGACCTTCTGAGGCCTCTGTAGATACTGAGACGAGTCTCTTTAAAAACACACTCAGAATTCAGGCTGCATTCCAGTTTTTGCTTCAAGCTCTTCAGTAAGATTTGTCACAATGACATCCTAATTCTAGAGTCTACATGTGTGGTGGACCTCAATAAAAGATGATGTCACAGCTATAGTTTTGATTTATGCTTTTTATCGGCATTAAGGTCACATTTGATTATGCAGACCATGCCTAATAGTAAAGGTGAGATGAAAAAGAAAGAAGTGGGGTAACTCTGACGATATTTGGCTGGAGTTAAGGGTGGAATGGGAAGAGGAGGATGCAAAGATTCGAGGTGTAGAAGCTATAGAATGAGATGCTTTTATACTGTGGCTTAGGATCGGAATGGTTTGGGCGTGGTATTTTTTTCCCAGAATGTAAATTGTTTTATAATGTCACTTAATTTGGGGTTTTTAAATTATGTATTTGGTTCTTTGTCCCGGTTGAAATGATTATGCAGCAAACAAATGCAATATCCTGAGAATGATATTGTCAAATTAAGACATTCCAGGACCTTCAGCGCCACTTAATTAAAGAGTTAGGTGAATGTATGTTCATATTTAACCCTGTATGCATAATTCTGACACAATGTGGAGGAAATCCACAACAGATTTAAACCAGTGCACCCGCTTATTGCTTTTTGAAAAATAAATTGCAATTCCAAACTTAAAAAAAAAAATTCAAATTAAAAATGTTGTATAATCATGGCATGCTGGAAAAAGAAGGACTCAAAGTCATCATTAAAAGCCTCTAATTCTTACAGTCATCATGTCCATCCTGACTATATTTTTCCATTCCTGACCAGAACTGCAGATAAAACTAAAGGCATATTTTAAAGTTAAAAAGACAAATGTTATTTAACTTTCCGTTTGGTTTAAATATCCACAAACTCACTGCCCTGCTGTGTGAGCTGCATTATTGTGGTGACTCAGACTGTTCAGTCACTCTCCCGTTGTTATCTCACTGAGATTGACAAGAAAGATTACTCACCCTTCCACAGTGACCTTGCGCATCTTTGTTGATGTCAGGTCATTGTTTTTTATCAAGCACAGGTCACACCGACCTCCTTCGTGGTCTGAGTAGAGACCACTTACTTGCAGACTGCTTACAGGGTAAGCTGGTGGCACGCAAGAGGGCATAGCGGTCGGTTCCCTTAGAAACATTTGATGCTAACCAAAGGACAGCCAATGAGTTTTTATTTGTGCTTTCATACACACAAATAAACATTTAAAGTTCTGAGTTTGTTTCTCTTCAATTTAACAAGGATAATTAGAGGGAGGTAACGCTTCCCCCACCAGCAGCCCTGTCTGATTGGTGACCCAGGGCCACATTGATCATACAGGTCAATATCGCACTAACTGTCACTGACCCCCTGGGCAATGGAAATGCATTTTCCATTTCTACAAATATAACACATTGACTATTTTTTGCTTTAATGTTGTATCAGCTCAACAGCACTCTTCCATGGTTAATAGCAGTAGACAACATAGTACCACATCACATTTATAGTAGATTTTATTGGATAGGAGCTGGTGTTCTACGTTTCCTGCACTCTGCAAAAGTTTGAAACCACTCACAGTTTCTTCTACTTAGAGTCCAGTTAGCAGCTAGACATTAATTTAATCTTTTAACGTATTCTTGGTCAACAATCCGGCAGGTCTCCTGAAGGTATTTTATTGGTTTTCTTTGGAGTTTTGCTGCTTTTTCATGTATTTTCGGTCCAATCCTTGTACCTGACCTCGACAGCCAACTGTGCAGTGTGTGCTTGTTAAAAGTTAGAAAACTTGACAAGTGGAGAACAAAGGAAGTGCCATACAAAAAACCTCAACAACGTGAAAGGAATAGTATCTGAATATGTCCTGTCTTGAAAAAAAAGTCAGGAAATCTGGCAAAGACCTGACCCAGGACCTGGAGAAGCATCAACCTTCATTTTATTATCCATGTGCCAAGTTTTCCACAAATAGTTCAATGGGAATCTCTTTGTGGATGATACAATAGGATTTTATTTCTAACAAACTTATTTTTTTATATTTTTTACAGATTAAATTAAACAAGTGGCAAAATGTTGTGTTTCTCTGATTTGTAGACAAAGCAGAGGTTTTTCTTGAGTTTCGGAGGCTCTTACGTCTGCATGATTCATGGTTCAGAGTTAGGCAATTAACACACCAAATTACATTTCACTTAAATTGCTCAGGGGCTAAACAGAAAACAACTGGACTGAAGGAACTTTCAAGGATCCTCAGAAAGCACAAAAAAATAAAGATCAATACCACTTTGAACGAATAAAAGTATTGGCTGCTATGACATGAAATAAGAGCAAATTTGCTTTACCTTCAGGAAAAATTACCTCATTCCAGAACACAGTTGGGTGGTTCCTTCTTTTTTTCTGCACAGCCACCATTGTGACCAGTGAGATTTTCACAATCAAAAAGGTTGAGTCAGCATATTTATCCTCATTCTCTTTCTTTTCCTGTATAAGTAGAAGAAAGAGACACTGCATGATCTTCAAGACCTGTAGGTCACAGTTCAAGGTCAAAATGATACAATCCAGACAATAACCTGCGTACGCAAAAAAGATGCCTGATTGTACGATTTGATGCTACAGTAGAATTATGACAGATTTGACTCATTTATCAGTCCAACAGTGAATGGAAAGCTTAGTTTATCTTAGAACTTGATGTTAGCTTCAGACTCTTAAGTGACACAAAGGAGGAAGACACAAAGAAGACAATTTGCGACATGTCTGTCGTAGCAGCAGTGAAATGGCTCGGTTTTCCCAGAAAGTTGGTTGCGAGAGTAGTGAAATGGCTGTTGGTAATCCTGTCAAACTGAATGACCACAGATCACAGAGTCTAGTTCACAGTCAAAGATTTTATAACAGCTGTGTCATGACTGAAGATTTTGTCTGTGACAATCAATAATCAAACAGCTTGGGTTCATAGTGGTTGTTTGAAACTATGTTAAATGTTTTTTTTTATGTAGGAATGAACAGAAAAATTGTTTGTTGACCGGAATCGGACGATTTTCAGCGTGATCGGCCCTGACCAGTGACCAGCCAGTTCAAAATGAAATAATCTAATCTTTTTCTGGTCAGTGAAGGCAATATAGTGCTATCAGGTTTCACTGACAACACTTTTTACTGTGGAAGTTGTTAGTGCAGGAAGAATACTCCAATTAAACTATTGTATATTTACTATCAGTCAGGTGGTCAAAAATGAAGTCAGAGGAAGCAAAGAGTTGTTATGAAAAAGTTAACTGGAAGGGTGTACAGAACACAGCAAAGGTTGTTTTTTCCTTCAGTCTTTCAACCTCCATCATGGAACATGCTGAATTTGAAAAGCTCAGAGTTAAGGTAAGGATCTGCATTCTCTAGAAAATACAAATGAAGATTGTTGTTTTTGTAATGCTATCTGCACTGATATCTGTTATAATTTTGTCTTTAATTTAAAATAGTAAAGAATGTTTTGCAACAACTGTTCTCTGACACTTATGGCACAATGATGCTTATTCTCCTAATACAAACAAATAATAACCACTTATGAAAGAATGGGAAACAATGTTAGATGCTGTTTTTATATCTTCTAATATTATAGATCTTATTAATAAATCGGAAACGGCAAAAGCTTAACAAAAACAGCCGTTAGAATCTGTTTGGTCTAGCTCAATTTTATTTATAACAAAAGCTTCATCAAATTGTTCCACAATGTGCCAAAGTCATCCTGTTTATGTACGTTTTTAAGTTTTAGCTCTGAACCACCTGTTTGAAGTCCAAGTTACATTAAATGCATAAGTAAGATAAACAAAAAAGGTAAATGTTGATATTTACTATTAAAATTAAAGACTATACTACTAGTTAGTATGTGTAGCTGCTAATTAATCTAGCTTCTAGTTATATGTAGATGCTAATGAAAGCTTTTACCAAATGTTACCAAATGTAAAGGCTAGTTAGTGTAGCTTTGAGTTAATTTGATTCAATTCAGTTTATTTATATAGCACCAATTCACAACACATGTTGTCTCAAGGCACTTCACAACAGTCAGGTACATACATTCAAATTAATCCTAATCATTGAACAGTGCAGTCAGATTCAGTTATTTATTCAAATTGGATAAAAAGTTTTTCTATCTAAGGAAACCCAGCAGATTGCATCCAGTCAGTAACTTTCAGCATTCCCTCCTCCTGGATGAGCATTTAGAGACAGTGGACAGTCACTGGCGTTGACTTTGCAGCAATCCCTCATACTGAGCATGCATGTAGCGACAGTGGAGAGGAAAAACTCCCTTTTAACAGGAAGAAACCTCCAGCAGAACCAGGCTCAGTGTGAGCAGCCATCTGCCACGACCGACTGGGGATTTGAGAGAACAGAGCAGAGACACAAAGACAACAAAGAAGCACTGATCCAGGAGTCCTTTCTATGGGAAGGAAAAGTAAATGTTAATGGATGTAGCTCCTTTAGTCATTTCACCTAGAAAGAAAGAACAGATAAACTCTGAGCCAGTTTTCAAGGTTAGAGTCTGAAAGAGAGCACATAGAGTTAGTCACAGTAAAAGCTCAGTCAATCGCCTGTCTAGGAGAGAGAAAGGGTTATACACTAAAAGACAGGGCTATGTGGATCATCGGTAGAGGGTGAGCATTAAGTTGTTGCCAGCAGAAGCTTGGACAATGCCCCTCTCCAGAAAGGTGTCACAGGTAGACACAGAGTCAGGCCAGGTGTAGCTTCTAGGAAGAGAAAAGAGGGAGAACATAAAGTTAAAAACTGAAATAACAGCAAATAATGCAAAATTAGAGAGTAGTGTGAGAATGTAGCGAAGAGGGCGAAAGTGGTCATTATGTCCTCCAGCAGCCTAAGCCTATAGCAGCATAACTACAGAGATAGCTCAGGATAAACTAAGCCACTCTAACTATAAGCTTTACCAAAAAGGAAAGTTTTAAGCCTAGCCTTAAAAGTAGAACGTTTGTCCATCTAGAGCCCACTGATGGTCATTGTTATACTAAAAACCACAACGATTGGGATACCTCTCTCTGTCAGATTGATTATAACCAGTGGAAAAGAGAGGGGGTCATACAGGTAGCAGAAATGGAGGGTGTGTTTGCAACTCAACCATAACTGAGCCGGTTTAGGCTAAACCTGACTCTCCCTTACTCCATCCAACAGGGAGGGAAGAAGATGGAGGTGAAAAAATAAGGAAGATAGCTCAGGATAAACTAAGCCACTCTAACTATAAGCTTTATCAAAAAGGAAAGTTTTAAGCCTAGCCTTAAAAGTAGACAGGGTGTCTGCCTCACGGACTAAGCCTGGGAGCTGGTTCCACAGGAGAGGAGCCTGATAACTAAAGGATCTGCCTCCCATTCTACTTCTAGAGACTCTAGGAACCACCAGTAAACCTGCAGTCTGAAAACGAAGTGATCTGTTAGGAATATATGGAACCATCAGATCTCTGATGTATGATGGAGCTAAATCATTAAGGGCTTTATATGTGAGGAGGAGAATTTTAAATTCTATTCTGGATTTAACAGGGAGCCATTGAAGGGAAGCTAAAATGGGAGAAATATGATCTCTCTTTTTAATTTTCATCAGAACTCTTGCTGCAGCATTTTGAATCAGCTGAAGGCTTTTAACTGCATTTTGTGGACATCCTGATACTAAAGAATTACAATAGTTCAGCCTTGAAGTAACAAATGCATGGACTAGTTTTTCAGCGTTTTTCCAGGACAGGATGTTTCTAATTTTGGCAATGTTCCGGAGATGAAAGAAGGAAACCCTAGAAACCTGTTTAATATGGGGTTTAAATGACATGTCTTGGTCAAAAATAACACCAAGGTTTTTTACTTTATTTTCGGAAGTCAATTTAATGCCATCCAGGTTAAGTGATTGACTAAGCAGTTTCTTTTTTAAAGACTCCAGTCCAAAGACGACAACTTCTATCTTGTCTGATTTTAGAAGCAGAAAATTTAAAGTCATCCAAGTTTTTATGTCTTCAAGACATCCTTGTAGTCTATCTAACTGGTTGGGCTCATCAGGATTTATGGATAAGTAAAGCTGAGTATCATCAGCGTAATAGTGAAAATGTATCCTATGCTGCCTGATAATTTGACCTATTGGAAGCATATATTTAGTAAAGACAATTGGCCCAAGTACTGAACCCTGTGGTACTCCACAATTAACCCTGGAGTTTAAAGATGATTTATCATTTTCATGAACAAACTGGAGTCTGTCAGACGGATAAGATTTAAACCAGCCTAGCGCTCTTCCCCTGATCCCTACAGCATATTCCAGCCTTTTTAAGAGAATATTATGATCGACTGTATCAAATGCAGCACTGAGATCTAACAGGAGAAGTACAGACACAAGTCCATTATCTGAGGCCATAAGAATATCATTAGTGACTTTCAGCAGAGCTGTTTCAGTGCTATGATGAGCTCTGAAGCCTGACTGAAACTCTTCAAACAGGTCATTGCTGTGTAAATGCTCACACATTTGATTAGCAACTATTTTCTCAAGAATTTTAGAGAAGAATGGAAGATTGGATATAGGTCTGTAATTTTTCAAGTCATCTCGATCAAGCGAAGCTTTCTTAAGTAAAGGTTTAATTACAGCTACCTTAAAAGCCTGTGGTACATATCTATTTACTAATGATAGATTAATTATATCTAAAATGGGGCTGGTAATCAGAGGGAACATTTCCTTAAATAATTTGGTTGGGATTGGGTCTAACATACAAGTTGAAGGTGTAGATGAAGCTAATATTTCTGATAACTCAGGAAGCTCCACAGGATCAAAACAGTCCAAACACAGATCAGGTTCTACAGTTATTTCCAATGTTGTCTCACTTGCTGAGGATGAAGTAATCATCTTCGGGAGTATGTCAAAGATTTTATTTTTAATAGAATCAATTTTATTTAAGAAGAATCCCATAAAGTCATGTTTGCTGAGAGCTAAGGGAATGGATGGCTCAACAGAGCTATGACTCTGTGTAAGTTTAGCAACTGTACTAAAGAGAAATCTAGGATTATTCTTGTTGTCTTATATTAATGATGAGAAATAAGCTGTTTGAACTTGGTGAGTTAGCATATGTAGTTTCTTATTATATTGCTGGTTGCTTGTATATTTTGAGGGTAATTAACATAGCTTCTAGTTAGCATGTGTGGCTTCTACATGCTAACTAGAAGCTATGTTAATTAACTTTAAAATATAAATAATACCCAAGCCTCTGTTGGAATTACAAATTGCTTTGAATGCTTTAAAAATATGCTGGAAGGTCTGCTCGGGTACACGTTTTCTCTCAGCAATAATGCGAATGTGTGTTCTCCCTAAAAGCTTTTCAACTTTGTGTTAAAAAAAAAAACTCCATGTCCTTCTTATCATGCAAAATAATATTAAAGTTTTGCACCACTTAATGTTAAGCTGATAACTAATCATATTTACATTGCGTTATATAACTGGGCCCACCCAGCCATCGCATCAACTGTCAATCCATCATCCCTCCTACCTAACCACACACTCACACATGACAGACCTCTGAGCCACCACACACCGCTTGAGTGATATAATCAATGTTAAAAGCCTTTCTGCTTTTGCACAGGCTGTGAATTCCCCTGACACTTCAGCCCCCAGCACACAAACTGGACACGTACACACATTCACTCTCACGCTTGGCTCACCCGCGGTTTGGAGGTCACGTCACAAGGACAAGAGTTTGGTTTGTAAACAACAACAAACCTGGCTGTCTTTCCACACTTGCAGAGAACAAACCAAACACAATGCTGCGTGAAAGCAGTAATATGCAGTGGAATAACTGGATTCAGTTACAGTCCTGCCTCACTGTGCACTTAAATAAAAATCATCTAATCGAATGAGATTGGAGCACTTGTCTGGAAGTGCAGCAGAAGAGCAAGGCATTCTGCAGTGAGAAACGTTTTCATCTCATTAGTCTGATTTTTTAGGGCTGCCAAGTCTTATATCCAGCGTGAGCTTTTCACGAATATCCTATCACACGAGAGCAGAGTGGCTGCACACTCAATATAATAAATATCAGCTTTGAATAGTACTTATTTACTGCAACACTTTTCTATGTGAAAAACTAAACAATCTGCACATTAAGGAAGTTATAGTCTTTTTACCATGACACACACTCTTGTGTAGCATGATTAAACTACGTTCAGATATAAAAGGTTTATAAACTAATCAGTCTCATGTCTATCAAAAATCCTTCAGCTTCATCAAAAAGTCATTTTGAAGGATGAAAACTTTACCTTTTCCACTGAGTGATAAAGATCACTCAGTGGAAAAGGAGATTTCTGTTTATTTACAAAGAGTAGGTTTTAGAAACATTATTTGGATTAACGATTGTAAGAAAGATCAAATTAATTAAGCATAAAAGTCATTATTAGGCTTGCTACTTGTCCTTTGTGATCCTTTTTGAGGTGTTCATTTACAAAACCTTCAGGTGTGTTGTGGAAAAAGAATATTATCCATGCACTGTTATGGTAAGAAATCATTCAGTGAGGTTTAATAAGTAATCTAGTACAAGAAGAACAAAGTTTCCACAGAGTGCAAGAATGTTTGCTCTCTCTCAGAGAGTTGCTCCCACATAAACAGTCGGTTGCATGTCTCCTATACATAGGACAGGAGAAATTCAACATATTTACGAAACTGATAGTGGGAAGCTTCTCGGCAATAAAGTTATGTTAAAAACTGGCTTGTTGTTCATCTACAGCAGAGTACCTTCAAAGTAGGAGCAGACAAAACAACTTTACACAAAGTTCAAACATAATAAAGAAATAACCCATAGCTCAAAGCAGTCATACAACTTTATCAGCAAGAAACAGATTTTTCCACCACAGGTGTATTCGCAGACATGCATCATCTGCATCATCTAGGATCTCATATGTGCTCTCTGCAGATGATGTTCTTTTTGACTCAAGCCATGACCTTCACTGTCAATTGAAGTTCGTAATTCACACAGTTGAGTGTGAAGTGTTCAGGATAAGACACAGATGCTCCTCTAAGTCCAAGAACTATGTTCTCACACAAGAAAAGGTGGACAGCTCCCTACAGATTTGTGGTCAGTCTTTGGCTCAAACGAAAGAGTTCAAGTTTCTTGGTATCTTGTTCATGAGTGATGGTAGCATGGAGCAGGGAATGAATAGATGGATTAAGGCGTCATCTATTGTTGTGAAAAAAGAGCTGTTCCTAGAAAACACCTATGGTCATTAAATATAGATCATGTTCAAAAAAAGAGATCCCTAATACACTGTAGACCCATAGGGCTTTGGGGTGGGGCAGACTTTTCTACACCCCTACTCACACAAGCACATACACACATAGCTAAGCCAAATGGTTGAAGGTCATACAGACACAGCAGTTCTGTCAGACTTGTTGGACATAGGCAAGTCAATCAGTTTTGGCTTGCAGGAACTGTACACAAAGATAGCAGAATGTGGTGCAGCGTACGATGTGAAATACAGAAATCTTTGCAGTGATTGATTAGGATTTTTTGACACAGTCAGGCAAAACCATTCTGGATGGATCCTTTTTTTCAGTCTCCGGACTGATCTCAGGTCCTCAGCAACCTGAGCTTTGGGGGGAGAAGACGCCATGAGAGCCTGATCAGCCAATCAGAAGAAGAGTTTCGTAACCTGACAGATATGTTGCGTTAGATCCAACAGTTTTTTAAAGACCTTCTTTAGATTTATAGAGATGAAAACTTTCAATGAGGCTGTTTCACATTACTTTATTTTAAACATGTAATCATTCCATTAAATGGTTCACATTCAAGGTTTAACATACTATTCAATTTCAAAGCTTTATTGATTTCTAAATTAAACCCAAAAGTTCATTCATATTAGAGACAAATATTCAACAAAAACACTGACAAAGTCACATGCTTCTCATAGTTTGGAGATCTTCTGAGGCCAGCTGCATGGATAAAGCTGTTATTTTGGGTAGACCTGTGGTCTGGCATGGACCTTTTGTAGGAACCTGGAAAAAGTAGAGCTCTTGTAGGTGAAATATACAGTTGAGGTGTTTTTGTGCTCCACACTATTAAAGATAATGGCTCACGACAAGTAACACAAAGTTGGATAAAAAGTGTAGGTTAAACATCAAGTTTAGTAGGTAGACATTTTCTGCAATCTTTAAAGCTGCAGAATATTTAAATAACATATTAAAATGTACTAGGTGGTCTAATGGTTAGGTTTCAGTTAGTTGTACAGTATTTCAAGCCTATTGTGGTTAGTCCACTCAGTGACCTTCAATCACTTTTAGCATCCCTCCATTAAAAAGAAAAAATAGTTTGCATTGAGCAAGTAAAAGTAGACCTCAGCAAAGGTTTGGCCAGTTAAATCAACCCATTTAAAAACTATGACAAAGGCTTTTATAATTTGGTCTTTCAGTTGTTGCTGGAGGGGTTTATGCCCCTTTTTTTCTCTAAATAGTTATTAACTTTTGGACATCCTAAGTGCACAGTTCTTCAAAAAACAGATTACGATCATTTTTAGGCCATCAGCTTCCCCTTGTCCCATTTGTGAAGTTTTTTTTTTTTTTTTAAAGTAAAATGGGACATTTTGATTTGGCAAAGCCCTGTGAGCTGGAAGCTTGTAACGTAATTTCAGTCTTCCAGACCTCAATTTGACTGTTGTGGCTTTGTTTCTCGAATACACTTATATTCTTTAAGCATTTCCTGCTTTCGAGCCATATTTTAATTTCCCAGGGGATTTACAGATATTTAACTTAATCCTTGGTTGGGATTGAGTCTTTTATGGGATGTTAGATATTTGTTTTCTTAATTTAATTTAGGATTACATTTATTACTTAATTACATGTACCTAAACTGAAATAGTTTAAATGTCCTTAGGAGGTTGCACTTTGACCTCAGGTTTTTTGAAGGCGTAGGCAGGGGGCAGGGGGCACGTAGGTGGTTTACTTAAGGTTTACACGGGAGGATTTTTAATGCCGATTTCTGCCCCAATCTTCCCCTTCCGACATGCCCTGATCATCGGGATGGCTCTTAAGATAATCTTATGAGATATTCCTGCCATGTGTGTTGTGTTAAGAGCAATCTAGTCTGCTTGGAAGGACGTCAGTACTGTTCCGACCTCAAATCGGGGAAATTCAGCATGTTGGATTGTCTTGGACCAATATCCTACCTTGGTGGTGTTCTCTGAGGATAAACAGCATGTAGCCGGTTGAATGGGACGTGTAGCCAATCAGAAAGTGAGGTGACAGAAACACGAAAGGGAATTACTCTGAACTCACTTTTGATCTTGAGAGGGTTTGCGAGATTTCTCATGCGGAATCTTTCACTTTAAAAGGATCACTAAGAGGAAGTTAATAGGCCTTTCCCCATTAAAAGATATTCTAGAAATCTTATGACCACTTATTCAAAATCTTAAGCCACTGTACAGTGGTGTGTTTTTGAGGCAATCAGAAGTGCAGTTGATGGTGCGCTATGGATCATTGCATGGGCCTAAGGCTACGATCACGCTGCAAGCAAATCCCACTTTTTTGCCCATATGCGACCCATATCTGACTTTTTCATGGCAGTCAGAACAGCATAATTCTGTTGTTTTCACCTCCCAAAAAGTCTAATTTGTGCCACTAAATCGGATACATAGCTGATAGGTTCGAAACGGTCCACAGTATGAAGAGTCATGTTGCATTTTATCAGACATTTACGTCACTGTGCTGGCTCCGACTACGCATCCACACAGACTTCTCTACAGAAGTAGCAGTCACTGCTCCACAAGCTGCCATTGTTGTGTCACACATTTCAAAAAGTTCCACGTTTTTCTTGTCCATGCTCAGAATATTTTCCCAAAAGTCTTGGATCATCAAGAGGATGTTTTGGAAACATGACACTGGCCTTTTTGTGTTCGCGGTGGTTTTGACCTTAGAGTTCTCCTGTGGTTTTTGTCTTATGTTGAATCCTGAACATTGACCTTAACTGAGGCAAATGAGGCCTGCAGTGTGTTAAATGTTGTTCTGGATTGTTTTGTAACCAAAGTTGTTTGGCCAACCATAGTGCGACCAACAAGCAAAAACAAGGGAAATGTGTAAAGAAGGAAAGGCTTTCATCGCACTGAATGTATATATGAGCCTCTGTGTATCATTTTGACCCTTTGTGCTTTATAGGATTACCTGAGCATTCACGACCATCACCAGTTGGCAGGGGACCTCTGTTTTAAGACTATAGGGCACAACCCATTGTTTTTGGCGTCTATTAAATGATTTTCTGTCCTAACAGATGTACTCAAGCAGTAGTTTAATCTTGTGTGTATCAGCTAAATGAGCACACAACCCAAAACCCGCTGCAGGGAGAGAAGCAAACATATTTATAGTTGAAACAGAACAGCTTTAAGCTGCGAGATGCTATTTCTTTTTCTTTCTGAGGCAAAGAGGCTGAATCCTGTGTTCTGCTGTTTCACGTTCAGCTGTTGCTGCCGATTTGTGTTTCTGGCTAATTCATCATGCAGATGTGCTGACAGTCCTAGTCCCAGTGGCACGGAGAACAGCTTCAGTAAGGGAATCAAATTAGCCGGAGTGGTTTTATTGTTGAAATAAAATGCTGAGTCATGAGGTTTCATTTGAAAAAAGTTGTGTACAGAGGAGAGGAGGACTCATCTTTTTTGTTGCATGTTGATCCAGTATATTCCATTTTACATCCCTGTTCAGTCTATTTGATGTTAACTTATCTTTATGAGTATCATAGTTTCATCTCGCTTCTTTCTTTCTTTTTTTTTTACACTCCTTCAATCTAAATAAACTCTGCCTCCTGGAGGCTCATTTTCAGACCGAGTCACTGTGAAGTTCCAGAGTGTTTTATATGCTGTTCAAACTTTGCCTTGCACTTATGCAGCGATGACTCAGAGAGATTTTTGTCTTTCTGTTTGTCACTTCTTGTGCCTGTGTGAGTCTTTTGCACATTACGTGATGTACGTAGAGCCAAGCGGACTTGTACTGTTCTGTCATGTTCACTATTTCCCTTTACTTTGTGTGTATGTTGCCTTACCTTGTGTCTTTTGCTGTGATGTTGTAGAGCTTGGGACTTATGGGAAACTAAAATATTATCACTCAATGACTGAGGAAGGTAAGCCCAAAATTTTTCACTACTTCCTTGTGTAATTCAGTTGTCGTCATCCTCTCTTGGTTTTGTGTTTTTTCCCCCCTCACCTCATTCCCATGATGAATCGATACTTTGCTTCTACCTTCTTTTTGTGTTCTTGCTTATGACACACATTTTGCACAGTTTTGCTTTTCATTTTGACAACCCTCTCTGAGATTTCACTGACATAAGTGCAAATCATGGTGTCCATGCCATTTTTTAAGTTAATTTTAAGTCTTTGAGTCTTCATATATTGTGTTGCCCTCAGAAAATTTCGTGTTTTTCTGTGTGAGGTGTTTTCATTTTTTTTTAGTTATGTGAAACCAAAAAGGCATATGCCTTGCAAAATTATTCATTTATATTTTGCTATGTTACAATCACAAATTTGAATGTACTTTATTAGGATTTTATGTAACAGACCAACACAAATATGGTATTAATAATAATAATATCAATAATAACTGTAAAAGTAATTCCATTATAGCTCACTTATACCCTAGAAGTTTAAATCTAAACGTTTTGCACATTTTTGTCCACTCTTTACGAAATAACTAGAATTCAATAAGGTTGAATGGATAGTGTCTATGAACAGCAATTTTCTAATCTTGCTACTAATTCCTAATTGGATTTAGATCTTGACTTTACCCAGGTCATTCTAACACACGAACTTGCCTTGATCTGAAGTATTATTCTGTTGCTCCAGTCTTTTGCAGCCACTAACAGTTTTTTTCAGGATTGTCCTGTATTTACCTCCATCCATCTTTCCACCATTTCTGTCCAGTTTTCCTGTAAAATGTGGGAAATATCCACACAACATGATGCTGTCGCCGTGATGTTTTACAGGTAGAAAGATGTGTTCAAGTTTAGATGCAGTATTAGTTTTCAGGTAAGCCAAAAAGCTACATTGTAGTCTCCTCTGACCAGAGACTTTCTTCCACATGTTTATGTGGTTCATGGGTTTGTGCTGTAAAGAACAAACAGTTGTTCTGTCAGATTTTTCCACATAAGTTGTGGATCTCTGCAGCTCCTCCAGAGTTACTCTACCTCTCTTGGCTGCATCCCAGATTAATCCTGCCTCTCAGTTCATATTGTGGAATGTTTGATAACTTAACTCTGTTTTAGATTTTTCTACAACTCTTTCTCTGACCTGCCTGTTGTGATCCTTGGTCTTTATGATGCTGTTTGTTCTCTGTATGTTCTCTACCAAACCTTTGAGGCCTTCACAGAACACCAGGATTTATATTGACATTAAATTACACAGAGGTGAACTGTATTTGATAATTAAGTGTAATCTTAAGGTAAATGGTTGTATGGCTTTTATTTAGGAGTATCGGAGAAAAAGGGCGGAATAAAAATATCACAACACAGTTCAGATTTTATATGTAAAAACAAAACGTAATAACAACATATCACCTTTCTTCCTAATTATGCAATATTTTGTGTTGGTCAAATAAAATTATAAGGAATTTATCTGAAGTTTGTGGTTGGAACTGTACAAATGTTGAAAATACTACTTTTGCAAGCAACTGTATATTAAATTCTGTGAATGTACTAAAATATCTATTTCACAGGCTGTTAAAACGTCAAATGCACAGATGCACATTCACGTACAGAGTTCAAGAAACAAAAAACACAAGATCTCTTTTTTTTTTTTCCGCCATTGCTGTCTCCCGGTTTCTTTGTTCCTGTAACCCATCTGCGTTGCTGAGAAATACATCATCCACGCCTCAGCGCTCGCTCAGAGGTTTCACTTACACCAGAAGCGGGTGCGCACACCTGAGACGTACGATGCTGAATTTGGCAAACCGGAGTGACTCATCCACCCGGCATTTACGTAACGAGCAGAGCTGACAGGGAAACAGAGAAGCTGTGTCAGAGCCGGGCAGGGAGAGAAGCAATGGGCTTGGTTATCCTCAAAGACACTTTAATATTACACAAATTATTTGCAGTTCTGGCAAAGTGTAAATGGTCCTCATAGAATTGATTAATTAAGCAGGTCTGTGAATTTTTCTTTTTATGTTAAAGCAGTGGGTTGGTAATCAGTAACAACCGAAACCTTACACCTTTTTCCTTGTGAGAACATCTTTTTATTATATTTGCAGTGTCATTCCAAACCAACCTCTCCATAAGCTTTTTTTAATACTTTTTAAACAGCTAAATGATCTAGCTCTCAAGTAAACATGCTTGTGACACAGAATATTGTACATTTTTACAGTTTTGCTCTTTATAGAGTAACACAAGTAAACCAGAAAGATTCTAACTGGATAATTAATTAGGCTATCTCCTTGGGTAGGGCCTTCAGGCATCAACCTAACAGACATGCTGTTTATAGCCTGTCAACAGGAGATTTCAAACATGGTGTTCTTAATAAGAGTGATGAGTCCTGCTTTTTAGTTAACACACCATAACTTTGAGATTTCAGCATTAGCTGAAGTTGTAGTAGCCTTCTTTCAGCCAGCTTGCCAGCAGTGCACAGCTGTAGTTGGTGTAGGGGCAGGGGGGGCCTTTTTGTTCCTAACCGCCACAGAAAACTGCAGTCATTCTGACACTTTCTCTAGGGTTGTATTAAATTAACTGGTATTTTTTTCCGTTTGTGTTGGAAAGAATGTAAGAAAATAAGATTTTTTAGATGTGGCGAGTTCAGGAGGTATCCTTTGAATCTGATAGTATCTCTTTGAAATCCATAAAACCATGTCATAAACTCTATAGCGTTTGAAAATATTTTCACTTGGACTTGCCTCTCTATTAACTCCTTTATGCTTTTGTAGATTTTTACAATATTTTTCACAGATAGTGTTAAGCAATAACAAGATATTACAAATACTGGAAAAAGATACAAAATTATAGTAAAATGTGACTGAATGATTGAAGAGAGTAAAAAAAGATCTGTCAAAAAATACCAAATAGTTAGTCAGAAATAGAAACCCGCAAAACTAGTAAGAACTACAAAAACCATTCCTTACATTACATTACATCTCATATCTGATATTTATAGTAGTTGTGCAGTACTGTGGAAAAATATTTCTTCCATTACAGATCCCCCCTAAATATATTTAGATCATCAAACAAATAAAATATCAGAAAGAAAAAACATGAATAAATGCAAATAGTAGTTTTTAAATGATTTCATTTATTAAGGATATTAAAGCTATCCAAATCAAACCAGCCCAGTGTGAAAAAGTATTTGCCCCTGTTGTTTGAATCAACCACATTGCTTGAAGGGTTGTTACTAGTCTCAGTAAGGTTTGATTACTATCCAACCTGTAGAATGAAGAAATTACTTAAATAGAACCTTTGTGACAACATGAATATGGCTAAAATATACCAAAAATCATCACAGAAGAACTCGGAACATTATCTAAAACACTGCAGGCCTCATGTATCTTAGTTATAGCTTGTGTTTATATGATTTAATAATAAGAAAGAAACTGAGCAAAAATGGCCTCCATGGGAGAGTTTCAAGGCCACAACTACTGCAGCTGACCAAGACGATACCACATTTTGCAACAGACATGTTGATCATCATTCACTTTTTGGAAGGTGTGTGTCTGTAACTGGCATAAATTTAGTACAACATTTTAGAAAAACAATTTCATACAGTCTGTCAAACATGGTGAAGGTAGTGTGATGGACCAAGGCTGCTTTGCTGCTTCAGGACCTGGACAACTTTCCATAATTGATGGAACCAGGATGTTCTGCTCCATAGCAGAAAATCCTGAAGTAGAATGTCCGACCATCAATTTGTGACCTCAAGCTCAAGTGCACTTGAGTTATGCTGCAGAACAACATTCAAAAGCAAACAAGCAATCCACCTCTGAATGACTCAAAATATACAGGTCCTTCTCAAAATATTAGCATATTGTGATAAACTTCATTATTTTCCATAATGTAATGATGAAAATTTAACATTCATATATTTTAGATTCATTGCACACTAACTGAAATATTTCAGGTCTTTTATTGTCTTAATACGGATGATTTTGGCATACAGCTCATGAAAACCCAAAATTCCTATCTCACAAAATTAGCATATTTCATCCGACCAATAAAAGAAAAGTGTTTTTAATACAAAAAACGTCAACCTTCAAATAATCATGTACAGTTATGCACTCAATACTTGGTCGGGAATCCTTTTGCAGAAATGACTGCTTCAATGCGGCGTGGCATGGAGGCAATCAGCCTGTGGCACTGCTGAGGTCTTATGGAGGCCCAGGATGCTTCGATAGCGGCCTTTAGCTCATCCAGAGTGTTGGGTCTTGAGTCTCTCAACGTTCTCTTCACAATATCCCACAGATTCTCTATGGGGTTCAGGTCAGGAGAGTTGGCAGGCCAATTGAGCACAGTGATACCATGGTCAGTAAACCATTTACCAGTGGTTTTGGCACTGTGAGCAGGTGCCAGGTCGTGCTGAAAAATGAAATCTTCATCTCCATAAAGCTTTTCAGCAGATGGAAGCATGAAGTGCTCCAGAATCTCCTGATAGCTAGCTGCATTGACCCTGCCCTTGATAAAACACAGTGGACCAACACCAGCAGCTGACACGGCACCCCAGACCATCACTGACTGTGGGTACTTGACACTGGACTTCTGGCATTTTGGCATTTCCTTCTCCCCAGTCTTCCTCCAGACTCTGGCACCTTGATTTCCGAATGACATGCAGAATTTGCTTTCATCCGAAAAAAGTACTTTGGACCACTGAGCAACAGTCCAGTGCTTCTTCTCTGTAGCCCAGGTCAGGCGCTTCTGCCACTGTTTCTGGTTCAAAAGTGACTTGACCTGGGGAATGCGGCACCTGTAGCCCATTTCCTGCACACGCCTGTGCACGGTGGCTCTGGATGTTTCTACTCCAGACTCAGTCCACTGCTTCCGCAGGTCCCTCAAGGTCTGGAATCGGCCCTTCTCCACAATCTTCTTCAGGGTCCGGTCACCTCTTCTCGTTGTGCAGCGTTTTCTGCCACACTTTTTCCTTCCCACAGACTTCCCACTGAGGTGCCTTGATACAGCACTCTGGGAACAGCCTATTCGTTCAGAAATTTCTTTCTGTGTCTTACCCTCTTGCTTGAGGGTGTCAATAGTGGCCTTCTGGACAGCAGTCAGGTCGGCAGTCTTACCCATGATTGGGGTTTTGAGTGATGAACCAGGATGGGAGTTTTAAAGTCCTCAGGAATCTTTTGCAGGTGTTTAGAGTTAACTCGTTGATTCAGATGATTAGGTTCATAGCTCGTTTAGAGACCCTTTTAATGATATGCTAATTTTGTGAGATAGGAATTTTTGGGTTTTCATGAGCTGTATGCCAAAATCATCCGTATTAAGACAATGAAAGACCTGAAATATTTCAGTTAGTGTGCAATGAATCTAAAATATATGAAAGTTAAATTTTCATCATGACATTATGGAAAATAATGAACTTTATCACAATATGCTAATATTTTGAGAAGGACCTGTAAATAATTTAAAGGTTTGGAGCAGCCTAGTCAAACTCTGGCTTGGACTCTGATTGAGATGTTGTAGCATGACCTTTGCCACTCATGTTTCAGAACCAGCCACTTCCACTGATTTAAAACAATTCTGCAAAGAAGAGCAAAAATTCCTCAGCAACTCTTGATGGCATTTGCTTTTTAAGTTTGGGGGCAATTTCTTTCTCACATAGGGTCCGGTTGGCTTTTATCATTTTTTCCATTTTGTATTTGCTCAACATTAAAATCAATTTAATGATTATAAATTTGTTGGATTCCTTACTGTTAAATAATTTACAAAGCACGACTTGATTATGATTTCCCACCCACATTTTACAGAAATACACACTCACTGTCAAACACAAAAGCAACTGAGAATGCCACCTAAGGTGAGTGATGTCTTGGCTTTTGAACATGTGATGCTGTCTTGTGAAACCGTAGTGCGTGCCATGTGTGCTCGTACGAGGGGCTATGTTTTGCCAAACAACGAAAAGACAAGGTGAGAGAAAGATGGATGAGTGAGGAGGAAGAGAAGTGATGCAGAGATGTGGAGCGAGTCAGAGGAAATGGGAGCAGAGGAGCCGCCAGCAACTTGGGGTTATTAATGATTTTGCCTGAAGGTCACAGACAGTGTCGACATGGCTGGGTGGAGTACATATTGACGCCTTACTGTGTCGAGCACTGACAAATCAGCTTTGCTGCCTAAAATAAAATTAAAAAAAATCTTTTGCATTGATTTCAGGAGGGAAATTAGGCTTAGAGAGAACAGACACGCAGGGTCTAATATGCAAATATGCAGCTAATTAAACATGCATGCACAAAAGCACATGAATACTAACTTTTTAGATTCACTTACTGAAACGTTATTTTCTTCCTAAGTATGTATAGTCAGCAATTGTTGGAAACATGCTCTGCAACTCAGGTTTTTCGGGATGTCTGTACTGTGGTCTGATTTCTGTTTTCTTTGCGAATGATACAAGATCTTGCTGTTCATATCTTAATATAGTTTTTGTGAGGGGCTTAGTTTTGTTCCCTCTTGTGAGCTGATGGTGGGAAATAAAGACTAAATGGTTCCGGGACCCCCCAGAAGACAGATTATTCTCACAACAGATTTTCTCCATGACCTCCATCTAGGATCAGGAGATTGCAAAATCATCATTATATGATACTCCACATCATACTGATGCTGTGTTATTTGAACGACACCATAGCGTGGAAATTTTTACGTATTTGTCCTGTGCCTAAGAAATGTGACCCACCATAGGTCAGGGGTGACAGCAAAGGAACAAGGCTGAGCAGCTTTGAAGATGCTTTGCTCCAGATTTAACCTCCGTCGACTCTCCTCTTCTTTTTTTTTGTGCATGCAGGTAAATTTCGTGAGAAGGCATCTATCCTTCACAAGATTGCTAAAAAGAAATGCCAAGTGGAGGACAGCGAGAAGGCCAATGGAGTAGCAAGCCGTGCAGGTAGACACCTCAGTTATTACAAGATTGCACATTACCTCACTGTCCTTCCTCACTGTCCTTTTCACAATGTCATTAGGTGATTCGGGTCTCCTAGGAGCATACAGAGTGAATATAAAGATGGAGCTAACAGGACCCGATCCACTAAAGTGAATTAATCCCTCTTCCACCAGCATCAATACATGATTTCTTCCTATGTGTTTCTAACCTTTATGTGTCTATCCAAGTGCTTGAAAATATTGTGTATTGATGCAAAATATAAAAACTGTCATCAGAGACCCTCATTCACAATTTCTGACATGCTGTAAACAAAACAAAACAAACAGCTGTACAATATATCGAATTGCAGTCGTTGTTAAAATATCAATGTGTATCACAATTGCGAAGGACTACTTGAAGACAATATTTGGTAGGATACTATATTTCAAGTGTCATCATTGACACTCCGCATATTGATAATATATTTGGCCAATTGTATGGACTCTAACTGACCACACCTAATGTGTTTTTAGTAACAGAGATGATAAAGAAAACAGGAAATGGTAGGGACATTGTGTAATAGTAAACAAGGAAGGGAGTCAAAAAATGTGGGTTAATCATTATTGATATTGTCATTGCAATTGTGAGTGTTGTGATTATGAATATGAATATATTATTTAATATTTAATATTAATAATTTATTAAATAATATTTCGTTCTTTTAAGGGTTGTTCTGTGAATACCAGCCCAATAAGGCGGTGGTATTAGGACAAAATTAAAAGGGATGAGCCAAGCTCTGACATTATTGAACATCAAAACTCTGAACACACACAGAATGATTTCACACAATTTCTTAAAATACAAGAATTTTTTAACAAAAATAAGTCAACTGAAAGTCAAACAAACTCAACAAACTCTTTACTATGCTAAAACAACCCAACTAAACTACCAAGCAGAATTAAAGAATAACGAAGACTAATAGACTATGTACAATATAAACAAGTTGATTAAAGATGATTGAAAATCATGACAGAAAGAGTGATGCAACATTACCACGCAATGTTTATGTTTGAGAACCAAGGATTATCTTGAAGAACCTGGAAGTGAAGTTAAATTAGTCTTGGAACCAACTTAGGCAATAATTGGTATACCTTCAAACAACCATTCACAAGATCAGATAAAATATTATTTTAATAAAACAACATTTTAAAGAATGATTTGCTGAATAAAACCAACCTGCTGGATGACCAATTCTCAACGATGTTTAATTAGGTGCCTTTATTCATTAAAATAATATTTAAGGACATATTATTTTGAATAAGAACCAAACCTTTTTGGATAAATGGGTCTTAATGGTGTTTAATTAGCTGGCTTTATCTAGTACAAATAACGTAAGGAAATATTATTAAGGAAATGTTAAAAAAATATTATTTTGAATGTGGACCAACAACCTTTCTGGATAAATGATCTGTAGCTGGCTCATCAAGTGGGTGAGCACGTATTCTGAGCCGTTAGCGGTTGGAGCTAACAAAAGAAGCTTATAGTTGTTACCAGAATCAAACATGTACCTTTAAAATACCAGTAATATGGCGCGTTATGGTCGATCTGTATTTAAAACCCACCCTTTAAATAAAGTTTGTCTTAACTTTAAAAACAACACATCATTAGCTGAGTTTCTCAGCACAAACAAAAACAAACGTCATTAAAAGAACATTATTTAGGTTATTTAACTCTAACGTAATTTTCTCTGCTCAAACATTACCTCTTACGTGAACCGTGTTGAGAAGGAGTTGTCTTTGGCGTTGAGGAAAAGGTCCACGTGGGGGTAAACAAAGGGTTAGCTTGCAGCTAACCTCCGTAGCTATGGGGTGGGGCGGCTCTTGAGCTGCATGCAGAGCGGCGGTTTGTCCTTCCTTCAGACCGGTTAAACCGCTCCACTCGACAGGGTCTCTGCTGGGAAATCTCTGGAACACAGTTTGCTTCTGTAGACCTCAGAAAGAAAAGTCAAGCCATGCTTGTACCTTAATTACTCCCTTGTGTGAATGAATACCGGATACACAAACAGCAATTCATTCCTACTTAACTTTGTGCATACGATCCCGTGTTCGTCCAGTCATCCAGTTTGAGGAGTTATGTCTGCTTGCCAGCAAGGAGACATACGCACTCTGTCTCCAATTACAGATGTTATTGTTACTGCACAGCCCAACTTGGTTGTATATTAAACCAATTGTTGGGGTCACGAGTCTTAACATTCCTAAAAACATCTCTGGTCTTTATGCCTAAAACTATCATTTACATTACCACCGTTTTAAGACTAAGACTACACTAAAGCATTACAAAACTACATGTGTGGTCTTTGCAGGGTCACTAAGACGTGTTCTAGGGTGCATTAAAAATGTGCTTTGCTTCCAATTATGCCTAAAGAATGTGAAGTTTTGAGCATGCACAAAACTTCCATGAAAGTCATGGTGGTTCATAATCACACCGGTGTAGAATGGTCATCAGATAATTTAAAGCAGAGCTGGTCACAAACACTGCATGCCAAAGCTGCAGCCTCATAACTTCCACACCCGGCTGGTAGCCCTGGAATTAATTATTATAAAGATTACTGCGGGACAGCTGGTATGTGCATCCCAGTTCACTTGTGCTCTGGCTTCAATCCAATTATCTCACCAAGTGGCTGAAACCAACAATCCACAATCTCCACAGTAATAAATATCACTCCACGATCAGGCATCTTTCAAAAGGAGATTTATACATGCAGGCTGCCACTATAATAGAACTCCTAGCTCCCAAGGCTAGGACCAGCACAACTGCTGCAGGTGTGGTTAGCAAACACACCTTCAAATTGAGCATAGGTTAGTTGTAAGGGGTTGTGAGTGTTTTAAGCAACATTTTAAATTGTAAATGTAACTAC
The DNA here is from genome assembly GCF_021462225.1 of Girardinichthys multiradiatus. Taxonomy (NCBI): domain Eukaryota; kingdom Metazoa; phylum Chordata; class Actinopteri; order Cyprinodontiformes; family Goodeidae; genus Girardinichthys; species Girardinichthys multiradiatus. The sequence goes on from NC_061807.1 coordinate 21,628,074, forward strand.
TCTAGCATCAAAAGTAAGCCCTGGCTAATGGTTTATGTGTTCTTCAGACAGTTGGAGAAAGAAGAAAAAAATTTTTTTTTTCCAAATCTCATAGTGTGATTCATAAACTAACTGTAGGCTTCAGAGATTTGTGATTGCCTACACAATGAATTGAGATTTCCCAAATTTGCCACAATAAAGACACATTCAAACAGTCATTATAATCCATTGTCTAAAGGCTCAACCCATTTGCATTCCTAAGCTTCCTGTTGGTTAACTTAGCCAGAACCAAGGTATACCGTACCACTTTTATGCAGATGTCAAGCATCAGGACATGTGATCACAAGACCTTTTTCTATTTCACAATTTTTAACCCTACCCCACAGAAACAAGAGATTCATGAACAGTTTTTTGCCAACCTGAGTTCTTTAAAACTTCCTGAACATTGGCAATGCTTTCAAAATAAACCTTATAGCAATATTCTTTAAAAAACTAATTTAAATCTATTATTGTGATGCATTTTGCCAAGAAAAGGGCTATACAGATACTATTTTATTATTAGTTGATTATGTTTACAACAATGCGCATGTTCTCACTGAAACTTTAACCGACTTTATAAAAACTTGCCGAGATTTCCCAACTGAAATGATTAATGAGATCACAGCCGACGTTAAACAACCATGACATTACCAAGGACAGCCAAATTGATCGCAAGTGTTGTCTTCAAGCAGTGTTTAAATCAATCACACTCACTGCCAAGAGTAATTCGGGTGTGCTTTTTTCCCCCTCAAAGCGCACCAGACCAAACATTGCAAAATAAACACAGGCCCGAAAGAAGCGATTTCATGGCTTCGGTGTTAACAGAGCAGGAGAATCAAAGCAAGATCAAAAACATAAATTTATGCTAACAGAGCCACATTAACATATTAACCTCTTAATCAACATGCAACACTGGTGGTCATAAGAGCAGTCTCAGGCCTCTCATTTGTTAAGTTCGGTCTAAAAAGTATTTCCTGTCAGCGTGGTGTACATAATGCGGTGCACTTCATTCGTATGTCATTTTGATCTGCAATATCACAATCCAACCGAGGAGGGGTGAGGTCATGTGCTGGGATATTGTCATATTAAGTCCCATTATCTAACTGAGACTCGTCCTAATTGTGTCACAACCACAGTTGGATTAAAGCAATTTCCTCAGCAATTACAGTTTTATCATCTGATTACATGGCTTTGGGCTTTCTGTATTTTAGTGAGGTTGGTGAGTGAGTCCAGCCTCCAGTGAAATGTAGTCAGATGAGCCAAAGCAGAAAGAATGAGGGTTGTGGCAGTCATGAACATACCTGTTAGTAATACAGACAGCAGGTTTGATTGTTCACCATTTTCAACACTGAACCACGTGTCCAGACTTTCTACCTTTGTTTTTTCAGTTATAGCTGTTGGAACGGCATTTGAAATCTAATGGTCAAAGTAGTATTGAAGTTGGAAAACTGAATCTGCAAATGGGGACTGATATTGGTCCATCTTCAATGTGAAGCTTTTACACACTGAAGCAACATGGTTACTGAGAGAGGTCGTGGTTGATGAAAAACCTTCAACTTTCAAAGTTAGAATTCTGATTCTGGGAGGTGTTCCAGTTATTATTTAGTTATTTCTCTCCATGCTAAACATTTGCTTTGGATTTTATTCCAGCTTCACTGTAATAAGGGCTAAATAGAAGAGAAGCTGTAGTTGTTTCATATTCCTTTCACTTCTAAATTTTGCACTATGTTGTGTTGTTCTATCACATAAAATCCAATTAAAGTCAATTGAAGGTTTTCATTATAACATGACAAGATTTGAGAATTTCGAGGGGTTTGAATACTTCTGCATGGCTCTCTACAGTACACACTGCTTGTTTGAGACATGTTACTTGTATATATGGTTTTAACTGACTTAACTGAAGGTAAACATCACAAAGTTTAACATAATTCATTGAATAAGCAACTTTGAATGCAGGAGCTGATATTAGTACATCATGTCACCATATATTGTGTTCAGTAATGTAATTTCTTTAGGGCTATGAGTGTACTTTAACAGCATGGTCCTTTGCTGAAACCTGTATTTTGTATTCTGGGCAAAATGGTTCACAGGCAGAGTGAGGTTTTGTTTTTACTTGCTGAATACTTTACTTGTTAATTTTTCCTGTGTTTTTCCTTAGAAAAAAACCTTCCAAACAGCTCCAGCGTGGAAGTGGAGGAAGTGACACCACCTATGAACGGAACAGCAGGGCAAGAGGGGGAGACGGTAGGAAATCATTCAACACATTCAAAACAGCAGCTTGAAGAGACAAAGCCACACTTCATGCAGCTGGTTCATGCTATTTAAAGGTAACAGATCTGTGAGACCAGCTCACAGTTAGGGAGGCATTCATAGCTAGTTTATGCCTTTGATTTATTTCTTTGTTCCTCTGTGAGTGTGACCGATGGAAAGGTGGCACAGATTATGGCACATGCTACTGCAGCTGATAATTTCCCAGCATGCACCTCTCCATCTGTGGCTGGACCTGCCAAAGACCCGCCTCTTCCCGCAGAGTTCTATAATCACAGTCCTCGCTAACCTGCCGCTCGCCACCGCTGGGTGCTGCAAACGAGACCTCTTTGACAAACGGCCACACGCAGAACCGCACCTGGCAGGCGCAAGTGGGCAGCGATTCAAAATTGCATGTTTAGAAGAGAGCAGACAGCAGATGTGTTGGAATTTCTCCCTCCATATCACAGCAACTGAGAAGATGAACTAAACCCTGAGCCTTTTTTTAAACTCAGTGAAAGGTTCATTTTAGTCTCCTGGGCTGACTTATTCATCATTTTTTCATAAAACATAAAAATAATAATTTTAAAAACTTAGAGTTCCATATACTCGTACTCGTCGTCTTCCGCTTATCCGGGACCGGGTCGCGGGGGCAGCAGACTCAGCAGAGACGCCCAGACGTCCCTCTCTCCAGACACCTCCTCCAGCTCCTCCAGGGGGAGCCCAAGGCGTTCCCAGGCCAGCCGAGAGACATAGTCCCTCCAGCGTGTCCTGGGTCGTCCCCTTGGCCTCCTCCCGGTGGGACGTGCCTGGAACAACTCCCGAGGAAGGCGTCCAGGAGGCATCCGTATAGATGCCCAAGCCACCTCAACTGGCTCCTCCCAATGTGGAGGAGCAGCGGCTCTACTCCGAGCTCCTCCCGGATGGCCGAGCTCCTCACCCTATCTCTAAGGGAGTGCCCGGCCACCCTACGGAGGAAGCTCATTTCAGCCGCTTGTATCCGGGATCTCGTTCTTTCGGTCATGACCCAAAGTTCATGGCCATAGGTGAGGGTAGGAACGTAGACCGACCGGTAAATTGAGAGCTTTGCTTTTCGGCTCAGCTCTCTCTTCACCACAACGGACCGGCACAGCGCCCCCATTACTGTGGCAGCTGCACTGATCCGTCTGTCGATCTCCCGCTCCATTCTTCCCTCACTTGTGAACAAGACCCCGAGATACTTAAACTCCTCCACTTGAGGCAGGAACTCCCCTCCAACCTGAAGAGGACAAGCCACCCTTTTCCGGTCGAGTACCATGGCCTCGGACTTGGAGGAGCTGATCCTCATCCCAGCCGCTTCACATTCAGCTGCGAACCGCCACAGCGCATGCTGTAGGTCTTGGCTAGAGGGGGCCAGCAGGACCACGTCATCTGCAAAAAGAAGAGACGAAATCCACTGGTTCCCAAACCGGACCCCCTCCAGCCCTTGGCTGCGTCTAGAAATCCTGTCCATAAAAGTTATGAACAGGACCGGTGACAAAGGGCAGCCCTGCCGGAGTCCAACATGCACCGGGAACAGGTCCGACTTAGTGCCGGCAATGCGGACCAAACTCCTGCTCCGCTCGTACAGGGACCGGATGGCCCCTAATAAAGGGCCCCCGATTCCATACTCCTGGAGCACCCCCCACATGTCATCCCGAGGGACACAGTCGAATGCCTTCTCCAGGTCCACAAAACACATGTGAACCGGTTGGGCAAACTCCCATGAACCCTCGAGCACCCTGTAGAGGGTATAGAGCTGGTCCAGTGTTCCACGGCCGGGACGAAAACCACACTGCTCCACCTGAAGCCGAGGTTCGACTATCAGTCGGACTCTCCTCTTCAATACCCTGGCGTAGGCCTTACCAGGGAGGCTGAGGAGTGTGATCCCCCTGTAGTTGGAACACACCCTCCGGTCACTGTCCCCGTCCGCCACACAATGTTGAAGAGGCGTGTCAGCCATGACAGCCCTACAACATCCAGAGACTTGAGGTACTCAGGGCGGATCTCATCCACCCCCGAAGCCTTGCCACCGCGGAGCTTTTTAACCACCTCGGTGACTTCAGCCTGGGTGATGAAAGAGTCCAACCCCGAGTCCCCAGCCTCTGTTTCCACCACGGAATGCGTGATGGCAGGATTGAGGAGATCCTCGAAGTACTCCTTCCACCGCCCGATAATGTCCTCAGTCGAGGTCAGCAGTCTCCCGCCCCCACTATAAACAGTGTTGGCGAAGCACTGCTTCCCCCTCCTGAGGCGCCGGACGGTTTGCCAGAATCGCTTCGAGGCCAACCGGTAGTCCTTCTCCATGGCCTCACTGAACTCCTCCCAGGCCCGAGTTTTTGCCTCTGCCACAGCACGCTTGGCCTCACGGTACCCGTCAGCCGCCTCAGGAGTCCCACAAGCCAACCACAGCCGATAGGACTCCTTCTTCAGCTTGACAGCATCCCTTACTGCCGGTGTCCACCACCGGGTTCTGGGATTGCCGCCGCAACAGGCACCGCAGACCTTACGGCCGCAGCTACGGTCAGCAGCATTGACAATAGATGCGGAGAACATGGTCCACTCGGACTCTATGTCTCCAACATCCCCCGGGATCTGGTCGAAGCTCTCCCGGAGGTGGGAGTTGAATACATCCCTGGCCGAGGGCTCCGCCAGGCGTTCCCAGCAGACCCTCACTATGCGCTTGGGCCTGCCAAGTCTGTCCGGCTTTTTCCTCCTCCAGCGAATCCAACTCACCACCAGGTGGTGATCAGTGGACAGCTCAGCCCCTCTCTTCACCCGAGTGTCCAAAACATGCGGCCGAAGGTCTGATGATACAACAGCAAAGTCGATCATCGACCTCCTGCCTAGGGTGTCCTGGTGCCAAGTGCACTGATGGACACCCTTATGTTTGAACATGGTGTTCATTATGGACAATCCGTGACTAGCACAGAAGTCCAATAACAAAACACCACTCGGATTCAGATTGGGGAGGTCATTCCTCCCGATCACGCCTCTCCAGGTGTCACTGTCGTTTCCCACGTGGGCGTTGAAGTCCCCCAGCAGAATAATGGAGTCCCCGGGAGGGGCACTATCCAGCACCCCCAACAGGGACGCCAAGAAGGCCGGGTACTCTGCACTACCACTCGGCCCGTAGGCTGAAATGATAGTCAGAGACCTCTCCCCAACCCGAAGGCGCAGGGATACGACCCTCTCATCCACTGGGGTAAACCCCAACACGAGACGGCTGAGCTGGGGGACAACAAGCAAACCCACAACAGCCCGCCGCCTCTCCCCGTGGGCCACTCTAGAGTAGAAGAGAGTCCAACCCCTCTCAAGGAGATGGGTTCCAGAGCCCACGCTGTGCGTGGAGGCGAGCCCGACTATTTCTAGTCGATATCTCCCGACATCCCGCACAAGCTCAGGCTCCTTCCCCCCCAGCGAGGTGACATTCCACGTCCCTAGATCCAGCCTAAGCATCTGGGGTCGGGCCGCTGAGGTCTCCACCTTCGTCTGCCACCCAATCCTCTTTGCACCGGTCCCTCACGGTTCCCCCTGCAGGTGGTGGGCCCACTGGGGGATGGCCTCGCGTCTCTCGTTCGGGCTTGGCCCGGCCGGGTCCCGCGAGGAGCAACCCGGCCACCAGGCGCTCTCCGACGAGTCCCGACCCCAGGCCTGGCTCCAGGGTGGGACCCCGGCTCCGCCGTACCGGGCGACGTCACATGCCTCGATATATTAGTCCTCATGAAGGATTCTTGAACCGCTCTTTGTCTGACCCATCACCTAGAGCCTGTTTTCCATGGGAGACCCTACCAGGGGCATTTAGGCCCCAGACAACATAGCCTCTAGGATCATTTGAGCACTCAAACCCCTCCACCACGTTAAGGTGGCGGTTCAAGGAGTTCCATATAACAATGTTGAAAAACATAGCATTTTGTTAGTCCTTGTGAGCCATCGTGGAGGTTCATAAAGTTACAGTTTATTAAGACTTTAGTTGTTCATTAAATCTTCTAATCAAACTCGTTGTATAAAATGTATGAGGTAGCTCCATTCAGTTTATTTGTTTCATTCACAACAGACATAGTTATCATATTCAAACTCAGTCCAATAAAGCAATTCAATTTGATCCAAAATGAAATGCAACCAGAAACAATCACATTCATGAAAAGCCAATTAGTAAAGAGATGTCAGTTTCAGGAAAATCTTGAAAATTGCATTGAATCCACTTCAATTGTAACACCTACTCAAACACAGAACGAGTGTGGAGACTTCCGTTCACCTGAAAGAAACCACCAGCAGAACCAAGCTCAGTATTAGTGTCCATTGGCCTCAAATGACTAGAGCTACAGAAGACAGAAAACAGACAGAAGCAGATGGCTACAGATATCTGCTAGGGAAAGAAATGGTCACTTAAGATCTATAGATGTTCTGAAGTAGGGCTGTGTGGAGTCACTATCTGGGCTTAGTATCTCACCTGCTGCAGGCTGCAGTCAGATATCTTTATTTGGAAAATCAACTAAAAGTTCTCAGAAAGAAGTCAAGCTATGGAAAAAATGAAAACAATTCCAAACCTTTGTATTTTTTGTAGAGGGTTCAATAAAATGACTTTATTATTGAAGTTCAGACTACGTTACTATTCCTCTGGCTTGATGCATTTATCATGTTGTATTTCACAACACATGTTGAAGTAAACGGTTATTAGAGGGATCAGCATAGTATTCAGTGTAGCTATGCACAGATGTAATAGTAAATAATTTAATGCAAATGTCGATGTGCTATAAAGGTTGATGAAATTACATTCAGTATATTATAGAATATAATATACTTTTTAAAAGAGGAATTCAACCAAATTGTTGGCTAGCAATTAGCTTGACTTCCCCAAGAGCTGTTTCCTGATTCTCCAAACTGAGATCACTGTGATTAAGATACTGTTTACTGACGAAAACTCCTGAGGACCTCCCTTTCGAAAAAACATAACTATCTCTTTAAGTTAACATACAAACAGTTAGACAATCAAATGACCCTTGTTTCACAAACCCCGCTGATCTTTGGGAATGCAAACCTGTTTCCCCTAAATGCACAGATAATGCTTATTTAAATTTGGACAAACTCTACTGCATTTGCGTGCAGTATGAGAATTAGGTGTATACGCAAACTGGTTTGCACACATTTAACATGTGCAAACAGCTTAGTGAATTTGCCCCACTGTCTTTTTTGAATTACAAAATGTTGAACTTAAAAAAATCCATAGTGACAGGATTTTTCCCCTGCCTGTACTCTTATATTAAGGTAGTGTTGAGGAATAAGAACAATGGAGAGCAGTTAAATATAGCTTTGAAAAATTGGATTCAGAGTTATGTCATATTAAATGATTCTAACTATAAAGGGATCATTGGTAGGGCTAGATAAGCAGGATCTGTCTTATACTCTGGGTATTTAGTATGATTACTGTCTTATATAACTCTCATAAACTGTTGTCTTCCAAATAAATCAACATAATTTTACCTCAATTCGGAATAATAACTCACTATTTTTATTATTCTTGTTTTTCAGTCAGATGACCTTATACTCCAGAGTATTTTTAAAGCATATAAACTCTAGTGATTAGCAGCTTTACATAAACTGATCTCTGTGATACCACGTCAGATTATAAAGTTCAATCATCCTCTTTTAAATTATTTCAATTAAGTACTGATTCAAAGTGGACGAAATGGAAAACATTTCATTTCTTTACATGAAACATGGATACTGTACTGGTTTTGTATATAGTTTTGCTGGAGACTATAAACGCAAACTGGTGTGGGAGTCATGTTGAAGGATATCAGAGTACAAACTACGCTTATGTCTGTATTGATCCACTGCACTCCAAGTCCTATTCACTATTCTCCAGAAACGCTTTGTGTTAAAAATAGTAAAAAAATTAAAAACAAACAAACAGCTCTCAAGCTGTAAAAATATCTGCTTCTGTTAAAGAGAAAACAATGCCTCATATTTCCGAATCACATAAAAGCCTCTGATGTGCTTCTAAAAATTACTCCTTTACGACTGGTGAGGGATGAAGACTCCATATCTGTGTGCATACAGGAGCAAGTCTCAGTTGGTGACTCACTAACTTTGATAGACCTGGATGCTTATTGGCATGCCTGATTCCTACATGCTGCTATTTTTAGATATCTGTCCCACAGTGCACCTGTCTGTGTCACCCAGGAAGTTACTGGAAACTGCTCATGCCATCATGTGCCACCAGAGGCCCCGTACTGATTGTTCCATCCCTCGTCTGAAGCCTTGGCAACAAGGAATAAGGGGATTGTTAAGGTCAAATTGAAACCTGAAGCAGACTTATTGTACAATTACAAGAAGATAAAATTAATTTAACTGTAGAAAACTCTAAAGTCCTTGCCAGAATAGGATTTACAGCAAAACCACTTTCTATATTTAGGATTTCCCACTGTCTTTAGCAAAAATGACCTTTTTCAGGAGATAATAAAGCCCCTGCAACATGCTGGAAAATTAAAGAAGTCTGAGCATTCTGTAGCTCATCACACATACAAGGAATTTTGAGAAATCTACACAGTGTGTGTCATGTGTTTATCCCTGACAGGATTTAATGCTAGATTTGCTTTTCCCTTTGAAGAAAATCATGAGAATTTCATGTCCAAATTAAACCTGTGAAAAAACAAAACAAAAAAACAATCCATGCCTTGACTAATGCTGTGAGAAAGTAACTGAAGATGTTGAAGTAAATCCATTTTGACATAAATTGATGTAAAAACATTTTAGGCATTTTACCATAATGCCACATAAATACAGTATGTGCACTGAATGCTTCTATATTTTGTCCATTCCTTGAAACCTACAAGCTAGATCCTGCAACTGTGCTTAAATCTTTGCACTCTCACTGAACGATTGTTAACTTTGGTTTCACACCCAGTGCAGAGAGCAAACGCTTACCTCCAGAAGAAAAAAGGAAAAAAAAAACAGTAGTCAAATGTCAGGCCCCCTTTCGCATCTCTGTGGTGTCTGATAAAAGTCAGTCCCTTTAAGCAAAGAGTTGGCAGTGTTACCAACTGAGGCACTGCAAGGCAGGAAAGGCCCCCGAGGGGCTGGCATTTCAGAACCAAGCTAGAGTCGGGGGCACAAGCAACATGGGATGCTTCAACTCACAAAGCATGCTAAGCAACTCAAACACAGGCAGAGTTATGGTTTGTAACAGTAACTTAAATTCATATAAAAACTGATCCGCAAATCAAAAAAATATTCACAGTCAACATGATACAACATGATATTAGCCTCATTTTTGTAAAAACCTGCAAAGGGGGGCAACCCCTGATTGGCACCCCTGGTAAAAATGTGTAAACTGCAATAATAATAATTGAAACATTTATTGTTCTGAATCATTTATTTATTTGAAAAAAAACAGCTCTTAATTTCAGTGAAAAAAAAATCTTCAATAAGAAATAACACTTTTTTGTTAATTCAAAGGTCCCACACTTATTGGCACCGCTGCTGGTAATACATTGTGTGGCAACAGGGATTAAACTTTTTTATGTATTTCAGAATATGGGACTGCAACAAATGTAGATTTAATCTTATGGCATATTCTTTCATTTTGACATAAATAAATAAAAACACATATTTATTTATTTACTGTTCAAAAAAAGATCCACTAGGAGAAGTAGATTTTTGTTTTGTCATTTTCTGTCTTTTTTGAATCTTCAGGTTTTATGAGGAGGTTTTCTGTATTTTTTCCAACTGGGTACGTCGATTTGCTAATTAGTGAGGTTGTGAAAATAATTATTATTCCTTGTAAGATCTAACGATTTATGACCCTTCCAGTGATGGAGCTGCTTACTCATGGGAGCAGCTGGTGGAGCTTTCTGATTAAGACCCATAACTATTGACAAAAACAAAAGACGTCATTAACATGGGCATAAGAAAACCAGAGAACTCCATCTTCATCTTCGGCAAGATAGGAAATAAGTAGAAAAATTAGAAATGCATTGTTATGTAATTCCAAGTCTTGCCGAAAGGAACATAATCTGGACTTTGACCCACATAATGTCTTTATTTCATTTAAGCGACAAAAATAAAGAATGATTTTACTGAAAACTGACAGAATCCTCTACGTGTTTTTGTATAGAAACATCTGTGTACAGGTCCTTCTCAAAATATTAGCATATTGTGATAAAGTTAATTATTTTCCATAATGTCATGATGAAAATTTAACATTCATATATTTTAGATTCATTGCACACTAACTGAAATATTTCAGGTCTTTTATTGTCTTAATACGGATGATTGTGGCATACAGCTCATGAAAACCCAAAATTCCTATCTCACAAAATTAGCATATTTCATCCGACCAATAAAAGAAAAGTGTTTTTAATACAAAAAACGTCAACCTTCAAATAATCATGTACAGTTATGCACTCAATACTTGGTCGGGAATCCTTTTGCAGAAATGACTGCTTCGATGCGGCGTGGCATGGAGGCAATCAGCCTGTGGCACTGCTGAGGTCTTATGGAGGCCCAGGATGCTTCGATAGCGGCCTTTAGCTCATACAGAGTGTTGGGTCTTGAGTTTCTCAACGTTCTCTTCACAATATCCCACAGATTCTCTATGGGGTTCAGGTCAGGAGAGTTGGCAGGCCAATTGAGCACAGTGATACCATGGTCAGTAAACCATTTACCAGTGGTTTTGGCACTGTGAGCAGGTGCCAGGTCGTGCTGAAAAATGAAATCTTCATCTCCATAAAGTTTTTCAGCAGATGGAAACATGAAGTGCTCCAAAATCTCCTGATAGCTAGCTGCATTGACCCTGCCCTTGATAAAACACAGTGGACCAACACCAGCAGCTGACACGGCACCCCAGACCATCACTGACTGTGGGTACTTGACACTGGACTTCTGGCATTTTGGCATTTCCTTCTCCCCAGTCTTCCTCCAGACTCTGGCACCTTGATTTCCGAATGACATGCAGAATTTGCTTTCATCCGAAAAAAGTACTTTGGACCACTGAGCAACAGTCCATTGCTGCTTCTCTGTAGCCCAGGTCAGGCACTTCTGCCGCTGTTTCTGGTTCAAAAGTGGCTTGACCTGGGGAATGCGGCACCTGTAGCCCATTTCCTGCACACGCCTGTGCACAGTGGCTCTGGATGTTTCTACTCCAGACTCAGTCCACTGCTTCCGCAGGTCCCCCAAGGTCTGGAATCGGCACTTCTCCAAAATCTTCCTCAGGGTCCGGTCACCTCTTCTCATTGTGCAGCGTTTTCTGCCACACTTTTTCCTTCCCACAGACTTCCCACTGAGGTGCCTTGATACAGCACTCTGGGAACAGCCTATTTGTTCAGAAATGTCTTTCTGTGTCTTACCCTCTTGCTTGAGGGTGTCAATAGTGGCCTTCTGGACAGCAGTCAGGTCGGCAGTCTTACCCATGATTGGGGTTTTGAGTGATGAACCAGGCTGGGAGTTTTAAAGGCCTCAGGAATCTTTTGCGGGTGTTTAGAGTTAACTCGTTGATTCAGATGATTAGGTTCATAGCTCGTTTAGAGATCCTTTTAATGATATGCTAATTTTGTGAGATAGGAATTTTGGGTTTTCATGAGCTGTATGCCACAATCATCCGTATTAAGACAATAAAAGACCTGAAATATTTAAGTTAGTGTGCAATGAATCTAAAATATATGAATGTTAAATTTTCATCATGACATTATGGAAAATAATGAACTTTATCACAATATGCTAATATTTTGGGAAGGACCTGTATTTAACTTACCCATACAACTCCACCATGCACCCATCCCAACTCCATGAGATTTCAGGCCCTTCTTCTCTCTTTGCTTCTTTGCTCAACATACTTATTTTATTTTATGCGTTCATCTTCTTGTCCTGAATAATCTATCGTGCAACAAGATAAAATTTATTTTGGGCATTATTATTAAAGTCTTATTTAATTCATCTCAGACAACAATGCAGCCATCTGGATATGGAGAACAGGTAGAAATGAGGATGCAGAGCAGAAGAGATGCGAGCGCTCCCTTTTGTTAGGCAGCTCTGATTACCAAGGTTACCGAGTGATGCTTAGCAGCTGTAGCTGTCACAGCAGGACGAGCAACACATGATTCATGATTCATGCCGAAGCCATTTTTTAAAGATTGCTGCTTTGCTCTGTATGTATGCAGAGCAGATCTAAATGAGGATGTCAGGGCTTTCTTGAAATAATTAGAATGCACAATGCAGCTCCTGTTATAAACAGCTGTTTCACTGTACTTTCTTCTTATTGTTTGCCCCCTGTATGCATTTTTATGTCTTCTAAAGTCATTCACATAAGGGCAAAGGACAACATATGCATGTGCAAACCTGCTCTCTGCTTGTCCCCATGGTCCATTATCATCCCCCTTAATTGGATCCAAAGGGGAAGAGACTACCAGAAGTGTCTGCTTTTGCACCACTTCAGTTCAGAAGCAAGGCAAGCCTGCGAGTAAATTGAAAATATGATTTAGCTACGGGAGTGTTTCATGGTATTCACTGGCTCTCTGTGACTTACTTGGCATTCTGGTAGCAGGTCCGCTCAGACCCCCAGGAGTCGGGGCTGCAAGGCTGACATCAGTAGTCAACACTGATGAGCCCTCCTGAAAGTGAGCATATTGAGCTCAGTGCAATCACCCAAATCCGTCATCGGACTTGTGTTTCTTAAAGGGAGAGTTCAGGATAGTTGAAGAGAGGTTCTAGAAGTTAGAAGCATTTCATATATTTTAACTGAAAGTAGTAACTCTCCTGATATATATTTATTTGATATGAATCCAGATTAGTTGGTTGAAGGTCAAAAGCTGAAGAACGGCTTGAAAGTAAACGTGTACTGTCTTAAAACAACTCAAATCTCAAAAACATCACAGCATTTTATACACTTTAAAACCATCTCCAAGTTTGCATTTGGCAAATATTAGCACAGAAAGTGAAGATTGGTTATATAAGTAATACATTTTGGAGACGGTACGCCACTGATCTACCTGTGTGAAACTGGAACATGTCAAGCAAAATGAAACTTATAAAGCATTTCTTGTCAGAGCAACAGTCTGATATGAGTAAAACATTGTAGGCATTTACGTTAAAAACACAATTTTATTGATTTTGACACATCCTTACTTTTCTATCAGGCACTTACTTTGATCGGAAAAAGATTCTGGATTGCACAACGACATTGCCATTATATCATCACTTTGGGCTGTGCAAATAATCAGATCCCAAACGATCACAAAAACAAAGCAACATACGTTAAAATATAATCATTTAAAATTGTTTTGAACATGCAGACTGTAGAATCTACTGTAAAATGAATATTGTGAAATTTGTTAATATGTGGATGTGTTCTTATAAATTGACCAACCTTTACAATGATGTTCACAATGAAAAAAAACAGTGACAGAGAGACCATGCTGGTCGGTGCAACTTCTGGTCTGCTTGTGAAATGTGATGTGGTCCAGATGTGGTGAAACGAACATTGGCTGCATGTCAAACTTTGGCGTTCAGAGATAAAAAATGATGACAGAACTTAGTTTTGTTATTTAGCTGCAAGAAATGTGGTGTGTGGTTCCCAAGTCAAATGAATAACCGTGATTTTAATATTGACCAAAATAATTCTCATGAGTTTTTTTGTTTATAAATCAACAGCCTAAATATGAGTGGCATGTAAGGATAAAAACAAAGAAAAGCAGTTTGATCCTGTTCTGTTGTGCCTGTACGGCCACATATGATGCCTGGGTGTACATGTGACATTGAGTGTTTTAGGTCAACACCTTTATATCTGCTGAGCTGATGCACCGTTTCTACTGGGCAACAAAGCCAGTGTGACGTCTCCTCTATCATTTCTGTGCTGGAAACACTTTATGTTCTATTTTCAGCATGTGTATCACTCAGCAGGATTTTTGGTCGTGCACCGCCTCCATTTCACATGTAAATAATCTTTGTCTTGTTTGTAATTAACCAATCAATGCAACCATTATGACAGGTTGAAAGCTTGTACGATAGGATTTGCATAAACTGGTCTGGGCCCATTTGGGATTAAGCCGTTAGCTTCAGCCTCCCCGATCAGCTTATTTGAATTGAAATGAAAATGCCAATAGAGTTATCATCTGCAGGTAACAGCTTATAACCTTTCAACAGAGCCTTAAAAATCCTGAACTATCCCTTTTAAGGTAAGCAAAGGCCGTGGGCTTCCAGGTTGTGCTTTCAGTTCCTGCAGACCTCTGTGTGTTGTCATGTTGCTGCCTTCCTCATTACGATGGTTGGTATGGAAAGGTGCATCCTGATGAGATCATTTATCAAGCTGAAGGACTTGATAAATCACCCTTTAATGCACATGCAAAAAGCATGACTCAGCCCATTTGGTTATTTGCTTCGTGTTCAGCTGCTAATTATTTCCAAATGGAGGACTGAATTATGTGGACACCGGCATGGCAGCAATATGTGACAGCTTGATAATGAAAACAAACCAAAACAACTTCTTTTAACGTGTGTGATGGGTGGTTTAATTCAAATTTTTTAACAGCTGTTTTATTTTTTTTCTTCATCTTGTGGGATCTGCTCTCAGGCTGAAGAGGAGGAAGAGGAGGACCAGCCTCTGAGCCTGTCCTGGCCTGAATCCAACCGCAAGCGCTTCACCTATCTCCTTATCATTCCCATTGTCCTGCCGCTGTGGCTAACTCTTCCTGATGTCAGGAAAACGGTGCGCGAGGCTGACTTTCCACACCTTTTTCAAGAAATCTCTTCCAGAAGAAATATATTCATCTGCTCTCTTTCTTTTTCAGTCATCAAAAAAGTTCTTCCCTGTTACATTCCTGGGGGCCATATGCTGGATTGCAGGATTCTCCTATCTAATGGTGTGGTGGGCTCACCAGGTACACACAACCCTGCAATTTTTGATTAAAAACATCAATGCAACCACATAAATGCCCACCAGTAAGCATAACCCCCATGTAATAAACAGAACTCTTTGTCTTTTCTTCCTCCATCCTTGACATTTGATTAAAACATAATCACAGCTGCATCATTCAAAACATAAAGTCTCTCCCACAAGCACCAAAGCATCACTAGGAAATTAAAAATAGCTGGAACAAAAGATGAGGTTGTATTTACCCCAAAGCTTATTTTTTTCCTCTTTTTTTGTTGCAGGTTGGCGAGACCATTGGGATTACAGAGGAGATTATGGGTCTGACTATATTAGCAGCTGGAACCTCCATCCCTGACCTCATCACCAGTGTCATTGTGGCACGCAAGGGGCTGGGTGATATGGCTGTATCCAGCTCTGTGGGCTCCAATATCTTTGACATTACTGTCGGGTACGTCATATCAGAGAATGTTTTGCACGAGCTCAACCTTTTTGTTGTGTGGACCTAAAGGAAAAGGGATATTATGAATCTGTCCCCAGGATCCTCTTAATTAGACTTTTTTTTTGCATTTAAAACTATTTTTAGCTCCTATGTTTAGCGCCTTTTATTCTTATTGTTGAGTATTTAAAAGTTGTGTATTTATGTTAAGTATTTGTTGTGATTTTTGAGGATTTTATCTAAAGTGGTAGGAATGTGACATATGGTTTTAAAAAAATATGTAGCAAATAAAATCTAAAAAGTTTGAATTCAGACCGTGTGCTGTGTAGAACCATCAACCTCTGCAATTATTGCTGCTGTCTCTATCAGCTTTAAACATCTAGAGACTGACATTTTTGTCCATTCTTTTTGGCAGAATAATCCAAGCTCAGTTAAATTGTGTGGAGAGCATCTTTGAACATCAGTTTTGCCACAGATTCCAAATTGGGCTTGCGACTGGACTTAAACTGGACCATCCAGAGTCACAAAAATATGCTTTGATCTTTCAGTTGTAGCTCAGGCTGTTTAGGTTGTTGTCCTGCTGGAAGGTGAACCTCTGCCCCAGTCTCATATGACCAGAGCACCTTCTTTACTGTGTCCCTTACATGGCTTGCAACAAAATGTAAAACAGACTTTATGTGGCTTTCTTTGAAGAATTACTTTTTTTTCAGGATGCTCTTTCTTAAACACCAGATTTGTGGAGTTTGATAATTCGTTACACTGGATTTTATTTCGAGGTATCAAAGTAAAAGGGGCTAAATACACATGTACACCACACCTTTCAGATTTTCATTTGTAAAAACAAATATGTAAACCTTATGTAATTTTCCTCCCACTTGATGGCTATGCACACAAACAAGTAGTTTTGCATTTGACCAGGGTCAGCATCACTACTGGTAGCATGAGGTGATACCTGGACCATACAGAGGTTGCATAGGCAGACCAACTCCACCAGGGTGGCACATCAATACGTGCCATTGCCCAAAGGTTTGCTGTGTTTCCCAGTAGTCTGAAGAGCATGGCGGAGATTCCAGGAGACAAGCAGTTACTGTAGGAGAGCTGGACAGGGTATCTGCTCCTTTGTGCAAGGAGAAACAAGATGAGTACTGCCCGAGCCCTACAAAGTGACCTCCAGCAGGCCACTGGTGTGAATGTTTCTGACCGAAACTATTAGAAATAGACTTCATGAGGGTGGTCTGAGGACCCGATGTAGGACCTCTAGTAGGCCCTGTGCTCTCTAACGGGCACCATGGAGACCGACTCGCATTTGCCAGAGAACACCAGAATTGGCAGGTTCGGCACTGGTGTGCTGTTTTCACAGATCAGAGCAGGTTCATTCTGAGCTGATGTGACAGATGTGAAAGGGTCTGGAGAAGCTGTGCTGAGCTTTATGCTGCCTGTATGCTGCGGTGGTGGGTCAGTGTTGGTCTGCAGAGGGAAATCCATGGAGGGACAGTGGCACTATGGCTGCAATTAGGTAGACCCATTTTTAGACCCTTTGCTGGTGCAGTGGGTCCTTGGTTCCTACTGATGAATGATAATCACTGGCATAATGTGGCCAGAGTATGCTGGCAGTTCCTGGAGGAGGAAGGAATTGATACCATTGAGTGGCCTCTACGCTTCCCTGATCTAAATATAATAGAACATCTCTGGGACATCGTGTTTAAGTCCATCTGACACCACCAGGTTGCACCTTAGACTGTCGAGAAGCTCAGTGATGCCCTGGTCAGGATTTGGGAGGCATTAACCCAGGACACCATCCATCATCTCCTAAGGAGCAAGCATGTGGGGGTCATACAAACTACTAAGTACCATTATGAGCTGCTGCAATGACATTTTGGCAAATTAAACTAGCCTGCCACATTACTTTTTCAGTTTAGATGTCTTGGTGATTTTGGATTAAGCCGTCTGTGGATTAATAATATAGATTTTTATCAAATGATGTGGCATCCTTTTTTTTCCTAACACATTTCCCATTCCATATCAGTATGGATATCCAGCATGATTTGTTTTACAGTTAAGGTCTGATGTGTTTTCAAAGTGTTCCTTTAATGTTTTTGATGTATGCATTAAGGTTTGTAGTTGCAAAATGATAAAGTGTGAAAAGGTGTAAGGGGTTTGAGTACTGCTGTAATACACTGCCGTGAACAGTTACTCCATGCAGTTGTTTCCTCAGCATTCTCACAATGTGTTCGTATCTTTGCAGACTGCCGTTCCCCTGGCTAATGTGGTCCATGTTGCGTGGCTTCATCCCAGTGCAGGTCAGCTCCAACGGCCTCTTCTGCGCCATCGTGCTCCTCTTCCTGATGCTCCTCTTTGTCATTATCTCCATTGCTGCGTGCAAGTGGCGCATGAGCAAGCTTTTGGGTTTCATCATGTTCATGCTGTACTTCGTCTTCCTGGTACTCAGCGTCATGCTGGAGGACAGGGTGATCACCTGTCCAGTGTCCGTGTGAGAGACCTGCCGAGGAGCTGCCCTCTCCTCACCAACCTCGTCACCATCTAACAACCATCCATACAGTCTGCCATCAATCTCACCCTAACCCTCCTGATCCTTTATACCACAAGAACTTTGCATGGGTTTTAGAGAAAACGGGAATAAATATGGAATCTGTGAATGTTTTTGGCCCACAGCAGGAGGGTGGCAAGACTTTGTCTAGAAAAGACTTTTTTGGATATTATTTTTGAGGAGGGATGCTAGCTAAACGAAAGCTATTATGCATGCAATTACTTTCACTGGAAGATACTGGAATCAAGACGTTGCCTGACAGGTTGGAACAGCAATGTGTTAAAATTTTTAACAGCAAAACACCACGACTTGAGCAGCAACTGTGAGCACATTTGAATGGACAAACTCGCTCAGCAAGCTGAAACAAATGTCGGACGCGGATTAATTTATTCATGAGGACATGGCAGACTTTGTGGATGAGTGTTTCGCTCCAAACCCGATGGTATTGAGACTCTCGTGTGAGATTTCTGCAGACAAACTTTTGCCTCCTTTTTTTTCTGCGAATCCATCTGTGCTCTGTCTTTATAACACGTTTCAGCCTTCGTCTTGTCCTGCCAATTGCCGTCAACACATTACCAAGGAGCATTTTTTTGTTGTTTTATTTTTGGCTCAATAGAACTAGCAGTAGGTTTACAGTAACAGTATTGTTCAATGTGAAGCCATCTTAAAAGTCTGCTTCTTTTTTTCTCTCACTGATTGTACAGAATCTTCCATGCTTTACATGTACCGATTTGAAAAACGAAAAGAGCAATAGCAAAAGCCTGACTGAAGTTTAGCCTCTAACCTCCAATCTCTCACGCTGTTTGGAAGAAACGCATGAGTGCATAGGCTCAATAACTCAATCAATGTTAGAAGTGCCACATTCAAAAAGATCTTTACCGTGTTTAAGCATCATGGTTGGCTTAGATTAGTCAATGTGTAGTGCTTTGTTCACCATAAACCTGCCTCAAATCACCTAGTCAAGCTGTTTGAGGTACAAGTAACAAGGCAGAAACTGCATAGAAAAAAAGACCCTTCGGGGTGAGAAAATAACCAACATTTAAAAGGTTGTGTACAAAAAAGTACTTTTTTAAATATTTCTTGACAAATCAAGGGTCAATCTCTATGTATGGTCAATGCTATTTAACAAGCTGTCTATCAATCCATTTCCTCTAATTAAAGGTGCTTTTGTGTGCATGTGTGCAAATGTGCATTTGGAGTCACCACACTGAAACTGAATCACTTATAGAGACGTTTTGCATATATACACACATCTATTCGTCTCTCTTTAAGCTAAGTAGAATGTGGAAAAAAAATCACAGACTTTATAGCAATATACCACATGTTGTCTTTGAGAGTTTAATTGCTCCACGCATGTTTTTCTAATGTGGGATTTTCTCGTCAGATGCCATTACTAAAAGATTAGCTAAAATATGGGGTTATTTGTTTTTTGTTTTGATATATGAAATTTTAAATTGAAATATGAGCCCTTCCTGCTCAATCGAATGAGCAGAAATTTAAATTTGGTTTGGTATTTGTAATGTTTAAAATAATAAAATCACAGGGAAAAAGACATAAAACTGGCCTGTTTTCCTATATTCTGACACCCTTCACCTGAGCTAGTAAAGAACGTGCTTCATCCTGTGACATAACTGACCATAAATGGCAGGAGCCAGTGTTAATAAATCTGTTTAAATACTGTGTCCAAGCTCCTCAAAATTTTAGATATGTGTTTAATTTCTACCTTCTTGTTTGTCTATGTTTGTTTTGTGGTGGAAAGAACATGTGGGACAACACTATTAAAGTGTGCGGAAGAAACAAACTCGGCTCATATTTGAATTTTACATTTTGTATTTTCAAACAAAAATCAATAGACGACTCCTGTTTTTGGTTCTTTATTGCTGGTTTCCGACGAGAATGCCGGTTATTAGAAACATGCATGGACCCTAATCCTTCCCATTTGTCTGTCCTTTCTGTCCCCCTTCCCCACAGGAGGTTAAGTGGGCGACCAGTTTTCCTCCTTCCTGCTTAGAGCTGACCTAAAACACCTGCTTCTTACCTCAGCACAACCTCTGTACAGCTGCGTAGTAGGAGTTAACTGTAAAATAATACTATATATAGATTCTCTGAATGCGTGAGGAAGCATGCATGCAAGCAACTCAGGCTGGTTACCCCAGTGGAGCTTAAGCTGTATGTTATATTTTATGCTTTCGTTTGCGGAGAAACATCAAGGAATCCAACCTTGTTTGTTTTTTTTGTAAATATAAAACTTTTTCTTTCTTTTGTTCTGCAAAAACAGAAGTTGCACACATAGATTTAACTCACTACTTTTGCTTTGATGTTCTGGAAGATATGATGATGTGTTGCAGGGAACCCCTTTAGTAGCACAATTGAGTGAAAACATGCATTTTCAAACACCTGATTAGCATTAACAAACTGTAAGCATACCCATTCTAGTTCTGTTAAGTAAATGAGGGCTTTAAATGCCACATTTCCTCCTCTTCTTCAACTAATTTATACTGCCTCGCATGATGTTTATTTTAGCATATGCAAAATAAAAACCTCAATCATAACAATAGCTGTTGTAAGTGGATGTGTTTTCACAGATCCCATTCTTTCACCATTCAGTTTGGAAACGTCAGTTTATGGCCTCGGCAGTGTCTCCATGTTCCTTGAAATCCTTCCCTCGGCGCACACATGACCTGATGTTTGATCCGATCTCACCTTAGATTTAGTTTTTTCTCACCGCCTCCTCAAAGGAATTCTTTAGGAAACATCTGATTTTTATGTGCTCTCGCTGATATTTTATGCAGACTAGAATAAAGTTTGCTTGGCAGAAAATACTGAAAAAGGTGAGGAAAGTGAATCTAACGGACATCTCCCTCTCTGTTTGCCTTCACTTCAACTCTTAAATTAAGTCTCAGTTTCCAAATAGAATGAAAATGAATGTGAAAAATTACCCACAATTTTTCACATAACCTGTTCTGATGAGACATTTGAATGTAACAACAGGTACGAATTTCCAATGTATGTGGATATTCACATGTTATTTTTTAAGTGAATGAAGAGAAAAATAAACTACCAGATGAGTTTAGCACATGAGCTTTGCATTGATTGTGGTTCACAAGGGTAAGCGACCGTGAAAGTTAGCCACTTACAAGCATTCTTGCACTAGTAAAATGTTTTATTTTCTTGGTGTTAATCTAAGATTTATTTAACATGTACATAGGCTGTAAACAGAAACAAATTATCCATATAATCTATATGTGTACAAGAAATATGTCTCTTTATGTAAAAAAACACAAAGTATAATATAATTAAAACAAATAAAGATGCTAATTCAAATATGCAAATGTGTGTATGATCGCCTATATTTGTTTCTGACTTTGTTTTAGTGCGTTGACTTTCTTCTTTTTCTGGGTTTTCAGCTTAGGGATTTTAACAACTAATGTGTCTTTTTCCAGGGTGCAACAATTATACATCATATAACTTTAACAATACTTTGCAAGAAAGACTGAACAAGTGTGGGTTGTTTGAAAAGGTTGACAGAACCCCTCTTTTATCTAAAAAGAATAGAATTTGGATTTGAATAATGCAACAAGATTTAAAGAACAATGTGTTTTAGACAGATGGGACCAAATGTAGAGTTGCTCAGCCATACTGCATAGCACTCTGCTTGGCCAAAACCAGACAGAACAATTGAGCACAGTGGTGGAGAAGTAAGGATTCTGGATGGTTTTGCAATCGCACATCCAAGGTATGATCTCCTCTTCATACTAAAATGTTCTAGAGCCAAATGGGAGGCCGGCCATCGGACAGCTGAAGTTGACCCAAACTGTGTCATCAACAGAACAATGATCCCAGACAAAGCTGGAAATCAATAGCAGAATTGCTGTGAAAGAAAAGAATCAAGGTGTTGGAATCGTTGAGTCCAAGTCTAGAGCTCAACCCTTCTTCACAATGACGTGGTAGACTGATAAAGTCATACAGAACATGACTACTGCTTGTTATTGTTCATAAAGACAGCTCTACGGGGAACTGGATCAGGTCTTGGATGTTTCCCGTAACTTTACTGAAAGTTATGGACTCTTTCTTTTTCCCTTGACTGTAAAGTCCAGACATTATGGTTCATTTTGTGACTATAATCTTTAATCTGAGGTATTTTTCAAATAAACATCATCCAAGGATTCTAAACACTTATTTTTTAATCCATATCTGAAAGTGCTGGTTCAAAGAAGTTAGATATTTTTAAAATCAGAATTTTCCCGTGGGAAATAATTGATTCTAACATGATTATAGGCTCAGTGGGTTTGTTATTTTGTTTCTGCTACACTTCACAGTGCTGTCAGTATAATGCAGGCATTGCCCTGATAATGCACACCTGGCTCTGTCCTGCATGAGGTTGACATCAGAACTCTAACCACTTCCTGTAGCTGTGATAATAACCAATCTGTTTATCTCTAAATCTTCAGGCATCATTTATTTCTGCATTCCAGACACTTCAGAGGGGTTGAGCACAGAACTGTGCTTTTAGACGGCTGACTGAGTACTGAAATTAAGAGTATGATTTCAAGCATTATTTTAGACTTCCTTCCCCGTTCCTGGTTGGTTGGTGAGGAATTAAACAGTGGAGTTTGGCGCCATCTAGTGTTCAAACTGCTACCTTACTGCGTCTAAGTAATGACGCAACAGTTACCGTGATGCAATATTAAGGCAAGCCATTTTTGTAAATATTCAGATGTCTGAAATGTAAGTCAGTCTTAATTCTTGCTTATCAGTTTGCAACTACACTGCCCTAGTTTGACATTTGCTGACATTAGGTCACTATTTTCCTGCACCATTTCAAAAAACATTCTTACTAGTCGCTCTTTTTGCCAACGAATGGCGCCTTACTCCATCTAGTAAGAAAAGAATCCCTACTACTAATAAGCCAAAGTCCTGCATTATCTAGTGGACTTTTTTTAGTCTTCAACATAATCAAATAGTCAGTTTGCATTAAAAACCCAAACATGTTATTCGACACAAATTCTACCGACTAAGTTTTAGTAGCCCTTAAAAGTACAGACTAGTCAACAACTTTTTTTTATTAGTTTACTAGTAGACTCTAAATGCATCCTCATTGACTAGTCAACACTTTTAAAGTCCTACTAGTTTGCCAGTGCAGCCACAAAAGTCAGCAAAGTAGGCAGTACTCAAAATTGATGTACTAGTTGACTAGTAACACTACTTTTGGCTTACATGTTACCTAGCAAATCCTAAAATGCACTCTTGGTAACTATTTGAAGCCATTTTAGCGTTACTGGTGCATACACCACCTAAAAAGTGAACTAGTACACTGTGCACTAGTTAACAAATTCTGGCCTACAGGTCACGTTGTAAAGGATACATTTGATCATTAGTTGAATCCACTCCAGGCTTACCGATCAGTGCATCCAAAATGTCAATTAGTTACATAGTATAGCACAGTGATTGATTAGTTTGGTCTAGTTGTTGACTAGTGCATCAAAAGGCTTCTAGTTTGGATTTTTGTGCTACTTAAAAGGTACTTTGGGTGGCTATTAAGACATTTGCGCCTGCTAGTTGGACATAAGTGCCACTGGTTGGCAAAAAGTGTTCTTAGTAAGACTGTTTTATTTATTTATTTGCAGCAAAATATTGAACAAGTGTGAGCAAATCTTTAAGTAGTGGAGAGCAGTCAAAAACTAGTAAGTAAGAATTATTTATGACATGAACAACATCAAATCTATACACATGTTGCTTGCCATACATCCCCACTGTCAACCCACCTTTATGTTGGAAAACTTTTGTGTCTAACGTCATTTTCCAGGGCTTCCTTTCTATGTTTGTGTCTTTCGCTAGAATAATGTCTCATGGTTTTCCAACTAAAGCGTTTTACTTGGTATAATTGCTATCACTTGAAATAACCAGGAAACAGAATGATTCACTGTTTGTATATCATGCCTGTACAATTCAACTGACCTACATTTCTTTTGTTTGTTTTTAAGGGATGTGGGAAATGACCATGGAGGATATTTTCACGGTACACAGGATTTAACTCTGCCTGTGGGCTTTGGTATCATTTTAATCTTTATGTCAAAGCACACATTCTGTTGGAATCAACTTGAATAGAATAAAAAAAAACATTTCCCCAACAAAGTTATGTTTTTTACACATACCTGGATCAAATTCAAACAACTTTAAAGACTCTTTGAGACGAGCCGGAACAGAATCTCTGATTGTTCCTCGGAAGTCTGTTTGATTCTCCCCAGGACGTACCAAACCCTTTTCACTGGCAGTAATCCCTGTTACAAGGCTTCTCCTTTGCATTTTACAGGAAACTATTTCTGCTTGTGTCAACCAGTGCTAGATATTTACACAGATAGACAATCTCCAATCTACATTCAGGATGTTTTATTGAGACGGGAGTAGTTGCTCATCAATAATTTTTTATATTTTTGGATCTAATTTTCAAACATTCTCCTTGTTTATGGACATACTTTATTGCTGATTAAAGGAGAAGATATCACGGTGAGTGTGAACCGCTGTCTTAAATGTTTTGCGGTTATAAAAGTTGTAATTAAATTAATTGATTAGCACTTCTGTTCATATTTAGTCTCTCTTTGCAATAAAACAAACTTAATGGGATGCCATTGTAGCGTAGGTTAATAAACAGAAGAGGCAGCACATGGTGTAGGAGGTTTTGTTAGAAGGTAAGCCAAAAACAACATGAGAAAATAATCTATTCAAGTCAAAGTATAACCACATGAAAACTTATCATAATAGCTCCTGATTTGTCGTATTGGTTGTGTTTTCTTTTTTTCCAAGTAAGTGGACTTAAAAAACGGTGCCGTGTTTTATTTTAAAGTAACAGACAAATAAAATACAAACGTCTTCGTTTTCAAACAATTACGCTACAACTAACATTTGTATATACACTATACTGCCAAAATTATTGGCTCACAACACCAAATCAATGAATCCTAGTGTTAAAATCACCTCCATGGCTGCAGGTGTATAAAGATTGGTGTAGAGAAACTTGACTGACCTGCACAGAGTCCTGACCTCAACCTTCTTGATCACCTTTGGGATGAACTACAGGTCCTTCTCAAAATATTAGCATATTGTGATAAAGTTCATTATTTTCCATAATGTCATGATGAAAATTTAACATTAATATATTTTAGATTCATTGCACACTAACTGAAATATTTCAGGTCTTTTATTGTCTTAATATGGATGATTTTGGCAAACAGCTCATGAAAACCCAAAATTCCTATCTCATAAAATTAGCATATTTCATCCGACCAATAAAAGAAAAGTGTTTTTAATACAAAAAACGTCAACCTTCAAATAATCATGTACAGTTATGCACTCAATACTTGGTCGGGAATCCTTTGGCAGAAATGACTGCTTCAATGCGGCGTGGCATGGAGGCAATCAGCCTGTGGCACTGCTGAGGTCTTATGGAGGCCCAGGATGCTTCGATAGCGGCCTTTAGCTCATCCAGAGTGTTGGGTCTTGAGTCTCTCAACGTTCTCTTCACAATATCCCACAGATTCTCTATGGGGTTCAGGTCAGGAGAGTTGGCAGGCCAATTGAGCACAGTGATACCATGGTCAGTAAACTATTTACCAGTGGTTTTGGCACTGTGAGCAGGTGCCAGGTCGTGCTGAAAAATGAAATCTTCATCTCCATAAAGTTTTTCAGCAGATGGAAGCATGAAGTGCTCCAAAATCTCCTGATAGCTAGCTGCATTGACCCTGCCCTTGATAAAACACAGTGGACCAACACCAGCAGCTGACACGGCACCCCAGACCATCACTGACTGTGGGTACTTGACACTGGACTTCTGGCATTTTGGCATTTCCTTCTCCCCAGTCTTCCTCCAGACTCTGGCACCTTGATTTCCGAATGACATGCAGAATTTGCTTTCATCCTAAAAAAGTACTTTGGACCACTGAGCAACAGTCCAGTGCTGCTTCTCTGTAGCCCAGGTCAGGCGCTTCTGCCGCTGTTTCTGGTTCAAAAGTGGCTTGACCTGGGGAATGCGGCACCTGTAGCCCATTTCCTGCACACGCCTGTGCACGGTGGCTCTGGATGTTTCTACTCCAGACTCAGTCCACTGCTTCCGCAGGTCCCCCAAGGTCTGGAATCGGCCCTTCTCCACAATCTTCCTCAGGGTCCGGTCACCTCTTCTCGTTGTGCAGCGTTTTCTGCCACACTTTTTCCTTCCCACAGACTTCCCACTGAGGTGCCTTGATACAGCACTCTGGGAACAGCCTATTCGTTCAGAAATTTCTTTCTGTGTCTTACCCTCTTGCTTGAGGGTGTCAATAGTGGCCTTCTGAACAGCAGTCAAGTTTTAAAGGCCTCAGGAATCTTTTGCAGGTGTTTAGAGTTAACTCGTTGATTCAGATGATTAGGTTCATAGCTCGTTTAGAGACCCTTTTAATGATATGCTAATTTTGTGAGATAGGAATTTTGGGTTTTCATGAGCTGTATGCCAAAATCATCCGTATTAAGACAATAAATGACCTGAAATATTTCAGTTAGTGTGCAATGAATCTAAAATATATAAATGTAAAATTTTCATCATTACATTATGGAAAATAATGAACTTTATCACAATATGCTAATATTTTGAGAAGGACCTGTAGAGCGGGGATAACTTGCATAAACCATAATGGAGGATGTTTACAGAATTGTTAAAATTGCTATTGCTGGCAACGGTGAGTCCATCAACAAACTGGACCTTTATAGATTAAGAACAGGATGTCATCAAAGATCATGTACATGTAAAAGTAGCCAGACAAACACTTTTGGCAATATATTGTATATTCATATATACAATCCATGAATTATGGTAATATTAAGTTTTTCTAAAGTGGATTTTAAGAGCATGTTTGCAGTTCATTCCCCCTCTTAAATTCCACGTGAATTTTCCAAAGAAGTCATTAAGATTCAGCAAACACACCGGCAGCTATTTATCATTACTTGTGTAACACCCACTGATCACCTATGAGAACAAAATAAAATCCCCACTGGAGCACTCCAAGTGTTTTTGTTTCTAGTGTTCAGTTTCAGGTTTGCCTTTGGAGTAGTTTTGTGTTCCTCTTTGGTGTTGTGTTCTGCTGCTTTATGAATGCCCCAGGCTGTTGGTTAATAGCAGAGCAGAGCTGTGCTGTAATTAAAGGCACAGTGCTACAATGATATTTAAAGTACAATATATCAATTCAATTCAATTCAAAAATACTTTATTAATCCCAAAGGGAAATTAAATAAGCTATCAGCTGCATTTTGACAAACGCTTGAGAAAATATAATCAGAAAACAAATCAATAAAAGTCTTGTAAATGTGATAGGGCAACACAAAGTGTCACATATTTGTAAAGTAAGAAAAACAATACATGGAGCTTAATATTTTTCACATCTAAAAGAGTGAAATGTGTGGTCTGTTTTCAGTCTCTCTGAATCAACACTTTTTTAAAACCGCCTTTCACTGAAATTACTCTGTATTGTGTCTACCAGCTTCGTCTAGAGACTAGTCTTTTTTCCATTCATCTTTGCAAAACAGTCAGTCAGTCATTTTCTACCGCTTATTCCATAGTGGGTCACTGGAGAGCTGGTGCCTATCTCCAGCAGTCTACGGGCGAGAGGCAGGGTTCACCCTGAACATGTCAGCTTTCCATCGCAGGGCAACACAGAGACATACAGGAGAAACAACTACACACACACTCATTCACACCTAAGGTGTGAATTTACCTAACCGTCATGTTTTTGGACTGTGGGAGGAAACCGGAGTACCTGGAGAGAACCCAGGGGACCCCATGCAAACTCTATGAAAGCCGAACCCAGGACCTTCTTGCTGCAAGGCAACAGTGCCACCAACTGCGCCCCCGTGCAGGCCTAACCTGTGACATATAAATCCATTTCAATACTAAAGTGGATCAGGTTACTATATACTATGTGTTAGATACACAATAAGTATAAAAAAAAGCACTACAATGGTATCTTTTTTCCCCACCTGAAAGCACAGGAAAGTGTCAGTATTTCACAGTCCTAGTCTTTAAGTCTCTCTCTCTTACACACACACACATTGGGTTGATAGTATTGGGTCAGTAACAGGCTTCTGCAGATCCTGGTGACGAACTGTGAGGAAGTGCATTCCCTTGAATCAGATGCGTCTAAAAACATGGAGGAGATTGTCTTTCCAGGATAAGAGTTGGGAAAAGTGAATGTGTGCGGGTCTTATTGTGTAGGTTTTTTAACAGAATTGACTCTTTATGGATTAAAACACATATTTACTTTACAGATTATCTAGTTGAGAACATGCAGTGATTTAACTTTTGTTTTGTGTGCCTCTGATGAAGAAGCTGGTTTAATTTGCTTCATTTTGAGTAATGGAAATTTTAAATATTTTGGGTACAACAGAAATAGTTTATTAATACCTAAGCAACACATCACTGAGGACATTAAAAAAGTATCTGAATTATTGTTATTACATAAAACAAATTAACTATGAATATGTATCTGAAATGATTAACGGGTGAGGAATTTGTCTGAGGACACTTTGTAATCATAAATAAGATTGCATCAATTCCCATTCATCCTGAGGCACAGCTGCCACAAGTCATACTATGAATGCTCTGTGGCTTGTTCACCAATATAGTTTAACACAATCGTTTCATAATAACTTACCATTTCACAGTACTAGACAGCCTAATAATAACTAGGCTTATTTCAAACTTGGAATAACTCTTGTAACTTTTGCATTTTTATTTTCCATTAGTTACTACAACTAGATTAAATTTTAAATCAGTTTTTTTGAAGCTGAATTAACTAGATAAAACATTTCTAGAGGGTAAAAAAAAAAAAAAAATGTTTCTTTTCCTTTTTATTCCCTCTGACAATCCTTATCACCAAGTAACCGTTGTACTTTTGCAACAAACTTTCCTGCCAAACCAGGTTTCCTCTTAAATCCATGAGTATGTGCTGGAATCTGTGGGGATTTCCCTCATCTCCCTTAGGCCATTCAGGATCTAGCTCACTTTTCTGGATCATCTGCCAGCAGCTAATGAACATCACGTGCTGACGGTGGTGAGGTCAGATGGCATTTGGGACGGCTTGGTCAGCCAGACTGAACTCTGGGGACTTTAGTCTGCTTGTTGCCACCAGGAGATTGTGCGTTTGACTCAGCAAAATAACTCTCAGAGGAGGCTACAAGCTAAATCATGCACGCTCGTTTGATCTTGCTACAAGTCTGGCAACAGAGAGATTTGTCAGACTGAGTCAGACTGGCTATAGTGTAAGAAAGTCATCTCAAAATATCACACAAAGAGGCGAGTCACCATTCAAAACTGCTCAGTTTATCTGTTTCTGGGTGTTTTTTCTCTACTCTGAGGTCTCAGTGGACCTGCTGAGACTGTGATGACTCACAGCGAGGCCTGTGTTCATCTGGCTTGTAGCTTCTGCACATGTGGCCGTATGATTCAGCATGAGAGATGTCTGAGAGTGAGTTAAGGTTAGCAACAGGGGGAGAATGTCGTATAATTATAACCATACAGGTTTTCTCACATTCACACAGTACTTCGGAAACCACCTGATGGAGAGAAAAACAAACGATTCAATCCTGATTCAATTCCAGAACGCAGAGGAGCCAGGAAACATATGAATTTAATTAACGGTAAGACCGTTAAACCTTTATAGAAAGCCTTAGGTAATTTCCTTTAAATAGAAAAGTAAAATACTAAAACACATGTTTGCTCAATCATGCAAGCTGGCTCTTTTCACAGGTTTATTTGATTTTGCTTTAACAAATCAGAACTAGATTAGTTTGTACTAAATTATGTTAAACCAAATTAAAATTGGAGAGTACTCGGCTAAACTTGAATTTAATTTTTATACTGTTTCTGTTTGTTAAGTGATATACTATATAATACTTGTTCTGATAACATGTTCTTTGAGCTGATACTATATTAACTAGAATTAGTTATAGTTAAAGAAAATAATTAACTAACCTGAACTCAAATAATTTTAATTATAGTGGAAACAATAGATAACTGAAATGAATGGAAATAACTACATTGATATTGTCTGAACTGAATTCAGCTGTATTAAATAATACAAAAAATAAATAACTGAATATTTTATATAAATTAGCGGAATTAGATTGGACAGAATGAATGTGAAAATATTGCTAATAAATTTAATTAATAGAATAATTAAAGTACTTTCAGCTGAACTGAATTGAGTTTAAGTGAATAGAATACAACATTTATTAATGGAATTAGTTAAAAGATAAAAATGAATTGACCTGAACAAAATGTGATGGAATAAATTAATTTGAACTGAAATGAAATTAATTTAAATGAAAGATTTCTGTTATTGTAGTAGCCAATTTGTATTAACTCATGTTTTACAATTGAACTGTACATACAAGTATACAAATGTGAAAAAAGTTGTGTATTCTGTCATGTTATAACTGTGAAGTGATTCAGCACATCACAGGATCTATGATAAAAATCGTGTCAGCAAAGTATTACCTTTTAAGAAAACACATTAAAGGAAGGGAGTGTAGCACTTCCTTTCTACTATGGAGGGAAGTGCTACACTTGAGAAAAACTAAAACCTGAAATAGAAAGTAAAAATGAAAGCTATTTACAGCTTGACTGTTAGATAAAAATGTCTTGTATATTTATGTGTGTGTAAAGAAGTGAGTTAGGCTCTTTTGTGGTCACAAGTTGAAAGTATCTTAGGTATGTATGGACGTGCTCCATGTATATAATTTAAAACAAGCCCATTTATGTTGAATAAGCGTCCTCCTATCAAACTTCTACAGCTTTCTAACCTGGCTAAAAAAAAAAAAAATCATGTCATCTTTTAGTGAGGAACAACTGAAACAGAGCAGAACCGAAATATGGTTGAATGCTTTAATGGAAATAAGGATAACTTACAAAAAGGAAGCACTGGAACAGGACCGGGCATGGGACTGGACTTAAGACAGAGAAACAAGAAATATGGAAGAGAACAGAGGTGATGGAATAATCTAGCGAGGGACAAGGAGAACTGTTGAGTATACATACTGAGGCTGGGGAAGAGACAAGGCATGAAAATCAGCCAACCTAATCAGAGGAAATGAGTTGCAGCTGAGGCAGAGAGGTAGAGGGAGCAGCTGAAGGATGGAGAGTAATCAGCCTATAGACCAGAAAAAGAAATTCAAGTTATCCCAGGGAGAAAAATCAAACTCAGATCTAACAGAAAACAACTATATTATAATAATAATAATAAGAAGAAGAAGAAAAAACTAGGAAACTAAATAATTCAATTCAATTCAATTCAGTTTTATTTGTATAGCGCCAATTCACAACACATGTTGTCTCAAGGCACTTCACAACAGTCAGGTACATACATTCCTATTAATCCTAACAATTGAACAGTGCAGTCAAATTCAGTTATTTATTCAAACTGGATAAAAAGTTTTTCTATCTAAGGAAACCCAGCAGATTGCATCCAGTCAGTGACTTGCAGCATTCACTCCTCCTGGATGAGCATGTAGAGACAGTGGACAGTCACTGGCGTTGACTTTGCAGCAATCCCTCATACTGAGCATGCATGTAGCGACAGTGGAGAGGAAAAACTCCCTTTTAACAGGAAGAAACCTCCAGCAGAACCAGGCTCATTGTGAGCGGCCATCTGCCACGACCGACCGGGGGTTGGAGATAACAGAGCAGAGACACACAAAGAATACAGAAGCACTGATCCAGGAGTACTTTCTATGGGAAGGAAAAGTAAAGGTTAATGGATCTAGCTCCTTTAGTAATTTCACCTAGAAAGAAAGAACAGATAAACTCAGAGCCAGTTTTCAAGGTTAGAGTCTGAAAGAAAGCACATAGAGTTAGTTACAGTAAAGCTCAGTCAATTTCCATGTCTAGGAGAGAGAAAGGGTTAAACACTAAAAGACAGGGCCATGTGGATCATCTGTAGAGGGTGAGCATTAAGTTGTTGCCAGCAGAAGCTCAGATGATTCCCCTCTCCAGAAAGGTGTCACAGGTAGACACAGAGCCAGGCCAGGTGTAGCTTCTAGGAAGAGAAAAGAGAGAACAAGGTTAAAAGCTGAAATAACAGCAAACAATGCAAAATTGGAGAGTAGTGTGAGAATGTAGCAAAGAGGGTGAAAGTGGTCGTTAAGTCCTCCAGCAGCCTAAGCCTATAGCAGCATAACTACACATATAGTTTCAGTTCAGATTATTTAGTTAAACGGCGCTTATTTACAACAATGTCATCTCAAGGCACCTCACAAAGGGTCCCACTGATGGTCATTGTTATACTAAAAACCACAAGGATTGGGATACCTCTCTCTGTCAGACTGATTATAACCATTGGAAAAGAGAGGGGCTCATACAGGTAGCAGAAATGGAGGGTGTGTTTGCACCTCAACCATAACTGAGCCGGTTTAGGCTAAACCTGACTCCCCCTTACTCCAACCAACAGGGAGGGATGAAGACGGAGGTAAATAGTATGAACAGAATATTAAACTAAAGAAAGTTAGGCCTAAAGAGACAAATAAACAGCAAAGGAAATGGTCAAAATACACACGCCAGAAAATCAAAAACCAAACACCTCATCATCATCGACTTAACTCCTAGTTTCTAAGTTTCACAGTACCCAACATTTGACCTTTAACAATCAAATTAACACTGTGTAAGCTGGTGTTGTTTTCTCCCAATAAAATCTGGATGGAAACATTCTTGACTAAAGGATCTGTTACTTAAACTGCAAGGATTATATGGTCATCCTTTAATTCAGCTGTAGCTGTATGAATGTACAGTAACAATACCCTAAAACTGTGCTCATAATAATGTAAAAGGAAATATTTAAATATATAAATTTGTAGTAAAAATAGAACATTTATCCAAATATTTCATAAATTCTAAGATGTAAGCAGGGTGAATTTAATATTTTAAAGCAACCCAGGAACCTGCCCCTGAATAAACATTCACTTTTATATGAGGAACCTGAAGCTTGACATGAACTTCATTCCTCTTTCATCACAATGATTTATGTCTGTGTTTTCTGCATGTTTGCAAGACCCGCTCTACATTTCATTCATCTCCTGACACTTTAAGAATGCTGCATGTTTGTAAAAGAAAACAAAAGCTGGATCTGCGGTGACTTGTGCCACGTGACTTTGCCATCCACCGTTTCTGTATATAATGTGGTTGCTATGGTTTGCAAATGCTTCTAATAAACAACTCAAACCCTGAGAGGTATTGGTTATTCTGTCACTCCTTCAGAGGAATTTTCCCTGTGGAAATTCACAGGTGTGTCAAGAAAACATGTATTTGAGGGTTGTTGGAAATGTTTTACTCAATGACTTACATTGTAATTATTTTGCTGCCTTAATCTGAAAATATAATCATTTCTTCCTAAGAACGGACCTGTATGCAGTCATGAACAGCCCTGTCAATGGGTTGGGCAATGAGAGAACTCATTGCCCAATGGGTTTTAGGGTGAATCATAGGAGGAATAAAAAGAGCAGATGGAAAAAAAACATTTCATGGGAATGTTTTTGAAAGCATTTAAGATAGATAACGTTATCTCTCTGAGGGTGAATCATTAGACATTTATCACAGGCACGCTGACAGCCCATGTTCGTGTGAAAGGACCTCTTTCCCTCATGTGCTGGTTTTCTAATTATTCTTTTTGAGAGTTAAGAGGTACTGGACTCTGCTTTAACTGGAATTTAAGGTGTATTCTAACAAATCCATGCTATATTTGAATTCTGAATAAAATCCCAATGATAACCTTTTAAATTCTCTGGTAGAAGCCACCAGCTTTTTATTTGAAGTGACCTGGCATTTCTAGGAGCTCATAATGCTGGCCCACAGCATCACAGACTACCTAACAGTTGGCTTGAAGTGCTTTTCCACATACTCATCTTTTGTTTCACACAAAGACCCACCTGGAGGGTTTGCTGCCAAAAAATAAATAAAGCTCAGTTAAAGCAAACAGTTCCACAGAGTTTAGCAAACTCTTCATATTTTTGCGACAGGGAGGAAAGAAATAGCTATTTTTCCTGGCATGTAGAACTTGCCTACTGGTTGCTATGGAGACTCAATGGACTCCCCCAAGACAACACTTACCGCTGTGTGTGGTGGCAAGATAAACTAGGGTTCTCATCCAGCCTTGTACAAAGTTCCAGTACTCAACTTTTAAATTATTGCTTTGACTGTAGGTGTGGCCAGTTCAGTAGTTATTTTCTTGTAGCCATTTTCTGACTTATGATCATCAACACACCTCCCTACTGAAATAGGAAGCCTTCTGGTCTTTCCAATTTTAAAGACAAATGTGCACCTGTGTCACATTAAATTTGTACCCCAGGACAAGCTGCAGAAATTGTCATTATGTTTGAAATAGCTCGGACCCACATACAGAAAACACTCAGGAGGAGGAAGTAAAATAAATGTTTATTGAAGATATAGTCAGGAATGGACGAAATATCTCACTGTAAGGAGAGAAGGGAAGAGTATGGATGAGTACGGGTAACGGAGGGAAAAACGAAACTAAGAGCAAATAGTTATTTTGATACCGAGATCAGCTTATTGAGTTATGATGGTCAGGTCGCCAGGGGGAATGGGATTCAGGATCCAGGTCTTAAGCAGGTATATCCGTAGAGAGTTCACTTGGTGCTGTTCTGTGGAGCTCAGGTTACAGTAAACAAGTTCGATGTGCAGTGGCTTACGTTGGAGGGTGGAAAGGGTACGCTTGTGGGTTGGCTCAGGAGACGAAGAGGACAGGAAGCTGCTAGATTGATGCGAATCCAAACAAAGGTAGATCACAGGATAGGAATCCTCAGAACAAAGACAGGCTTGATCATCCAGAGTAACCGAAACATAGTCCAGAAAACTCAGTGACATAGATCCAATCTTAGGCTTTCAAAACCTACAGAAGAGCAAAAAAAAAAACAAAGTTAAACGAGGTCAACCTACAAAGCATCACAAGAAATGTAGCTAGAGTTTGTACCACTGTGGCAAATCACTCTTGCATTGAAGTGCTGGCAGCCTCCTGCTTAAGTACTCCTCCTGGCAATCAATGGAATAAGTCGCACCTGTCACCCAGCACACCTGAGAGCTCCAGCACCACCTGAGAATGAGCACATGTAGCAAGCACAAAAACACAAACACAAACCCAGATCCTGACAGAAATATTGACCAAGACCATTTTAAAAGGCAACTTACTCTGCCTTCCTGGGAACAAAGCGGCCAATAAAGAAATTATAGGATGGTTACACTTTTGTAATGCTCAAAGCTTGTGAGCTAAAGTTCAAACAGAGGGTTTTCTCTCAGTTTACACGGTTTAAAGCCTTGTGCTAAAAACAAAATAAATGTTTAGGGTAGAAAAAACTAATTTTATTGCTCACAAAGCAGGAGAAGGATAAACTAAGTTATCACAGAATTTACAAATGTCAAGAACTGGAGAGAGAAGAGTAATCAAATAAAAGAGAGCCACACAGCACAGAAGACCCCTGGTAGAGTAACATACGAAAGACTCGTGAGAGATGAGTCTAAAGACCCAAGAACTGTTAAATGATTAAGAATTTTACTCTCAAGAAGAAATTTACCAAATCACTGCAACAAGACAAGGTTGTATGGTTATAAATTAAGATAATCTTCACTGCTGCAACAGACATGTTCAAGCCAGGCTGAAGGATGCATGACAGCCTACAGATAATTTTGGAAACCTGTCCTTTGTTTAAATGCAATGACATTAGAGCTTTTTGGCTGCACAGTCATTGCTTTTGTTTGGAAAAAGAGAGGAAAGCTAAATAACATGAAGAACACCAGCCCTACAGTAAAACACAGTGGTGTGAGCATTCAGTCCACTGGAAAATGAGAAGTTCAGCATAGTTAAAGGAATCGTGGAAAAAAAAGAATGTGTGAAGATTTTGAAAGAAAATCGTAGTCAGTCAGCAGCACTACTGGATCGGGGTTGCTTTGTCTTCTAACACGACGACAGTGTAAGCATCTGAAATTAATGTCAGGTGTTTGACTAAGCTGTCTTAAAATTATGTTTCACTCTGTTTTTTTATAGGGAGAATAATCATTTGATTCTCCACAAAACGTATATCTTTCATTCATCTTTTATTCATGCATTTATTTTCAGCCTATTATTTTAAGACCATGAGTTTAATGTAGAGGAGTTTGCCCACTCTCTGATGTTTAATGTCCTGGATGGTCCCCACCTTCTGGTCTAGACGGGTTTTGGATCATTCTGAGTCAGTCAATGTCGAACCCGGACTGCTTCACATTTATTTATTTTTTATTTGCCATTTTGCATAACAGAGTTCTGGTGAATTGGGCCTGGGACTTTTTGGGGGTTGAGTCTACAAATGTACCTGCAGAATTAGCTAGAAATGCCTGGGGAACTTTTTCCTCCCGACAGGTTTGGATGTGTTTTTTCTTTCTTACTCGCTAAATTTAGTTTCAAAGGAATCTCTCAGGTAATGGTCCCCCCCTCCCCTGGCCAATGGGGTTCCTCGCTGACTTTCCAACCCTTTTTTTTTTTTTTTTTTTTTTTGCCGGAAGCCTCACTATGCCTCAAAAGCACACCTCC
The DNA here is from genome assembly GCF_021462225.1 of Girardinichthys multiradiatus. Lineage (NCBI taxonomy): Eukaryota > Metazoa > Chordata > Actinopteri > Cyprinodontiformes > Goodeidae > Girardinichthys > Girardinichthys multiradiatus. The sequence continues at coordinate 21,664,799 of NC_061807.1, forward strand.
TCCAGCTTTGTGCAGTCAGTGCCGCAGTCACTCAGCTGCCACCCCTTGCCTGGTGGAGATCAATCGGACTTATCTTCTGTGAGCTTTCACTCAAGGATTTAGGACATTAGGGGAGCAATGAGTTGTTTTGCATCAACAGGTAGATGCATAACTGATCCAGGCGCGCAGGTGGGAATAAGGTCCAATCCAAAACTTTTTTGCGTCATTTGGAATTCGTCTGTTTTTTTTCTTCTTCTTCTTTTTATTCCACTTCAAACATAAAACATTTGGCCTATTAAGCGTCTGCCATATTTTATGTTGCGTGTAAGTTACATGAAGATAGAGTAAACTGTCTCGCCAAGCTTCAGGTTTGACGTGAATCTCGTTGTTCCTGTTCCCCACCTTTTTTTACGCCGCTCCGAAAATGTCGCTCAGTTTAAACCCTGGTTCTGGTTTTTTTTTTTTTTCCATCTGGATGAAGATGAGTCTGGATCTGAATGGAGAGCGACAAAAAAAAAAAAAAAAAAAAAAACAACAACAACAACAACAACAAAAAATTCGCTTTAACGTGGGTCCCGAAGGAAGGCAAGATGTTGGCATAGCTGTTGATCTCTAAGGCCTGCTATGCCAACAACTTGCCATCTTTCTCTCCCCTTTGCAGCCAAGACTTGGAGATTTTCTGGCTTTCTTTATGCAGAATGCGCAGCTAGAACCAGCCCTGTCGGTTTACTTTACGATGTAACACAGACAATCATGAGCTAATTTCGTCTTGGTTTTTATTTTTACGCAAATTGCAGCCCTAGGCGAAAAATGCACTTAGAACAAAGTTTATCAACCTTAACGATACACATCGTTTAGAACACATGGCACTATCGTTTAGATTTTTAAATATTATAGATATAAAGGTAAACAGACTTTAGAGTTTTTTCCCGTTTTTTATTTTATTTAATATAGCCAACTTTAGCCTTAATTTTCAATGAATGGTTGTCATCACGGAAAATAATGTTAAATGTTTTGCGCAATGTTAGCAAATAAAGTCGCCCAGCCGGTTTTTGTCAGAACAAGTTAGTAAGAGGTTTTTCAAAACTTTCTTTTAATCCAAAACGTTATCTTGACGCAAAATTATAACTGTTTTAGCTTTGTTCTTAAATAGTTAGTTTCATATAATTTAAAAATGATATTCTCGTTTATACCAGGGATAAGTTCTGGATTGTGTTATTCTTGGGGTGTGACACTAAAATCAAAAGCCACAAGATAATTTCATTGGGTTTCTGTTATTTCTGTTGTATGAAATTTAGGTCCAATAAAAGATAAAAGTAATAATAACGCTCCTATTTTCAAACCAAAGATTTTTTTTTACTTTATTATTTTTTATTATTAATCTTTTTTTTATTTATTCAGGAAAGTCCATTGAGACTCATGGTCTCAGAGAGACCTGTTCCATACATGGACAACAAACGTAAAAACAGTAATAATAGATTACCTGATATATTAATTATGTTAGATTAGATAAATTGAGCTCTATTTTTCATCCAGTGGATTTTACTACTGGCTCAGTGTACATATGTTTAGATGTGTATGAAGCCACCAAAGGAGCTACTTCATTACCTCTTTACATTGTCTTTACCATAGGAAAAAATTCCTGAATTAGTGCTTCTGTGTGTCTGCTCTGTCTTGACAAACCTCCAGTCAGTTGCCACTAAGTCACACTGAGCCAGGTTCTGCTGGAGGTTTCTTCTTGTTAAAGGGAGTTTTTCTTTCCACAGCCGCAACATGCATGCTCAGGGATTAGTGCAAAGTTAACAACTCAATGCCATCAACCGGCCAATGTCACTAGAAGCTTGTTTAGGAAGAAGAATTGCTGCAAAGTCAGGCACTCGATGCAGTGGAGTGGATTTTCTTAGATAGAAAACTTTTAAACACAGCATAATAAAGCTCACTTGACTCCAAAAAAGCATTGTTTTATAATCGGGAAAAAATGTATGTTTATGGAACTGACTTTAAATCTGTCTGTGCCATGATTGAATTACCTATATATTTATAGAAACTGGATTTGGTCTTGTAAAGTGCCTTCAGATAACATTTGTTATGAGTTGGCACTATATAAATGAACTCAACTGAACTGAACTGAATCTTTTTTGAAAAAGCGTCACACAGTATACATGTTAAGGGAATAAAATGTGTTAAAAGTATGTTTTTTAGCATCACATTAAGGCCAAATTGAGGGTCCATGATTCAAAAAAATATTTTTGACCTAAATATGTGACCCTGGTATTGTGTTTCTCTATAATTCCACTACTATTTTAATAAATAGAAATTTGCTTTCCTCTACACACCCCAACAATGTCCTCATACAGGAACCTTCCCTTTGGGCTCTGAGAACCTATTGAGCTTAATTTTTATTTATTGTAGCCCGTTTATCAAATAACTTTTTTGGGGTTGGACCCTCTCCCATCCAAGTTTTAAGTAATGTTAGCAGAACAAAGCAGTTTAATTGGTCCATTTCTATCTTTGTTGTGCATTACCTACATCCACACACCCTCCGCCTCACTCTGCTCAACCATCAAGTCTCTTGTGGTTGAACTTGGATCCAATATGAAAAATAGGGGGATTGAGCTTTTAGATTGGCTCCAACAAGGACTAGTTTACAGCTTGGACTAGACACATTTAAATTTATTTTGGCTTTTGAATCCAATTGGGTATATGACAATAACAGATTGTATGCATTGTGTGTGGTATTGTGATTTTGCGTTATTGTACATTTTATTCTTTCATACAGCATCCAATTGTTTTTATTTGGCTAAATTGTAATGCACTTTAGTTTTTTAATGTGCTATTTATGAAACTGACGTGAAGCTGTTTAGCCTCTAAATCATTTGACAGAATGTTTAAGTATATTGTAACAATTTGTTCATTTGTGGCAAAATGTAAATGTATGATTAATTTCAGACTTTTTTGAATAAAACAGTAGGCTAGTCGGTGGAGGAAATAATCATATCAACAAATTACTCAGAGTAAAGTAGTTTTTACCCAACCACAACAGTAAAATCCTACTTTTACAGCACAATAAAAATGACTTTTTTTTTAAACATGTAAGCACATGTTTTTGGGTCTAATTTTACTTCAGAAATCTTAAGACAGGAACATAATAGGTATAATGCTTTGCTAAGTAAAGGATGTGGATACTTTCTACACCACCATTAAAGTTACATTCTTCCAAGCATTTTGTTTAATACACAGATAAGAAAACATTGCATTCAGCCTAAACGACTGGAAAATGTGCTTGGGAGGTAAAAGGTTAACGAGACATGAAGACATCTTATGATGTCTAGATGAGATAAAACAGGCCTAACCAAGCCTGACTTTAAATGCTGTTTAGAACAGAGTTGTAAAATAGGTAGTATGTATGTCCAATTTTTTTCTGAACTAAATAAAGATAATGACTGGCTGATCTGAAATTAAAATAAAATATATGTGGCAATTTCATAAGTGTTGTTTAAATACCCTAAAATGACAGTCAAGAAAAATCTGATACTTTTAATCCTTGAATGTTAAAAGTGCTTTTTTTTATTTTTTTTTTATTTTTACAATTTAAATTAATTAGAGAGCAAAAAACAGAGAGAAAGACTCTCAAATAATTTTTTTTTGGCAAATTGCATGTATGTGTGAAAGAAATAGAATAGAAAATGCTGAAATCTCCAGAGATGAACGTCTAATGTTAACTTAAAAACGGACAGAACAGGGAGTCATATCTTTGGAAGAGTTGCCAGGAGAAATCCTTCTCCCTTAAATTTTAACAACGTTCTCATTAAATATCGCGGGTTAAATTATATTTGTAAAGTAAAAAGTGGCAGCTTATGAAAACGACGCGTCCCTGCTCATTTCTCTCTTCTGCCGGACAAACTGTGATCACGTGATCTCAGTGCTGAAGTCACGTGACAGTGCGTCGTAAGCGTCGCTTTCAATCTTCTTCCACCACGGCCGCCGTTACGTAGATTCCTCTGCTGTCTGTAACTGCGAGGAGGGTTGTTTCATAATCCGAAACCCAAGACGAGCTTCCAGGGGAAGAACAGATAAGATTACCGTCATTTATAAAGCGGGACCGGAGTCCGGATTTCCCCAAACGTTAGCCTAGCTTAGCAAACAGCCCTGCTGCTAACCGAAGCATAAGGCAGCGGTCAGTTAGACTGTAACCAGACTTATATACTTCTGACTTTTTATCTGCATTTGCAGCTGCTGGTAAGTTGTTCAGTACTGCTAGGATACCTGTGTACGGGATGTATTTTTTTAATTTGAAATACTATGTGATAGACCAACACAAAGTAGAGCATAATTGTGATCTGGAAGTAAGATGAGAAATGGTTTGCCATGATTTTTTGTAAAAGAATCTGAAAAGTGTGGCGTGCATTTGTATCCAGCCCTCCTGAGTCAATGCTGGGGTTTTTTTTTTTGTTGTTGTTCTTTGCAGTAGGGTTCAAGCTCAATAGGATTTCTCTGTGAACATCAGTTTCCACATCTTTATTCAGATTCTCTGTTGGATTTAGGTCTGGACTTTGAGCCATTCTAGTACAAGGTAATATGATCTAAGGTACTCTATTGTTGGCAAGTATTTTTGCTGCTTCTACCGGTCTTTTTTTTAGGATTATCCTGTATATGCCGTGTAGTGTTTTGCAGTTCGGCCATCAAGTTGAATTTTGGTCTTATCTGACCAGAATACACGTTTGCTATCCCCCATACATGGCTTGTTGCGAAGTTTAAATGGCAGTTCCTATTGCTTTCTATCAATAGTGGCTTTCTTTATGCCGCCCTTTCATCAAGGCCAGATTTGTGAAATAAATGCACAACTGCTCATTGACAGCTCCTCCAGAATAATCACGGACCTACTTTTCCGATTAATGCTGGATTTTATTTTGGCACATCCAAGTTAAAGGGGCAGGATATAAATGCACGCCCCACCACGTATCCTTTTCCTTCCACTTCACAATTCTGCCCTTAAAATAAAATTAATTTTGTGGTTATAACAGCAAGTTCAAAAAGGTAGGAATACTTTTGTAAGACACTGTAGTTGTTAAGGTGTTTCTGAGCTACAGAGATACACTGCCTTGCAAAAGTATTCAGCTCCCTATTTCCTATTTTGTTACATTCCAGTCTGTAATTAAAATGTTTTTTAATCCTATTTATTTTTTGTGATGGATCTGCAAAAAATAGTCTTAAGTTTGTGAGTGAAACGAGAAAATTATAAATAAAAACAACTGAAAATTGGAATGTGCCGATGCATCAACTTCCTTTGCTATGAAGCCCTTAAAAAGCTCTGCTCCAACCATTTACCTTCAAAAGTCACATAAAATGAAGTTCACCTATCTAAGTGCCACATAACACCTTTACTGGATGCCCCCAGAGGCTGCAGGACCACTAAGCAAACCATGAAGACCAAGAAACTCTTCAAAGAAGTCAGGGACAAAGTTGTTGAGAAGTACAAGTCAGGGTGGGGTATAAAAAATATGCAAATCTTATTGTTCCCCTGGACCACCATCAAATCCATCGTATACTTTCACAAGGCACTGTGTTGTAATCACATTACGATCCTACTTATGGTTCCTAATTTCCACAAAGTTCAATGATTGAGACCTTTTTTGTCCTCCATTATTAAGACTATAATGATTGAGTAGCTCCACAGAATAGTTTTAGCTGAGCCACTCCAATTGTACCTTGTTTTTATAGCCCCGCTCTATGAAAACATCACATTATCACCCTCAGATTTCTGTTCATCTGAACATTGATGTGTTACTATTTAGATTTTGATACAGAGCCTTAAGCAAGAATACAAAATAAAGACCTGCTTAACCTAGGGAGCAGTTTTCATCTTCTTATTGTGAAATTATTATACCTTTTTGCCATTCTGCTCTTCAGAGCAGCTGTCTGTGTTTTTTTATTTTTTTTTTTCCAACTGGAGAAATGACCAAATATTCAGAATGTCATCCTTGAAGGCAAAGCAAAGGTTTAGTTTAGTTCTTTCACTCCTCTTGGCTGCAGTGCTGGGCAACAGGTAAGGGAGGGGCACAGTTCAGATAAGACACCTGGAGTGGATGAATTCAGGATCTCTTTCACCAAAGATAGTGTTTGAAAAGAGTAAAGAAAATCATTATCTGCTGGAAAAATTCAAACGAAATACTCTTTGATGCCCTGAACACTGGCATAAACTAACGAAAAATGTTGTGGTCGGTTCGTTCACGTAAGGTCATGTGTTCAGCAGGGATGAACATCGAAAACCTCACCCTCTGTGAGAAGATCGTGTCACCCTCCTACATCCGACAGGGCTCTCAGGCTCGTCGCGGCCACGAGCAGCTCATCAGACATTTACTGGACCAGGTTGGGTTATCGGGACAAGGTGTTATTTTTATTCGTTTTAGCATTGCTGCAGATGTTTCGTCCTCTCACATTGTGCTTTTTGCAGGGTAAGTGTCCGGAGGAAGGATGGAGCGAGAGCACCGTAGAGCTTTTCCTCAACGAGCTGGCCGTGATGGACAGCAACAACTTCCTGGGCAACTGCGGCGTCGGAGAGAGGGAGGGCCGCGTGGCGTCCAGCCTGGTGGCGAGGAGACATTACAGGTTTAGATCGGTTTCATTTGATCAAGCATTCATTGTCAGAAGGATTGTTCTGGATATTTGAGAGATGTGAGGATAGTTTTGCATACAGTTTGATACAGCAGTCTTTTGATGTTCTTTTTTTCTCCCCAACGTCAAACGTTGCAAAATCAGGACCCCAATCTTTCTATCCTTTCTCTTGATGCCTCGTATTTTTCTGTTCTACTGATTTATGTATTCAGAGCGACAAAACGTCTAACCAAGAGTGCAGATATATGGCAGCGAACTATTATGCACAGCTATTTTCCCATTCCCTTGGTTCAAAAAGAGTTCAAGCTAAAATGTGTATATCCAACTTTTCTATGATATTCTAAATTGCTGAGATGTTCTTGTTGGTGTTACGCTTTCTGTTCTACTGATAAAGGTTTCTTTCTGTCCAAAGTTGACTCCAGAACAGAGGAACCCCTGCGTTTGCACAAAGTTTTAGGAAGTTTAACTGTTCTTTTGCTGATGTTTTTGTTTAGGTTGATCCATGGCATCGGTCGGTCAGGTGACATCGCCGCCGTTCAGCCCAAAGCTGCAGGATCCAGTCTGCTTAACAAGCTCACAAATTCTGTTGTTCTGGACATCCTGAAGATTTCAGGTGAGTAGGCTGCAGGTTCATAAAAAAACGTGTCAGCCTTCCCGAAATTATCGGAGTATCACTGCACGCTATATGCATATCGCAGAGAACTGCTTGGACTGCATGAAGTGCTAGCTAATCGCTCAGGCTGTCTTTGCCTGTAATATGTTTTTGGAAGTTTTCCAGGATGAAAGCAGCAGAGGACGGCCTCAGGTTTTTTAAGAAAAAATATTGTCGGAGTTTGAAATAGTGAATTTAATTATTTTCCAGTAGCTGCACTGATTTCTTATTATCTGGGGCTATGTTTGCCAACCCAAATCAGAAGAACACTTTATAGATTATTAGTTTATTTTCATCACAAGTCGTATCGCTGTCACAGGATTTCCCAGTAATATTGTATGGTTTCCTAATATCGTACAGCCCTACGTTAAAACACTACTATTAAATTACCAGTTTCTAAAGAAAGGTATTAACGAAAATCATTTTTATGACTTTTTAAAATAAATTTAAGTGGGTATAGCATTAAAAAAATCTTGTTTGTACCAAGATTCAGAAATTTCCTTCTTGTATGAAAAGTTTAATCCTAATCTCGTTTCCAGGTGTTCGTAGCGTGGCAAGCTGCTTTGTTGTTCCCATGGCAACGGGGATGAGTCTGACTTTGTGCTTCCTGACCCTTCGTCACCGGAGACCCAAGGCCCGCTACATCATCTGGCCTCGCATCGATCAGAAGTCCTGTTTCAAGTCCATGATCACAGCAGGTCAGCATTTGACTTCATGTCAACCTCGTATCCTTTTAATGAACAAACTGGGTCTGTTTAAAAAAATTCCTATTTATGTACAGAGTACCTTTGATTAAGGTTTCCGCTAGATATTCTAAACCCTGTTATGGTTCTAACCACCCTCCATCTCAGTGCTAGTTAGAAGGGAGTTCCTCTCCAATCCAAGCAGTTTAATGTTTTATCAGGATTCGAACCTGTGGTTGTGGAGAACGTCCTGGTGGGCGATGAGCTGCGAACGGACCTGGAAACAGTCCAACGCAAGATTCAGGAGCTTGGAGCAGAAAACGTCCTATGTGTTCATTCGACGACGTCTTGCTTCGCTCCACGCGTCCCCGACAGGTTAATGGAAGATTTTACCACATTTTCAAACCTCTGCAGCATTTCTGTTACAATGCATATTTATGTATTTTATCTATTTTCTTCAGTGAGTGTTAATAAAGAAAGCTCTATTTCTTCATTTGTTTGTAACATACTGTCTTCCAGACTTGAAGAGCTGGCCACTATGTGTGCCAAATATGACATCCCTCACATAGTCAACAATGCATACGGAGTGCAGTCTTCTAAATGCATGCATCTTATACAGCAGGTATCAGTTGCTTAGGTATGATGGTGTGACCACAGGGCTGGTTAGAAGTTTAAACACATACATCATCTGAATATCATATGAATTTTAGATGACCGTTTTGGGTTTTAAGCATTTGTTTCAATATCTTTTTTGTTTTTTTTGTTTTTTTCCCAGGGAGGAATGATGATGTTGATGCAACAAACAAATTGAAAAACTTTTCAAAACCGTAATAATTTTTTTTGGTGTCATTTTTATTCCCTAATTGACACCGGGTCAGAACTGTACACACATGCTCAGATATATACATACATCCCTACTATTTGGAGAAATGTTACTTGGCAAGTTCCACTTCAAGGAATCTTAAGGTAGTCCTCCTTTTTTATTCATGTGTTCCACTTTGTGAAATGAACCAGTACTACTGGCAGCGAAACCACCCCACAGCACAATGCTCCCACCTCCATGCTTAACAGTTGGTGTAGTATTTGAAGGTTTGAACGTCCCAGTTTCAGTCCTTCCAAATATTCTTCCTGTTATCATTGCCAAATAGCTCAGTCCTTCCCTCCTCTGACCATAACACAAGACGGATGGCTTCTCCACCCATCTGGGTGGCTGCAAATATTACTTAAGTTTGAAGGTGCTTGTGGAGTAGGCACTCCTTTCTTAATAAGCACCCTGTCAGTCCGTGGCGATGCGAAACCTGTTCTACCTGCAACAGTCACACCGGTGTTCCTGCATCTTCCGGTTCATCTTATACTTGAACCTTGGTGGTTCCTGCATTGATCCTGATCATGCTAACCAAATTATTTTCACCTGTTTTTGCTCCCATTTTTCCGATCTGAAACTTCATCTATATATACACAAAAGGCAGATTTCTCTCAAATATGGTTCACAGATCTCTCTTTATTTGTGTTAGTGAGCCCTTCTCCTTTGCCGAGATAATCCACCCGCCTCGCATGCTGATTAAAAAGCATGATCTTTGCACAGGTGTGTCTTAGGCTGGCCACGATAAAAAGTGTGTCTTTCATCACACAGCGCAACGCCACAGATGTCGCAAGTTTTCAGGGAGCATTCAGTTGGCGTGCTGATCGCAGGAATGTCGACCAGAGCTGTTCCCCGTGAATTTGAATGTTCATTTCTCTACCATAAGCCCGCCTCCAGAGGCGTTTCAGAGAATTTGGCAGTACACCAAACCGGCCTCAAAACCGCAGACCACGTGCAACCGCACCAGTCTTTTTGAATGCACAGAGATAACCTGACGAGACCCTATAATCCACTGTCATTCATCCACGACTATCGCCTCATGTTGCAGCATGATAATGCTCCTGGAAGCTGAATACATTCAGGTTCTTGCAGGGCCAAGCAAATTTACCGGACATCTCACCCATTAAGCACGTTCGGGATTCTTTGGAAAGGCGTATACCACAGCGTGTTCCTGTTCCTGACCACATCCAGCAACTTCGCACAGCCATTGAAGTGTTGTGGGCCGACACTCCACAGACCACAATCAACAGCCTGATCAACTTTATGGGAAGGAGATGTGTTGCACGGCACGAGGCGAATGGTGGTTCCACCAGACTGGTTTTCGGACACCCTAATACTGCACATTTTAGAGGGGGGCTTTTATTGTTACCCAGCCTAAGGCACACCTGTTCAGTATTCATGCTGTTTAATCAGCATCTGGATACGCCACACCTGCGAGGTGGCTGGATGATCAGGGCCAAGAGGGGCTCACTAACACACTGAGGTCTATTTGAAAGAAATGGGCCTTTTGTGTACACAGAACAGCCAGTTGTAGGTTTTAAAAATCCCTCAAGTGTTTGTTGCATCATCATTGCTCCTTTTAAAAAAATAAAAACAGCTCAAACGCAGCATTAAAAGCCCACATTTGTGAGATTCATGTACAAGAGTCTATGTCAACATCTGAAAGAAACAGTAGATGTTTTCTTAATCACATTTGCATGAGACCCTTTGAGTTTAACCGTTTCTAATTTGAAACGTGCGTTGTTTTTGGTTGACAAAGGTTTCTTAAATATCTTCTGTTTCATTAGGGGGCACGCGTGGGAAGAATCGACGCCTTCGTTCAGAGCTTGGACAAGAACTTCATGGTCCCAGTAGGTGGAGCCATCATCGCGGGTTTTGATGAGTCTTTTGTACAGGAGATAAGCAAGATGTACCCAGGTGAGTAATAAACTAGCCAGATTTGCTCTAAAGAGATGGCTGATAAAACAGTAGGCAGGTGGATGTGTTTATTTGTACAGGCCCATCTGTGGTGACCTTTAGGATCTGTTCATGTATATTTCAATACATGGGACTTTCCCGTTTCCCGACTATGACTGAAGCTTACAAATGCATGCTCCACTTTTCTTTATATAGAGAAATTTCACATGAAATCTCTTCCAAACTTGCTCTCCTTTAGACCTTTCATAGCTTCAAGCTGGTGAAGAGTGGGTTAACGTTTATACTGCTGAAGGAACATGCCTTTCTACGTGCCAATAAAAATCAGCTTTTAAACATGTCTTCTAACACTTCAGGAGAAACTGTGTGAACACGTTATAGATTCTCCTAGGCGGTAAATTTAGAACATCCCGCAGATTAATCTTTCAAACTTTTGAGAGCTTTCTGAATGAACGAGTAAACAGAAATGGAGAATCTGACTTGGCTTGCTCAGCCATCGATTGACACTTGACGCCTTTTTGAAACTTTATTCTGCATTGAGTTTTTTGCCTGCAGGAGAGAAGTGTTTTAACCCGACACCCCGCTGCTCTGTGACAACTGCTTCCTATTTGCTAGTGGAAGATTCATGCTGTTTTCTTGCCGTGGTAATGAAGGCGTTATAGGTTTAACACACAGGCAAGATGCATGGTTATACTAAAAATAACTGACCTGTTTTCCACTGGCTTAATGTTGAAATCATCTAGGATTTCAGTCTGAACCCTCACTGGATCACGTAGAAACGTGTTTGAGAGTTCATTTAGATCAAAACCAAATAAGTTTTTTGTTGCAGTAGTGGCGAAAGTTTAGTTTTACGTCTTACATCTTCATCCCATTTTTAGACTTAATCTGAAGTGGTTGAATATCAACAGTTTTTGTTTTAAGGTCTGGAAACGTTCTTTTAACTACAGGTTCATTTGCAAATTTATATTTGTGTTGATATTTGTTGCGAATTTTAACTTTTTTTGTTTTAAATAGTTTCAATAAAACGAGTGTAATACGAAACACTCCATGAATATTTATTTTATTTTTTGATTTGATGATCAGGGTTATAGCTGTGTTACACCATGATGTTTTAAAATCTGACACTACATGAAAATACTATTGAAATCAAATCAGTTTTGTTCCTAATCTTTGACATGTACAGTACAGACCAAAGGTTTGGACACACCTTCTCATTCAAAGAGTTGTCTTTATTTTCATGACTATGAATATTGTAGCTTCACACTGAAGGCATCAAAACTATGAATTAACACATGTGGAATTATATAGTGAACAAAAAAGTGTGAAACTACTGAAAATATGTCTTATATTCTAGGTTCTTCAATGTAGCCACCTTTTGCTTTGATTACTGCTCTACACACGCTTGGTATTCTGTTGATGAGCTTCAAGAGGTAGTCACCTGAAATGGTTTTCCAACAGTCTTGAAGGAGTTCCCAGAGATACTTGGCACTTGTTGGCCCTTTTGCCTTCACTCTGCGGTCCAGCTCACCCCAAATCATCTCGATTGGGTTCAGGTCCGGTGACTGTGGAGGACAGGTCATCTGGCGCATCACCCCATCACTCTCCTTCTTGGTCAAATAGCTCTTACACAGCCTGGAGGTGTGTTCTCCGCACAAAGACACGGTGGTTGGAATCAAAGATGTCAAACTTGGACTCATCAGACCAAAGCACAGATTTCCACTGGTCTAATGTCCATTCCTTGTGTTCTTTAGCCCAAACAAGTCTCTTCTGCTTGTTGCCTGTCCTCAGCATTGGTTTCCTAGCAGCTATTTTACCATGAAGGCCTGAATCACACAGTCTCCTCTTAACAGTTGTTCTAGAGATGTGTCTGCTGCTAGAACTCTGTGTGGCATTGACCTGTTCTCTAATCTGAGCTGCTGTTAACCTGTGATTTCTGAGACTGGTGACTCGGATGAACTTATCGTCCGCAGCAGAGGTGACTCTTGGTCTTCCTTTCCTGGGGCGGTCCTCATGTGAGCCAGTTTCTTTGTAGCGCTTGATGGTTTTTGCGACTGCACTTGGGGACACTTTCAAAGTTTTACCAATTGTTCGGACTGACTGACCTTCATTTCTTAAAGTAATGATGGCCACTCGTTTTTCTTTACTTGGCTGCTTTTTTCTTGCCATAATACAAATTCTAAGAGTCTATTCAGTAGGACTATCAGCTGTGTACTGTATCCACCTCCTGCACAACACAACTGATGGTCCCAACCCCATGTATAAGGCTTGAAATCCCACTTATTAAACCTGACAGGGCACACCTGTGAAGTGAAAACCATTTCAGGTGACTACCTCTTGAAGCTCATCAACAGAATGCCAAGAGTGTGCGGAGCAGTAATCAAGCAAAAGGTGGCTACTTTGAAGAACCTAGAATATAAGACATATTTTCAGTTGTTTCACACTTTTTTGTTCAGTATATAATTCCTCATGTGTTAATTCATAGTTTTGATGCCTTCAGTGGGAAGCTACAATATTCATAGTCATGAAAATAAAGAAAACTCTTTGAATGAGAAGGTGTGTCCAAACTTTTGGTCTGTACTGTGTAAGATTCCAAAAAGCTTTAAAGCGCAGTAACATAAGACGTTTCATCAGTTTTACACTTAGTCGGCAGTGACATATCAGATGCTGCGGTATCCAGTTTTTGATGGCAACGCATTTGACCCAGCCTTAATTTCTGCAGATCGGCCTCAACATGCAGCTCCAACACAGGTTAATTGTGTTACAACAGCAACTGCCAGGAATTGGATCCACAAAATGTCAGCCACACCTTTTTGTGGGTGTGGCTGACATCAAATCAATGGAAAAGCATCTATAGTTGGGTTTAGTCAGGGGTTCGGATACCAAGAATTTTATATTGTCTTGATCAGTGTTGATCCGTTACTCTGTTGTGGGTCAGGACATCCCATGTGTAAACAACAACGAAGCGTAGGAAACCTTTACGATAACAGAAATAAATGTGCTGCAAGTTTCTTAATGTTCTGGATCCAACCGAGTGGAGTGATGGTTTAATTTTCCCCATTTTATGCATCAAGGCATAAATCCCTAATCTTTAAAACAATGAATATGCCGTGTATTTATGCATTTGGCAAAAAAAAAAAAAAGTTTAATGAACGAAAAACAAAATCAGACTTTTTTTTTTTTTTTCCCCTTTCCTTTTGCTATCTGACCTGCCAGTCAGAGCTGATCACAGGAAAATTTGCAAGTTTTTTGCTGCATCACTACAAGTTTAGTTTGTTTTATCTGCCCCCCAAATCTTCTCTGGGTTTCCTATGTCCAGGCAGAGCATCAGCTTCACCCTCGCTTGACGTCCTCATCACCCTTCTCACTCTGGGAGCCAACGGCTACAAGAAGTACTTGTCGGAGAGAAAGGTGAGGACAAACATTACCGTCTTAAAAGCTAAAAATAGTTTGTCTTCTTGTGGCAGGGTGGGATTTCTGCTTAGTACTCTCAGCTACAGTACCTTGCTTTTTCACATTTTGCCACATTATAACCTCAAACCTTAGTACGCCTTATTTGAATTTAGAGCAGCACCATGCAGTGCTGAAAGGTGGTTCATGGTCTTCATTTTCTTTTACAATAATCAGAGACGTCAGAGGTTTGTTAGAGAACATTAGTGAACAAACGGCATCATAAAGACCCAGGAACAGGTCGGGGAGCTGTAAATCTGACCTTTATGGAAAAGTGACAAGAAGAAAGCCACTGTTGAAAGGAGGACCTATGAAGTCCTGTTTGCAGTCTGCCACAAGCTAACATGGCAGCACATCAGATGAGACCGTCCAGAATCCCATTTCTCCACTTTCCCTTTACTCACAAACACTACAAGTTACATTAAACACACCATCTGCACTGTGAAACATGGAGGTGGCAGTATCATGTCATGGGCATACTTCAGCAGGAAAAGGGAACCTGGTGAGAGTTGACCGGAAGACAGATGGAGAAAAATACAGGACAATCCTGGAAGAAACCAGTTAGAGCACACAGCCAGAGCTACAATGTAATGGCTTAGATCAAAGCATATTTGTGTGTAAGAATGGCCCAGTCAAAGTCAGGACCTAAAATCTAACCAAGTCTCTGTGGTGAATAATGTGAAAATTGTTTTACAAATGTTCTCCTTCCACTCTGACAGAGGTGGATCTTTTCTGCAAAGCAGGACAGACTAAACTTTCAGTCTCTAGATGTGCAAAGCTGAAAGAGGTTTGTAGTTTAATTGCAGCGTAAAGTGGTTTTCCATTTTTACGTAGTGGGGCTAAATATAAATGCACCGCCGCACTAATCAGTCCATTATCTGTCAAAGATTTATAATTTATTTTTTGAATCACATAAAACCCAGTTAAAATTGTTTGAGTTTTAAGATAAAGTATGAATAGCTTTAAGGGGTGTGAATATTTCTGCAAACCACTGCAGATGTAAGAAAAACCCATTTGTATTAATGGAAATGTTGGTTTCTCCTGTTCGATGTATTGTTGAGTTTTCCCTAAAACGGCAGCTGCAGCTTGTATAAGATGGGCCAAACTCCAGCTTTTATGCTGCGTGAGACTTTAGCCGTCATTCAGACTGAAAGTAGGGACTCTAGTCTTCAGGAAGCTCTTTGCTTTGTAGAGGGGGGGCTCTGCTGTAGAGAGATAAAATTGATCCAGACCTTTTTGAGTTACTCACAATGCAGCATTCCCCTCTTCAGATCGTAGGCACTGCAGCATTCCCACTCCTCCACACTGCTGTAGCATAAATATGCTGTGGGTGAACTAAATCTACCTCCTTTTAAGCTCAGATACTAGCTGTGGTTTAAAAAAAAAAGGAGTTCGCCTCAGCTTTCTGCGAGATCATGTGTCATAACATGATTCAAAAAGCTTAATCAGTTTTAGTTTTATAGTTGTCAACCAGGTAAAAACAACATCAGATAATTTATTTAACAAAAATCAAACCTTCGGTAGAGACCGCCTTACTGCTTCTATCGGACTGGCAGGTATAGACTTTCATCATGGGCATCAATTATATATATTTTTTTGATCGTGTATTTAAACTGTTCTTCGTTTAGGTGGAATGGATATACATCACGCAAACTTATTATAAAAAATAAGTTTGAATTTCTTGCAGATTTTCTGTAAACATTATATTAAAATAATACAAAAAGGCTCAATAAGTAAACTGCTGGTGCTCTTTAGCAACAGCTGGTGCATTCGTAATGGTGTTTAGATTGGGGCCATTCCAGACGCCTAATGTTTTCCTGCTTTAGCTGTTGTAAAACTAGCTTTGATGAGTGTGTTTGGGATCGTTGTCCGAACACCGATGAACCGTGTCCAGGATGCAAACTCTGACTCAAACTGTAACCCCCAAATAAAACAGAATTGCTTTGGCTGTTCAGGAACAACCCAGAAACCCCCAGAGCCCGTCAGAAATGGGAAGACACTGTCCACAGCTTATGTCACAATGGACTGAACTAGATCAGATCCCTTCTGGAGAAAGACTTGATGGTCAGAGGAGACCAAGATTCATCTATTTAGCCACAATCAGTATATCTAGAGGAGTTGTAGTGAGGCTTTCAATCCCAGACATGGACGGTTATGTTTATTTTGTTCTGAAACGACCCAAAGTAATTTAATATGTCATTCGTTTGTAGAAAGATTTGTGTGGTCATGATATAGATTGGCTATAAGACTGGAGTCCCAGATCACAAGCCAACATTGGCCAGTGAGATGCTAAACTATTAAAAGGTAGATTATGCTTCTTTCTTTTGGTCACCTCTCACTAAGTAAATTATAACATTGTGTGTTATTGATGCTTTGATGTCCATCTGAGGTTTCATTTGCTTAATTATAAGACGCAGTGCAGAACATTTGATCTTTTATTAAATTATATCCTAATACACAAAGCCTTAAAGCCGAAGCTTATCTGGCCTGTTGTATGACCTGGCAGCATCGAGGCCGATTGATTTCTCCCAGGCTGTCATGATTCATAATCAATATACTAAATCAGTTTTTCCATCGTGTCTGCAGATCCCAGAGAACTCCTCACATCTCTCCAGAGGGGCGATGAGCTTTAAATAATTCAGACATTCAGTGTTTTGAGGTTCACTTAAAGCTGCATGTAGCGCTAATTTAGCGAATGTCTGCAACACGGTTAAGAGGGCAGCGCGTTGTTTTCATTGAAGAGCTTTTCGACCCAAACACTGAGGGATTGTCTGGATAGCCATAGCCAGCTGCATCCCTCCCCCTTCACGCTGGGAAAATAAAGTTGCTCTTTGTTATCAGGGGACAAGGGACTCATGGGGACACTTGATGCGGTTGAAACGCTGTTTGTGTTTGACTCTTGAAGGAGAAAATATTCAGAGTTAGCAGACACACACCTACTGCTGCAGGCAGAGTTGCCTGCAGCTCACCCTTTTAGGGCTGCAGCAGGGATTCTGGAGCTAGCAGCAAGCAGAAAGAAAACGCTGCACAGTGTTGTTGTGCAGGTTTGGTCTCGTAACGTCTGTGTCCTGAACCCCTTCGGCTTGATTCAGTCTTTCAGGAGCAGCTTCACCCTCGGTGCTTAGCACTCCGTCAGCATCTTTCAAACATGCTCGGTTTGAGAGCTTGCATTCTTCTTCTCCTGCTCCTCTAATTGGTCCCGGAGGTGGAAGTGTGATGCAAACAAACATCCCAGCTGAGAGGAGGCAGGAGGTGGATGCTCTGGCTCCAGTGAAACCTGAAGCAGAAACACAGAGTCAGATTTATTTTGGATTACTGTTAAACTTGCTGGATTAGCAAAAACCCAAAGCCTGCTGCTGTTTAAATAAAGCTCTGGTTGTTGCCAAAAATAGCTTCCTGATACAGTCCACTCTGCTGTATGTTTCTGCCCCCTCTTGCTTTCTGTCTGTACACGGCCTGCAGGAGATTTATTCCTTCCTGGTTGAGGAGCTGAAGAATCTTGCATCTGCACATGGGGAGAGGTTGCTTCACACCCCACATAATCCCATATCTCTAGGTGAGCTTGCTGTTCTCCATTTCTGCAGAATTTATGTTTCTAACTTTTGCATTTCGACGTTTGTGTGTACATTTATGTGTGTGTGTTGGGTGTGGCACGTCTCTTCCCTCCTTCAGCTATGTCTCTAGATGGTCTCCAGGCCTCGAGCAACCAGGCGGTCACTCAGCTCGGCTCCATGCTGTTCACTCGGCAGGTGTCAGGAGCAAGGTATGAAAACTGGTCACACATTGCCTTACACAAGTATTCTTACCACTTTACCTTTTTTTTTCCCCACAACCACAAACCTTGATGTACTGAGGATTTAATGTGAAAGAAGCAACTAGTTGTCTTCAGAAGTACTTCATTAGTCAATTCAATTAAAAAATACTTTCTTAATCCCAAAGAGAAATTAAATGTTGTAGATCATATTAAACAGGCTTCATCAAAGAGCTGTTGTAGATGCTGATGGCTGTGGGCAGGAAGGATCTCCTGTAGCGGTCTGTCTTACAGCAGATCTGAAGAAGCCTCTGACTGAAGACACTGTTGTACAACAATAAGGAGGATGCTCAGGGTTCTCCATAATGTTCTTCATTTTGTACAATGATCTCCAGAGGAGTGTCCAGAACAGATCCAGCCTATTATTTATCAGCTTGTTGAGCTTTTTTAAGTTCCTGGCTCTGATCCTGCTACCCCAGCAGATGATGGCAGAAGAGATCACGCTCTCCACAACAGACTTATAGAAGATATGCAGCATCTTGCTGCAAACATTGAAGGACCTAAGCTTCCTCAAGAAGGACCTACGAGTCAACATGCATGCCATGTAATCTCAGTCTAAATGCAGCTCCTCTGTGAAGACCTCAGAGGTACGTTGGAGAATAGCATCATGAAAATCAATATCCCAAACTTTGAACAGATCACTGTTCAATCGTCATATCATAATAAAGTGTGGCACAACTGCAAACCTACCAGCATGTAGCTGTAAGAATTATGATTATTAATTCATTAATATTTATCAAGAATTATAATTTTAAATCATAATTTGAAAAAAAAAAATTCTTAACCAAAATCATTACTTATGAATAGAAATCAGAGATGTCCTCTGGTGTTGTGATTATGGGCTCAAAGCTCTTTAATAATTACAATTAGCTATTCATCGTTAATAATTCATAAATTATTAACCAAAACCACAAAATGTCACTGTTTATTCAACCACTTCACCGAAGGTGGGGGAACTTCGACCTTGTTTTGACAGATAAATCACTCTTGCATGAAATAAACACAAACGCTTCACTTAATTATATATATAAAGATTTATTGAAGCCAAATAATCTTGATATACCATTATTCTGGTCCACAAACCTTCACCTAACTAACAAGCACTATTCTACACAAAGGGAATAAAAATGACTACCTAACAATGATAATAAAAGAAAAACATATATGCGCATTTAGTGTCTATGAAGATCAAACCAGTAGTTTTATGGACAAAATGTGTAATTTGGGTTAAATGGAAAAAGAAATCCTCCTGTTGTGTTGATGTCTCGATCGCAGCGATCAGCTGATAAAACGGTGGGGCCACGCCCCTTTAGCCACTACCAGCTGATCGCCCCAAATCTTAACAAAGAGTCATAAGCTCTGAGGCGGGAACTCATTGGAAAATCTCCAGCAATAAAACTGGAACAAAGAATGGTCAGGCGAGGCCCAAACTGCAGTTGCTTTGAATGAAAAACTTTTAAAAGTCCAACTTCTAACTCCTGGCTGATTTGGGATCAGCCGGACAAACATTAACCACGCACAATTCAGCAGCGCTTGCGCACCAAATCAAAACACAGCTCGACATAAAACACTTCAATCAGTATTGCATGCAACAAGTTAATACCTGAGACTAACTACTGGTGATTCTAAACCACCTTCACTATGCCTCATCCTGCCCAGACCTCTAAATGCACTTATCCGGTTTAATATGAAAAGAACGAAATTACTTTGACGTTGATTTCTTCTCTCCACCGGTTGAGGAGGGATCAAGTCTGAAGAAAAATGAAGGAGGGGGGACCACGCATCCGTCATCAAATTAAAGAAAAAAAACGGTCATTTCTCATTTGTCCAGGAGGGGAAAATATGAAGAACCGTTTAGTCGACTGAATCAACAAGGAGGGAAACTCATCTCCTTTGAAATAAAACCTCTGGGTTTTTCACCTGCGCCGGGTGTCGGCGTGGTCTTCGATCAACCTTCTTGTATCAGACAGATTTCCAGCTTTCAAGCTCTTTCGGGAATGGCCTTGTGGAGCAAAAGTTCGCCTGCGAGGTTTTGTCTCTCCAGATATGCACCTCCGTTGCGTCGTCTCGTAAGACACGCTGGAAATGGCAACGAAAGTTTATTTTCTGCGGGTTTTACAATCCCGGGTGATGTCAGAGCTGTGACGTCTGTTGAGCTGCGCTTGTTCAACTCTGCGACCAAAGTGGATGAATCCAACAAAGCCGTACACCTAAATTTGGCCAGGTAAGGACAGCCCTGATGAGAGATGCAGCTTAGGGGCCCTGGGTTACTCGGAAGGAGCTGCAGAGATCCACAGCTCAGGTGGGAGAATCTGTTCACAGAAGAATAATTAGTTGTGGACTCCACAAATCTGACCTTCATGGAAGAGTGGCAAGAAGACAGTCAGAAAAAAAGCCTTAAATCCCGTCGAATGTGCAAAACAATTATTCTTTTAGTTGGTCTATAAATTAAAAGCTTACGAAATACGTTATGTTTGAGGCTGTAAGGTGACAAAGTGTATGAATATTGGTATAAAAATGCAAGGTAGTCAAATAAAAAAGAGAAAGGAAAAGAATGTGGAGGCTTTTAACACAGAAGCCTTAATTTTAAAATGACTTCAGGATGAGCTGAACGAATAAGGAAACTGGCCCGTGGTTATCACTGATTAGGCAAATGGATGAGCTGGAACTACTTTAGAAGATTAGACTGCCCATCCTCTCAGAGCCAGCTCCTAAGTTACTAGATTGTTTCTATTAAAAGTGGAAAGATGTCTGCAGAAAGCATCAATGTTTACCAATGTCAGAGCCTGCAGCCTCATTCTGCTTTTAATCCTGTCACATTCTCACTTGAACCTTAAATAACATTTTCCAGTTACAGAAATCGTTGAACTTTTATGAACTTGGCTATTCTCTGCATCAATACTTTGAGGGGAAGTTTCCAATTCATACACATCTACCCTTTTATTGCAATGCTTTTCTCCACCATAATGTTCTCTCATATGCGTCCATAATGAATTTAACATTAAAGTGAGTCTGAGTTGTACTAGATTTAACAGGATTTAATAGTCTAGATGCATAGGTAATCTGATTAACCTGGGGGGTTACCAGATAACCAGGTATGGAGCAGGTTACTGATGGCCATTGAGCCATGGAAGACAGAGTAATCTTTTAATTTTCACCTAAATCTTTCTTTTGAGTGGAAGTAATATTAAGGTTTTGGAGCGGCCCACCCAGAGTTCAGACATGAATCTGATAGAGAACCAGTGGGGGAAGTTTAAGATTAGGGTCATGGCAAGGAATTTAGAGAGAAATAATTAAAAATCTGGAGACGTCTTTACTCAGTGGAGACAATTTGTTTCTGTTTGTCCAGTCCGACTTTAATCTTTAGCTTTAAGGTTATTGTTTCAGAAGAGCATTTCTCTTTATTTTGATGTCTCTAGGGTGATACCGCTGGGTAAGGACCAGACCATAAGCGGACACACCTTCCGTGGGTTCATGTCGCACTCCGAGTCCTACCCGTGTCCGTACCTTAACGCCGCCTCGGCCGTAGGCATCACCCGACAGGACGTGACGCTGTGCATGAAGAGGCTCGACAAGTGTCTGAACGCTCTGAAGAAAGATGGGAAAGCAGCAAGAAGTGGCTCCCCAGTACCTCAGACCAATCAGGAGGTGCCCGATAAAGATTGACTGAGCAGAGAAAATTTGAGCCTCTCTTTAATTTAATCCGGATTTATGCTTTAAGAGACTTGCATTCTTAAATGTATGCTAAAAATCTGAAGATTCATCATTTATAAAGATTTTATTTATAATTAAACCTGCTTTCACTGTGGTGTCTGGCTGAAATATTGTGAAAATGCAGTCAGTCCCTCTCTCGGATTAAAAAAATAATAGATTTTTGATGTGTGTGGTGCCTTGTCTTCTGCAGCAAGCTGTAACGTGATCTGAATGCTGCTGCGCCACTAACTCCATCTGAAGCCTGTTTAGTGGATTAGCTCGCTTTATTTTTAGCCTCTGTTAGAGATCACATGGAAAAGATAATTAATAAAAGGTCCAATCATAGATCAGCCCTGTGGTTGTAGACGGAAACCTTCACTTTGCACCTCAAGATGACAAAACAACAATTGGAAGAGTTTTGCTTTTTGACTTAATTTCGCACCATGATTTCTGCACCTGTACTTCATCTTCTGCATCTAAGGAAAGCTAGTTGAAGGTTGTAGGAGATCTTGGCTTTAAAGCAAGGATCAGACTTTAAATCCAGCCATCATTGTGGGCGTAAGTTCAGCTTCCAGATGTTTTCCCACCTGCACGCTCAGAATACATGTGCAGCAAAAGCACCTGCAGAACAACCCTCCACTCAGCAGCTTGTGAAAATGGGCTAGACCCGGACAGTTATGCTGTTGTATCAGCACATTTCCGCTCTTCCCAGCTGTAATGAAACATTAACAAAATAGTGAAAAAACTGTACGCTGTGACAGCAGGCTGGTACAATGCAGCAGCTTGAAGAGGAGCTGGAGGGGGTTGGAAAAGTTCCCAACAATCTATTTTAATGTGCTCCTCTTCAGCAACAAGGAAGAAAAAAATGCTTTACCGCTGTTGCTGATATTGTAGCACTGCAGTAGAAATTTCACAGAGCACCTAAGTAATCAGGTTTGAGGTTCTACCAATATGGTGCTTTTTTGATTCCCTTTAAAAAGGTGAGGACTGGAAAGGAGTGCATTCATCCATCCATCCATCCATGCTGCAAAACAGACTACCTTCTGCACAACCTGAGCTCAGAGTTCCCTGGGGATGTTGCTACATTCAATTCAGTTTTATTTATATAGCACCAATTCACAACAAATGTCTCAAGGCACTTCACAACAGTCAGGTACATACATTCCAATTAATCCTAACCATTGAACTGCAGTCGGAGTTAGTTACTTATTCAAACTGGATAAAAGGTTTTTCTGTCTAAGGAAACCCAGATTGCATCCAGTCAGTGACCCTCCTCCTGGATGAGAGACAGTGGACAGTCACTGGCGTTGACTTTGCAGCAATCCCTCATACTGAGCATGCATGTAGCGACAGTGGAGAGGAAAAACTCCCTTTTAACAGGAAGAAACCTCCAGCAGAACCAGGCTCAGTGTGAGCGGCCATCTGCCACGACCGACTGGGAGTTTGAGAGAAAAGAGCAGAGACACAAAAACAACACAGAAGCACTGATCCAGGAGTACTTTCTATGGGAAGGAAAAGTAAATGTTAATGGATGTAGCTCCTTTAGTCGTTTCACCTAGAAAGAAAGAACAGATAAACTCTGAGCTAGTTTTCAAGGTTAGAGTCAAAGAGAGCACATAGAGTTAGTCACAGTAGAAGCTCTGTCAGTAGCTATGTCTAGGAGAGAGAAAAGGTTAAACACTAAAAGACAGGGCCATGTGGATCATCGATAGAGGTAAGCATTAAGTTGTTGCCAGCAGAAGCTCGGACGATGCCCCTCTCCAGAAAGGTGTCACAGGTAAAAACAGAGTCAGGCCAGGTGTAGCTTCTAGGAAGAGAAAAGAGGGAGAACATAAAGTTAAAAACTGAAATAACAGCAAATAATGCAGAATTGGAGAGTAGTGTGAGAATGTAGCAAAGAGGGTGAAAGTGGTCATTATGTCCTCCAGTAGCCTAAGCCTATAGCAGCATAACTACAGAGATAGCTCAGGATAAACTAAGCCACTCTAACTATAAGTTTCACCAAAAAGGAAAGTTTTAAGCCTAGCCTTAAAGGTAGACAGGGTGTCCATCTAGAGCCCACTGGTGGTCATTGTTATACTAAAAACTACAAGGATTGGGATACCTCTCTCTGTCAGACTGATTATAACCAGTGGAAAAGAGAGGGGGTCATACAGGTAGCAGAAATGGAGGGTGTGTTTGTACCTCAACCATAACTGAGCCGGTTTAGGCTAAACCTGACTCCCCCTTACTCCATCCAACAGGGAGGGAAGAAGATGGAGGTAAAAAAATAAGGAAGATAGCTCAGGATAACCTAAACCACTCTAACTATAAGCTTTATCAAAAAGGAAAGTTTTAAGGCTATCCTTAAAAGTAGACAGGGTGTCTGCCTCACGGACTAAGCCTGGGAGCTGGTACCACAGGAGAGGAGCCTGATAACTAAAGGATCTGCCTACATGACAAATTGCTCCTCGATGCTTACTTTTAGAACCTGCCAGGAGTTCAGTAACAATTGGATGCCCAGTCCTCAGTGGTTTATGGAAACCAAAGGCCCAATTCTGTTTTGCAAAATTGCCCATCTCCTTCTGACATTTACTTGCTAACGATTCCAAGTACTTTCCCAGACACATTTATATACTTGGACATCTAAAAGAATTTGAATATCATGAAAAGGTTCAACTTTTATGGTCATCTCTTCAGAAAGTAAAACTATAGATTCATTGAACATAGAGTGAAGTATTTCATGCTTTTATTTCTTGTATTTTCTATAATTTGTGGCTTGCATACAATGGAAACCCAGAATTAAGGCTCAGAAAATGTGAATATTACATAGCACCAGTTCTAAAAACCCATGGCTATATTACGGCCCACACAACCATGGGGAAGACTACTGACTTGACAAATTGACACCCACCACAAGGAGGGTAGGCCACAAAAGGTCATTGCTACAGAAGCTGGTTGTTCAAAGTGCTGTTTCCAAGCATATTCATAGAAAGTTTAGTGGAAGGAAAACCACTGCCTTGAGAGGATTGTCAGGCCAAATCCATTCAAGAAGTTGGAGAAGCTTCACAAAGAGTGAACTGAGGCTGAGTCAGCATATGAAGAGCCATTGCGCACAGACGGATCACCAACAAGGGATACATATGTTGCATTCTTGTGTCGAGCTATTCCTGAACCAGAGATGTCAAAAGAAGCTTACCTGAGCGGCAGAGTAATTGAAAAACAACAGGCTCAACAGCCATTACATGCATGCTGCTGATTTATGTTATTGAATCAATAATTGAAAGTGAGCATGTTCTAAATAGCAGTTGGGAGTTTAATCGGTGAGGTCAATCACTGTAATAAAAACAGGTAATCCTTATTTAGGATAATGGCAGCAACTGTTGTGCATGTTGGTTATTGTACTTTCCTCTTTTGTTGTAAAATGTATTATTTTTTCAGGACCTGCTATTTTTAGTAGAAATTTTAGAGAACTGCAGGAAATGAGAGGCTGCTCAGCCAAAATGATCTCAAATGCTTTAAAATAAAAAACGAAATCTTCTAAGCATCATTGATCAGTTTGAATACATCAAAATACTTGAAGAGGTAATGTTTTCTTATGCAGAAGAAAGAAATTCCCTTGAAGTGAGAAGAATCCTGGTTCTAGACCAACAAATATTAACATTAGGCAAAACCAAGCAATGCAAAGAAGCTGGAGTATCTAGTCCAATATTTCTGTGCTCAACAGCCTGTTCACAGCTGCCAAAAATCTGGTCGATTCCACGCAACACAAATGTGAAGCAGCTCTCAGAAACAGCTGTTATGTAACAAAATATTTGTTCGGTGATTCATAGGTAAGCTAAACCTTCAAGCATACTTTGGTTTACACGGTAAATAATGAGTCAAGATGTCTGTGATGACCTTTCATGTCGATGCACTAAGGAGGTTGTGTGGGTTTAACATCTGCATTTTAATGAGGAATTGTTCTTTCAGAAGCATCGCAGCTCTGGAACAACTTGATACAGTGGCTCTCTTCTCTTCTAGGGTTAATGTGCGTGTTGACGGACAAGTGCACATAAACGCATATATACATGCATGTACAGAGGCTCAATGGACCATCACAGAGGCGCTGTCCGTGGTGCTGCTGCAGTTCTGCACCTCAGAGCTCCAGTCCTATGGCTTCTATGGTTCTATACTGCCCAACATTTCCTTTCTTCTAATTAACCAGATCCCAGTCAAACTCATGTCATTAAAGTGCCACTGTGTTATTACGTATCAGTGGGATGTTTGATGTTTTGACAGAATTTAGCAAAGAGGCGTGCTTTCAACCTTTATTCGGTTAACAGTTTGGATTTTACAAACGTAAATATAATTTCTGTGCAGTTAGAATTATCACTCTGCGAACCGCAATGAAAACTTCTAACTCTACCATAAAAACATGCATAGAATCCAGCCGCTTCTGGCACTAATGGGGGTTTGTATTTGGCTACATGTGGTTGTTTAACCAACAGTTACCCCTCCCTCCTCTCAATAAATAATAGAGGGGTACAGAAAGGGGAAACTGCAGCTGATTTGCTGATGTCAGGCAGCCAGTGCAGCATTTCATGGTGCAGGGTGGAAACGCGCGGTGCTATCTGCTTTCAATCCGTGCTCTCAGTGAATACCCGCTCCTCCCTCCCCCCCAAAAAAAATTTTTTTTTTCTTTTCTTTAAAACAAAAAGGAGAAAACCTCACACATGCGAGCCCGACAGGAAAGATGCCGCCAGCTCTTAGGATTTGGGCTCTGCTGTGTGTGTCGCTGTGCAGCCTGTGTCAGCCCGCTGATCTGAAAAAGGCTTTCCGATGTCCTTCAACATGCAGCTGCACCAAGGAGTCCATCATATGCGTCGGGTCCTCCAACATCCTGAGGAGTGCCCCCAACGAAATCACTTCACTGTAAGTAAAACACCAGCCATCTTATTGGGGTTTTTTTTTTTTTTTTTCTATCGTTTCAATTATTTATTTCACATACTACCTGTATGGGACACTGTGTGTGAATCTAAGCTCGTAATTAGAAAAATCTCGTTTTACCATGCAAGCTGATGGCACTCCGTGTTCTGCTTATTCCAAATATGTATTTCGCTTGTTTTATCCAGGAGTATCGTCAATGGGACTTTCTCTGATGTCAGAGAGGCAATGTTTGCCCACATGCCCACCCTCCAGCTACTGTAAGAAAACGTTTACTACCTCTAATACCTCTCAGATTGCATTCAACCTTGCAGTGAGCGCTCTTTATGAGCTTTACAAAGATGCCTATACCTGGGGCGCATATGACATACAGTATACAGTAACTCTGCATCACATCATTATGCATAAATAATGCAAGCCTCTATAGCTGACTCTATCACCTGCATGTTCAGTACCTTTGAGTCACTTACTGTAATATATTTTAAAGGTTTTCCAGCAAGAGAATCTTTAAAAGCACTGTACAGCTGGAAATGAATAATGCAAACACTCCTGTGTGCATTTAGCACACCCCCATTTGTATGAGGTGCTTTCAAGGGGCCGTCAATCTAAGTTGTTACTCAACCGCAGTGACAGCTTAGATGTCAGCATAAACAAAGGTGAAGCGGATGCACAGCACAGGGTGTTGAGGTTATTCCAATAGTCTAATGTTAGCCTGTTTTAGTCATTCCAATCCCAGTTTTAATGTAAGTTTGGCATCACTGTCATGTTGAAACAGCCAGCTGTGTCCAAGTTCCTTTGTTCTGGAATTTGATTTGAGGTAAGTTTAACAAATTTGAAGGCAGTCCTTATTCCTAATTCCCTTTAGTTTCTGTGTTTCCAACAACATGTTTGACAGCCGGTGCAGCGTTCACCTTACTTTGACTCATACTAACTCACTCTTTATTGTTTTGGCCAAATGGCTTAATCTTTTTCTCGTGAGATCTTCACATTTTCTGGGGGCAGCTGCAAATTTCAGCCAAGCTTAAAGGCATTAATTTTGGTTTAAAAGCTTCTTTGCTGGTTGGCACCCCCTCGGTCCATGTTGACATTATTAGACTTGCTTCCCTTCACAAAATGGTAACACATCCAAATCATTTGTACTTACATACAAACTGGCAATCGTACTTAATTGAAATGATTTGTGGATTTTAAGAGCCCCAAAGCAGGCAGGGTGCAGGTAAAATCACAAGAACAATGAATCTTTGATAACAAAACCAAAAATGAGCTAACAGTCAAGAAACATGGGAAAACTGGGAATAATGGGACCAGGACGCTAATTAATACAGAACTATGAAAACAGAAGTATGTACATCACGATACAACTAAACAGAACATGACTGAAGACTGAAAAAATTAACACAAAACTAAAAATGAAAGTGACAAAAGTCAAAGTCTATGGGATTATAACACAAAGACTTTCCAATCTGGTGTTAATCTACAGTTTTTCTTCTTAGTTCTTTACTGAGTTCCCTGGACTTTCGCAATGTTCTGAGTATTAATCAATGTAATCAGTGGTGTAAAACAAACAAAACAAAATTCTGCTGGCAAACAGAAACTAACAGCTAAAAATGATCATAGTCACCAACAAGCAGTCAATAAGTCTTGACCTTGTTAAATTGAAATACATTCTATAGCTGCCAACATTGCTTGGGAAAAGTAAAAGTTAAGAAAATGTACTTATTTCACACTGCATGTATAATTTTGACCCTTTGTAGATCTAAAATGATCCACATTAAACCTGTGCACCTGATGCATGTTTTTAAAAATCTGCTGTATCATCACTCCACCCTGAAAAATAAACAGCTGAACTAAATCAATAAAACCCGACACTTTATTTGATAATCATGCCCACAATGAGTGTATGTAAACATCTGAGCGAAACTCTGTGTTTTAGTCATGTGCGTCCAATAAAATGAATATATTTCATCGAAAATTTCTTTTTATTTCAACTTTACACAAGATGAGTTTTTTTTTTTTTTTTTTGTTGAGTAGAGAATTTTGTTTCAAATGGTAGAAAGACAATATTGTGACAACAGAAAAAACTGATTCATCTCTTGATTTCATGTTTATTTACATAATAAGTTGCACTTTAACATTTGGTTCAGTTTTGATCAAATGTTTTGTTTATTCTGTTCTGACGGGTCTAATGTCTTATCAATTGCAGACTTTTGAATTCTAACTCCCTGACAACTATAAGAGATGATGCTTTCTCAGGCCTTCCACATCTGGAGTACCTGTAAGTTGTTGCGTTATTAAGTTTTTATCCTTTAATAAGCGATGACCAAACATGTTGGAATCTTAATGCATTAAAATGCATTAAATTGAAACCACATAAATTGCTCCCTTCAATCACAGTTTTTCCATTCTGTACAATTGAATCATAACTATGGAAAAAATGAAACAAATCTTTTGACATTAATCAGAAAAGGGACCAAAAGGCCTATTGTAATTAGGCTGAAGAGCTCCACAGTTCAGTTAGGAGAATCTGTCAACATGGCAACTATTAGTTCTGAACTCCTCAGATCTAGTCTTTATGAAACAATGGCAAGAAAAGTCTTAGTTGGAAGAAAAGCATTAAAAGTATCATTTGTGGGGACACAAACATGTGGAAGAAGGTGCTCTGATCAGATGAAACCAAAACTGAACTTTTTTACCCACACACAAAACGCTATTTATAGTATAAACTCAAGCACCTCACATCCCACACAAAATTCCTACAGTGAAACATTGTGGTGGCAGCATCATGCTGTGGGAAGGCTTTTCTTCAGCACTGACAGACAAGATGATCAGAGTTGATGGGGAGATAGATGGAAATACTGGAAGAAAACCTGTTAGTGGCTGCAAAAGACTTGAGGCTAGGGTGGAGGTTTTCTTTCAAGCAGAACAACCCTAAACATAAAAACATGTTCATGTGTAGAATGGTCCAATCAAGGTCCAGGCCTAAATCCAAGTGAGCATTAGCTTGAGCTATTTTGCAGAAAGGAACGGGCCAAAATGTTGCTTAGATTTTCAAAGCTGGTAGGTATAAACATAAAGCTTGAAGCAGTAATTGCCGCAAAGGCCGGTTCTACAAACTGTTGGCTCAAGGGGGCGGAATACAAATGCACAACACACTTTTTAGGTTTTTAAAAATCCTACGTCATTTTTCCACCCACCTAAAAATGATGTGCTGCTTCATGTTTATTCATACAGTCATATGAAAAAGTTTTGGCACCCCTGATAATTTTTATTATTTTTATTTTTAAATCCTTGGGTGTTTGAATCAGCTTTTGCAGTATGATATGTCAAATCACTGATGGATACAGTCATTTTTTAGTAGTGAAATGAGGTTTATTGGATTAACAAAAAAAGCGCAATATGCATGAAAACCAAATTTGACAGGTGCATACATTTGTCATTTTATTGATATGAATACCTTTAACTACTTAGCAGTGATTTATTGAAACACAAAACTGGTTTGGTAAGCTTATTAAGCCTTGAACGCCATAGACAGGTGTTTTCAATTATGAGAAAAGTACTTCAGGTGGCCAATTGCAAGTTGTTCTCCTCTTTGCATCTCTTCTGAAGAGTGCCAACATGGGGGCCTCAAAACAACTCTCAAATGACCTAAAAACAAAGATTGTTTACAAAAAGCAATCTCAGAAATGTCAGCTGTCAGTTTCCACTGTGAGAAACATAATAATGAAAACGAAGACCGTAGGCACAGTCCTTGTTAAAAATATCAGCGAGGCAGAGAAGGATGATGAGAACAGTCAAAGACAACCAACAGAACACCTCCAAAGACCTACAACATCATCTTGCTGCAGATGGTTTCACTTTGCATCGTTCAACAATTCTGCAAACTTGCACAAGGAGAAGCTATACGGGAGAGTGATGCGGCAGAAGCCTTTTCTGCACACACACCACAAACAGAGTGGCGTGAGGTCTGCCAAAGCACAATTGGACAAGCTAGCTTCATTTTACAATAAGGTGCTGTGGACTGATGTAACAAAGATTGAGTAGTTTGGTCATAACAAGGGGCGTTATGCATGGCGGCAAAAGAACACAGCATTCCAAAAGAAACACCTTCTGCCCACTGAAAATTTGGTGGAGGTCCCATCATGCTTTGGGGCTGTGTGGCCAATGCCAGTACTGGGAATCTTGTTAAAGTTTTGGCCCGCATGAATAACTCAATATCAGCAGGTTCTTGAGAATATTGTTCAAGAATCGGTCACAAAGTTGAAATTATGCCGGAGATGAATATTTCAACAAGACGACGGCCCAAAACATTGCTCTAAATCTACTTAGTCATTCATGCAGAGGAACAAGTACAATGTTTTGCAATGGATGGCCATCCCAGTCCATAGACCTGAATATCATTGAACATCTGTGGGATGATTTAAAACAGGCTGCCACGCTCAGTGACCATAAAACATAACTGAACTGGAAATGTTTTGTAAGGAGGAATGGTCCAAAATACCTTCATCTAGGATCCAGACACTCATTAGAAGCTATAAGAAGGGTCTAGAGGCTGTAATTTTTGCAACAGGAGGATCTACTAAATATTGATTGATTTATTTTTTGTTAGGGTGCCCAAATGTATGCACCTGTCAAATTGCACATTGTTGATCCAATTAACCTAATTTCACTAATGAAATATTACTGTGTCCATCAGTTGTTTGATATATCAAACTGAAGTAGCTGAGCCAAACACCCAAAGATTTAAAAATAAAAATATTTAAAATTATCAGAGGTGCCCAAACCTTTTCATGTGACTGTAACTTCCATTGAATACATTGAAGTTTTTGGTTGTAACAAAACAAAATGTGGGAAAGTTATAGAAGTAATACAACTATATAATAATGCTTAATAGCATGTTACTATAACACATGCTCATGGTTTTTTTTCGTTTATTATCAATCCTCAGGTTCATTGAGAGCAACAAACTGGAGACGACATCTAAATATGCCTTCAGAGGACTCCGGGACTTGACTCACTTGTACGTCCTAAACTTATTTAAGAACCTTTTGTGTTCTTACATTTTCTCTCTGCATTTGCTGCGTATTCACTCACTAGAGCTGTTTTCCAGGTCTTTGGCAAACAACAACATAAAATTCCTACCCAGGGACGTTTTCATTGACCTGGACTCGCTGATAGAGCTGTAAGTTCACTACAGGTTTTATAAATGCTGTTAAAAGTCATAACATGGCTGTTTTATTTCTGCAATGACTCGCATTGGTTCTGCTGTGCAGGGACTTGCGAGGCAACGCCTTTGAGTGCGACTGCAGAGCCAAATGGCTCATGATGTGGCTGAAGAGCACCAACGCCACGGTGTCGGATGTCGTGTGTGCCGGACCGGAGGACATGAAGGGCAGGCGCCTCAATGACATGAGCAGCCTGCACGATGAGTGCACCTCGACGGGTAAGTACCAACAGAGCCAGCTTTGTTGCCGACAGCGGTGTCGGTCGACTCAGCAGGATCAATCTAGGAAAAAATCGCCTCATGATTTCACTCACCTTTCCACAGATTTTGTCCTTCATCAGTCTGTGGCGTCTGAGTCACTGTCTGTTGACACATTCAGCTTCAAGAATGATGTCTATGTGACTATTGCTGCTCCCAGCACAGACAGCTGTATGGTTCTACAATGGGACCACATTGAAATGAACTTCAGGACGTATGACAATATCACAGGTAAAGTAATCTCTTCACCCTGCATCCAAAAAAGTCCAAAGTTACTTTTTTTTGCCTTTTCCCCTCCAAAAAGACATGCTTTAAGGCTGATAAACCTATATTGTTCTTTATTTTAATGTGCCTAAACAGAAGAAAAGACAAATTCCTTTAAGCGTATCATTCAATTTCAACTAATGTGGCCTGCATAGTTTTATGTTTCACTTATTTTAAAAGGACCATAGGTTAAAGGAATATCAAAATAAAAATCCCGATGCATTAAAGTTGTCTTTTTAAATATAAAGATAATTAGATTTTCTGTATTTTTCATCAAAGTTACAGCAGTAGAAGGTCACACTGAAAGGTTTTGTATGTTCCATTCTCAGAAAGTTGCCCACCGGAAAATCATAGGTGGGGCACCTGCTTCTACGGTACTTTCTAAAAGTATTTACATCCCTACAGATTCTTCATAATTTCTTAAATCACATTTTCAAATTCTTATCTAACCAGAGCACCTCCTTCCACATGTTTGCTGTCTCCCCTATATGTCTTATTTTACATAAAGTTGTGGACTGTGTAGATAATTTTTGTCCTGTCTCCCACCCGAGCTGCAGATAACTGCAGCTCCGCCAAAGTTGCCGTAGTCCTCTCTGCTGCTTCTCTAATTAATCGCCTCCTTGCCTGTGAGTTTAGGTCGACAGCCATGTCTGGGTATGGCTGCAGTTGTGCTATACTGTTTTCTTGTTTGTTCATAGTTTGGTGACTTCTGAAGTGACGTCCCTGGATAGCACTGGTTTTATTAAGGGGTATCAGATTATAGGGCTTCAATACAAATGTAAGCCACATTTCAAATGTTTATTAAATTAATTTGTGCTGATTGCCTAGGAAGATCAAAATGAAAGACATTGTGAGTTCAACTGGCATGAATAGGTTGAAAGGCAGTTTACCTCCATTTCCAGTGCCAACCATCATGTGCTCTTCAGTAAAAAAAAAAATGTCTAATGCAAATGTGACAACAGTTTTA
This sequence comes from Girardinichthys multiradiatus, assembly GCF_021462225.1. Classification (NCBI taxonomy): domain Eukaryota; kingdom Metazoa; phylum Chordata; class Actinopteri; order Cyprinodontiformes; family Goodeidae; genus Girardinichthys; species Girardinichthys multiradiatus. The sequence goes on from NC_061807.1 coordinate 21,698,070, forward strand.
AGGTTAATTAAATGGCACTTTCATAAAATTCTCTGATTTTTTTAAGACGATTGAAGTATTAAAGTTCGCTTTAGAATGAATGCTTAGGGTGTTTTCATATCTAAGGTGTTTAGTCTGTATAAAACAAACTAGTTTGTTTCCACCCTTGGTGCAGTTTGATGTTTTGGTCCGCATCCCAACAATACAGAGACTGTTTGGTGCGGTTCTAAATTAACTCTAAATTAACATAGAGCTGTTCTTTAATGATGTGAACGCCAAGCCAAGCCAGCTTTATTAATAAGAATTTTAACAGCAGGTACTGAATTCAGTTCAATTCAGCATTATTTATATAGCGCCAATTCAGAACATGTCGTCTCAAGGCACTTCACAAAGGGTTTGGAAGGGTGTGGGTTGTTGGGGAGGTTGGAATAAACTACTGAGTGTTAGAGTTTGGCCATATTTAAATGGGCTATGTGTAGGAGCACTAAGTCAAATATTAAACTGATAAAGTGTGTCCATCTAGAGTCCACTGATGGTCATTGTTATACTAAAACCCACAATGATTGGGATACCTCTCTCTGTCAGACTGATTATAACCATTGGAAAAGTGAGGGGGTCATACAGGTAGCAGAAATGGAGGGTGTGTTTACACCTCAACCATAACTGAGCTGGTTTAGGCTAAACCTGACTCCCCCTTACTCCATCCAACAGGGAGGGATGAAGGCAGAGTTAAAAATAATTGTTGAGTGTTGTTTCCTGTTGCATTGTGTGAAAGGTGAGTAATTTTAAAATGGGCTTAGTCAATTCAATCGAATCATATAGATTTCGAGTCAGGTACATACATTCCAATTAATCCTAATCATTGAACAGTGCAGTCAGATTCAGTTATTTATTCAAATTGGATAAAAAGTTTTTCTATCTAAGGAAACCCAGCAGATTGCATCGAGTCAGAGATTTGTAGCATTCACTCCTCCTGGATGAGCATGTAGAGACAGTGGACAGTCACTGGCGTTGACTTTGCAGCAATCCCTCAAACCGCACAAAATGTTATGGGATTCGATCCAACAGAAACACCAGGTGGAAGCTGTAGGCTTGAGCCAAAAATCTTCAAACTAGTAAACAAAGGCAGTGCATCTTTTTTATTAGGCAGAAAACATAAAGCCCTATGCAACTTTTAAGACATATTCTTAAAATCATTCGGTATACTTCTCTGATCATTTTGCCTGAAATAGTCCACAGAGTAGCACCCAGCCTAAGGGTCAGATGAATCTGGATTAACACTGAAACAATGAGAGTTAGCTACTGCATTTCAGATATTACCAGCCTGTAACCTTTTAGGAGAACGACCCTTCAGAAAAGCTGAACTATCATTTTAAGCAAATGTCTCACTGATACCTCAGTTGAGTTTAATTGTTAATGTGCTCTTCTGTTTGCAGGTCAGTCCATTGTTGGTTGCAAGTCAGTTATCATCCAGGATGAGGTTTACGTCATTGTGGCTCAGCTGTTTGGTGGTTCCCATATTTACAAGTTTGATGATGACCAAAGCAGGTTTAACAAGTTCCAGGACACTGAAGTGTCCAAGATCTCCAAACCCAATGACATCGAGGCATTTCAGATTGGATCAGACTGGTTCTTTGTTATTGCTGACAGCTCCAAGGCTGGCTTGTCAACCCTCTACAAGTGGAATGATAACGGTTTTTACTCATACCAATCCTTGCATGAGTGGTTCCGTGACACAGATGCAGAGTTCCTGAACTTAGACGGGAAGGCTCATCTAATCCTGGCAAGTCGCTCGCAGGTTCCAGTGATCTACCAGTGGAGCCGGAACAACCAGAAATTCATCCTGCAAGGTGATATCCCCAGCATGGAGGATGTAGTAGCGGTGAAACACTTCCGGATTAAGGAGGAGCTCTACCTTGCCATGACTCGCTACATTGGTGACTCCAAGGTCCTAAAATGGGGACCCAAACAGTTTTCAGAGATCCAGGCAGTACCGTCCCGAGGCTCCATGATCCTGCAGCCGTTTTCGTTCAAGGATCGTTACTACTTGGCTTTGGGAAGTGACTACACCTTCTCACAAATCTACCTGTGGGATGACGACAAGAAAGTCTTTGACCGTTTCAAGGAGGTGTACATCCAGGCACCGCGCTCATTTACTGTGGTCTCCACTGACCGCAGGGACTTTATATTTTCCTCTAGCTTCAAGGGGAACACGCTGATCTATGAACACATCATTATTGACCTGACCTTGTGAGGGGCATGCCTTATTGTCCCTCATAGAACCAATTGTCTTCCATTCAAAGGATAAGTGACTGAAAAAAGGAACAAGACTTTAAAAATTGGTAAATTCCATTACATTTATTGTCATAACTCATATTAGAGCTTGGTGAAGCATTGGATTGACTTGTTCCTAACAGATGTCCATCTTGATAGATCCATGAGCTATAATAACTCCAAGAATCTTTACTTTTTCTCTGATTGTTGCCAACTGAGGACACAGTAGACATGTTTGCCTCCTTCATGACTTTAAGGCCTGTGATGTACGTTATGCTGTCCTTTCAGAGTAGAAGTGCAATGCTCTGATGGACTTATAGTGCCTCCTCCTGGCCATGATGAAGTATCACACCCTGTTTTTCCTTACAGGGAATCTCTTGAAAGCACAAACCTTTAACAATTATGGCTGAGATCTTAGAATGTAGCTGATTAGTGGAAACATTACTGTAGGTGCTATTTGCTGTAATATACACAGCAAGTTAATTAAATGTTAATAAATGGTTGTTTCAAGAAGTTCAGGATATAGATGATTCCACCTCAGATAAAGTTACTTGGATGGAGAGTTCTCATTTTGTTCCAACTTTAGATCAGAGGATGTATGTGTGTTCATCAGGTAAATTTGACATATTTTCAAGTCTAAAAAAGGTTTGTTGGTTTGTGACATAAGAGTTTTTTAAGCATCTGAAAGAAAAAAAGAAATGTAAATATATCCAGTGAAACTGAGAGCTTCTCTCTTTTCTGTTCTTTAAAAAAAACCTGAATGTTGACCTCTTACCAAGTGTACATATAATTAGGACTGCAATGCCACTACCTGTTCTCAAAAGTCTTGCACTTACTAACAAAAATCTGTTGTTACTGCAGCCTGCAACAGCATGACGTTTAGAAAAGGAATAACTTATTTTTAGAGAAACATGACAAAGCCTTTAAGTGCTTTAAAATGGGATGAATTGCGTTGCAAGTAAAAAATGAAATATGCAAGCTTTATAATTCTTTCGTAAGATCCTGTTTGAAGCTTATTGAATGTTTCTCTTAAAAACTGGTGTACATTCATTGAATTGAGTATTGAAATAAATGTGAAAAGATATGATTGTAAAGATGTCTTATTCACTGATCTAAAACTGTGGAAAATTATTTTCTGTCCACTTATACTCTCTTTTAAGGGGCAGAAATATTTTACTTTATAGACAAATGTGAAAAATGTTGCTTCTATGAATAAATTAATAAAAACAAAATCTAATAATAAATTACTTCAACTGAGTTTATCAAAACCATCTGTTGTAAACCCTTTTAGAGCAGCAAGATCCACCAGAAAGCTTCGTACTTGGTGAAGCTGTTGTAGGACCTAAATGCAGACATTAACATGGGAGGATCATGATGAATGGATTGTTTATTTAATGAAAGGCCAGAAACCATACAACACAAAAAAATCTAACAAAACTCAACAACAGCAATGACATAAAGAAAACAACATGAACACACTGGACAACAGAAAGCGAAAGGCTAATAGATGTTGGGAGGGGATGTGGTTATTGGAACAATACAAGCAGACACTGGGGGATAACCAGTGAACATGGAACAACTAGAACTACATTCAAACACAAATTGCCCAATCCAATGCCCAAAATAACGCAAAGCAAAAGAACCAGGATTCAGTTAAAAACAAACTCATGGTGCATAGAACTATAAAACCAAGTCAGTTGCACAGAAATAAATGTTTTATGGGAGCAGCTGCTGCACTCTAAACAAATGTGCCACAGTATAATTATTAACAAAGCTGTATAGACAAGTTTTAGATTAGCACTTGCTTTCAGCATGTCACTGCTGTCACCAGAGTTCTCTAACAAACCTCTGAGGTCTTCAGCTAGATTTATATTAGATTAAATTACACAAATGTGGACTCAAATTACTTATTAGGTGACATCTCAAGGCTGTTGAAAACATTGGATTTTTTTTAAGAGTAAAGGGGGTTAGGGTTACTTTATGTGAGGTGGTATTGAGAGGATGTGCTGAGTAGGAGCAGGACCCAAGCGGAAGCAGGAGAACTGGAGTGTCATGGTGAGTCGAAGGGTTTTAATAATAACAGAACAGGGAACTTACAGAAAGGAACTTAGGCAGAGTTACAGGCAGGAACACAGAGGCATTGAACAGGGAAGTTAGCAGTTGAATCCAGCAGAGAACAATGAAAACAAGAGGGTATAAATACTAGGATATGGAGGAGAATGGACCAATAGACAAGGAAGGTAATTGTGAGCAGCTGGTGGGATATAATGCATGACAACTGAAGGAGGGAGGGTAATTAACTCAGATAATCAGGGAGTCCAGGGAAATAACAAACATCTAATCGAACAGCAATAAGTAAACAATGGAACTAACTAAAGAGCATAAACTGAGACGAACCAGATGTACAAGGAAATACAAACTAAAACATCTAACTCAGGAATCGCAAAACGTTGTTGGACACCAGACTCACTGGTCCCACTGATGAACGTTCACCCCAAAATCAACAACCACAGTGAGAAGGTGCTAAGGCAGTTGGATGTGACAAGCTTTGGTTTTTTGTATTATTTAGTGTAATTAGTAACAAACAGGAAGGCAAAGAAGCAATATGTGTGTGTGACTTTTTTGCAAAGTGTGCATTGGGCTCTGTGTGGGTGTAATGCACTGTTTTTGTGTTGTACGTGCATCATGCGCATTTTGCCTGTATTTGTCTGGGTCGGGTGCAATGATGCTGGTTTTGTGTGTCACGCAAACAATGGCATCGGAGTTGAGGTTATGTTTGTGTTGGTCAGGTGTGGTAATGGTTTTGTGTGTACCCTCCAATAAAATACTGCAGGTGCCTGTGACTCAGTCCAAATTTAAGATTAAACAAAATAACATAGAACGTCCTCTAGTAATAACTAGCTTCTTTAAAAAGTTACTCACCAAAACCTACAGAAAACTTTCAGAAGTACATTTAACAATCTCACTTTGTCTATTGGTACAAATATTGACTATTGGAGTAAAATTTGCATAAACACTCCTGGTTCTGACTGCTGCGCCAAGATGGTGCCTGCCCGGCTCTGTGGCGGTTTCCTCTGCTTGATGCCGAGCAGTGTTGCTGCTGGGGGTCGGAGCGGGCCCTGGGCCACCGGGGGGGCCGGCTCCCGGGATTGGCATGAGCGGCTGGGGGTGGAGATGTAGCTGGGTCGAGGGAGCTCAGTGCTCTGTGTCTTGTTTTGTGCCTCCTTGACCTGGGGGCTGCTGCTCCTGTGCCTTACTGGTGACCTACTTTTGTGCTGGGTGTATGGCTGACCTGGGGTGATGCTTTATGTCTGGCTGCATGAGACTGCTGCTGCCTTCTGGAGCTGGGTCTACCTGCCCTTTGTTGCTCTTAGGTGCTGCTTTTAGGCCTTCTACTGTTCTCACCACACTTACAAATGTACACTCTCAGGTGACAAACTCTCGCTCACACACACCCACTCAATATTTCTGAACATATGCTCACCCACCCACTCATCTACACACACACAAACACCCACCCATGCACCAACACACAATTATTCAAATGATTGAAGGTCATACTAACACAGGTTGCGATAACATCAATGTGGTTTGCCTACTCTGATGCTGAAATGAATCTGAAATGAATAAAGTTAATCATGCAATTAGGTTACTACCTTGAAATAATCCTTTTTGTAGAGCAAAACTGCCCTGGTACATATAGAAAACCATCTACTCTATATGGTATACATGAAACACCACAACAGGACACATAAAAAAAAAAGAAACTGGCTGCAGGGCAGTATTACAACATGATTACGACCCTAAAACCACCTCATCAACACTTCCTTGATAAAGAAATTGAGGGTAATGGTCCTCAAACAGGAAGGTGGAGGAGCACAAGGTCTGTAACATCCACCAGTGATGTTGTCATGCAAGAGGATTCTAGTGTATAGCTCTAGTGAACTCTATGCCGTTTACTTTTTCCTAACACGGCTCAGGATTGACAACACATTTTGTGTCAGTACATGTGGATCATCAATCATTACTAACACAGTCAAATGCCCACAACATTAGAATACGCAATCCATCAAAAGCTATAAAAAGCAAAAATAACTGCATAAAACACATAAGAGTTACAAAACACTCTGCTGTTCATTAGTTTGTACAAAACATATGTTAGAACTTACTAAACAAATCATCAACGGTAGAACTCACTTATGACTAAAACCATTCAGGCAGCAAAGCAGCATGACTTACAACAGGATCGGCAGCAGATTCTGAGCTAAGAATAGCAGACAGCACATGAGACCCATTTCTACAGGTCATTCAGAGGGACAAACAGCAAGATAATCTGAAACCCTCTGCTTATATAAAGGCCTACACACATTTACTTTGATAGTCACTGAGCTCGTACGTATTGATGTCAAAAGGGTGGAGCAAAAAGTAGAAAGTAGAATAGAGAGGAGGCAGGGACAAAAGCAAAAGAAGACAGCCAGCGGACAGATGTAAGACAGTGTAAGTTTGCCACGATCCTATTTAAAATGTCTCGTAAAATCACCTTATGTTGTTATCATGCAATTTCTGTCTTTTTGATGTGTTTTTTTTTTTTCAAAGTAACACATGTTTTGCCTAATTGGGATTATTATTTTTAGTAGTAGTAGTATCATTATAGTTAGGAGTAGTAGCAGTCGTAGTAGTACTTAATGTTTGACGTTTGAGGTTTTAAGTAAAAATACAATTTGTATCCCCTGCTTCGGGAGCGCGCAATCGGCGGGAGGAGCGGCCCCAGTTCTTTCCGTCTCAGTTTTAACCAACTTGTGTCACCATTGTGGTGTCTATCTGGTAGGTCGTGTAGTAGCGGGTGTCCATACTTAATCTAAGTGTACCGTGGCTTTCTAATCAAACTATACCGGCTGCTCCACTATCAAACCCAGTGCCCCAGATTCAGGTCATTTATGACAGTCCTTGGGCCATTTATCCTTGTACTGTGTGTCGATGAGCATTCTTATCCTATTGTAACAGAAGGGAAGCATTAGAACTTATACTTTATTTCACTATGGTATAAATGAAAAAAAAAAAAAAAACAGCTATAAGCATATTAATAAAAGTTATTCCTAACAGCGATGTTACTTCGGTTCGCGTTTCCTCATCAGATCCGGTTTCCCCAACATCTCTCCTCACCCCCCAGGCGGCAAAAAGCGCGCGTGCTTGTTGCAGGCTCGGAACCGCCACGCTGTGCTCGTGCCACAGGGAAACTACGGTTACCCTGAAAGCTCAAACATCGTGTTTCAGAGAAGTCGATCTACAGTTGTTGAGCTAGTGTGCTCTCATTAGATAAACCGATTTAAATATTCAAATATCACAATCTTAAGGATACATACCCATAGGTGGATAGAAAGATAGATGGACGGATAGATGGATATTAACAGGGGAGTGGTGGCCTAGTGGTTAGAATAGGAGGTTTGGGGACACAAGGGGCCAGGTTCCTATCCCACAGATTGCCACTCTGAGTTCCTATATTTATATATATAAGTTGAGAAGTTATCTATCTAGACTGTGTCTCTATATATATTTAGCCTGTAGGCTATCTCTATATGTATTTTTTTTTGTCTCTGTTAGCAGATTTAACTTCACAGCAGTACCTTGACACATTATTCGAGCTTTATCTGATGGAGAAATAACTTCATACAGACTCGAATTTCAGCTTAGAGTGGAGAAGGAGAGATATTCCTTCTGCTTTCACTCCATTTTATTAACTATCACACCATAGAACAACAACATGCTTCATTGGCTATTCAATTAACATATCACTTCCTTTACTGACTTATGGAAAGAAAAGCTTACACATATTTATACAACCGGGAGCATAAACCTTAACTCTCTCTCTCATATGAGAGAGAAACAAAAAATATATAGAGAGATAGAGATAGCCTACAGATATCTATACTGTTCAACTTGTCAATGCACAATCATGTATTTATTGTCATTTTCAGCATTAGACATCCCCAGTGATAGAGTTAGAAAGCTGATAAATACAAACAAGTATAAAATAAGACACAAGTGAACCAAGTAAGTTTGACTTGCAAGGGTGAGACAGTCCTCTGCCAGAACAGCGACTTCCTTCTCACAAAGGGAGAAATCCTTGCACCAGCCTTTTATTTACATCTCCCATTCCAACAAGCAAAAAGTGGGAATCGGTTCAGCCAATTCCTACATAGATCTCAACCTAAAAGAGTAGTCATTCTTCTTTTTCCTGCTCTCGGTGGAGGTGGACGCTTTTTCTCTGTCTCCCGCACCCCTCCCATATCTGCCCTGCTTCAGCTCTGTGTCTTGTCTTTTTTTTGGAGCCTCTTTTTGCACATCTTCCAAATTCTTCCAAAATATGGATTTGGTCAGCTGGTCTCTCAATGCAATTGATCAAATTTTCTCGACGAGAAGACAGGGGTCGGGAGAGCCCACTTGCCCGGACGGGACATTTTTCTCCGGATACACAATGGACTCCTGGCAGAAGTGGAGGATTGTGTGTCTGTCGATATTGTCAGTCGAGGATGTGGAAGATGTGTATATAATTGGATGTTTGATATCAGGATTTCTGCTTTTTGGAGTCAGCGGTTACCTGGCATATTGAGAAATTCGGAGAATGTCAGCAGCTGTTCTGGCCATTGTAAGGCTGCCTGGCATGTGTGATGGGATCTTCAGAGCGATCAACACTCAGACTGAGATGTTACGTGAGCTGAATCGCAGACTGGATGTGATCCTTACACAGGATCGCAGGCAGCTTGCGGTTCCTGGACTCGGGTGAAATGGGATAAATCTTGGAGAAAGTTGTTCGCTCGGATCTGGCAGAAGGACCAGGAATTTGGCTGTTTGGATTTGCCTTTGAGAAGCACCAGTGAGACTCTCAAGGCTGACGGAAAATTAAGAGTCAGCCTAACCCAAATAATTATTGTTTTTCTGAATCTGGCTCCCCTGCACGGCCTTGATGGCTGGCTATCTTCAACTTCTCCTGGAAGTTATGTAAACATGACGCTCTGCTCCCTCTGCCCCCTCCCTTCCCTGAGGACATCTGTGGACCTGCTCAGAACTTTGTGGCCGGTTGATGTACATTCCAACGAACCATCAAGGACAATGGCCTCTGTGACAGTGCTTCATGGACTTACTTGCACACACTCACTTGCTCACACACACATGCTCAAGATAAACATTTGCACCCCTCACACCACCTTCACCGTTCCCGGCATGATGTTGTTTTGTAAATTTGTTGCTTCTTTGTGCTGAGGTTTTTTGCAATCTCAAACTGTATCCTGCTAAGGATAAAGTGTGAAATATGATTTTTTTTTTCCCTCTACTTACCTAATGTGGCCACTTTTCTCATCTAGCAAGGGCAGCGCCTGTGAGTGGGCAGCAAAGCCTCGGTGACCCGTCCCCCCATTGTCTTGTGTCATGATGTATGTTTGGATGGGTTGTACTGGAATTCTAATTTCCCCTCGGGGATCAATAAAGTATCTTTGAATTGAATTGAATTGAATATATGGTATAAGCTTGTCATGTCCAGGGAGTGATCCACTCCAGATCACATTCCTTAACCTTCCACAAACCCTTTAACACACTAAAAAACAATCATAAGAATCATCTAGCTAGAGTAGAACTTCAAACATAAACATGTATTAAACTAAACAGATAATAACTTATATACATTTTTCCAACACCCAGCTAATCATTTCATACAGTCCTGATAGGTATCATGAATTGCTTAGATAGTCGAAGTAGAACAATACCAGAGGATGAAACAGACTCAGCACACAGGATAAGACGGTAAATGAGGTTTATTTCTTCTGTAGACTTTGTTTAAGGAATCTTGAGCTGGAGTTGTCCAGTAGCCAGAGGAGGAGGGGGTAAACCCAGGAATCCAAGGAGAGAGAGAGAGAGTACTGGTGATGAGAATATTTACAGTGCAGTCCTTAGGAGGGAGTATTACCAGATGTTGGCAGGCAGGTAGGCAGATAGGCAGGTCGACAGGCAGGCAGACGGATAGGCAGACAGACAGGAGTCCACATAACTGAGGTTATGTTCCAGCAAAGGTCTGCATCAGCAGCTACCTTAAGAAGCCCATGAGCTCATTAGGAGAATGCGTTGCAGCTGCAGACAATGAGCTGCCAGAACCAACCAGAAGGGGAGGAGCAGAGATCCTACAGTACCCTCCCCTCAACGATTGCCTCCAGGCAATCCAGAATGCTTTTCAGGATGACGTTTGTAAAAGGACGTGATGAGAGCAGGGTCCAGGATGTGAGAACGGGGAACCCAGGTTCTCTCTTCAGGTCCATATCCTGCCCATTCCACAAGATATTGAAAACCACGCCCCCTACGCCGAACATCCAGGATACGATTGACCGTTTATGCAGGGTGGTCATCAATGAGTCGAGCAGGAGGAGGGGGCTTGGTGGGAGGACTCAGGGGACTTTACGAGATTGGCTTGATCTGGGAAACATGGAAAGTAGGGTGAATGTGCATGGAAGATGGTAGTTTGAGTCTCACCGCAGATGGGTTGATGATCCTCTCGATGAGAAAAGGGCCAATGAAACGGGGGGCCAACGTTCTAGAAGTATCTTTTAATTTAATATTCCTGGTGGAAAGCCAGACTCTCTGATTGATGCGGTAGACAGGTGCAGCAGAACGGTGACGGTTAGCAAACCTCTTATTTTGTTCCAGGGTGCGTAGGAGGGTCCTCCTGGTCTGTTGCCAGATCCTACGACACCTGGAAACGTAATGCTGAACAGAGGGGACTAGGATGTCAGATTCAACACTGGGAAACAGCGGGGGTAGATAGCCCAGTGAAGCCTCAAAGGGGGACAAACCAGTAGCAGAGGAAGTATGTGTGTTGTGAGCATATTCGATCCATGTGAGATGTTTGCACCAGGAAGAGGTGTTGTCATTTATTACGCACCTCAAGGCGACTTCAAGTTCCTGGTAGCATCTTTCTGTCTGTCCATTAGATTGGGGGTGGTATCCAGACGAAAGACTTACGGAGGCACCAAGAGCTTTGCAAAACTCCTTCCAAACTTGCGAGATGAACTGCGGGCCTCGGTCAGAAACAATGTCCAAAGGTATGCCATGGATGCGGAAAACGTGGAGAACCAGGAGTTGGGCAGTCTCCAATGCAGACGGAAGCTTGGGTAAAGGAACAAAATGGGCTGTTTTAGACCAGTGATGAAATCAACGGAAATGTGGGACCAGGGGCGGCTAGGGGTGGGCAGAGGTTGAAGAAGACCAGCAGGGGGTTGATTAGTGTTCTTGTTTTGAGCACATGTGGGACAAGCTGCAACAAAATCTTTAATGTTGAGGTTCATAGTCTGCCACCAGAAATACCTTTTGGTAAATGTGATCATACGAGTCACCCCAGGATGACAAGTCAATTTATTGTTGAGCACCCAATCCAGAACTTTATTGACGACAGAGTTGGGAACGAACAGCTTGCCCACTGGGCCAGTACCTGGGTCAGGTTCGGACCTCTGTGCCTCCCTGATGTCCTTTTCAATGGCCCAGGTGAGGGCGCCCACAATACAAGAATCCGGTAGGATGGAAGCTTCAGTCTTGAGTTGGTCAGAATGAGAGAACTGGCGAGAGAGAGCTTCAGGCTTAATGTTCTTGGAACCGGGTCTGTAGGAGATAGAAAAATGAAAACGAGCAAAAAACAGAAACCAGCGGGCTTGTCTGGGGTTAAGTCTCTTGGCATTTTGAATGTAGGAGAGGTTCTTATGATCAGTCCAAATGAGAAAAGGGACTTCAGTACCCTCTAACCAATGCCGCCATTCCTCAAGCGCCAACTTGATGGCTAAAAGTTCACGGTTGCCCACATCATAATTTTGCTCTGCTGGAGACAAGCGACGAGAAAAATAGGCACATGGATGTACCTTATCATCCAGAGGAGACCGTTGAGATAGAATAGCCCCTACTCCAATGTCAGAAGCATCAACCTCTATAATAAATTGTGCACATGGATCAGGATGGGTCAATATGGGTGCTGAAGAAAATAGAGTCTTTAATTCCCCAAATGCCCTTTCTGCCTCAGGAGTCCAATGGAACGTTTTCAGAGAGGAGGTGAGTTGAGTGAGAGGTGCAGTGACCTGACTGTAGTTCCTTATAAACCTCCTATAAAAATTTGCAAATCCCAAGAACCTTTGAAGTTGCCTGCGATCAGTTGGAGTAGGCCACTCTGCCACTGCCTTTTTTTTCTCGGGATCAGTTCTGTACCTGCCTGCCTCAAAAATAAAACCCAAAAAAGACACAGATGTGACAATGAATTCGCACTTTTCAGCTTTAACAAAGAGTTGATTCTCAAAAAGCCTCTGGAGAACTGTTCTGACATGCTGGCGATGTTGTTCTATGTCCTGGGAAAAAATCAAAATGTCATCCAGATAAACGAAAACAAAGAGGTTGAGAAAGTCACAAAGATCATCATTAATAAGAGCCTGGAAAACAGCGGGTGCATTAGTCAACCCGAAAGGCATAACCAAATACTCAAAATGTCCTAAGGGGGTTTTGAAAGATGTTTTCCACTCATCACCCTCTCGGATCCAGACCAAATGGTAAGCATTGCGCAGGTCGAGTTTAGTGAAGATCTTGGCAGAATGTAATTGTTCATGTATGGAATCAATAAGTGGTAGTGGGTATTTATTTTTAATAGTGATTTGATTCAATCCTCTATAATCAATACAGGGTCTTAATGTGCCGTCTTTCTTACCCACGAAGAAGAATCCGGCACCAACAGGGGAGGTAGACGGACGAATGATCCCAGATGCTAAAGAATCCTCAATGTACTCTTTCATGACTTTTCTCTCGGGTCCGGAGAGATTAAAGAGTCTGCTGGATGGTAGCAGAGCGCCTGGGAGGAGATCAATAGAGCAGTCATAGGGGCGATGCAGAGGTAAAGAAAGAGCCCCTTGTTTGCTAAACACAGATGCGAGATTGTGGTATTAAGGTGGAACTTTGGACAGATCAACAGGCTCAGAAGGTTTGAGTTGTTTGATAGAGTGAGAGACAGCAGTTCTTAAGCAGTTCTGGAGACAGAGCTTACTCCATCTCTCTACTTTGCCCTCCACCCAATTAATAGCAGGATTATGTTTCTGCAACCAGGGAAACCCCAAAACTAATTGTGGAGAGATGGAAGAGACAACAAAGAAATCACCCCATTCATGATGGTTACCAGAGGTGATGATGTGAAGCTGAGGCACTTTAAATCTCACTTGAGACATGGTTTGACCAGTGATGCCAGTGACAGAAAGGGAATGGTTGAGAGGCTGAGAGGGTATTTGAAGTTTATCAACCAGATCCGAGGAAATAAGATTCTGTTCAGCACCAGAATCAATAAAAGTGTCAACAGGAAACTTCTCTTGGCCAACAATAATAGTGACCGGAAAACACAGACGAGAGACAGGGGAAGAATGGGATATGCTCATCAAAGTCCCCTGACCTATTGACGAGCCCTCTCTTTTCCCTTTTTGAGGCACCTTGTGATAAAATGTCCTCCTTGTCCACAATATAGGCAAAGACCACCCTCAAAGCGACGTTGTCGTTCCTCTGGGGAGAGTCGAGTGTGACCAATCTGCATCGGTTCCGGTTCCGCAGATCCCTCTGAAGAGGAAGTGGGTGCGTCGAGGAAAGTGGTTCGATGCGCCAGAGAGTGCTGCCACTGTGAATTGTAGTTCCTTTCTGTTTGTCTCTCTCTTAGACGGTTGTCAATGCGGATCGATAGGTTGATTAATTAATCCAGTCTTTTGGGTTCATCTCTCAAAACCAACTGGTCCTTTACTTGATCTGCAAGGGAATTAACAAAAATACCCTTGAGTGCCGCTTCATCCCGACCCACATCCTGCGCTGCCACCCGGAAGTCGATGGCGAACTCAGCCAACGCTCTCCTTCCCTGTTTGAGGGTGAGTATCTTCTTAGCCGCTGCCTCCTGCTGGAGTGGTTGATCGAAGACTCTCTTGAAGTGACTGAAAAAAATGGCATAACTAAGAGACTCAACAGGGTTAGATGCCAAATAGGCGTGCGCCCAGCACAGAGCAGATCCCTTTAGCGAGGTAACAATATAAGTAATCTTGGAGGCAGTAGTAGGGAAAAGGGAGGGGGAACGACTAAATGCTAATTCACACTGGAGAGAAAAACCACCAAAGTTATTAGGATTACCATCAAACAGTTCAGACGGACGGAAGTCAGGCTCTCGGATCCCAGAAGATAGAATTGTGGGTGGCTGAGGATTCTCTAAACGAGCTGGAGGATTGGAAGAGGCAGGTGAGAGTTTGGTTATGATTTCGCTTAAAGCATGAACCATACCACCAAGTTCTGTGAGATGAGAATCCGTAGTCCTTTGTTGTTGCAGTAGCTGTTGAAGCATGGTTTCAGTAGATTGTAGGCATTCCTTTAAGGAAGTCTGTTCATCATCTGAATTGTTCTTCGACTTGTTAGTGGGCTGGAACATACTATCATGAATTGCTTAGATAGTCAAAGTAGAACAAAACCAGAGGATGAAACAGACTCAGCACACAGGATAAGACGGTAAATGAGGTTTATTTCTACTGTAGACTTTGTTTAAGGAATCTTGAGCTGGAGTTGTCCAGTAGCCAGAGGAGGAGGAGGTAAACCCAGGAATCCAAGGAGAGAGAGAGAGTACTGGTGATGAGAATATTTACAGTGCAGTCCTTAGGAGGGAGTATTACCAGATGTTGGCAGGCAGGTAGGCAGATAGGCAGGTCAACAGGCAGGCAGGCAGACGGATAGGCAGACAGACAGGAGTCCACATAACTGAGGTTATGTTCCAGCAAAGGTCTGTATCAGCAGCTACCTTAAGAAGCCCATGAGCTCATTAGGAGAATGCGTTGCAGCTGCAGACAATGAGCTGCCAGAACCAACCAGAAGGGGAGGAGCAGAGATCCTACAATAGGTCTATGCACCCCACGAAAAACTTCCTCTTCCATAAAAAATACTAACAGTTTCAAGGAACCTGTCCTTGACCCTTTACCAGAACCACGGCCAGCCATTATAAAGCAGTTTATGGTTGTCAACGTGATGTCAGGAGGTACTACATTTAAACATGTCATTGCAGAAGTCTCCTGGCTCAATCCCCATCCAGACAGACATTTTTATGGAAAGCCTGTAGACGTTTGGAGCTTGCAGGGAACAGACCCCTCATACCCAGCATCATTTCTATCCATTGAGCGCATTGCTGGAAGATGCGTTGTAAACACATCGACTGTCCATTTGAGCAGGACAGTAGAGAGGGTGGCTGTTGTTATGCCACTCTGCACAGTGGTTGAGATCTAGAACATGTAAATAATGTATGGGACAGTGATAAAAATCAACACAAATTTATACCATCTTCAAATATCTCATAGAAAAAAACTTTTTTTACAACTCATTAAAGAAAAGAGGAGCTTTAGAAAGGAACCACAAACGGTAAACCCGAAAACCCAAACATACATGCATCACACATAGGTAGAAGGAGGGAAGGATAACTTAACAACAAGGGCCCTCTGAGACCCACTTTCACACACTACATAAACATACAACCACTAGTCTCTCCCCACTAAATAATCAGGGCACACACCCTCCCCAAGACAAGTAAAATGTAATTAGACTTTCATCATTGCCTTATATTTACTATACATTAAAATGTCATAATGCAATATAACTCGGAAAGAATTTCTTGAGAATTTAATGTTGGCTGAATGATCCCTCTGTACTATGCACTGTACTTAATTTCAAGGCCACTATGTGCCTTTTATAACGGTTTTTTATATATCAAAATAGCTATTTTTCTGTAGTGGTGGCTAATTCCCTGGAGAAAAAAATAGTATAATAAACCAAGCACTCTATCATTTAGGAATATTCCTGTCTTGGAACTACGATAAATGCCAGGGTGTAAACATTACTCATTTCAAGACTGCCAGGTAGCCAAATCCAACTTTGTATTCCAGATGTCCTGTCTAATTTGAAAGGTAAACCTCTGATGTTGTTCAGTTGAATTGAAGTGTAACAGAAGAGACAGATGGTCTTACCACTTCTGGTCCAGCGGTCCCGTTTCAGCGGTGCATGTCCCTCCGCCTGAACCGGACACTTTTCTCTTCTCCCTCAGCTTAAAGATTTCACCATATGGGCCCCCAATTATGTGGGAGAAGAAAGTTTACTAATATAAAAATGATGAAGAGGCAACTGGTTTCCTGTCAAAGCCGACGTGGGTGACCTTTTATTCAGCACATCTCTGAATACATCTTCATACAAAATCCCAAAGAATCCCAAATCCCTGACCCGAGTCATGATATATAAATATATACAAGAGACATATCATTGTTGTGTATGTGAAATTTTTGACCAATCAGATGTATCATTTATACTTATGCACATTTTTCTGGCAGGATTCAAGATATCATAATTCTTTGCAGCTGGACTGTTTCCATCCAGCCTACAAGTTCACTTCTACAATAACAAGTCCATTAGTCTTTCCTCACGCCAAGAACGTTTCCTTATGTAACTTGTTCCCAGAAAGGCCTTGCATGCTGCTCAGAGTGAAAAACAATAGTAACACTTTTAATCTACCAAGCAAAGCTTTAAGCTTCCACATTAATGGTTGGATCTAACAAAAGGGAAGCCTGTAGCTTCCTTAAAGTCGAACATTGTATTGTATCGTGTTGTATTCGACTACAATACAATAGAGAGCAATATTAGGCTATTTTTGTTATAATACGTTACCTTCAAATATCATGTTTGTACTTGTAGTTTAAATGTTTCTTGTAACTTGGTTTCTTGTTTTTGTGTTCCATTTTTATTTTATTATTTTTTACAGCTTTCTGTTTGGTTTTGAAAATTCTGGTGAGCTTGATCTTTCTCTTTAGATTTCATCCTGTCTCTGTTGCATACTTTATTTTTTGTTTATAACTACATAAATGCACAGTGACAGACACATGACATTGTCTCTTCTTCACAGGTTATCTGCAGCAGAAACATGGATATTTTCCAGCAGGTCCTACAAAGGTCACTAGTGACACATCTTGTGATACAATGTATAGAAGAAAACAACCTAAAGAAGCTTAAAAAGTTACTGAAAGACAACCCTATAAATGGTCTTTATCCCTACAGTAAAGTACATGATAATGTAACCCCACTGACTGCTGCTGTGGTGAACCATAACATAGAGATTTGTAAATACCTTCTAAAATCCAGTGCAAACCCAAATATATCCTCCTCAAATGGTTTTACACCTTTGGATTATGTCTCACTAGCGAAAGCTCCAATTGGTTTTGTGGAAGAACTTCTTGAAGCAAGAGCAGATCCAAATGGGTGGAGTCCTGTCGAACTTCAAATATTTACACCACTGCAAACTGCTGCCCTTAATGACAGAGAAGATGTCATCAAGATGCTCCTCTCAGCTAAAGCAAGAGTAACATTGTTACCATTAACACTCCCAAACAGTCTGAACAACAATAAAAAGATAGCTCAGATTATTCATGATTTGGCATCTAAAGGTAATGGGGATTGCTCCAAAATCTGTTATTTCTTGGATGTGGCAATCGCTGTGCCAGAGGAAACACCAGAGAAAGTTTTTCGAATCTTTCATGATCACATGTTACTGAAGGATCCTTACAGCCATTTGACCATGATTGAAGTGCTGTTCACTGTTAATGGGCAAGGTGCAGAAGAATACAAACGGAGAAGTATTCAATGGCTGAAGGAAATCGATCATTTAAACAACTACATAACAGATGCAGTCGATCGTTTACAACACATCCCAAAGGTGGTAGTGAGAGGTGCAGTTGATACGTTAAATGCAGTTTTCTGTACAATGGATGACATACCAGATGATCAAGCAAAGGCCATCATTTCCAAACTGCTGGATCTGCTTCAGTTAAAAGAGAGACATTCAACATCATGGGATGCTATTCTGGAAAGACAGCAAAGTATGAAATATGAAACTTGGGAAGCTGTTCTCCCAACAATTTATGTGATAACACAGAAAACAAAGGCCATCGACAGCTGGGAATCCAGGTTCATTGAAACATTGTGCAACACAGTTTGCCCTTTTGCTGATGAGCAGTACACCTCTGATATCAGGACCTACACTTATGGCATATTTGCAAACTTGCTCACAGCAAAGATTTTTAAATCGGGTCTGATAACCTCAGTACCCGAGGACATACTGACATATGCAGACATGAGAATGAATGACAAGCTGAAAGAAGGACTGAAACGTCTGAAAAATCATTTGGAAAACCCGATTTCTGAATGTGATGGAACCACTATCGTTGCCAAATCCAAAAAGAAGAAAAAGAAAAAGAAGAACAAGACAAAGAAAAAAGAAAAGGAAAACGCAAACTGTGGTGACGACGCAACTGCAGTTGATGCAGAAACAGCTTCTTTAGTAAAATCAGTCTCAAATGTAAGGCTATTTAACAACAAAGCCTCACCAATTAGAAAATGGCTTCCAATCAGCAAAAGGTGGAATGAAAAGCTTAGCAAGCTCGCTAGTATCGATGAAAGTGAAGTGACACGAATACAGAGCATTATTTATGTAAATAATGAAGAATCTCACATAGCAAAGGGAAGTGATGGTACTGAAGTGTTCCTTGGACTGAGAGATGATGGCACAGAAGTTGCAATCAAGAGAATGTCTAAAAGCAACTATAAAACTTTGAAAAACGAAGAAGGAATCCTTCGACTGCCAGAACTAGATCATCACTCTATTGTTCGATACATTGATCATGCGGAGGATGAAAACTTTGGGTATCTTGCCCTCCAGCTTTGCGAGTACACCTTGGAAGAACTTATCAGTGATGGTAGTAATGATCCTCTGAAGAGAAAGACACTTGCCTACGAGCTTCTTGAAAGTTTAAGAGTGCTTCACTGTCAAAATCCTCAAATTCTCCATCGTGATCTAAAGCCACAGAACGTTTTAATCGGTAAGAACATTTCAGATATTTGATGCTCATTAGATGCTCTTTAATGTTTATGTTTACTATTAAATTGTTGAAAAAGTTTATTTTTGAAAGAGTAATAACTGTTTTCCTTGTAAGAGTGTTGGCATAGATAATAACTTATATAATGAGCCTTTATAGTACTGTAAATGTAAGGTCAGAAGACCAATTCTGTTTCAAAAGATAACACTAACATTTTGTAACATTTTAATGTTAACGTTTTAATAATAATTGGAATCTGTCATACTATGCTATTTTTTTTGTAATAAATAATTTCCTTTCTGTGTGCATTACCAATTTTCCATTGTAAATCCAAGCATCTTTTCCATCACCAATTGCTACAACAACAGTAGCGTCACGAAACCTCCCATTTGATTCAATGAAACCTGAAAGACTAAAAAAATATATATAAAACACATTCAGTCAGAACAAGATAAATATTATTTGTCTGTCATTTGAGGCTCCTGATTTTGAAATATTGACATTTTCCATATTTGTTGACCTCTTCTTTTAAGAGTTTCTGTAAATAATTTAATACATAGTAATCAACAGCACCGTATTTGACATCCCAATATATTAGTGCATCTTTTTTCAATTACCTATATAACTTTTTTTTATTCGAACTTTCCACAGTTATAGCTCAATTTGCCATGTTCCAAAAATATTACATTGCAGAGTAGTCTGGGCTGTTTTATTG
This sequence comes from Girardinichthys multiradiatus, assembly GCF_021462225.1. NCBI lineage: Eukaryota > Metazoa > Chordata > Actinopteri > Cyprinodontiformes > Goodeidae > Girardinichthys > Girardinichthys multiradiatus. The sequence goes on from NC_061807.1 coordinate 21,717,966, forward strand.
TTGTAGATTGTTTTGCTCTTTATAATAATAAGCAATGAATAGGACTATACTACAAGTTTGCAAATAATGTAGCTAGGCTTTTACTTGGTTATTAAATGGCTAAGTCAAGGGTATACCATAGCATTTTCTGGTTGCCATCACACTATTAATTTCCTACAGTCAAAAATCATTGTAAAACGCCACTTAAGAAAAAATATTCTCTTTTTTCTCTTCTTTGTTATGATTTGTCCTGCAGATGTTAAGGGGAAATCAAGATTGGCTGATTTTGGGATAAGTAGACGCTTGCCCAAAGACCAAACAACTCACCAAACAGTAAGTGCTGGAACAAAGTGCTGGAAAGCCAGAGAGACTCTAGAGGAGGGTTGCATTGTGTCATACAAGTCAACAACTGATGTACAGGTGAGTTTTACTGCAACACCTACTCATTTATTGACCTTCTATCATAAGATAAGCTCAAATGTTTTGTTATCTTTTAAGGTGGCAGGGATGCTGATTTATTATATCCTGTCTGGAGGAAAGCATCCATTCAACATCACCAAATCCTTTCAGTTGGAATCCAACATTGATGAAGGGAATTACAGTTTGGATTATGTTCAGGATGTTGTGGCAAAAGATCTAATTGAATGGATGATCAACAAAGAACCAACAGACAGACCGAGAGTTGAACAATGCCTGATTCACCCCTTCTTCTGGCCAAATGCAAAGTAAGACTACAACACAAATGTATTTATTTACTCTTATACATTATGGCAACATAAAGGAAATCTATGTTTTTAATTTAGCTTTCTCTAAGCGTGACCTTAACTGTCACATTATGCCATCAGGACTAGTTTAAAAATGAAACACTGTCTTTGCATCCTTATTGATGTTATATTTCTTACACTTTTGCTGTTTTCTGTCATGCTACATATGTTTTAGCACTTGATCAAACATTTTGATGTCTATTTACAGAAAAGTTGAATACTTGAAAAAAGTTGCTAACAGAGAGGAGGTGGCAAGGTACCAAAATGCAGACCAGAAGTTTATAAATTCACTTGAAAAACATGCAGATCATGGAACCTTCTCACAGTGGAAAGAAAAGGTGAGTGCAACAGAAGAAAACCTCAAGAGATCACCATGAAGTGACTAATTACTCACCAAAGTCTGAGGAACTTAAAGTATGAGTTTTCTATCTCATTAATGTGTCTTTCTTTCTTTGTTTGTTTGTTTCTTTCTTTCTTGCTTTCTTTCTTTAGTTTCCACAACAACTGGTTCAAAAGATGGATGGAAAGAAGAAACCCTACTCTGACAACATTCTGGGTTTGCTGCGTTTCATTCGCAACATGCTTGAGCACTAGTAAGTTAAGATACAAATTATGACAATAAAAATCTAATACTGATTCAAATATTTTCTTGGCTTTTACTTTAGCTGCAGAAACTCTTTTAGTATATTAGGACACATCCACTTTGTCTTTTGCGTTTCCTTTTTTTCTTTTTTACATTGGCATCTAGCAAGTAATGTTATCCATTAATGTTTCAGACTTTGCTTCATGTTGCATAACTGTAGCAGGAGTAGTACCCTCTATATAAAAAAAAACTCAAGACTTTTATAACAAGAACTACATAAACAAACTACATATAAGCTATAAAATGTCATGTACTGAAAAAACATTTATCAGATGTTTATTCAGTTAATATTCGCTCCATGTTCACAGTGCTGAAGATGCTTCCAAAGTTGATGTACTTGCATTATTTCCTGATCTATTTGGATGCGTCTTCAAGTTTGCTAAGGGCAACGGGTGGAATCAAGAGGTCCCATTGAATGAAATGTTTCAGAGTGAAGACTCTCATAGCATCTTTGTGATGCCATCCACAAACATCGAGGAGCACCTGTGTATTTCTGTTCAGGAATCTCAATCCAATAACTTGGAAAAATGTTAATTCAAAAAGGCTTAAAAGACCAAAGAAATGACTGAATCTTGTTCAGATCCTTATGGTATACATGTCCAATCTGAATGCTCATAGTATACTATTTCATTCACTTTAGTCTTTGTGGATCAATCTATTACTTGATCAGCTTTGTACCTGTTCTCACTGTTTCTGGTGTCTTTGAACATCAAATTTACATGTAAGTGTTTAAAAAAATGTTTGCTAGAATTGACATTCTTAAAACTGTTTTTTATGTATGTAGATTTTACAAATGATGCTTTTTACAGAGTCTTCTTAAAAATTTTGTTCTGAAGTTTTGACATACAAACAGTGTTAGAATCAGGTAAATACCAATATCTAATTTTGTGTATCCCAACCAATTCAGGCAAATGTGTCAAAACAAGTAGCTCCATTATAATGAGCTGTACTGGTAAATATCTCTTCTCCTGGGGATTAACGTGCAGGAGCAGGTCTGTGAACACAATACATACGAGTCACCATAAGGGCACGTTCACACTGCAGGTCTTGACGCTCAATTCTCTTTCTATAATCAGATTTTTTTTTGCGTCATCGTTCACACTTCTTTTAAAATGTTGCCTGTATCTGACTCCAATGTGAACTGTTTGTGGTTCCAAACTGACCCGCATTTGCAAATGTTGTCACGCACAGCACACTTCAGCAAACATAGAAGATGGTGGTTTAAAGTTTCAGCAGGTGCTGAGGAGGAAACGCGTGAATAAAGCACAAGTGAAACTGTGACATTCGGGTGTTTTGTGAAGCTTTTTCTGTTGATTCATCAGAGAAGTCTGTTTGGATGTGGGGACAATCCAAATCCCAATTTGACTTGAAAAAAGGTGTCAGTCCATATATTAATGAGGTATAACATCTCGCTGTCCCTCCACCGTCCAGTACAGTTGCAGCTTTCAACCATCTTGCTAACTGCTATCACTTCTCACCGGTGTTAAGATGTGACAAATGTCAATGGAAAGTCACATCAAATCCACCTTGGTTGTTCCCACTGGAATCACGTTCAAAAAAATTAGATACGAGACAGACTCAACCCTGGCCCATATCGTATTCAAAAATCAGATATGGGCCAGATCTGACTGTTAACACTTGTTCTAAAAAGTCCGAGCTGGTCACTTGACACCAAAAAAAGTCTGATTTGGGGTACATTTACCTGCAGTGTGAACGGAGCCTCGTGTCTCCATCTCCAGATCTGTAGAGCCACAGAAGGAGGCAGAATCTGCTACTTCACACAGCTCCTTTCAGCCTGCTTTTTTTCAAACATAAGGTTGTTGAGGTCTGCGTTACCATGCATCATTACTACATTGTGTTTTAGTTAAGTTTTATCTCATGTTTGGTTTCTCTAAGCATTATTTTCTTTTCACCAATTGATTTATCCATAATATAGAAACTTTTGGGATTATCTTACATTTTTAATGCATTGCTAAACTTGATGTAAAGATGACATCTACTTTATAGGATTCAGTCTATTTTTTTCTGTTCATTATAAGTTTGCTTATATAAAATTAGGAAAGTAAAGTAAAGATTTTGGTATTTATATTTAAAGGAGAAGTTATCCTTTTAGGGTTCTTGAATTTGAATATTTGACTCATACCAAAGCTAAAACAGACATTTTACTTAATCATAATGCAGCCAAAGATCAAACATTGTCTTAACTGTATAAAAGTTTCAACAATGAATTGTGTAAAGTAACAGCTTTGGTGTCGAGATAGCTTCTGAAAATGTACCAGTTTAGCGGATTTTATTTAAGTAAAATAATTTGGGAAAATGCAAATAAATGTATTTTATTAATGCCAAAGGAAAATTAAATGCTGCATTAAATCTCTGCTGCTCAATTACAGTTATAGTAAGAGGATCCTCAGAATTTTGTCTGTCATGTTTTTAATTTCAGGAAGCATTCGTCTTTGTACAGGCATCTGTAGAGGCTCCAGAGGCTGTTATATCCGGCTCACGGAGAGGGTTCCATACAACCAAATGGCACTGGAACCTTTGAAACCTCGGTTCTCTAAATCACACGTCACTCTGTGAAATTACCACTCAGTAGTGGAAAAACACATACTTCATTATTGCACATAAGTAACCTCCTGTTAGTTGACATCCTAGCTCTCACTGAGACCTGGATTAAGCCCAGTAACAATGCTACACCGGCTGCACTTTACACCAACTCCACATTCTCCCACACGTCTTGTACATCTAGGCAAAGTGGTGGAACTGGCCTTTTAATTTCTAACACATGGAAATATAACCAACTGCTACACGTAGCTAAATACACCACCTTTGAATAACATGCCATTCAGATCTGCATGGTTGTCGCACGTTTCTGTGCTCTCTTCCATCCCTGACGAATACTGTCCCATAATGGTCCTCTGTGATATTCATTTCTATCTTGACAGTCCTGACTTATCAGTTTTTCTGTCTCTGCATACATTTCAGCTACAACTGGTCCACAGTCCTCAGACTAACAAAGCTGGCTAAGATCTAAATTTCCTTTTAACAAAAAACTGTGCTATAGAGGCCCTCTCTGTCACACCTTTGCACTTTTCGGACCACTATTTTATTAACTTCAGAGCGAGTCTCCTGGGAAGATCAACTGCCTTCACCCGCATGGTTTCCTTCCCCACCGTAACCTGTGGCCCATAGCTTCTCCTTCCTTGTTGCCTCTTTCTCTTCCAACCTTCAGCACATTGTTCTCACTGGATGTCTATATTGCCACAGAGTCAACAGGTCTATTCTGTCCTCTTGTTTGGACAGTCTGCTAGTCACCTAACGCCAAGACCTGCAAAAAGAAAATGCTGCAAATATGAAGATTCTGCAAACCTAACAAAATTCATGGCATTACTATCATCATTCTCTGCCAGAATCGTTGATGGAAAAAGGCTTCCTTCACTGATTCGATTTACAGAACTACTGACTCTTGGAAACTATTTTCCACCTTCATAACTTTACTAAACTAACCACTTTTGCCTCCTAGTCTGATGGCAGACTATTTTGCCTCATATTTTACTGACACAGTGGCAGCTACAAGCCAACAGTTGACCAAACTGACTACGCTAAATCTTCCCTAATAAAGAGTGCTACTACCTTAGAATGCAGAGGTCCAACTGCAACTTCTTACTACATGCCCTTGGATCCTGTTTCTACAAGACTACTGCAGTCCATAGCTCCTAGGGTAACTGCGTGTTATTAACACTTAACTGACATCAGGCCCGTTTCCAACCACACTCAGGGATGCTTTTGTAACACAGCTGCTGAAGAAACCCGGCTATGTAGGCTGTGAGAAAAACCTTAAAAGAAGCCCGAACACCAGCCAAGTCCTCAGTACTTATCCTGTTCAACCTATTATTGTTTTACGCTGTCAAGCACAGTATCTTTGTTTTTACTCTTCAGCATGGGCATCAGAGGAAGAGCACTCTCCTGGTTTGAATCGCACCTCACTATTCGGTCATTAAACTTATCTGCATCGCACTACCTCACCTCAAGGGTCAGTACTTGGACCTCTTCTCTTTCACATATACACCACCTCACTATGGCCAGATCATCCGAATTTATGAAACACTCTGTTAAAAAGACTAACAAGTAAAAATGGGAAAATAACAGCTTTTCAAGATAGCACTTATATTTTATTTTTATTTTATTTCAATCAAGTAAAGTTATCTGTCAAAGTGCAAGCCAAATAAAATTTGAGCTACTTTAGATTTCTCTTAATGTCAAGAACATGCATTTTTTTTATCCTTTACACTTCAACAACGGTCTTTCGTCATGTCTTTGTTTTCAACCAATAAACATCTACATGGTTTAAACAATTTAAGAGCAGACGTGTTTACAATTTCTTATCCATGTTGTTTAAATAAACGACTTCCATTTTAATATGTGACACTGCAGAGATATTTTTTGAATCATTTATCGATGCTTTTAGTAAGAATATGTTCATGTTATAGTAGAAATTGGAAGAAAAAAAGTCGATGCAAAAGTTTATTTTGATAGTTCTACCGGAAGTGGTTTCATTTTGACAGCCGAGGCAACAAAATGACGTTGCAGGAGAGATAAACGGAGGAGGAGGCGAGGCAGCGCCGCTCAGCCTGTATCCTGACATTTCTACCTATAATTTTACAATAATGCAGTCTTCCAAGAGGAGCGAGGGCGACTGGCAGGGACTGGTCAGCGAGGTAAGGCGGAAAAATAAACCCCGTGAACAGCTGCTTCAGAGACGGATACCTTTAACAGATGCTCCACCTGGTCCATATGGAACCAGCAGCGGTGTGTCTGATAAACAGACTCATAAACTCATTATCGACACACAGACTCGGCCTCTATTGTCATAAGCAAGGCTTTTATCTATGGCTAAAGATGAAAGCCAATATAGCATGTTACACGAGGGAAACCAGTTCGCTTCCCAGTTACCACCTGTGGGCCCACCTGGTTATCAGGATAATTGAGTGAGGCTGTCGGTGGAGGTATTCATGCATTTTAGCGACTGTGTATTGTAAGGCAACTTTCGAAAGTTTCATACATAAACCGCTTTAATTTAAGTTGATATAATAACTTTATAATTACAAATTTCAAAGCATTTTACTGGGATTGTAGGAAATTATTTGTATTGGTATCAGTGGCGATTCTAAACTAAATGTACCAGGGGAGGCAGGATGGGACCAGTGTTATTTCATGGGGGCACAGAACAAAAAAATGAAACAGAAAAAAAAAAACAGGGCAATATTTCATCATTTAATATATAAAATGAGCCACTGGGGCTGCAGGTTGCAGAGCCCTGATCTTGCAGATGAAAACTGTGGTCCTATCTCAATACAGCTGAAGGTTAAAGTGCGACACTTGAATTTTTTGTGCAGTGTTTTGGTATAATCCTTATTTGAAGATTTTGCTAACATACCCTGTTTTCAGCAAATTATTGCTAATGGACAAAAAAAAGAAAGAAAAGCCCAAAAAACTTCAAAAGACAATTGGAAAGCCTGGAAAACTATGAATCAAGACCACATGAACAGATTACAAGATGGTCTGGCTGCTTAGGAGCTAAATACAAAAGAGCTATGCAGTATCTTGTGGAAGTAAAAATTACCCCCTACCAACTTCATCCATGACAATGCATTTTATTACACCAATTCACTGTTTTCTGTTGTAGTTCCTGGTGTGTAAACGCAAGCTGGAGAGTAAAAAGGAGGCACTGCTCATCCTGTCCAAAGAGCTGGACACCTGTCAACAGGAGAGAGACCAGTACAAGCTAATGGCCAACCAGCTGAGAGAGCACCACCAGGGTCTGAAGAAGAAGTACAGGGAACTTATTGTCAGTTCAACATGCAGAATGAAGCTTTTGTAGATTAATATTTGTAAGGTCGTATATTTTATAAAGAAGGGATAAAAAAGGCTGGGCAGAAATGTGTATTTGAATGCTTTGTTTGTTGGTGTAGTATATTCCTATCGTGTAAATCTATCTTGTTTCAGGATGGGGATCCTTCTTTGCCACCAGAAAAACGTAATCAGGTGAGTTTCATGACTCCACAACAAAGATGATCGAAACTAATTGAAAGGAAACTATTTTTTTTTACACAATTATGATTCAACACAATTCTGCAGTTTTTTGAAATTTCATTTAGTGGCCTTTAAGGCAGAAGTGTTTAGCTAGATTTGATCAGGAAAGCAGTTGTGTCCTGTCTCAATGTTTTATAGGTGGATCTGCTGCTTTTCTTCGACCAATCAAGCGGCCTTGCATTTATCCACCCTGCTTTCCTTCCCCCTTTAGGTGAACCTGGGTCAGCTGTTAAGGGACTCCAGGGAACGAGTGAAACAGCTCACTGAGGAGATGAAGGACCTCACTCAGAGGCTGGCTGAGGCTCAGGGGGACAACAAGGTGCCCCCTCGCATTGATTCATTGAAGCTTTAAACAGAAATGAGAACACATATGTTTGAAGGAATTGAATGCTATGTGTTCTTGCAGCTGCTGAGGATGACCATCACTCGACAGAGGCTGGGGGACGAAGAGGTGGGGGTCCGCCACTTTCCCGCGCATGAACGCGAGGACTTGGTTTCCCAGCTAGAGAGAGCAGGGCGACAGGTGATGTTTTTTCTTAGCTTATAAGCATTTAACACTGTTAATATGCAGGGTTAAAATGTTATTGTCTAGATGTATAATTCATTTGGGCGCTCTGCTTCTCATCCAATGCCCACTGAAGATGAGCCCCAGCCCCTACATCCCCCTCTCAGAATGTACACCGAAAGGATTACTAGAAGGCATTTAAACTGAACTCCACCATTAACCTTTGCGATACTGGGAAACAAGGTTTAGGAGTGTGTTCATAGTTGGATGGGAAAACCAGAATTGGAGCCTCCGCTCTAATTCATCCCAAAGGTGTTCAAGAAGGTTGAGGTCAGGACTCTTTATGCACCTGCAGCCGTGGGAGTGATTGGAACACCAGAATTAATTGATTTGGTGGTGGCACCCGATACTTTTGGTAATATAGTGCATCAGTTGAACACATATTGAAGGCCGCATTTTCTTACCGAGGGCAGTGAGTAGATGAGCAAAAATTACTTTTAATACTCGACTGTCAAAGTGGGTGCGAAACCTCTCCTCTTGTGAATACGAATTATTGCGTAGCCTGTGCAAAACATCCTGTGGCAGATGGCTTCAGTACTACATTAACATGAAATGGCAAAATGTTGAAATGACCCAAACCCGTTTCGCAACCTCTGTTCCTGAATAATAAAAGCAACTTTTGGAGTCTGAGCCAACTTTACTTTAATAACCAAAGCTTTAAAATACATAATTGATGTCTTTTACAGAAAGATTTTACATGTTTGCAGATGGAAGAGATGGAGCACACCATAAAAGCCCTGACAGATGAGTTGCAGGATGTTAAAGCAGAACGCACCGTGTTCATGGAGAAGGCGGACCGGCTAAATGTTGAGCTAAACCACGTTTTAGGGAACCACGAGTCACGCATCATTGATGTGGACGCCCTTTGCATGGAAAACAGGTGAGTGAAAAACGCAGGACGTCTCATTGAATAAGACACAAGTGTTCCTTCAGCTGTGATACTGTTTTAGTTTAAGCTGCTTTCCCCGTGATACTTTATGGAAACATTGGTATAACTCTTGCAGTAGGCTCAGTTAAGTTTAAAAAGCTGCTCACTCAAGGTTTATCATTAATGATACTTTTTCAAACATAGCAAATGTCTACAACCTGGTTGACTTTATCACCATTTTATGATTTATTCAGTTAAACAGCGCCCGATAATTGAGTTTAGGAAAGCCTAAAAAAAAAAAGATATATATTTTTTATTAAAGTATAATAATCTCTCTTTAAAAATGAGGTAAAATCCATCCTTTTTTTTTGAATGAATACATTTATTCAGTGTGTAAAAATAAATAAATAAAATAAAATCCCATTAGGAGATTTTCTTTTTAAAGAAAAGTACTGGTACCTCTACCAATTCCTCCGACACATTTGTAATTGGTGTGTTTTTGCAATTTATCAAGAGTTAATCAGATATTGTAAGGTCCTGTAATTATTAATCCATTACTTTCCCTGGGGAATAAATATGGCATGAAACAAAAGTCCATTTTCCTGTTCCCGTTTAAAGGAAGACAGATTCATGTCGATCTTTGTAGCAGGACAAGTGGTACTTTCCTCATTTTTTTCATACCTGCTATGCGGTACATTAGTAGAATAAATAAAAATGGACATAAAACAACACAACAACTCACGCAAAAGAACAAATATCTCATGTTGTGTTGAATGCTAGGGACAAATCTAAGACCAGAACAGAATTTATTTTATTTTGCCAGTCATACCGGCCACTCAGAGCCTTTCTAGCCTTCATTAAGAGCGTCAATAATTGCTTGTGTAACAAAAATATTTTTAAGCCCCTAATTGTCTCATTAAATTCAGGTCATAAGTCGTTGTAGGATGGAGATGTAGATATTTCAACACTGGGCCACCATGGCTCAGAGTGAAGTAATCGTCTTGCAATCAGAAAACCGTGGGTTCAGTTCTAGCATCCTCTGGTCACATGTCAATGTGCTCTTGGGCAAGGCACTTGACCTTAGTTTGCCTTTTGATGTGGGCATTTTCTGAAAAACATTGATGCTAATACACATGTACTGTGTACTGGTTTGTGTGACTGTGGCTCTAGTCTAAAGTGCTTTGAGTAGTCGGTATGACTGAAAAAGCTCCAAAGTTCTGGTTAAGCGTTTTGACAAGAATTACAGGTTAGTTATTGTGTTGCATGCAGTTCCCCACAGCATCATAGCACCTCTTCCATGCTTAGCAATTCAACCATCTTCCATTCTCCATTGCTGTATCTTATAAACAAGGCAGAAATCAGAAACCTACATTTCTATTTGTAATAAACCAATTTCCTGTTCAATTATTTCTCCTAGTTTTATTATTCTGCTAAATTTCCTTCCTTTTGCAGCACAAAAGTCTGAAAAAGAGATGTTTCTGCAGCTAAACCCTTCATGTGGGCTCTTAGCTGAGGACAAATTCTCATTTGAAGGGTTTTGGAGCATTGATGATCCAAGTAAAGACTTTGGCTCGTTATTTACTAGGTCTGTTCTCATAAAGAGATGGTTCATCACTCTGTTGGGGATGTAGTCGAGTCCGCATGACTGAACCAGATGACAACCGCTGTCCTGGACCATTCAGCTCCTGTTAGTCTACCTGGGCTCTGTTCCTGAGGAACCAAGCGCTTTGATCACTTGCAAGAGTGGTTCCAACTGAGAGGCGTTGTGTCTGGGCAGAGACATTAGCCTAGAATATATATGGTGGGAAACCACCATTATTAAATTATTAAACCAATATTAAATAACCAGTCTTAAGTAAGCAGACCTTTTGTGGTCATCTTTTTAGTCTTTAGCACAAGGAGAGCACACACATACATTAAGGATGCCCATAAGCTCTGAGCTCTGCAGTTTCGCACGTATTGTTCAATCCATCCTTTGTTATGAAACATTAACAAAATAATAGCTATGTGTTATATTTTAGATATTGGTGATTTCTGTAGTTCTTTGCTTTTTGTTGTGGTTTAAACTGCTTAAGTTATTCTAAATGGGACCGCCACGTCTACGGGTCTCCCGCTGTGATAGAACTTGCTTCACATCATGGTGTTTGATTTATTGGAGGTTTTAATACCTACCCTGCTGGATCCTGGTATTTCGAGTTTGTTCTGATTTTGCGTTTTCCTCCTTTTCCTCTCTTACTAACTAACCCACACACATGACTCAGGGAGGTTGCGAGAGGATGGTGTCTTTGTCTAAGTTGCGCCTCCCGTTTTGTTTGTTATATCCGACACATCCATCTTGTCCACCATGTTGTATTTCAGCTTGCATACCCTTGCTCACACACACACAGACACGCACGCACGCACACCCATATATACGTACACATACATACACCCATGATATTGCTGCATTGAGAATTCTTCTGTTTTTTGCTAAATGCCGTTTTATTTGGTATTTTCAGCTGAAAGTTACAAGTTCAGTGATGGAGTTTGTTGACTCGAGTATTTTAACTGTAGATATTCCGCTAATAAACTCTGGTGTGATTTAAAGAGAAGTTGTTTGTGTTTGTTGTTTAGATCTGTGCGGTGCTCGCTGGTTGAGAACGCCGGTCGGATTCACTCCTTCATGTTTTGCTCTATGATACCACACCGCATCCTGGCTGGTACTTGTAGAACAATAATCTACATAAATTGAAAGGGTTTGGCTGTTGATTTCTTATAATCTAATCTAAACGGTAATTTGGTCTTATAATGGTAATTTAGTCGCAAATTATAGTCTTATTAATAATATCCTTGGGCATTTATTAATAGCTATTGATAGCCAAACAAGGCCATTATTTCCCAACAATTCTTTGTACATTTTATTTAAGACTTTAAAAAAAGTCAAATTTTATTATTTTTCTGAAGAAATTTAGATCCATGCTACAAAATAATGATTAGAAGTTCTTTGCTTTTTGTAGCTTTCCTTCTTAAAAAATTGGTAGTAAATGAGTACTTTATAGCATAGTAGTTCACGTAAAGACACACGTCATCACAGTGAGAACCTCACAGATGAACAGATTTCTTTGCAAATATGTGAATTGCTATCACCGTAACAAGATAAATGACTTTTTACACATGGCTTTGGCCCATTATGAAGAAATATAGATACAGTTTGTATTGAGTACCGTTCTAAATGATAAAAGGAGTCACACTGAGTGTGAGTTTCTTGCTCTGGTCTTGCCAGAAAGGCTTTTTTGGTCAAATGTTTACAACTTCCAGAAATTAAAATGGAGCCCAAATCTAGCCTCATGCCACCCTCTAGTGTTACGATCCTCTTTCATTCTTCAAGAGAATAATGCTTAAAATTTATGTTGCAGTATAAAGAGCACAGTTAAGATGGCAGAAAAGTGCAGGTACCAGGGAAACTCTGCAAGAGTAATCACGACGCTTTTGTGCAATAAAACTAAACTAAAAGATATGAGTGTTAAATGTAAGTATTGTTCCATTTATTGACAGCTTCCATTCCACTTCACCACATTAAGGAATAAAATATTCTAGAAATGATGTGGTTGATTTTACCACATCATTAACAGAGCTAATTTCTGTTCATGGCATTTTAGTACTGGTGTTGTTTTCAACGGCTATTATTGTTTAACTTTTTCTTTTTTTCTTTGCTGCATGTTGATGCTAAAATGCCGTCTTCCTGTTATGTATAAACAGTTCTGGTCAGCCATGTTCATGTACTGAATATGGGGATGAATGTCGTTCTAATTTGCAGCTTTTAATTAATTAATGTGAACCATTATTTTTCCATTTTGGAATGATTGTACAGAAAACATTTGAACTAAATAAATAAATAAAAAAACAATTCCACCAATTTACTGTAGGTTTTCTAGGTCAAATGTGGACAAACAGGTGGCCTCAATAAACACAAACACCACAAATGTTTTGATACCTGGGCTTTTAAGCATTCGTTTACAGTTCGAGGACTGTTATGGTTTTGATGATTTGTTAGACCATGATGTGGTTCGGACACCTAATTGTGTTAAAATAACAAGCATCTGAACTTTACTATAGTAAAATAAATAGGTTAGGATATTCAAGAACAACCCAGAAACCCCAAAGGCCTCACTAGTGTCCCCGTCCAGTCAAGCAAGTTTTTCTTAGAGACCTAAGAAGTCTAATTGTCAGATTAGCTGGATGAGTCGTTGTTGTTGTGGGGTTTTTTCGGTTTTGTTTTAGAGCGAGGCTTTAAAACATAAGAACACTGTACCAACTCTCAGCCATGGGGCTGGTAGCATCATGCTAAAGGTCTTTTTCAAAATCAGTAGTATTGGGGCTTTGTAGAAAACATGGGAAATACTTAAGATATAGGAGTAGCTCCAAATTCTTCACCTTAAATTCAATAGACGGTTAAAACCTAGAAACGGTTGGGTGCTCCTGTGATCCCAAACACACATCCAAACGCGTTTTGTTTGTGGATAAAGCTGGCATATATTTAACCTTTTAAACGTCTTATCCTTCAACTGTACCGGAAGGTTGTGCTTAAGAGCTGTAACTATATTAGGAAAGAAAAAGTTAAATAAGCTCTACTAAGAGTCAAAAATCCAGCCAGTGATGCACCAAAAGTTTATTAAAGGTTCCAACATTTTGTGGACATAAACTTTCTTACTGGACTCTACTGTGCAAAAGTTGCCTTCCTGGAAGTAAAATAGAAACAGATTAAGGAAGACTCAAAACCTTTGCACATTAATGAACCCAAACTTTATTTTTTTGTGTTTTGCCTTCTGCCATATTTAGAATGTCCATTTTCAGAGCTTAGGAACGACACGTCTTGCATATAAAGTGCCTCTAGCCATCTGTGCTTTGACACTGATTGCATTTTCAATCACTTTCACGGTAGGTATTTACATGACCGGCTCTCGCAACTTCAGGAGGAGGTGGACCTGCTCAAATCAAACATCATGAAGTACAAGGTAAATGTTTCTGGTGAAGGGTTAACTCGAAAACTGCCTTTTAAGTCCCTGAAGCCCAACAGAATTGCATGTTTTTATGAGAGAAGCTGAATACATTCAAATCGTTCATCAAACTTAGCAGGATAATCTTTGTTGCCTGTTTCTTTTTTTTTTTTTTCTTCTTCACAGACGGCCCTCGAGAGGAGGAAAAACTCCAGCACATACGGGAGATCAAACAGCATTCCCCTTACAGGTGTGCTGTCGGCACAACAAGGTGAAAACACCAACTGTTGAGCTCCCTTTAAACGCAGACATAAAACACATCAGAGCTGATCATCTGGAAAGTGTAAAAAGCCGGTAAAACTGCACCTGTCACCTTAGTTTTTATCTTACAGATTTGATCAGGTATTTTCATTGTCATCAGTAAAAGAAGTTAGGTTTCCCGTCTCAAACCGGGTTTTTACTTAATTATTTAATAACTTGTGTTTTGTCGATCCTTCAAGCCACCCCACAGACACCAACTGTGTTTTTAATTATATTCTCAGTGGTGCAGAGTGCCACTGGCAGGGAAATGAGGCTGCCATGATGACTGACAGTCGCTGGCAGAAGCAGCACAGTGGGTTCTGGAGTTAAAGTTAGGGAAGTGTCACCTAGCAGACAGCTGTTTCTAACACTCTGTCTCTGTCTTGCGCTTGTCATGCTGTTCCCCCCCCCCCCTCTCTCATTCTGTCAGTCTGTTTGTTCTGATGTCTACTTTTAAAGGTTTTTTTAAAAGTTTTGTTGATACATTATTGTTAGATTGTGGCCTAGTCCCATATACTCCCCCCTCTGCTTCAGAAAATTGTAGGTTTATCTGTTTCTATCCGATTTTCTCTCCCCTTAAAGCCCTTTTTCTTCCATTCTTAGTCCAGGAGATGCTCCTGGAGGAGCAGGGCTGCAGCTTGCCTGCCACACCTCAGTCCATCTGTGACCTCAAGTCACTTGCCACTGCTCTGCTGGAAACCATCCACGAGAAGAACCTGGTCATCCAGCATCAGAGGCACTCCAACAGGTAAAATGTCTTGCAAAAGTTTCTTGACCTATTCCGCATTTGGTCACCTAGTAATCTTGAACTTCAGTATATTTTAAATATTGTATATTTTATTGTTTTGTTGTAGTTACGTGGCTCATGGCTCACGTTAGTCAGACTGAACAGAGTGTTTAAAGAGTTTTCAAGTCTTGCTACAGATTCTCAGTTTAGGTCTGACCTTTGGCCAGGCAACTCTAATACTCAAATATGCTTTGATCTCTAGACAATCTGCATCAACTCTGTAAAGCTTCCCTGGCCCTGCTGAAGAAAAGCTTCCCCACAGCATGATGCTGCCACCACCATGTTTCACCATGGGGAGGGTGTATTCAGAGTGATGTATAGTATTAGTTTGGCATGTAGGTTAAAACCCTAACCCTACCTGGTTGGTGGTGAACCTTGTTCTTGCCAGACCTCCATACAGACCAGATTAATGGAGAGCAGAACTAATGGTCATAGAGTTACCATGGGCCTCTTGGCTGCTTCACTGATTAATGCTGTGATGGACTGATCAGTGCTTCATGACATGCATAAAGCTTGGTATATTATTTTTTTATGTAACCTTGCTTTAGGCAATTGGTTGCTCTGCAAATTATTTTCTAGTTTATAATCAGGAGGCTGAATACAAAGCCACAGCACACCGTTAAGATTTTATTTGTAAAACAAAAAATGTTGAAAACAGTATAATATTTTCCCTCTGCCTTACAGCATAAAACAGTTTTCTCAAGCTCTACCAGTTTCCCCATAGTCTTGATAAAACGTCAGTCTTATGTTTTATTTGTAACACCGCTCCTGAAATGGTTTCAGTAATTACTGTTCCTTCAGTCCTCCTCCTCAAAGACAAACACTCTGCAAAGGCAGGCAAAGATAGAACCTTACCTCTTATATCCCTTCTGCAGGATCCTGGGAAACAGAGTTGCAGACTTGGAAAGGAAGTTGAAGACCTTGGAGGTTTCAGGATTGTGGTGTTTACCAGGTTGGTTGAAAAAAAAAAAGCATAAGAAATGGGTTATACTGTACTCAATACTAAAGTCGTACAGCGAGCAGTCTGTCACCGCTATTTACGCTGTTGTTACTAGACTGAATGTCGCCAGTTTGGGTTGGTGGACTAATTTCTACTTTAGTTTTTAAAATAAAAAATGATAAATATGCATGAAAGGACATTTTCAAGTATCCCTAAATATAGATTTCAGCCTCTTTATGTTTTCACTCCTTTGCTAAGACAGACATCACTGAGAACGCGGAGTCTCAACCACACCATAAGCAAACACAGCTGTGTGGCTGTTCAGGTTTGTCCTGTGTTTTAACCGGACCTCAGCTGATCTCCTGTCACCATCACAGATAACGGAGGACAGAGCACCATCAGCATTAGGACTTAGTCAGTCAGTCTACACAATGTTTTAGGCCAACAGCCTTTTTCAATCGGTCCACTTACATCCACTACATAAACGTGTTCTTGTCCAGCCTTGTTTGCTCAAAAGGTAATAATTTAAAAAGGCTTCAATTACTTTTATTGTAATAATTATTAGGAATGGGATTTTTTTGTTTCACCGGCTGGATACTTAAATTAAAATTTGGATTTTTTTCTTGCATTTTGTTATTGTGAGATTATGCACTGAAATAAACAAGGAATTTATTAAATATTTATTTATTTATTTTTACACATTTTTAGCAGGGATGCCAGTGAAGGTGGGGGGAGCCCCATTTATTTCACCTAAAACAGCCCAGCCAGCCTGGGCTGTTTTAGGTGAAATAAATGGGGCTCCCCCCACCTTCAATGGTAGCCTGAAATGTTTATGTAGATGGTCAAAATAACATTTACATAACTGACTAAATGTAGGTTTTTCCAACAAAATGATGCATTTTAATAAAATAAAGAATTAGTCACTATATTTCAATTAATTATTTAGAAGTAATTATTAATTTGGCTGTAGTTTTTTTGTTTTTGTTTGTGTTTGTGTAAAATATATGTTGGTTAACTATGGATTCCCAAATATTCTGCATGTTTTGTGTTGATATTTATCTATATATCAATAAGGTTTTGTATTTACAACGTTGTTACCTCTCTGTCTTTCTCCTCTGGCCACATCTCAGGCTTGACCTACCACGTGTCCGTGGGAATTGGGAGTACGTATTCCTTCTGCCCCACTTAGACCATCCATGCCCCCACCCCCTCCTCTGTTTGTCATGCCAGAACAAATCTGGGCAGACGCCCAGAAAACATGCCACCTTGTGCCCACCTTTTACCATGTGTCGACTCCATTGACCACAAGCTCATGTGTCTGTTCATGATACCACTGACACAACGAGACCATGTCAGCAGCACACACCCATCGTGTTGTTCCAGCTGGCCTGTTCCCCATATTACAGATGAGGGTGGGGTGGTGCTAGCAAAAGTATTCACACTGCTTAATGTTTTTTCACATTATGTCACGTTACCATTACAGCCTTTAATATATATTTGTGGGATTTTATGTGAGAGGAAACACGAAGTTCATAGTTGTGTACAGAAATAAAAGGATGCAGGATTTTAAAATCTTTTAGCAATATTAAAAAGTTTCAGGTGAACCTCGGCCAAAGTCTCATGTCAGCTGATTTATTTCCAGGATTGCCGTGTATTTGGTTCTATTCATCTTCCCATCACATCTGATTAGTTTCCCTGTCCTTTTGAAGAACATCATCCCCACATAATGATGCTGCCTCCAGCATGTTTCAAGGTGGGGGATGATGTTTTCACAGTAATATGTAGTGTTAGTTATTTTTGCCGGACAGCCTTTTTGCACGTAATTAAAAAAATAGTTCAGTTTTTAGTCTCATCTGACTAGACTATGTTCTTTTACATGTTGGTTGTGTCCCCTACATGGCTTGAGGCAAACTGGGAACGAGACTTCCCTTGCCTGACCTGCTATGTTAGATAGATGGCCATGCATTCTGCATACTGTTGAAATGTTCGTATGACTGGTGTATTGTTTTATCTGACCCTGGTTTAAACGTCTCCACATTGTTCTTCCAGAACTGTCTGTGTTCCTTGGTCTTCTTCATGATATTTGTTCATTAACTTTCACTAACAAACCTCTGAGGTCTTCACAGAACTGCTGGAAATCCACTGAGATTAAATTACACACATGTGGACCACTAAGGCGACTTTTAAAGGCAGTTTATTGCATTGTGTCTTATTTAATGGTAGAGTACAGGGGGATGAATACAATTGACAAATCTGCACTACTTTGTGTTGATCCTTTACATAAAATCCCAGTGAAATACATCAAGGTTTGTGGTTGCAAAGTGACAAAAAGTTAAAAATGTCAAGGGGTATGAAGACTTTTACAAGGCAGTTTATTTCTTATGTTGAGGTTGATCAGAAGGCTTTATAAAACGTAATTTTTAACGTTATTTACAGTTCATTTAAAAGCCCCTCTAAAGCCTTTTTGTAAACTATCTAATCAGATCAAATTAAGAGCATTATTTTTTTTTACTTGAAGTAAAAACTACATCACATGTTTTGGGGTCAAAAAATAAAAAAAAAATGAATAAAAAGAAATAGCTATTCAATGTCTGTAAACAAATCCTGAAATAAAAGGAAAATACAGCAAATAATATCTAAAGCAGCGTCTTAAATCGAGTTGGCAGTGTAAGTCCAGGTGAACCAACTTCTTCACAAGAAAAACACTTCCCTCCTTTTTCCACTGGAGGGCGATGTTACTTTATCTACCAACCAGTCTGAAAGGTGGAGGGGCTGTGGCTGGATGGCGTTGCGCTGACATGAGAGCGTCATTCTCTCTGCCATAAAACTGACAAGCATCCATTACTGAAAATGATTGCCCACATTACAAACACATTTAGGGGAATGTGCCGTTATTAGGGAATTTGTAGGCGAGGGCCCAGAGTGCCTGACGAGCACGCTGTCCACCACAGTTAGGGAGACAAGGATATAGAGAAAGAGAGGCGAGCGTCTGTGGCCTTGATGTGATGGGACGTCGGGCTGATGGATATTAAAGGCAAACAGGATAGAATGGAGGGCCTTGGCTGCCTACCTGAAGCCCGGAGAACACGGGAGGCGACTACATTGTCTACGGATGAGAGACAGCAGAAAACAATAACAATGACATCGATGTAGTGAGTTAGATGAAGTTGAGATTGATAGGCTCTCGCAGTTCACCTATAACTTCATGCTAAATAAGTGCAAGCTGAACTGTAACGCTGCAAAGGAAAGCCTTGAAGGGTCCGTCAGACTAGAAACTACACCTACACAGCTTTGTTTTAGCTTACTGACAGACTTCAGCTGCTCAAGTGACATGTTTTAAGTGACAAAGAATGTTTCACAGCTACAAAGGGCTGCATTCTGGACGATGTTTGTGCCTGAGTGAGCTCTTTTATCTGTTTTTGGTTTTCAATATTTTGATGTATTATTCATAAATATGGCTTAGTGAGGTATTACTTTATTATAACGACGTTGCTTTGTCGCTGGATAATGGTATTAGTGAATTCTGTGTTTGAAAATCATTGGTCCGGTCAAAGTAAACTGTATGGCTTGGTCGTTAGAAACGCAGGACTAGCCACGCTAGTCTTGAGGTCAAGGTTACAACTGACCTGGAAATGGTCATTGCTTAATTCACTGAAATCCTTTTGACACCTTACAAATATAAACAATGCTTTCCAAAAAACAAACGGAGATAACTGTACCCTGCTAACGCCAATTAAAGATTGGTAGGGGCTGCTGTGCTGTAAGGTTCCTAACTGGAGCGAAGTGCACACACCTAAACTTCACTCCCTCTAAAACATGTGGACACAACACTACACCAGGTTGAAATTGCACAAAATGGGAGGCTTGGCAGTAAACTGCTCTTTCCAGAAACATACAGTCACAGGATTATTCTTATGTCACTGATTCAAATACAGTTATTGTTTGTTTCCTCCTCCAAAGAAAGGCTGAAACGAATGGTGGAGGTACAGAAACCTCCTGTATTAATCGGGAAATAATGCAGAGCGTAAGGAAGCATCATCTTCATCGGTGTAACAAGATAATCAAGAATGCAACAGGAAAAACAACAGAGATTTTCCTAAGTTTCCACGATCCATGATGTTTAAACGGTTGCGGAGGTTCTGCTGGCTATAGCGGGTCTCAGTCTGTTGCAGTAATTTGGCTTTAAACAGCTTAATGAAGGAAATGAAGGAACTGTTCGGTAAGAGGGCTTCTTTTAACAGGTAAAGAAGGATGTTGAGAGAGCCTCAGTCAATCAAAGGTGAAGACAGGGTTATGCAACTTGGTCTCACAGCAAAACATACAACTGTCAGAAGATTAAAATCTTTAGTTTCATACTAATACATGCCAATGCAGTATATGGTCTGGATAATGTGTATCTTTATATCCCGCTGTAGAAAGTGTAATAATTCATCTCATCACAATGTTCTATGAAATGATGCCATCATGGACAACTGCACTGAGAAGCTAAGACTATTCTAGCAGAGTAACATCTTCCACTCACTTTTTAAACATTTTTTTTATTAAAGATTAAGAATGTCTAAAGCTATAAAGTTTCGGCTGGATTTTAAACACACAAACTAAGCAAGCCGGCTTTTTCTGTCTTCGCTGACTGTTTTCACCACGACAATGTCCCAAAAATATTTTTATCAATGCTTCAAAATTTTCTCCATTACATTTCAGGTCATTTTAAGTTTGGGGAGTTGATGGGAGTCTTTATTCATGATGTTCATTGTTTTTTAATGTATAATTATCTAGTTTTTACTGTCTAAATTAGGGGTCAGTTACCTTTACAGTTTAAGATTTCCCTTTCTGCCCTCACTTCCACTAAATACAATCGGCTTGAGCTGCAAAATTGACATGACTCTTGGAGCAACGAGAACATAAATATGTTTTATAAATATATATTATATAAATATATATTATATAAACAATGTGCTTGTTTTATGGTGAAATTAAATAACATCTTATCTCCAAGTTTTGGTTTTAAGTGAAAGTGAAACATCAAACTTGTGCAATCCGGGGGAAAAAAAGGCAAAAAATATAAAAATAAATTAAGCAGATTATATGCAGCCTGATGTAATTAATGAAACATCATTTAAAAGCAAAAATAAACCAAGGATTAAAGACAAAATTAAACAAAAATGTTTCTCAAAAAATAAAAGGGGTTTTAACTGCACTTTCTGAAAATGGCTTAAATGATCTGGGCTTTTATTTATTTTTTGTTGTTTTAATGTGTTAAATGTTAGGAGCTTTTTACACAAAACAACAACTTTCAATGTCTTTAACCAAATTTTAAAATCGAGACAGTGGTGTTCTGTTTGGCATTTTGGTAGATTGTTTTTCTCATAGCTTTAATTATTATTTTTTTAGTTTTGAATTTAAAGCAACATTTTCTTCATTCTGATAAGAACAAAATGTTTTCCCAAATCAGTTACCGTAAATTTTCTCCTTTCACTTATTTCGATGCTTCAAATTATCATGAATCTGAGTTCAGTAGCTTTACTGTCATCTGAAGAGCAATGCTGCTTTAACAGATTAGTGAAAATAATCGTGTAAAACACAATAATAGCATTTAATTCACCTTTTGAATGACGACGACTTTTTAAAACGTATTTTATAATAAGAAATAGTGCTCATCCAAATTGCTACAGCAGTAAAAGAGACAAATCAAACACTGGATCCAGTGTTTTTCACCAATGCTGGCAATTTGCATTTTGTCCCATAAGATCTCACTTTAAAGGTCACGTTCTGTTTTTGAGTTTCTTTCTCTTTTGTAATACAAGAAAACCCCCAAACCCTCCGTTAATAACGTTATTCTCTCCCTCAGAAGACGGCAGCTGAGCTGTCTCAGCCGCCTTGTTTTGTGGCCCAGGCTTTTCTTCCATTATTTGTTTACATCTACATGCAGCAGATTTGCATAATGCCTGCCTTCTGGCTAAGTTCGCACAACTGGAACAAAGACAAAAAAAAAAAACAAGTGCACTTTGTGGTTTTTAACCAGTCTGAGATTTTTTTGGAAACGGGGCCAAGAAAAACTCAAGAAGTACTGTAATGATAGAAGAAAAAGAAGGATAAACAAGTTTTTTAATGCTAAATTGTACAAATTTGTACAGATTTTCTACCCACCATCCATCGTCCATCAACTCTCACCCTTCCCTGCTGAAGAAAATCATCCCCACAGTATACTGAGAATGGTGTGTTCAGGGTGGAGTGAGGTGTTGTTTTTTTTTGCCAAAGTTTGCATACAAACTTTGATTAGTCTTATTCTTTAAAGGCATTTTTTCTGCCTTGTTTTTGTGTTTTTTCTGTGCTTGTTTCACGTCAAAGCCTCACATTTCAACACACACTCGCTCACACACACTCGCCAGAGTAGTCTGAGTTTTGCCTTGCTCAGAGTTTCTGTAAAGCGGCAGGCTACACGTGCATGCTCCTGCGCTTGTGTTTATGTGCGTATACAACTGTGTTTATGACGTCTGGAATATGGTGTACAGTCCCTTTCGAGGAGCATATGGTGTCAGCCTAAAAGGCGTCCAGCCATCACTAATGAAGATGGATGACAGGGAGCCGAATCCTCTTTCTGTGAGTGCTGCATTGCATACGTGAGTGCGTGTTTGTATACTGTGTGGGGAAAAAAAGAAAGAAAAAAAATGTCTTAAATGTGCTTCATCCATTCCATCATGTCCTAAAAGCCACTTTTCTGCCATCATGTTTGATGTGACAGTAACTGAGGTTGGGGTGTTTCTGTCTTGGAACTTATCTTACAGGAATCAGGGACAATACGGTGTTTAATGAAAATCTCCAGCCGGAGCTTCGTCCAACGTGTGCCACGTCTTTGCCAAACACGCAGCCTCTCAAAGGTAAGTGTGTAACTGTGCGTACCTTCTACTGATGAGATCCCCCCCACCCACCCCCCCAATCCCTGGTATTCACACAGCAATTAACTACAGTGTAGAGAAACACTTCCTTCTGTCTCCCGTGTTTAACCTGAGTCCTTCCCCTTCCCGCCTCCACGCCTCTCAGCCTGTTATTGGTGCAAGCTGCCCAAATGCCATGGCATTTTGGAAGCGGATTCTCGCCCACTGACATTCAGAAACTTCTGCCATGTTCTCTTTTAAGAGAGGGTGGAGGAGATGCCATAAATATGGATGCCACTTGCAGTAATGTTGCCTTTTTTTCTTGCCATGTTTTTGCCTCTGTGTGTGTCTGTGTATAAACTGTGGCTGGGACTCTGCGTGCAGTCTTTAACCTTTTTGCCTGAACATCCACAAATATGGGTCAGTAAGACCCTAAGAGAGAGTGTGCATATATTCAGGGAAGAAGCAGAACTAAGCTGTTGCCATTACTCAGACGGAGGCGTCATACTTGTTTCAACTCCACCTGCCTGGAGGCACTGCTGCTATATTTAGCCTGTTTCTGTCAAATACAGTGTCTTACATATTTATTCCTACCTGTTGAACGTTTTCACATTTTGTCATATTGAGATCACAAACTTAAGTGTGATTTTTGGGATTGTATGTGATAGACCAGGGGTGTCCAAAGTGCGGCCTGGCAGCCATATGCGGCCCGTGGAATAATTTTGTGCGGCCCTTAACTGCAGCTCAAAATTGATGTAACCCTGATGTAACCCAAATAGTTTTCTTATTGCCGAGACTAATTTCTTTTTTAGTTTTTTCAATTGAATCCAAAATAATTTGCAAACTGGGTTCCTTTCTTATATGACGGCAGACGTGCCAAACCCTTTCTTTCGGATCTACAATGATTTACACATCCCTTTTAATACAAAAATAATAACTACTTTATTTGCTTAATGAAATCATTGCATGCTTAGCCTGTTGTTGGTCAGATAAAAAAGGGCACAATAAGGGAAATCATATGTTTGCCCCATGAGTAATTTCGACTTGACCGTTTTGGCCCATGTGGCAAAACGTTTGGACACCCCTGTGACAGACCAACACAAAGTACTGCATGATTAGGAATGAAAGGGATGCAGGGTTTCCCAGATTTTATGCAACTAAAAATCTGAAAACTTTGGTGTGCTTTCATACTCTGACCCCCCTTTGGCAGTGCAAGCAGTTGCTTTCAGAAGAATTGGTCTTAATTAGTAAATTGTGTACCTAGCTACTCTTTGAAGACCTTAGGGGTTTGTTGGAGAACATTGTGGCATCATGAAGACCAAGGAGCACAGCAGACAGGTGAGGGATGAAGACGTGGAGATCTTTAACCCTCCCACAGTCCTGGCTAAGCGCTAGTACAGAGCGAGGCAGATGTCACAGGAGGCGCCAGAAAGAACTGCACGCGGGGTTGCTCTGACCCCGCAGGACCAAAAATCTAGGGCAGTGGTCGGAAATGTGATGTGGAGGGCGCCTTGCAGCCCGGCATGTGGGAAAACCACGAAAGAGACGGGAAAACTCGAGTAGCGCACACGGGTTCTGTGTGACCCCTCCAGGACTGCGGCAGGGTTAAAGAAGTTTAGGTTATAAACCAATATCCTAAGCTGTAAAACATCCCACAGAACACTGTTCAGTCCATTGAATACAAATAAATGCCTCATTTTTTTGTATTATTTGTAAAACCACGAATTACAATTAGGTGCTACTTTCTAGTGTTGTATCCCATAAATGCACAATAAAATCTGTTTGTGCTTGTAAAGTGGAAAAAATGTGAATAGGTTCAGGTGGTATGAAAACTTTTGTCAGGCACTGTATGAAACTAAGATAACTTTATACAGCTAATTAAAAGTGAAACATTAGCATTGCTTTTTACATATTTAATTTGTTTGTTTTGCACATCATAGACTTGGTTTTGAAAATATTTGTTACTACGGTAAATAAATTAATAATTAGTATAAAGCTAAATTGTAGTTGTTGTGAAAGATTCAGTACACCGTAGTTGTTTTTTTAATTAATGTGTGATGTCGGTTGTTTTACAGCACAGATGATCCCCTCATTAACACCATCAGGGCAAAATGAGGCGCAAGTGTTTGTTTTCTGATCTTGGATTTGGCTGCAGCTCAAGTCAGCTATTACAATGACCAATCACCTCAATTCTTTTCTTCTCCCACTTCTGTCAGATGACAGAAGTTCACATGAATCATCTTGGGAGTGCCGCACCGCTGGCAGTGACCTTGGCACAGATGGCGCCAGCAGGGAGGACGCACCTGCACAGCTCAGCGGCCCGGATCCCTTCGCAGGCGTGGAGACGGGTGGGATTGACGGGAGAGAGGGAGAAATTGTGACCCTGAGAGACGATCCCGAGCTGGAGGATGGACGGAGTCCAGTGGAGGAGGCAGGGCGTGAGGAGAAGGGAGGAGAGGATGAGGAGCTGGGTTCTTCTGTGGAGGAAGGAGAAGAAGCAGCTCTGGCACTGGATCTCCGTCCAACTGAGTCAAAGCTTCAGTGGCTTTCCATCGCACAGACTTCTATCAGTTATTCAGGGGTTCCCTGCCAGGACAGTGAGTCTAATGATGCACTTGAACATGAAGAAGCCTCAGCATCAATTCCAGAGAGCTAGGTCAGGCTGGGGTGGGTAACACTGAGCGGGACATTTACTGCACCTGGCATGATCTAATGTCATGAAAAAATAGGAAAACTTCTCTTTTTTGTCGTAGTTATTGATGATTACATTAATCATCCCTAGTTGGATCCCCACTGCTTAGCCTCTGCTCATTAACTTCCTTCCACACTGAGCAGCTTCGCTTTCAGTCAATAAAACAGAGAAAACACTTTTTTCCCCCCAGATGCAGCTGACAAAGCCAGAGGTGCACTCTGCATCTAGACTAGCCTGTTGTTGCGCTACAGCAGAAAATCTTCCTATCAGTAGAGCTGCAAACTGGATGCCCTGCAAAAAAAAACCAAGTGATCAACTTGTGTCCTATTCTGTCTTGTCGCGTTCCCTTTTGAGGAGATAATCCCAGTTGTTTGCTTTATTCTTCTCAATGTTAAGGAATGCCAATGAACTTAATGCTGCATTTTTTTTAGGGGGACTTCCAAAGGGGATTTCAAATTGCTGGTGTCCCAAAACTGGTAATGTATGTGTGATAGATACTTTTGAATTTATTGTTTCACCTTAATTCTGTTAATCTGTTCATTTAAATCTCGCCTAGTTTTTTGGATGTGACTAAATGTGCCTTACATGTCAAAATATTTAACATTGATAAATATAAATTTATAAAAAGAGTTTTATTGTTGGTTAGGGTGCAGAAACTTGGGATTTATTAGTTTTCTTGCTACTAAACTGAGATTTTTGTCTTATATTTGTCCAAAAAAAAAAATCACTTTCTATTGTCACATTAAAATAAAAGGAATAGAATAGGCATTTTATTGTCTCAGTTGAGAGATTTTGCACATCATTGCCCATTCAAATCATCTTTATAAATAAAATTAAAACGTATCTCAAGCCGAACAAATTTTAACAGCAGATAACATGAAGACAGAGTTGACATCAACAACAGCCTCTGCCACCCGTGGATCGTTAGGACATATCCACCGAGGATATTACAAGGGTCATCCAATTTCAGAGAAATATATGATTGTGACGGGTGCAAACTTGTAGCAAATGGCAAAATGCGCTGCAAACCCACAAGCACAAAAGACAAATGCAAGAGAAAAACACTGCAAGAAGAATTCTGCAATCGCAGCGTTTTTCTTTTGCAGCGTCTGTTACTTGTTACTTTTCAGACCTGCTGGTCACAACAAGGCATTTTAAAAAAGAAAACCTGTTGCTTGAAAGTATAAACATTTATCTTAGTCATGAGCGCCACAAATCTGGCCTTTATTATAGAGCAGCAAAAAGGAGGAACTACCATGATGTTGGGATTTTCTTCAACAGGAGCAGGGAAGCTGGAAGGAGCTACACACACAGTTGGATTTTTCTGAATTTCTCAGTTTGACGTCATTTAAGTGCTTTAAAATCTAAAAATGTTTTTCATATCCTTACAAGAGCCATCCATAATTGTGCAGGATGAGGTTCAAACCCCGTTTCATTTACCCTTGGGAGGAAAATGTTTTCTTCTTGCAGTTTCATTAAAGCTTAACATTTTAAGTTTTGGTCAGTTTTATTTTTTAACTGAACAGGCAGTAGATCTCATAAAGTGTCTATTTCCCTTATATAACTTTAAAGTTTCAAAACAGCAGAAGTTTCCCAGTCAAAAAAGTTAAATTCACAAACACACCAGGGTGGCCGAAGTCCAGAGCCCAGTGCATATTGGGAAATCAGCTGCAAGTCCCTCTCCTACATGCAGGTGACAGCTGGCCTCTCCAGGCTAACGCAGCATCAAACCCAGAATGCATGAACTGCTTATTCTGCAGGAGGCCGCTTGCTATTTTTATCTCTTTTAATAAAACCGAGGCAAGGAAAAATAGGGAATTCAGCTTTAGGGATGGAGGTTTGGGTGGTGGTGGGTGGGCCTAGTGCATAACCAGCATGGGACCTGTGCCATGCAGCTGATTTGGCAAACTGCACCAAGGCTTTTTTTTTTTTTTTTTTTTTTTCTTCCAGCTTTAAGTTTCTCTACCCAGATGGAAGCTGAACTAATAAATTTACATGATAGCAGCTTGCCATTAAATTTCTCTAACGTAATTGCCTAGTTTTTAATTGTCTGCATTCATATAAATGGTTGGAGGAAACCAGCTGGCTATCTATTTGTAAAAAAATATATATACATTTTTAAAAAGCTACATGATCTTATACAGGGAAGTCGCGATTGTTAGGTAAGGTGGACCTGTTCTGAAGAAAATAACATTGTTTGCTCTATCCTGATTGTGATGTGGAAAACTTCAGCTAGTTCAAAAAGTGAAACAGAATCTGACCAAATTATTCTAAAAGAATGTTTCATTAGATGGTGCCACCTGTATCTACCAAGGTATTTCAATCCAAGGAGGTTGAGATTATACTTTCTCTGAGAGCTTTACAAACAAATAATGCAAAAAGAGGTAGTTTATTTTAAAGTTTTCAGTGATTTCTTTTTTTTTACTTTTTTTTATAACTGTTTTTTAGGGAGGAATTATAATGCAAAATACAATCTCTCTGACTGTGAATAACAATTTGGTGCACACGTTTGAATTCATTGTACTTTTTTTTTTTTTTTATCCACATACCTACACCCTGACTAATATTTGGGTACATTTCCCTTTAGCAATTTGCATTTTGACCAAATACTTTATGTAGCCATCAGCTAGCTCCTGACATGATTCTGACTGGACATTTAATCATTCCTTTCAATATTTTTCAATTGAACTCAAGTCAGCACTTTAAGGAGGCCATTCCAGGAGATGTTAGCAAGCTTTATTTCTGCATAAACTCTTAACTGCATTAAGGTAGCTAAGGTGTTAGTTGTATCCTTTTACCAGACTAACATGACAGTAAAATTTGAACTTTATTTAAAATTTTGCAGTAATGTAAATCTTTCTCAGAAACATTAGTTTGAATATTGCATGTTCTTCAGCGCTTACCAAAACATTTAGGAAACAATGCAAGAACTCCCATATTATTATAGAAATTACCTCTTTCTGCTTCTTTTTTCCTTGTAACAACTGACTAGTCTCCACACTTCCTGTTGCCAAAACTGAATCTGACTGCAGCCACAGGGGCTCTCGTGCCCATGCTGGTATTGTTTGTAAAGCAAGAGCTTGTGGCCAGCCGATAAGCCGAGAGCCCACGCTGGAGGTCAGCGCATGCCCGTGCCGTATAGTCAGATCGCCATTAAGATTGGAGAAGGTGGGTCAATGTGATAAGACCTGACAAGAACTATTGATGTGACATCAGTGATGGGACACTGGCTACATGTGCCTCAACCTTTTTCCAGCAGGGGATTTTTAGGGTTAAACTGGTCTGGTTTCAGGGATCAGAATATTAAGAATGCATTTTCTGCTAGTTGTCAAAATATCTGAATGATGCTTGTGTTTCCACTTAGGTTTGAGTTTCAAACTCACAAAACTGACAGTCTGCCGCTATTAACCCGTAATGATATAAATTACAATAATCAGACAATGTTAAAAGAGACAAATATGGATCTAATCCAGCAATTCATACTCTATGTGAGAACCAAAATAAAACTCCCCGAATCTTATAAATTCCCTGTATATGTAAATGATGGCTTGCAACCCTCCATCAGTCAGACCTTTTTGAGCCAGACAGAAAAAAAGATTCTTCTAGAAAAACACGTGTGATGTGCAGGTTTTGAAGGACCGTGAGCACCCAAAGAAAAATATTCTCTTCTTTTTCAGTCTGAAAAAGCTGTATTACACCCGAATGGCTAATTAACTACTGCGTTGTTCAAAAGTATTTGTTGGACTTTTTCACATTTGTCACAATACAACCACAAACTTCATTATACACTGCTCAAAAAAATAAAGGGAACACTTAAACAACACAATATAACTCCAAGTAAATCAAACGTCTGTGAAATCAAACTGTCAACTTAGGAAGCAACACTGATTGACAATCAATTTCACAGCTGTTGTTCAAACTGAATAGACAACAGGGGGAAATCTTTGGTGATTAGCAACACACTCAATAAAGGAGTGGTTCTGCAAGTGGGGACCACACACCACTTCTCAGTACCTTTGCTTTCTGGCTGATGTTTTGGTCACTTTTGAATGTTGGTGGTGCTTTCACACTCGTGGTAGCATGAGACGGACTCTACAACCCACACAAGTGGCTCAGGTAGTGCAGCTCATCCAGGATGGCACATCAATGCGAGCTGTGGCAAGAAGGTTTGCTGTGTCTGTCAGCGTAGTGTCCAGAGCCTGGAGGCGCTACCAGGAGATGTGGAGGAGGCCGTAGGAGGGCAACAACCCAGCAGCAGGACCGCTACCACTGCCTTTGTGCAAGGAGGAACAGGAGGAGCCCTGCAATATGACCTCCAGCAGGCCACAAATGTGCATGTGTCTGCACAAACGGTTAGAAACTGACTCCATGAGGATGGTATGAGGGCCCAACGTCCACAAATGGGGGTTGTGCTCACAGCCCAACACCGTGCAGGATGCTTGGCATTTGCCAGAGAACACCAGGATTGGCAAATTCGCCACTGGCGCCCTGTGCTCTTCACAGATGAAAGCAGGTTCACACTGAGCACATGTGACAGAGTCTGGAGACACCGTGGAGAACGATCTGCTGCCTGCAACATCCTTCAGCATGACCGGTTTGGCAGTGGGTCAGTAATGGTGTGGGGTGGCATTTGGCCCTCCATGTGCTCATCAGAGGTCGCCTGACTGCCATTAGGTACCGAGATGAGATCCTCAGACCCCTTGTGAGACCATATGCTGGTGCAGTTGGCCCTGGGTTCCTCCTAATGCAGGACAATGCTAGACCTCATGTGGCTGGAGTGTGTCAGCAGTTCCTGCAAGATGAAGACATTGAAGCTATGGACTGGCCCACCCATTCCCCAGACCTGAATCTGATTGAGCTCATCTGGTACATCCTATCTCGCTCCATCCACCACAGACTGTCCAGGAGTTGGTGGATGCTTTAGTCCAGGTTTTGGAGGAAATCCCTCAGGAAACCATCCACCGTCTCATAAGGAGCATGCCCAGGCGTTGTAGGGAGGTCATACAGGCTCGTGAAGACCACACACAATACTGAGCCTCATTTTGACTTGTTTTAAGGACATTATATCAAAGTTGGATTAGCCTGTAGTGTGTTTTTCCACTTTAATTTTGTGTGTGACTCTGAATCAAGGCCTCCATTGGTTAATAAATTTGATTTTCATTGAAGATTTATGTGTGATTTTGTTGTCAGCACATTCAACTTTGTACAGAACAAAGTATTCAATGAGAATATTTCATTCATTCAGATCTAGGATGTGTTATTTGAGTGTTCCCTTTATTTATTTTTTTGAGCAGTGTATTTATTTGCATTTTATGTTATAGACCAACACAAAATGGTGACTAATAGAGAGGTGGAGAAAAAAAATAATCAAACAATTTCCAAGTCATGCAACAGGTTCTCAATTAGATTAAGGTCTGGACTTTGACTGGGTCATTTTAAAATATGAATTTTCTTTGAACTAAACTGTTTCATTGTAGCTCTGGTTGTATGTTCAGGGTTGTTGTCCTGCTGGAAGGTTAACCCCTACCCTGGTTTCAAGTCTTTTGAAGACTCTTAACAGGTTTTGTTCCAGGATCTGCCCAGTATTATGTCCATTTATCTCTCCAACAACTTTGATTATGTTAATTGTCCCTGCTGATGAAAAGTATCCCCTCACCATGATGCTACTACCACAATGTTTCTCCAAGGAGATGGTGTGTTCTGGATGACATGTAGCACTTTTTTGACCAGAACACATTGTTCCTCATGTTTCTTGTGTCTCCTTCATTGTTTGTGGAAAACTACAAGAAGGACCTTTTTATGACTTTCTTTTAACAATCAGCTTTCATCTTGCCTCTTTTCCATCAAGCTAGTTGCCCTGCCCACAAATTCTCTGATCTAAACTGTGGATCTCTGCAGCTCCTGCGGAAATGTTATGTTTTGGTAGGTTTTAAGTTGGTCTGTGCTCTTTCCATTTTTCAAATGATGGCTTCAACAGTGCTCTGTGGGATGTTGAAAACTTATATTTTATATTATTGTTTTATAAAGTAACTCTTTTTAAAATGTCTCCACAGCTTTATCCCTGACCTGTCTGCTGTGTTTTTGGCCTTCATGATGCTGTTTGATCACTAAGGTTAAACCTCTTGAGTCCACACTGCTGGACTTATACTAAGATATAACGTGACTTCTGAAGGCGGTTTGTTGTACTAGATTTTATTTAGTGGTATCAGAGGAAAATGGGCTAAATTCAAATTCATGGCATATATTTTAGATTTTTATTTGTAAAACATTTTAATAATCTTGTTTCGTTTTTCTTCCACTGCATAATTATGCACTATTTTCTCTTGATCTATCACACAAAATCATGATAAGTTACATTGAAGTATAGTTGAAACGTTACAAAAGTGGTATAAAGACATTTGTAAGGTATTGCATCTTGCATTTGTAAAAAAAAAAAAAACAAACAAACATAATGACCCAAAGCCTAAGGCAAAAATAATGCTCAAGTGGTTTCAGAGTTAGTCTCTAAAACCACTTCGTTGAGCTTCAGCTTCAACCCAGAAGATTTAAGTTTCTAAATGTTTTTATGCAATCTGTGAAAACTTGCTGAATATATATGCCTTTATTCATAGCCAACCTTTTGATGGTTTGAGACAGCTTGCACCCTTTGTTTGCCTCATCTTCTGTGTTTAGATCAAATGTAAGAATTGAAGACCTGATATGAACAAAGATCTGAACAGACGTAACTAATAAATCATGTTATCAGGGTCAAAAAGACAAAAGTTTAAAAAAATCACATGTAACTGGAATACTGTGATAACATGGTAGTGGTAACAGTTTCTGAGGTTTTTCACAGAACCAACCTATGGAGGTCATTCGCTGTAGATCGTTTTTCTGTATTCTTAACAGATGCAAGCTTTCAAACTGGCAAAAATAGAACAAAATGTTGTTTTTTTTGCTTTGCTCTCTGCTTTTTTTAAAACTGCAGTTTACATTCATGTGATTAGTCCCTAATCCATTCGCTTACTGCAAGCTCTGCCTGCCACAGCTATTTCACAGATAATTGGAGATGCATTTAACAGCCTGTGACAAAGAGACAGACTTCAAGGTGGGAAATTCACAGCATCCTAAAATATCCTGAATATTAGAGCACGATGACTTTGTTGTGACTCTCACTTCTTCTTAATCATACCCATCAATCTCCCAACAATAGGAAATGAACTCCTTATTCGCTTTTATGCAGCCTGTGAGCAGTGTCTGAGCTGTGTAATTATCTGTGTCAATAGCAATGATTGTTTGTTTTGACAGGTTATTCTTCACTTTATAATTTTAGACACTGAAAGTAGGTTTTGAAGCTACTAAAGGCTTTATTATTTTGAAATTGTCATTAAGAAGTCAGTTTTTCAAGCTTCTTGAACATATTTGTTTTCCAAAAACTCAGCTTTCGGAAAACATTGAATATGGAAATCTGCGCAGCATCCTTTAAAATGATCCTGTGGAAATCCTTATGAGTTGCATCATTTAAAAAGGTTTAGCTTGTTTTGACTAACTGGACCCACTAGTGTAGCTGTCTGCTGCTGTGGCATGTGTTTGACGTGCTTGAGCGTGACCGGTTAGGATGATCAGTTAGTGTATTGTGGTAAAATTGGGTAACAATGTGGCAACAACACTCACAGAGGCACAGTTTCAGATGGAAAACAAATGTTTGTGCCCTCTTTGATGGACAATATTAGAAATTGATTTATTTTCATAAAAATTTTTAAAACAATATTTCCAGTGTTCAATTATTGAGATGAGATTTTTTTTGTAATTTAGTAGTTGAAATAAGTAGCATAAAATGATCTACTTGCAGATCAGTGGTTTACATCTACTCACCTTGAGCATGAGATGTGATTGTAATTTTAGGCTTTTCAATGATTTGATTGAACCATTCTTTGCAAAGATTTAATGTTTAGAAAAAATACAACTGCCATGAGTTTTGAAAACAATTACTGGGTGCACAACTTTTTTGGGAGCATTTTATCTACTCCACATATGGTCAGAATTACACAGAGTGGTATACATGCAGTATACAAACACCACCATGAATATTTGGCTCATTTGATGTGCTTTGAGGATAATCTTACTGGCCCTGTCCCAATACCCGCACTTCCACCCTTGTGTCCCTGAATTGCTCGTTCCAGTTGATGGTTCGAGTGCGTAGTGTGTCCCAATAGCTAGCTTTCACGTGACGTCACATAGCTATGCCGCGAGAGCGCGGAATGCAGATGGAGGTCAGGAAGTGGTGCAGAGTGGTCCTTAGCCCCGCCCCCTCTGTGCCCTCAATCCGCCCTTCGGCGAAGCCTGCATCGAAGCGGACTTCACCGAAGTATATTACCCACAATTCACTGCTGCATATGACGTACTGACCAAAAACCAATCACAACCGTCAACGTAGCCAGCCACCAAATCAGAATAATAAGAACTGCGTAAACTTTACACAGCAAGCCGACAAATATATTTTTTTTACTGGTTTTCCAGGCTCAACATCGTAAGATACCACTGGGTTCAGAGTGAGTCTGGGCAGTCAGTAGGTCATAACACTGAAGTTACCTTTCAAACAAACACTGGCACGGAGAGAGTCTGGTTATACACCAGACTCTCGCCTCCTTTGCTTCCTGCACTTTCTTCTCCTCAAAACAATTGCTTGTTGCAGTTTTAAATAGTTTTTTTAGCAGCAAGACTCTGGAAACAGCGCTGGTTCCCGCCCTTTTTGATGTTGCAGTTACGGTGCAAGTCGATGACGTAACCCCTATTGTCTCAATTCTCAAATTTTGCACACTTGTAACCTGCGCGCTTCAACCCCTACATGCACTTGTACAAAGTACACATTTCATAGAGGGTGTAGGGTGGGTATTGGGACAGGGCCCCTGTTGGAATACCCAACCATGTCAACTGCCTGGATGCTGATTTAAGGTGAAGTTGATGTATTTGGAAGCCCTCCTTCTCTTTTATTATTCCACTTTGTGCAACACATCAGCACTACTGGTAGCAAAACATCCCCATGGCATGATGCTGCCGCCACCGTGCTTGACAGTTGTTAGAGACTAAGTTTGAAAGCTTCGACTTGAATCCTTCAAACATATCTTTGACACTGCGTGTCAGTGAACCTTACTCTTGTCTTATTGGTTCCTGAGCTGTTACTGAACATTATTTCTTCTGAATGTGGCAGTCTAGCTCTTCTTTCACATCTTAACAAAGGCGTGGCAGATCCAAATAACTTTCACTTATATAAAATATTTTGAAGTGACGATCTTGAAATCTGCAGATAATAATTAACGCTAATCAGAAGTTAATTAACCTTTGGGCATTTTATTTTAAACATTAGCATTTAAAAGTCTTCTCCGTCACTCATAAAAAGTCTAAGGTGAATTTATGTGTACATTTAGGCATGCATCATTTTGATTCTGTGTAGATTAGAGAAAACGCACAATAAATTCAAACATACACCATCAATTGTTGTTTTTGAAAACGATTGACATTTTTTGTTAGCTAATCAATCAACCATTTAAAATAAACCGCTCAATTAAACAAAAGCCCAAAATGCTGATTAGTGTAGCCGGAACGGTCTGCAGTCCCAGCCACACTGCGTTGTGTTCAGGTGCAAGACACTCTAAGGAGGATACTGACGACCGGCTCTTCTGGGCACTTTATTGCAATCTTCACAAAAATAATAAAGAGCACAAATGGAGAGTCAATCCTCACCATTGGAACAAGCCTAACATGAAAAAGATATAAATTAAAATACAAAATCTACTCCATGTGAGGATGAAAAGGAGAGTGCTAACATGAACATGTAAAACAATGTGACTAGCTTGTTAGCTATCTTGTGCTCTTAAAATTCACCCAAGAAACTTAACAAATCACCCGAAACAACTATTTTTACAAACATTTACAATACTGATCATGTAGGAATCACTGTACGCAACATAAATGACATTACAGCACTAAAATTCCTCTTTTAAAACCGAGCTGCGTTGGAAACCTACCTCTCCCAGCCACGTACAATGCAGACTGGCGAGAGATAGCAGATAATACAGCCCATACCCTATAAACCACTACAGGGCACTGTGACACCCAAAAATAAAACTCCCAATACAAACAAACGTTAACACCTAAAACAAAACACATATTTTGGTGAAATAAACATTCTATACATTCTATATGAAGATAAATTATATAGAAAATAAATAAAGAAAAAAAATATATAAATAAAATGTCTGTCTTTGTTCTTTCCCTGCTACATTCACCCCTCTTTAATTTCACCAAAATCTGAGTACTAAAAGGGTGAGCTAGGAAGAATAACCCAACATTACAAAGCACATTGTTCATATTCAGTCTGCCCAAGGCAACCGGGGGGACTCTAAGTAAGTTCAAAGTAAACCGTAGGTGATCAGACTACTATTTCTTCTAGTAAGCGTGGTGCCTTTTTACACCACACAAAAACCTGGCAGGCAACTCACCAAAATGAACAACTCAAATCAGCGTATTTACTGAATGAAATACTACAACACTCATGACTACTTCCTGTCTAAAATAATGAAAGTAAGGACGATGATCCCGTTAGACCCCTCTATAAGATTTTTTTTGTAAAAGGTTTCTGAACCATGTTCTCTATCAGGCGGTTAATTGCTTTAACAACCCTACCTGTGCGAGTACATCTTTCAAGCCCTAAAGCTTGTGTTTTTGTCTGACTACCAGTCACAGAGGTGGATGGAATAATGTCGGAGGACCCTGTGTCATCTAAATCAATAACGTCAGTTGACGAGTTAATGTCACTCCGATGTGTGACAGGAAGCACACTAGTACTGGGCATATCTGCTGCAAACAATGGTCTTTTTGGCTGACTAGAAGCACCAGGTGAGTGGTGTGGGAATTCATCCTCCGACTCAGACTCAGAGCTGGCATCAGGCATCTTGTTTAGCGATGAGTAGGTATGACCCTTAGAGGTTTCCTCCTCCAAACCGCTTAAGGCTTCAGTGGATGGAAGCTGGACCTCACCAACCACATCCAAGGCACCTGCTCCCAACTCTTCATTTGACAGCTCTTGGGAAGGCAAGAAGGACACATCTAACATCAAGTTACGGTGGACAACTTTGGTCCTCCCACTCTCATCCCTGACTTTGTACACATGGGTCCGGGGATTACAGTCTGTGACGGTATAGACGTTGGGTTCCCACTTATCAGCCAACTTTTGTTTTCCTCGTTCCGTCTTATTTGCCAGCAGAACTCGGTCACCAACGTTTAAATGAACGCCATGGACTTTCTTGTTGTAACCATCCGCTTGATGCTGTTGCTCCTTCTTTGCATGCTGTTGAGCAATGCCAGCGGCCGTTCTGAGGTTTGCCAACAGTTTGTCCACATAGGTGTTATAATCAGTCACAATCGGAAAACTTGTTTGAACACCAAATCCACTGGGAGTCTGGGAACTCGACCATACATTAAGTAGAATGGTGCGTAT
Organism: Girardinichthys multiradiatus; assembly: GCF_021462225.1. NCBI lineage: Eukaryota > Metazoa > Chordata > Actinopteri > Cyprinodontiformes > Goodeidae > Girardinichthys > Girardinichthys multiradiatus. The sequence continues at coordinate 21,754,924 of NC_061807.1, forward strand.
CCAGTCGTCTCATGAATAGTGGCATTATAAGCAAAGGTCAAAGTTTGTATCTGCTGAGCCCAATGTTGCTTAGCTGCCAGAGGTAGAGCGTGCAACATACTGCCAAGTGTCCTATTGAACCTTTCAGTTTGTCCGTTTCCCATGGGATGATATGCAGTTGTGTGTGTCTTTGTGACTCCTGTGAGGCTGAAAAGTTCGGATAGGAGTTTACTTTCAAAATTGGCTCCCTGATCGGAATGTATATGCAGAACACATTATCCCATAATTTCTTCGCAACTTGCTTTGCAGTTTGGTTGATACAGGGGAATGCATGAGCCAACTTTGTGAAGTGATCTGTTATGACCAAAACGTCCACTGATCTTTGCTTACTATCTTCAGCGCTCCAAAAGTCAATACACACCAACTCCATGGGTGCAGATGTGCGAATGCTCTCCAACGGAGCTCGGGCAGCAGGTTCAGGAGTCTTTGCTAAGATACACCTTTGGCAGCATTTCACATAATCCTTAATGTCCCTTTCCATTCGTGGCCAGAAAAAACGTTGTCTGGCAAAGTGCACGGTTCTAACTTGACCTTGGTGCCCAGCAAAATCATGCACACCAGCGAGGGCCTTTGCTTTCAAACTGGCAGGCAAGACAAACTGGAACCTTTTGTGCCTAGTTAAGGGGTCTTTCATGACTCGATAGAGGACACCATCCTGGACCTTTAACTGATGCCACTGCTTGCATAGTGTCTGTGCAGTTGGAGCTAACCTATTTTTTTCTCGTCTAGATGGTGGCTGACCACCCAAAACAAACGGAAGGACACTCCCAATGACTGGATCCTCCTCCTGGCTGCACCGCAACTAATCAATGGAAAAGGCTGGGGGTGTGTCTTGTTCCAAGCATGCTGCCCGGGGAAGAGCTCTGAGAAACTGCATTGCTCTGAACTCTGCACTACTCTCCCACTCAATGTGAGCTTCACAGGCAGACTTCACATAAGCAGCATCCTGAAGGTCAGACGATTTAGTTTGAGAAGCACATTTGGTCAAACAACCCACCTGAAGACTCTGGACTTTGCAGCGAAAAACATCTTGAACTTTGTCCACTTCTGCCCCTTCAGCCTCTACCAATAGACTCCTATATGGTTCACTGATCAACCTCTGACTCACTGACCTTGTAAAAGGGTCTCTGCTTAGGGCGTCTGCCACAACGTTCTTCGGCCCAGATATGTGCTTAAGATTGAATGTGTATGCAGAAAGCTTTGCGACCCACCGTTGTTCACAAGCATCCAGTTTTGGTTTTGTCATTATATAAGTTAAAGGATTATTATCAGTCCACACCGTAAAAGAGTGTCCCTTCAACCAATGACTGAATTTCTCGCAAATGCTCCACTATAGTGCTAACAATTCCAAGCGGTGAGCTGGCTATCGCCTTTGTGAACTGGAGAGGGTCTTGCTTGCAAAGGCGATTGGATGTGCCATACTTTCCCCCTCTGGTATCTAGAATAACATTGCCCCAAGACCATCAAGGGAAGCATCAATGGACAAGATCAGTGGTTTGGACAAGTCTGGATGAGTGAGGACAGCAGAGCTCAGTAGATTCTCCTTGAGGCTGAGGAAAGCAGCGTCACAGTCATTGCTCCAGTCTGCCGGCTTGAGCTTTCTAAAGACACCGGGATTCTTACTGGTTTTACCAGTCTTGCCCCTCCGTTTCTGCCCAGCCGTTAAAGCGAACAGCTGTTTGGCTATGGCAGAACAATGAGGTATAAAGTGCTGGTAATAAAATACCATCCCGAGAAATGACTTCACCCTCCGGATTGAAGGAGAACAGCCATCATCCTCCATCAGGTCCTTCTTTGACATCTTGACTATGACTTCCACTTTCTCAGGGTCAACAGCTACACCATCAATTATATGTCCAAGGAACGTCACGGATTGCCGCAATAAATGGCACTTTTTGGGACTTAACTTCAGGTTGTTCTCTCGAAGTCTCTGGAAAATGACCTCTAGTCTGTTGAGAGCCTCTTGTTTGGACTGAGCAAAGACCAGGTCATCAAGGTAGCACAGCAGACTATTGAAGTTTAAATCTCCAAAGATGCTCAGCATCATCCTCATGAAAGAAGCCGGACTGTTGCAAAGCCCCTGTGGCATTCTGTTATACTAGTGGAGGCCTAAAGGTGTTGCGAAGGCAGTGTATTTTTTATCTTCTTCGTGCATGGGTAGATTATAAAAACCTGATGTGAAATCCATGGTGCTAAAGACCATATTTCCACCAAGGGCTGCCAAACAGTCAGCTTGATGTGGCAGAGGGTGAGCGTCCTTGATGGTTCTCGCATTCACCCAACAAAAATCTGTGCACAGGTGAAGGTCGCCATTTTTCTTCCAGACCATCACAAGTGGGGAAGCGTACTCACTCATAGACTTCCGTATGATTCCTTGCTCTTCCATCTCAGTGAGAACTTGACGGAGCTTCTGATAATGTGCTGGCGGCACTCTGCGATATGGAAGGCGGAAAGGACGGTCGTCTGTGAGTCGGATCCTATGAACAAATCCTTTAGCTTCACCACAGTCCAGATGGTGCTTTGAGAAAACATCAT